>NC_042615.1:91755846-92403379 GCF_901001135.1 Rhinatrema bivittatum
TTTTTTTAAGTAAAAAAAAACAAAAAACAGAAAAGCAGTTTTTTCTGCTTTTCTGTACTTCTTTTACCTGTGCTCAGCTATTAACGCACACTTTTTTTTTAATGTGGAGTGAATGAGTAATAGCCTCATTCACATGCATTTGCATGTGAAGAGCACTATTGCATTCACTCTGGGTCGGATGTGGGTTAAATAGGCGCTAATCCCCCTATTGCATTAGGGGGTGGATTAGCACCTATATATATATATATATATATCATTAAAGGATTTTAGTAATAAATTGATTTTTTATTTTTATGATACTCAAGATTTTTTTGTGCAAGCTAAGGGGTAGATCTTTAAAAAATACGCGATCGCGTACTTTTGTTCGCGCACCAGGCGCGAACATATGTACGCTGGATTTTATAAGATACGCACGTAGCCTATAAAATCCGGGATCGGCGCACGCAACGGGGTGCAAATTTGTGCAACCTGCGCGCGCCGAGCCCAGCGCGCGCTGCCTGTTCCCTCCAAGGCCGCTACGATTTCAGAGCGGCCTCGGAGGGAACTTTCCTTTGCCCTCCCCCCACCTTCCCCTCCCTTCCCCTACCTAACCCACCCCCCCAGCCCTATCTAACCCCCCCCTACCTTTGTCGGCAAAGTTACGCCTGCTGAAAGCAGGCGTAACTTTGCGCGTGCCGGCCGGCAGCCCCGCTCTGTCCTCCGGTCCCGGGGGCTGGTCCGGAGGCCTCGACCACGCCCCCGGGCCGGCACCATGCCCCCAGGCCAGCCCCCGAAACGCCGCGGCATGCCCCCAAAATGCCGCATCTTTTCAGGAACGCCCCCGGACATGCCCCCTCCCGCCCCTTTTTCAAAGCCCCGGGACTTACGCGCGTCCCGGGGCTTAACGCGCGCCGGCGGCCTATGCAAAATAGGCGCGCCGGCGCACATAAATCCAGAAGGATTTACGCGTGCAGGGCTTTTAAAATCCGCCCCTAAGTGCTTTGGCCCCACACTTTTTACACTGTATTTTTTCTTATATATATATATATATATATATATATATATATATATATAAAAGAAAAAATAAAGCAAACAAATCTGGCAATATGTATAAATGAATAAATGACCAGTGCTTGTCTAATACAAAACAAAAACACACTCTAAACAGAGTGAGATAAAAGCACTTTCACTATAATCAAACAAAAATTAAATCACTAAGGGGGTCATTTTGTAAGACTTATCGCATACGATAAACCACTATCGCATGCGAAAAGTCCCTTTTCGCGTGTGATAGCTTGCTAGGGGCAGAGTCGGGGCGGCATTGGGGCAGACTCTGCGATGTCTTTGCTGGCGGCGATAAGGTAAGACACGTTATTGTTTCCAGTAGCGCGCCCAATAGCACCACCTTTCACGGTGGCGTTAATGGGTGCAAAAGCTGGCAGCGATAACACCACTTTTGCAGCCCTGCCCCCCATTTTCGCTGGATTCACCATTCTGTGATAGAATGTAACTACATTGAATTTGTAAAAGGTATACCCAAAACTATATTGAACTAATAAAATACTGTTTTCCAATATGTGCATAATTTTCAATCAGTAAACTGTATGCTATATTCAAAAGTTTATACAACATGAAATCAATGAACTATATGTATTTCAATGCAAATATGAAAGCAATGAACAATGTGTGTGTCATCAGAATCTCATTCATACTAAATATCTCCCAAACAACGATGGATTTCTCATTCATTTACCATGCCTTACATACAGGCAAATAATCCAGCTAATACATTAAACAAATTAACCCACTTAATACATTGAAAAACTATAACCAAATATAATTTATAAATTATAATAGAATGATGGTGTTCCTCCCGTTTTCGGCTAGGACACATCAGATACAGGGCATTATATTGAAACATTGGCAGATATTGGCCTTGCATAAATCATTACAGGCTAGACCCATTTTTGCCTGTACCAGGGGACACAATTTACTTGAGTTATTGGTTTCTTAAGTTCCCCGGGAAGATGTATCCGCATTGAGTTGTGGTCAATATACCTGCAATAAGTGTTCGGTTTGCAAACATGTTCTAGTGATACAGTCATTTTCTCACTCTTCCTTACCATTTGAATACACACTTAGAGGTTGTTTTGACTGTAGTACTTATCGGATGATTTATGTGATAATTTGTCCATGCTTTAAATTATATATTGGGCATACCAATATATAATGTAAACGACATGAAGTGAAAAACAAATGTTCGATATATAAAAATGTCAAATAAATAAATAAATGCCATATTGCCCATTTGTAAACGTATAATTCAAAGCAGCTGTTGTATTTGTACGAAAAAAATTGAAGGTCCTTTGGTTAAACACTGGATGGAACATGAACACACTATTGAACATCTGAAATTTTGTGTTCTAAAACAGCTACAATGTCCCGGGGGGGCCCAGTATCACAACTTTTATGTCAGAATGAACAGAAGTTCATTTATCAATGGCGCACAGTAATTCCTTTTGGATTGAATTCTATGATTGAATGGGAATCCTTTTTATAAATATATAATGTTTCCCCGGTATATGGCTGACGGGTTGTGGTCATCGGTCATGTGACAGGAGAGAAGGGGGTGTAGTTTAGAGGTAGTTCAGGGCCGTCAGTCTATGATATTCATCTCAGCCAATAAGAGGTTTAGGTTTGTTTAAATAGTCTCCTCATTGTGTAGTCGAATCAGTCGGGTGTTTGTATTTAAGGTTGGTTTACTTTACGTGGGTTTGCTTTGATTTCAATTCAGAGGATGTTAAAATGCTGAGGAAACTAGGCGTTTAGGGACGAGCATGACAGCAACATTGCAGTAAGAATTGGTTCGGGTTATACATATGACTTTGTGTTAATATGCAGTAAAATATGGGTATTTTGATTTAATGTCAATTTAAAGTTAGTATGTCGATGTTGTGACCAGGAATGTGGACCCTTGGGCTGGCCTTGCGGAGAAGAGTAGTTGGATTCCGATGAAGAGAAGGCCGGGTTGGCAGCTGGCTGACTGAGTACCGTGAAGAAGCTTCACCCTGGAATTCCACGGTACCCCTGGGAGGAGCCCTTGAGCACCCGGACTGCTGGGACTTAGGCGAGAGTAGTGAAGATGAAGTCTTCGCCCTGGAAGTCCAAGATCCCCCCTCCGGGAGGAGCCCATGAGAATCTGGGTCGCTGGGACGTAGGTGACAGTGGAGCAAAGCGATGAGAGGATGATCCAGAAGTCGAGGCAGGTAGCAGACAGGAGAAATGAAGAGGAGCTGAGGTCAAGAGCCAGAGAATCAAGCAAGGGAATCCAAAATAGATACTATGGACTGGGACCGGAGTCACTGTAGCAGGAGCCACAGGAACAGGAGTCACCGGAGCAGGAGTCACAGGACAGCAACTAGACACTCTGAAGAGGAGCTTCGTTGCAAGGCGATTCTAAGCCGGCATCTGACGTCATCCAGGGAGCTTCTATTGCCTCCGGGTGCTGGACTGTTAAGAAGTCCTTTCTCACGCGTGCGTGCCCCCGGAGGGGCGGAGCTAGACTCGGACCTCGACGGCGTCTCCCTTGTGGAGATGCCACCGCAGCGCGACCTGGTAGGCCCGAAACTCGCCATAACTTGGCATGGCTTCCCAGGGGAAAAAGAAGGTAAGGACCCAGTCGCTAACCTAACTAAACTAGCGACCGGGACCGCAACAGTACCCCCTCCCTTACGCCCCCTCTTCAAGGGTCCTGGTTTACCAGGATGATCCAAGTGGAATTGTCGCAGGAGGGACTTTAAGATGTTTCGAGCCGGTTCCCAGGTGTAGTCCTCCGGACTGCAGCCCTCCCATGCCAAGAGGTACTCCCATTGTCGATGGAAAAAATCAAACATCAAGGACTTCACGGACCTGGTAGGTCACATCATCTTGAACCGGAGCCTCCGCGGTTCTGGAGGCCAACCTGGTACCTGGAAAGGATCAGTGGTTTTAACAAGGAAACATGAAACACATTATGTATACGAAGACTAGTGGGGAGGCGTAGCCGGTAAGATACCAGCCCTACTCTCTCCGCCACTTGAAAAGGACCACAGTACTTGGGAGCTAATTTCTTAGATGGACCTCTAAGATGAAGGTTCTTCATACTCAACCAAACCCTATCACCAGGTAGAAACACGGGTGCTGGTCGTCGATGTCAGTCTGCACATTTCTTGGCTAGTTATGCAGATCGAGATAGCTTCCGTTGAACCAAATTCCAGAGGTTCTGTAACTGTAACGCGGACAGTTGAGCAGTTGGCGAAGGAACGGATAGTGGCAGGGGCATATGAGGTCTGAGTTGCCACCCATACACTAATGAAAGGCTGACCTCCCAGTAACAATGTGCGTGTGATTGTTGTAGGAAAACTCGGCCCAAGGGGAGTAGTGGAACCCAGTTATCTTGTTTCTCCGTAGAAAAGACGTGCAAGAATATCTTCAAAGAACGATTCATCCATTTGGTCTGCCCATTGCTTTGAGGATGAAAGGCCGTAGACAGGTTGAGTTGGACTCCAAATTTCTTACATAACGCCCTCCAGTATTGGGCGGTAAACTGAGGTACTCGGTCTGATACAATGCTTTGCAGTAGACCATGGACTCGAAAGATGTGCTGAGTGAATAATTGGTCCAACTCTGGTGCCGAAGGTAACTTGGGAAGAGGCACAAAGTGACTGTATTTCCCTCAGAAACAAGTAAGTCCACCACAAAATCCATGGCAATGTGGGTCCAGGGCTCTACTGGTATGGGCAAGGGTTGCAAAAGACCCCAAGGTTGTCCTATTTGAGGCTTTTGTCTAGCACAGGTGGGACCCGACCCGACATAGGTGTGAACATCTTGTCTTATGCTAGGCAACCAATAATATCGGTTCAGAAGGTCCAGAGTTCTTTTGCGGCCAGCATAACCACTAGTGAGGGAGTCATGGGCCCAGCTAAGAATCTCCCAATGATTCCGTCTAGGAACCACTGTCTTTCTGAGAGAGCTTACCCTCGTAGAAGATACGTTGATCTTTGCTGGATCGAGAATGTACTGAGGAGGTTCTCCCTCCTCCTCTAATTCTGAAGTGCGAAACAATGTATTTGCCCGGATGTTCTTAGCTGTGGGTCAGTAGCGTAGTGTGAAATCAAAGCGGTGGGGTGGAGAGTACGCCTGGGATCTATGAGATTGTCAACCTCCATAAGATTGTATAGAACAGGGTGGGCTTTGGTATATGATAATTTAGCGTATGATTGCTTGTCAAGTAATGGGTCCAGAGGTAAAATAAAGTCACCTCCCAAGATAATTTTGGACGAGTCTGCTGCTAATACCTGAGATGTAATATCATGGAAAAATTTGGGTTGTCTACATTTGGAGCATATATGCTCAAGAGGAAAAATAGATCAGGGCCAATACGTAGTTTCACAACTGTCCAACGTCCTTCACAGTCAATAATATGCTAAAAAATATTGGCCTCCTGGATGTTTACGAAACAGCAAAGCTACTCCCCTCTTCTTCCTAGAGGCCAGGCTAAAAAAGATATCACCTATCCAGGCTTGCTTAAGTTTGAGGGATTCATGTGTTGAGAGGTGAGTTTCTTGGAGCAAGACAATGTCTGGTTACAAGGAATGCAGATAAGATATATTTTTGCATTTGATGGAGTGAGAAAGCCCATTGATGTTCAGAGAGATGATTTTCAAGTCAGCAGACATATCTGAAATATCCTTAGGAAAAAAACAATATCCAAAATTGACACGCAACTCCCAGGAAAAATAAAAGAATAGATCTTGAAATTCTGAGTCGGTATATCAGATTCCTGCAGCAAAAGGGGGAAGTTAAAGAAAAACATCAGAATGAAATAATGAGGGTGGCTAAAATAGCCAGTCAGAAAAAGAACAAAAATGGCAACAAAGAAGAACAACGGGCCTCGTGGTAATGCCATAGGCTGCGAGATTCAGCTATGGTGGGTTAGGAAGGGAATCTCCCGTAAGACCAGGTTAACTTATGAGTACTAGAGAAGGGTGTGACACCATTTCAGTCCTTCAGGTATTTTAAGATTTCCCAATATTACTCATTAACAGGCTCAAGTGATCATCCCTTGATTCTCTTCCAGGGAGTGCAGAAATTTGTCCAGTTCCTCCAGATTTTCAAAGGACTTAGTTTGGTTGTGACAAGTTACCTGCATTCAGGTGGGGTACAGGAGACCAAAATGGACGCCAAGCCTATGTAAACATGGACAAAACATTAAGAATGCTTTCCGCCGGATGGCTGTGGGTTTAGCCACATAGAAACATAGAAACATAGAAATGACGGCAGAAGAAGACCAAATTGCCCATCCAGTCTGCCCAGCAAGCTCCCTCATTTCTTCTCCCATACTTATCTGTTTCTCTTAGCTCTTGGTTCTAATTCCCTTCCACCCCCGCCATTAATGTAGAGAGCGGTGAAGGAGCTGCATCCAAGTGAAATATCTAGCTTGATTAGTTAGAGGTAGTAGGAAGCAGGGAGCTATGCTGGATATGCGTGAGGTATCAGTTTTTTTCTTCTCCCCTGCCTTTGAAGCAGAGAGCTATGCTGGATATGCATCGAAAGTGAAGTATCAGGCACATTTGGTTTGGGGTAGTAACCGCCGTGACAAGCCAGCTACTCCCCGCTTTGTGAGTGTGAATCCTTTTTTCTTCTCCCCTGCCGTTGAAGTTATGCTGGATATGCGTGAAGTATCAGTTTTTCTTTTCCCCTGCCGTTGAAGCAGAGAGCTATGCTGGAAATTCGTGATGTATCAGTCTTTCTCCGATGCCGTTGAAGTAGAGAGCCATGCTGGATATGCGTCGAGAGTGAAGTATCAGGTACATTTGGTTTGGGGTAGTAACCGCCGTAACAAGCCAGCTACTCCCCGCTTTGTGAGTGCGAACCCTTTTTTCTTCTCCCCTGCCGTTTAAGCAGCAGAGAGCTCTGCTGGATGTGTGAAGTAACAGTTTTTCTTTTCCCCTGCTATTGAAGCAGAGAACTATGCTGGATATGCATTGAAAGTGAAGTATAAGAATGGAGTGATCAAGCTAGTTGAAAGGCATCAGGAATAGAGGAAGGTGGAGGTAGTAATTTGGATATTTGGTTTGGGGTAGTAACCGCCGTAACAAGCCAGCTACTCCAGTCATTGTGAGTGCAAATCCTTTTTTCCACATTTCCTCTTGCTGTTGAATCTTAGAGTGATGTTGGAGTCACAGTAACCATGTGAATGTTTATTGACTAAGGGTATTGTCTCCAGGCAGTAGCCATCATTCTGGCGAGTCACCCACTCTTCATTGGCGGCCTCTTGACTTTATGGATCCACAGTGTTTATCCCACGCCCCTTTGAAGTCCTTCACAGTTCTGGTCTTCACCACTTCCTCCGGAAGGGCATTCCAGGCATCCACCACCCTCTCCGTGAAGAAATACTTCCTGACATTGGTTCTGAATCTTCCTCCCTGGAGCTTCAAATCGTGACCCCTGGTTCTGCTGATTTTTTTCTTATGGTAAAGGTTTGTCGTTGCCTTTGGATCATTAAAACCTTTCAAGTATCTGAAAGTCTGTATCATATCACCTCTGCTCCTCCTTTCCTCCAGGGTGTACATATTTAGATTCTTCAATCTCTCCTCGTACGTCATGCGATGAAGATCCTCCACCTTCCTGGTCGCCCTTCTCTGTACCGCTTCCATCTTGTCTTTGTCTTTTTGTAGATACGGTCTCCAGAACTGAACACAGTACTCCAGGTGAGGCCTCACCAAGGACCTGTACAAGGGAATAATCACTTCCCTTTTCTTACTCGATATTCCTCTCTCTATGCAGCCCAGCATTCTTCTGGCTTTTGCTATCGCCTTGTCGCATTGTTTTGCAGCTTTGTACAGATCTAAACTGATACAAGGTAAGTATTACTGCATTCTTTCTCAACTATGTCCTGAAGGCACACCTAGCTAGTTGGGTTGTCAGATATCCATAATGAATATGCTTGAGAAATTTACTCAGTATATGAAAACTTATCTCATGCATATTCATTGTGGATATCCTGAAAACCCAACTGACTCTGGAGCCCCCATGACAGGTTTGGGAAATCCTGGCATAGAATATGCAGGGTAAAACATTACTATAATGAAGAAGGTAAAACTTCTCCCAACTATTGTTCCTCTAATTTTACTATTGAAGTGTGTTAGAAAAATCAGCATTGGGTAAAGAATCTCTGCACTATGAGGTGACTTCTGGAGGAATTGATGTGTCCTGCATCATCAGTAAGGATTAAAACTCACATAGCCAATCCAGCTAGAAAGATCCACTCCACAATTTTAAAATATTCTTGCAATCTTACTGCTGAATAATTGCAATCACTGTTCCAAGTTGGAAACCACAATCAGAATCCATTTTTTCCTACCCCTATAGGAAGAAAACACTTAATTGCTCACCTCCACACAACTAATAAGCACATGGACATTACTCATTCAAGCTTATATATATTTCCCAATCAGTTAATTTATATGATGCTAAAAGGTATATAAAAAAGATTAAATAGCTGAGAGATTTGTGGATATTCCCACTGGGATATATAAATTAATGAAGCTCAGATTTATTACAGAGGAAAGCAGTGTTTAAAGGATTGCTCTGATTATTCCATTAATGAAGTCATTTCTGGAGTAGAATGATACATGGCAGAATGGATGTATTTAATAGGTCAGTTGTTTGCCTCAATTAATTTTATTTAACTCCAGGAAGAAATGTTGTCTACCAAATTGAAGATATACTACAATCTTCATTTAAATTTCCCCAAATACATTTGAAATTACTAATTGATGAACTGCCTTTGATTCAGTTCAAATCTGGTTTCAGATCAGGGACAATCTGACTGCAATATTACTTAACTAATCAGAGTCAGTTCCAACACAGTTTGAAGCTGTGAAATGCATTTGTTTTGATAAAATGTGGAAGTAAGCTGGTTTGAATTTCTACATCTATTAACAGAGTCAAAAATATTTAAAGCAAAATAATAGTGCAAATCTTTCTACATTTCACTTTTATTATAAATCTGATTATATTTTCATTACACAAAATCAAAAAGATTCAAACCAGGTACAATCAGAAATAGTAGCTAAGCAAAAAATAATTCTGCTTTTATACCAGCCAGTTTGAAGTCTGGTCTGGTTCAACTGATTATCTGAACTCCCAGGGCTGGGATAGGAATTTAGATTTCATCCAAACTGGTTTGCCCTCTCTGTTTGACATGCTTTCCACTTGAGTTTCAAATGCACTTGAGATGATGTGTTTTCAATGCAAACATTTCAACTTTTTAGGCTGGAACATTTTGTGCTCAATTTTCAAATCCATTTACTGCATAAACATGTTTTCTACTCATAAATGGATGTAACAAAATAGCATAGGCTCCATACCCATAAAACTGCTCACATTATATGCCCACTTTAAGCAAAGAAGTGAACTGAGGATAGAATTGGGTCACAGAGTTGGTGTTTACATGTGTTCTTTTTTATTTTTAAATGTATGGGGTTCCAAGATGGCGTCTTAGTCAGTTATGCTGAAGTTGTACTCTAATGCTGTTGGCTATATTTTTTCTTGTGATCATGGTGAGAAAATGCAAAGAAAAGGTTCAAGGCGTACTCCAGTAAACGTGAGCTTACCTCTAAAAACATCAGAGTTCAGTAAGCTTCATGTAGCTGACTTTTTGGATGAGATCAGAGGGAACTCAGGAGGCAAAAAAATTAACCTCCCAGCTTAGGGCTTGACATCTAAGTATGGATCTAGGAGCATCTCACCTTTAGCCAGTCCTCAGAGATGGTGACAGGGTCCTGATGCCTTTGCTGGATATTTCATACCTAGGTAAAACATGTGATGGTTTGGGGAAACAGGAATCCAGGCCATGCAGGATTGGAACAGCATGGCAACTTACATATAGAAACATAGAAACATATAAATGACAGCAGAAGAAGACCAAACGGCCCATCCAGTCTGCCCAACAAGCTTCACACTTTTTTTTCCTCATACTTATCTGTTACTCTTGGCTCTTAGTAACCTTTTGGTTCTATTTCTCTTCCACCCCCACCATTAATGTAGAGAGCAGTGTTGGAACTGCATCTAAGTGAAATATCTAGCTTAATTAGTTAGGGGTAGTAACCGCCGCAATAAGCAAGCTACACCCATGCTTATTTGTTTACCCAGACTATATAATTCAGTCCATGTCTGTATATAGATCCACCTTTCTTCATTCCCTCCTGCCGTTGAAGCAGAAAGTTATGCTGGATATGCATTGAAAGTGAAGTATCAGACTTTATCCCCTGCCGTTGAAGCAGAGAGCTATGCTGGATATGCATTGAAAGTGAAGTATCAGGCTTATTTGGTTTGGGGTAGTAACTGCCGTAACAAGCAAGCTACTCCCCACTTTTTTGTGAATGCCAATCCTTTTTTCCACATTACCTCTTGCCGTTGAAGCTTAGAGCAATGTTGGAGTCACATTAACCGTGTGTATGTTTATTGAATAATGGTATTATCTCCAGGTAGTAGCCATCATTCCCGTGACCCACCTACTCTTCAGTCATATCTTCTAGACTTTATGGATCCACACTGTTTATCCCATGCCCCTTTGAAGTCCTTCACAGTTCTAGTCTTCACCACTTCCTCCGGAAGGGCATTCCAGGCATCCACCACACTCTCCGTGAAGAAATACTTCCTGACATTGGTTCTGAGTCTTCCTCCCAAGAGCTTCAAATCATGACCCCTGGTTCTGTTGATTTTTTTCTGACGGAAAAGGTTTGTCATTTTCTTTGGATCATTAAAACCTTTCAAGTAACTTAGAGAGAAAGTTGCTGCAGGAACTGTAGGGGAGATGTGTACTTACCAACTCAGAAATAGAAGGTGCAACAGGAAAGGAGGAGGCTTGATACCTAGGGCAAGTGTTTGTCAACTTTCTCTACCTCTTCAGTAGATGTTTGCCACCTTGTGGTTCCTTCTCTTGGTTAAGCCTGATATTGTAACACTGAAGCCCATCTGTTGCCTTTTTGCATCAAGCTGTTACTTTGTTGATTTCTGACTGTAAAATCTGATTTATGGATGAAGGCACTGGTATCAAGGTCTGATGAACATATGAAGTAGATTGAATAGATTTCTGAGCAGGTTGTACAGATCTCCACTGGCAACCTTGGTCCAGGACAAGATGATAGTAAAAAATTGGAAAATTTGGAGAATTTCAATAAACACATACATACTAATTTTAAAAAGCATACACTTGTGCCCATACACGTGAGCAGAGATACGTTTGAATTTTAAACCATGCATGTGCTTGCATGCATATGATTTAAAATGCACTACCACACATAAGTATACTACTAATTTTAAGAGATTACATAAGCAAACCTTCTTTGTGTATCTTTCATAGGATTTTGTTGGCTTTAATGCATGTATGTAAACGGATTTTGAAACAGGCTTAAGCGAGGGACATTCCCAGTTTTTCAAATTAGTCCACCAGTTTTCCAAATCTTGAGGTCATCTAGACCCATCTGGCTCTTCATAATGCATGTCTCCCAGTTGACCCAGACCCCTCACTCTGTCATGTAAGCCCAAAAATGTGAGATCTGCAAGCAGTAAAGTTACGCAGTTAGCAAGCTGCCGCACACTGCATCCTCTAGTCTAAAAGTATGGAGTTACACATATTACAGTTGGCTGTGCTCTGGAATGCCCAGTCCCCACTCCCAACTCCACCCCAGTTTTGTTTCTCATGCATGTGTATATGTGCACGTAACTTTCGGCTTTTAAAATATATGTCGCTCGAGCGCAGCCCACATACTTCGTATATCAGCTTTTTAGTGTGGGCAATGCTTTTAAAATTCTGTCCTTAAATTTGAGATTAATTAAATTTCCTTGGATACTTACAGTAACCAAACACAAAGATTCTCTTAATGAACAATCCCACGATTGAAATAACTTTGTATAGAAAGACGTGGTATTTGATAGTTTTAAACAATCACAACGCTATATAAATCTTTTTGTCAATGTTTACAATTGACATCTCAAAAAAGATATAATCGCGATGGAGAAGGTACAGAGAAGGGCTACCAAAATGATAAGGGGAATGGAACAACTCCCCTATGAGGAAAGACTAAAGAGGTTAGGACTTTTCAGCTTGGAGAAGAGATGACTAAGGGGGGATATGATAGAGGTGTTTAAAATCATGAGAGGTCAAGAACGGGTTGATGTGAACCGGTTATTTACTCTTTCAGATAATAGAAAGACTAGGGGGCACTCCATGAAGTTAGCATGCACATTTAAAACTAATCGGAGAAAGTTCTTTTTCACTCAATGCACAATTAAACTCTGGAATTTGTTGCCAGAGGATGTGGTTAGTGCAGTTAGTATAGCTGTGTTTAAAAAAGGATTGGATAAGTTCTTGGAGGAGAAGTCCATTACCTGCTATTAATTGAGTTGACTTAGAAAATAGCCACTGCTATTACTAGCAACGGTAACATGGAATAGACTTAGTTTTTGGGGACTTGCCAGGTTCTTTTGGCCTGGATTGGCCACTGTTGGAAACAGGATGCTGGACTTGATGGACAATTGGTCTGACCCAGTATGGCATATTTTTATGTTCTTAATTTTCCTTTTTTTTTTTTAATATCCAATCCCTCATTGATTCTATGCTTGCACCTCCCCCTCTCCACCCCCATTGTTGGGCTAATACGGATAATGCTATATTACTTGATTATCTCAGATATTGGGGTAGATTTTTAAAAACAGCGCAATCGCGTACTTTTGTTTGCGCAGCAGGCGCAAACAAAAGTACGCTGGATTTTATAAGATACGCGCATAGCCGCGCGTATCCTCTAAAATCCTGGATCGGTGCGTGCAAGGCTGCCGATTTTGGGCAGCCGGCGCGCGCCGAGCCGCGCAGCCTGCCTCCATTCTCTCCGAGGCCGCTCCAAAATCGGAGCGGCCTCGGAGGGAACTCTCTTTCACCCTCCCCTCACCTTCCCCTCCCTTTCTCTACCTAACCCACCCCCCCGGCCCTATCTAAACCCCCTCCTTACCTTTGTCCGTAGATTTACGCCTGGAGAAGCAGACGTAAATCTACGCGTGCCAGCGGACTGCTGTTGCGCCGTCCTCTGACCTGGGGGCTGGTCCAGAGGCCTGGACCATGCCCCGGGGCTGGCACCACGCCCCCGGTCCCGCCCCCTAAACGCCGTGCCCCGCCCACGAAACGCAGTGTCATCGGGTCCCGCCCCCGACACGCACCCAACACGTCCCCTTCCAAAAACCCCGGGACCTACGCACGTCCCGGGGCTCTGCGCGCGCCGGCGGCCTATGGAAAATAGGTGCGCCGGCGTGCAAGGCCCTGCTCGCGTAAATCCGGGCGGATTTACACGAGCAAGGCTTTTAAAATCCGCCCCATTGTGTTCATGAATTATTTGACGCCAGTGGTTATTTTCCTTTTTCAAGTTTGTCTTGCGTTTATCTTTACTTAATAAATCAAAAGATAATGTGCCCAAGTTAGCTAGCACAAGTTACACCCTCCAAAAGGCAGCTGTCACTTTAATCTGTGCAGGTATCAGGCCAATTATCCAACCATTTTCAAAGTGAACTTATGTGCATAATTTTGCTTTAAAAATTGTTGGCTAAAGTCTGCATGTAGATGCATATTTTAGCCCTAGCAGCATATTTATAAAATGTATTTATTTATTTTTATTTTAAAAGTTTTTATATACCACGAAATGGTCAGGGTGTGGCCATCTAGGCGGTTTACAATAAAACATACATAATTTAAAACATACAGTATACATTCATTCATATATAAAGCTGTGAAAATTAATAATTAGTGCCCTAATAGAATAAAATTCTAAGAATATAAGTTCTTCATAACTTGAGAAATTTTAATGTGTCAAACGGATTATTGTAGTGAGGCATTTTTCAATCAAAAAATTGGTGTGTAGCTGCAGATAATGACTAAAACAGTTATTAACAATTGATGTATAAAACTGATTGGGTATGTACAACAGATTAATCAATTAACTGGGGTTGTAAGCACACTTAAAGAGGTATGTTTTTAAGTGTTTTTTAAATTTTTAAATTTTTAAATTCTCCTGTATTACCTTGAGGATTGTACCACAGATACAATATTATAAAATTAATTAATCTCCTCGGAAATATATGATGAAATTTGAAGGGTTGTTACCTAAAGAATACTTTACTAACCTGCCCTCCCCTCTTTAAAACACAAAATTAAATAGAACTTTATTCTAAATTTGATTTGAATCTGTGACATATATTCAGTGTGTTGGCACTTGGAGGTGGACCCTTGTCCTGGAGCAGTAGAGAACGTCTCCCTGGTAGGGACCAGGAAGCACCTGCCCCCAGGGGCAGAGCACAGGAGGAGACAGAGGCTAGGATGAGCTTCACCACTGGAAGCCCACAGTCCTCCTGGGTGGAGCCCATAGGGACCTGGGCCGCTTGGACTTAGGTGGGCCTTGCATTGTCTCCTGGAGAGGTAGGAGACAGGTGTGCCCACGAACAGCAAGGGAGCGCAGTCGGACACTAGGCTGTATGTCTGTATGTATAAGCATTCCCTTAACTTACTTCCACAGACAGTTTTCATACTGTTGACGTCCAGAACCTATGCTCATGTTTTTACTCATCAATAAGAAATTTCTCCCTCCTCCCCCCCTCCACGAACAACCTTCCTTCCCCCTCCCCCCATTAGCAAACCTCCCTCCCCATGCGCTAGTTTCGCTCTAATAGTGCATACTGCTACTGTTCCTAGTTATGTTATGTTATGTTATATTCTCCAAGTTGTTCACTCCCTTGTTCAATGTAAGACATATGTTGTCATTGTTTTCTTCTTGTTATAATGTAAACCGGAGTGATAAGTAATTCTGTTACCTGAACTTCGGTATAAAAAAAGTTATAAATAAATAAATAAATAAATGTCTGGAGGAGCAAGGAAGGCCAGAACAGCGTAGGTGATGACAAGGCAAGGGACAGAGCCAGAATCAGGAGATGAGGTCAATGGCAACCGGGGTCAGAATCCAAGGATCACTTCGAGGAGTAGTGAACGAAGCAGGGGTCAGATTCCAGAGGTCAGACGAGGTCACAAGGCAGGCAGAGGTCAGGATCCAGGCAGCGAACAGAATGGTCAAGGAGTAGGCCGAGGTCAGTACCAGAGAGACAGTCCGAGGGTACTACCTGGGGAGACAGGACAGACAGACGCTGGAACAGAAGGATGCTGGAACAGTAGTATGCTGGAACAAGACTGTGAACGCGGAGGCAAACTTGTACACTAAGTGCCGACCCGATTGCCAAGGCAAGGAAGTGCAGGCAGGGACTTCCTTATATTGTACGTTCAATCAGGGCGCGCCGCGGAGCTTGGACCCACCCCTGGCCCTACAAGAGGCCGGGCGGTCTGCGCGCGTGCATAGGGGCGTGGCTAATGCCACTGGGGATGCCGAACTCCGGCATGAGGCCTGGAATGCAGTGGAAGGCCCGGCGACCACCGCCATGGGATGCCGAGGCCTGGAGGAGCTCGTGGCTGCCGCTGGGGAGGCCGACCCGTGACTTGCAGAGGAGCTAGCAAGGTGAGCAAGCCCATGCATGGGCCTTGCGCGGATGGGGCGCGCATCACAGTGACCTTTCAGGTTTTATTTTCATTACCCTGGGAATTTATCAGTGTTTATTAACAACAAAAACAAAAATAGGGAGAAATCAGTGAGGAAAAAACGATTTGTCATTTTTCTGGTAAATATCTGTTTTGTTCTTTTTGTAATAAATTCTGACAAATTCCTAGCACAAAAAAAAACTGAAACCAAAAGCTCCCTAAATACACAGAAGTGTTTTAAATAGAATAACCACAACTGTAATTCCCAGTGGCACACAATGCTTGGGCAAGGTGATCTCGGATCTTTCCTTGAAAGAACAGCAGGGGCTAAGAATATCATCATGACAAGGTCCTGTGCAGAGTGAGGGCAACAGTAAGGAAGCAGGAGAAAGTCACCTAATGACCCTGACTGCAGGCCTAGAAATAACAAAATCAGAAAATGTAACCTTAGTAGGCATATGGACTGCTTTGAAGTCAATAGAGCAATCTATGACAACATTATTGCAAGTAACTTTGGAAGCAAGTAATCAAACTGTAACAAATAATAAGCTTTTTTCAACTTACAGCAAGCAAGTAGATTTGGATAAAAGAATTACCTCTACTAAAAACATTCAACAGGAATTGATAGTTTCGGACAAGATTATGAGTAAAAGACTAAAAGTGGTGGAGAACACGCTTAGAGCTCATAATTTGAGAGTGCTCAATTTCCCTGTGCTGAGATTGACTTCCCCCTTGAACTTTTTAAAATGTATATGCAGCAGATGCTAAATATTCCAGAGACTGCAACTCCAGTAATCGTTAAAGCATATTACTTGCAGCAGCATGCCCAAGTTGAAGAACATGAACAACAGGAATCCAAACTTCGATTATTCTAACATTCTGGGATCTAGTGGCATTGGAAGTTCAGGGAAATATTCACAGGTGCTGAATGATAGTTCTGAGGAACTGAGTGAGTCAGAAGAGCAAGGATGACTGGAGTCTGCAAAGACAGAAAAGAGCCTGAGAGGAATATAGCAACAGATGAAGAGCACACCTAGTCTTTATTGCAGGATAAGCCCTTTCCATAGACAGAATATGAAAATAAGCTTGCTTTAGAAGCAAAAGCTCATGATAAAATCTTTTTCGGGTACATTCAAAGCAAAAAGCCTGCAAGGGAGACAGATGGTCAAGGGATAAAAAGGGAGCTTAGGGAGGACAAGGCCATATAAGAGAGGTTAAATGAATCCTGTGCTTCAGTCTTTACTGAGGAAGATATAAGGTAGATACCCATGCAGGAAGTGATATTTAAAGGTGATAATGCAGAAGAACTGAAACAAATCTCTGTGAATCTGGAACATAGACTAGGCAAATTAACAAACTAAAGAGTAACAAATCACCTGGACCAGAGAGCTGAAAGAACTGAAAAATGAAATTGTAGTTAGTAATCTATAAACTAGGGATGTGAATCGTTTTTTGATGATTTAAAAAAATTGTCAGATATTTTTTAAATCGTCAAAAATCGTTAGAGTCGCGATACAATAGAAATTCCCCCGATTTATCGTGAAAAATCGTAAATCGGGGGAGGGGGGAGGGCGGGAAAACTGGCACACCAAAACAACCCTAAAACCCACCCCGACCCTTTAAAACAAATCCCCCACCCTCCCGAACCCCCCCAAAATGTTTTAAATTACCTGGTGGTCCAGTGGGGGGGTCCCGGCGCGATCTCCTGCTCTCGGGCCATCGACTGAGTTAATAAAAATGGCGCCGATGGCCCTTTGCCCTTACCATGTGACAGGGCAAAGGTAGCACTGGCGCCATTTTGAATATTGGCAATACGGCCCGAGTGCAGGAGATCGCTCCCGGACCCCCGCTGGACCCCCAGGGACTTTTGGCCAGCTTGTGGGGGGGGCCTCCTGACCCCCACAAGACTTGCCAAAAGTCCAGCGATGGTCGGCCCCTATGACATAGTGAGGGCAAAGGTAGCACCGACGCCATTTTGAATGCTGGCAATACGGACCGAGTGCAGGAGGTCGCTCCCGGACCCCCGCTGGACTTTTGGCAAGTCTTGTGGGGGTCAGGAGGCCCCACCCCCAAGCTGGCCAAAAGTCCCTGGGGGTCCAAGAGCGATCTCCTGCACTCGGGCTGTATTGCCAATATTCAAAATGGTGCCGGCGCTACCTTTGCCCTGTCACATGGTAAGGGCAAAAGGCCATTGGCGCCATTTTTATTAATGCAGCCGATGGCCTGAGAGCGGGAGATCGCTCCACGCGCTCCCGCTGGACCACCAGGTAATTTTAAAACCTTTTTTGGGGGTTTGGGAGGGTGTTTTGATTATCGGATCGGGCGCAGCCGATAATCAGAACTCAAATCGGGCTGGGCGATAAAAATTTTAAGATTTGGATCGGGACCGGAACCGATCAGATTCCGATTCACATCTCTACTATAAACTATCATTAAAATATGTTACTTATCAAATAAGATCAGCTATGGTACCTGAAGTCTAGAGGGTGGTCAATATAACGGTGGATTTTAAAAAGGGTTCTGGGGTAATCTGGAAAACTACATACTGGTGGACCTGAAGTTAGTACTGGGAAAAATAGATGAAACTATTTTAAAGAACAAAATTGCTGAACATAGACAGTTTAATGAGACAAAATTAACAGGGATTTAGCCAAGCGAAGTCTTACCTCATCAATTTGGTACATTTTTTTTGAAGACATGAATAAATATTTGGATAAAGGTAAGCCAGTTGATATAGTTTATCTGGATTTTCAGGGCTTTGACAAAGTACCTCATGAGAGATTCTTGAGAAAATGTAAAAGTCATTAAAAGCGGCAATGTTTTATTGTGGATCGAGAACTTGTTAAAAGATAGACAGCAGAGAGTTGGCTAAATAGTCAGTTTTCACAATGAAGAAAGGTGAATAGCAGAGGGCCCCAGGAATCTGTATTAGGACAGCTGCTTTTAACATATCCATAAATGATCTAGAGTTTGAATAACGAGTGAGGTGATCATATTTGCTGATATTACAAAATTATACAACGTTTTTAAATCAGAAGAAGATTGTGAGAAACTACACAAGAACCTTGCAAAATTGGGAGACTGGGCATCCAGTTGGCAGATGACATTTAGGGGTAGATTTTCAAATAGCGCGATTTGGCGTACTTTTGTTGGAGCATCAGGCGCAAACAAAAGTACGCTGGATTTTAGTAGATACGCGCGTAGCCGCTAAAATCCGGGATCAGCGCGCGCAAGGCTATCGATTCCGTATAGCCGGCGCGGGCCGAGTCGCGCAGCCTACCTCCGTTCCCTCCGAGGCCGCTCCGAAATCGGAGCGGCCTCGGAGGGAACTTTCTTTTGCCCTCCCCTCACCTTCCCCTCCCTTCCCCTACCTAACCCACCCGCCCGGCCCTGTCTAAACCCCCCCCTTACCTTTGTCGGGGGATTTATGCCTCCCGGAGGGAGACGTAAATCCCCGCGTGCCAGCGGGCCGCTAGCGCGCCGGGACGCAACCTGGGGGCGGGTCTGGAGGGCGCGACCACGCCCCCGGACTGCCCCAGGCCGTAACCATGCCCCCCGGGCCCTCCCCCGAAACGCTACGTCCCGCCCCGAAAACACCGCGCGGATCGGGCCCGCCCCCGACACGCCCCCCTCGGAAAACCCCGGGACTTACGCGAGTCCCGGGGTCTGCGGGCGCCGGTAGGCCTATTGAACATAGGCGTACCGGCGCGCAGGGCCCTGCTTGCCTAAATCCGCCCGGATTTAGGCGAGCAGGGCTCTGAAAATCCGCCCCTTAATGTGTATAAGTAGACAGTAATGCGCATAGGGAAGAACAATCTAAAATGTATATACACATTGCAAGTTTCCACCCAGGAAAGGATCTAGGCATTATCATGGATAGTATATTGAAATCCTCTTCTCCTTGTGGGGCAGCGGGCAAGAAAGCAAATGAAGAATAAAACAGAGAATATCATAATGCCTCTGTATTGCTCCATGATGAGACTGTACCTTCTGTGTTGTTGTGTAATTCTGGCCACCACATTTCAAAAAAGATATAGCAGAATTAGAAAAAGTACAGAGAAGGGAGACCAAAATGATAAAAGTGATGGAATGAATCCCCTATGAGGAGATCCTAAAGGTGTTAGGGCTCTTCAGCTTGGAGAAGACATAGCTGAGGGGAAGTAAGATAGAGGGCTATAACATAATAAGTGGAGTGGAACGGGTAAATGTGAATCAGTTTTTATGGCCTGGATTGGCCATATTTGGAAAGTGGATGCTGGGCTTGATGGACCCTTGGTCTGACCCAGTATGGCATGATCTTATGTTCTTATAGCTATACACACTTTTCTTTTTTAGGCAAGGTACAGAAACCATGTAATTGGAACATGGCAAGGAGCTGAATCAGGTAAAGCACTGGAACTTGGAGCTTGAAGCCAACTTCCAGGATATTAGATTGCAGCTGAGAATGAGTGAAGGCCAGGTTACTAGAGTTCAAGGCAGGAAATCAGCAATGAACCCAGCTGCAGAGCTTAACCATTCGAGCAGCAGTCTGATTGCTCTGGCCCTATTAAATGGCCTTGCCTACCTATTGCTAAGCCATTTTCATGAAGGCAACTTCTCACAGCTGTGACAACTCCGGTATTTGTACAGCCAATTTACTGAATACATCCGATTGCCTGAAGCTAGCTTGTAGAGTTAACTGGCTACATGACAGCACTTGCCAGGGCAAATTGTCCCATAGCACAGCTCTCTCAGATAGAGCGTTCAGCTTGAAATCGGGAGTCCCCTTGTTGTAGAGTGCATCCTCTGACACCTGCCTGAACAGAAGCCTGGCAGACTATTCTGGTTGACATGCTAACCTGCTAAGACTTGCTTGCAGTGCTTCCTTCTTCTTTGGCTCCTTTACCACCTCCTCCTCCTTCTGTTCCTGCCTTCCCAAGGAAATCAGTCCCACCCTAGGAGCTCAGTCCATATCTCCTGCTGCTGAACCTACCAGGGGAAACACCCTGGGAAACTCCTCTCCAGTGCTTGACTCCTTAGTGCAGGAACTTGGAGACCTTGCAGTTGATTCCTACGGGAAGAGAAGTTGAGTCAACTCAATAGTAGAGCTATCCTTTTTCAGAGAGTGGCTGCTTCTGAGCTCCTCAGGAAACCAGAGAGACCAAATAACTTGGGAGGACTGTTGTTCCAAGAAGGGTTTCCCTCCTGGTCCTGGCTACACTAGGGAAAGTAGCCCTAGGGAAGGCTGTTGCCCTGGAGCCATTCTTCCTGCATGTCTGCTCCATGTATGCTAGCTGCAGCACCAGTACATATGTCTACACATCTGTTGAGGCACTGCATTGCTGAGGAGCACCAGACCCTTATATGGGAGTGTAGTCAGCTCTAAGCTTTTTTGTCTCTGCCTCCCTCTGCAGGCCAGAGGACATATTCCACTTGTCTGGACTCATCTGCAGGACTATAAGAAAATCATTATTAAAGTGGAGTTGGGGAAATCCATTGCTTATCCCGAAGATAAGCAGCTGGAATATATCTACCTCTTGGGATCCTGCCAGGTTCTTGTGACCTGGCTTGGCCACGGTTGGAAGCAGGATACTGGGCTTGGTGGACCTTTGGTCTGACCTAGTATGGCAAATTTTATGGCAACATCACTGTTGCTAATGTTGTACTGATTTGATGAAAGGATCCAGTTTCTTTAAAGAGGCTAAAAATGTATCAAGTTAGTTCATAAAAATATATGATCTACATCTTGTTTGTTGATCTTTAAGTCTAAATCTAAAAATTTAAAGTGAATTGTGAAACTGAGTTGTGCAGAAACAAGTTAATCCTAGGTCTCCTATTTTCATTTTTCTGTGATCTAACTTCTAAGTTGTACTATCAGTCCTGAAGTCATACATTTTGGATTCTTTTCACATGTACATTAACTGATTTTGGTGATATTTATTAATAATTTAGCATTCAATATTAAATGTCTGATGTCTTTGAAATTTTCTTCTCTTTAATCTCCTCCATGTTTCTGCCCTGTTTATCCATGTTTGCTCACTACAAATACAGAGCGTCCTAATTTTTCTTGAGAAGCACAGGATAAATTACCACTTTGATGACTGTAATTTCAAACTGAAATAATGAAATGGTATGATAATGCTAATTTTAAATAGTTTGATGTCCCTAGAAGAATATGCCCAGTTACTTCAAGCAGAAAGAACCTCCATCTTTTCCACAGCAGATGGAATTTGAAATGTGCTTGTTGGAACTTTTATTCAAATACATCAACAAAAATAAAGCTTCTTAAACATACCAGTCCTGCGTTCACTTTTTTTTTTTTAATCAGGTACAGCTTGCTATTACGAATAGTCACAGACATACTATCTCATCCAAGCAAGGCTCTTACAGAAAGTTCATTTAAACAACAGTGGCTGAGCACTTATCTGTATAGAACCAGTGGCTGTGGTCTCGGTTCTATCAGCTTTCTGTACTCATAAATGAATGTTTTTGCATTCCGGCAGTTTCCAGTTCCTTGGAGCACAGACAAACTTTCTCTCTCAGACCTCAGTCCACATCTTCCCATTTTCACAGCGAGTTCTCTACACAGCGCTGCACTCAGGCTTCCTCTTCTGTCAGGCTATTACAGTCCTCTAATCAGAAATTGTGCACACATGGTTGAACAAGCCAGAAGGGGAGTCTGGAACCATCCTCTTCTCAGAGAGCCATCTCCGACATCCAACAAAAAGAAGCAAAGGCTGGCTTTTGCCAACATAATTAAAGGCTAGCTCCTCACTGGGGCTATTCTACCACTAAATATAAGTGAGATCCTTGTGCATTGTCTCTTTACCCTGTTACACTCAGTTTTACTGAATGCCTGTTGTAATTTAAAAACAGATAAGATTATGAAGAAATGCAAAATAAATGTGAAGTTCTAAATTAATGTTATATTTCTGTGCCACCTTCCTTAAACATAATTCAATCTAAAGTGATTCACATTAATACAAAAAATAGCAATATATCCTAAAACGAATGCACCATAAATAAAATAAGTATACATCATAAAATGATGGTGGAGAGATGGGATTGGGTCTCTAATTTTCCTGGTAACCTAGGAGGGAAAGAATTTATGATGATAAATGAAAGAGTAAAAAAGAAAGATTGTATGCCAAGAAGTGTATATAGGAAGGGGTAATTTGGAACAGATAGAAGCTGGAAACCAGTGTTAAACTCTCAGGGCTGCAGGATAACAATTACATGAGCTAGGAGAAATTAAGTCTTTGATGCTCTACAATCAAAAAGTGCCCAAGTTCTGCTTGCTAGTAACCAGCTTCTGGCAAATTCTCTATCCCATAGAAGAATGATCATAGTTCAGTGTAAAATGCCTGCAATAAAATGTAAATAACATTTACAAATATAAATATTGCTAGATGAATAAACAATTGTGCACCCTAGAAGTGTTACTGTCCACACTGAAAGAATCAGCACTTACAAAAGTCTTTAATGCATTGACATGCCTGTTTCTTCTTTCTGTTGCTACCCCCATTGATCTTATTCCTATGACTCCTTTCTTTTTTGTGATTTCTTTATAGATTTAAAGGTATACCCTTTCCATTTTGGATATACGTCTCTATTTGTCTAAATTATCTTCCTCCAGAGAGAAGCAAGAGCCTGGAGGCTATTCTTGCAACTCAAATCCTGGCTGTTTATCTGATTCTCCAAGGAGAGTGGGGGGATGTGACAATCAAAGAAGTACCTGTCCTTGTGCTCTATGCAAAATGTCCTCCATATTTGGTCACTGGGTATTTGGAGGAAGATATGGCTACCGTACTGAAGGCTAGCTGTGCCTTCAATAGACTGGGCTCCATTCCCACTATGCTGCAGCCCAACAACACATTGTCCCCAGCATCCCTACTAGGCTGAAAATGCGCCAGAGTCATTCCTGCAGTTGTATAGTCTCAGAGCTCAGATTTTCCAGGCAGGTGCAGTACTGTATACCATCAGTATATAGGAGTATTTTTAAAAGGCCCGGCGGTGCGCGTAAAGCCCCGGGATGTGTGTAAGTCCCGGCGCTTGAAAAAAGGGGCGGGGGGCAGGGTGGGGTCATCCAGGAGCGGGGCGGGGTCAGCGGCTCCTGGCACAGTGGCCATTTGCTGCTGTGTCCGAGATTGTGTGCCAGCAATCGGCAGGCGCAAAATGTAAAATAAAGATCAGGGGGGTTAGAGTAGGGCTAGGGGAGGGAAAGGTTAGGGGAAGTGGTGGGAAGGTCAGGCTATGGGGAAGGGAACGGAGGAAGCCAGTGCTGCTTGGCGCGCACAAGGTACACAATTGTGCACCCCCTTTGCGCGCGCCAACCCCAGATTTTATAACATGCGCACGGCTGCGCACACATGTTATAAAATCAGGCGTATATGTGCGTGCGCCAAGTAGCGCGCGCACTTCTTTTAAAATCTACCCCTCAATGCACAAAATTATGAGGTAGATTTTAACAGCTGCGCATGGACACACATATGCTCGCATTTGCTGGTGCACACACATGGACATGGAGATTTTAAAAATATATGCGCATTTATGTGCACGTGTTCTCAGATTGGCTATTTGGGTATACATGTGCACACGATTTTATATTGACCCGTGCATTGACCCGTGCATTATGCTCACATAAGTGGGATTTTACTAGACACGTGCCAGCACAATTACCTATATTCCCAGTTTGTCCCCAGTTTGCCCCAGTAAAGGAGAGGACTTCTTAATCCCCCCTAGCTAACTAGCCTCCCTTTTACCTTATTAGGCCCAAGCCTTAAATCCCCGCTGACTGACCTAATTTATTTTGCTAAACGCCTTACACGTCGTCCAAAGCAGAAGTAAAATTACATGGTAGGGGTCACCGGCACATTCTTGTGCATATAACTACATATGAGCTGATTTCATGGTGCAGTCCTGGCTGCCCATGTCCCTCCCAGACCACACCCCGCCCCTTTTTCAGAATATTTTTTTTATGCACGTTCTGGGAGATACGTGTGTACCCGCATGGATTTTAAAATCTGCATGGCGCACGCCAGGCCATCACTCACGTATTTCCCAGCTTTGGCATAGGGCTTTGAAAATCAACCAGTATGGGCATAAGGGCCCCGCTCACCCCTTTTCCTAAAAAACAAAGCTGGCAGGACCCTGGTAGTCCAACCACGCATGTGCACACATAGGGGTAGATTTTTAAACCTATGCCCATGCGTCCATGTGCATGTGCTTCCCGGTCCGCGCACATGGGCGCGCCGATTTTATAACATGCACACGCCGGTGCGCGCATGTTGTAAACTCCGGGGGCTGCGCACACATGTTGCTGGATTTTATAATCCATGCATGCATGTGTGGGAGGCACATGCAAGGGGGGACTTATTCAATTTTCGCATGGCGATTCATCCCGGCCTTCCCCAGTTTCCTCCCTGTCCGTTCCAATTTTGTTTTTATTTTTTAAGTTGCTGCTCCTCCGGAGCAGAAGCAACGCATGCACCGGCCGACTGACGGCACGTGCTTTCCCAGCACAGTGGCAAATGGCTGCTGTACTGGCTGCCTCCAGCCCCGCCCCCACCCCCACCCCTCAGACCGCCGTTCCCCCTGACCGCCCCTTTCCTTCAGTCTGGCCCTTCTACACGTAATGGGAGTTACGCATGTGGCTGGTCCTCTTTGAAAATGTGCGCGGCGCATGCAAGGCCCAGCCACATGCGTAACTCCCATGTTTTACGCCCATGGCCAATTAAAAATTTACCTGATAATATAGGCCCCATGGTGGGAAACTCAGAGTAGTGCATACTGATTATGTCAGCCTTAATAGGCTATTTAAGGAAAGGCCCCACAGCTTTGCTTCACCTTAGCAATGGGTCTCAAGCCTAGAGAAGTGCATGTTGCTCCAGCATTCCTGTATGCTCCTGCATTCCTGGTTTCTTGTTCCTGCAATCCTGTCCTCCAGCCTTGCTCTGCCTGCTTCGTCCAGCCTTGCCTTGTCCAGCATGTCTCATCCAGCCTTGTCCTGCCCTGCCTGTCTTGTTCAGTGTCTTTTGTGTGTCTTCATCCATTTTTTGTCTGACTTCCTGATACTAATCTCTTGCCTTGCACCTGACTCCACTTGTTTGCTGCCTGCCTCAACCCTTGGCTTGTTCCAGTATCTCCAGCCTGCTGCCTGTCATGACCCCAGCATGCTCTTAAACCCTTGCTCTCTATACCACCCTTGGGACCCACCTAAGCCTTAGCGGCCTCCAGAACCAAAGGGCTCAAAGTTCCAGCCATCAGGGCAAATCTGTGTCATGCTTATTGATTAGGATATCCTAAAACCTCGACAGGTTTGTGGCCCTCGAGGACTGGAATTGCCCACCCCTGGCCTAGAAGATTGTGTCAACCAAGCCACAGCATAAAGGGCTCACACTCATGCCAGTTATCACACTGACTTAGGAACAACACTGAAAATTAACATCTGGAATCATCCATCTACTTTACATATGGTTTTTGTGTAGACATCGACGGGTGGCAATGGACTTATGATCACAACAATGGTTTACAAACGTAATGCAAAAATAAATTAAAATAAGTAAATAAATATAAATAGCACACATACTTTTGGAAATCAAACGTGCATATGTTGTTTTTTTCTCTCAACTTAAACTTGCCCCATAAAAATGTATTTGATTCCCATGGCTAAAAATATAGATGGTATGGAACATGTATATATTTATAGCTGTATTTGAGGAGAGCAATTTCTATTCATTCAATTGTACTTGCGTATATACCCATTTATCCAGGCAAATACATTTGAAAACGTCACTCCCCTTGTATAGTTATATATTAAAAAATTGCATGTATACATATATATATAGAAAGAGAGAGAGAAAATTCATTTTCTATCCACTGTTCCCTAATCTTCACTCTGATGAGGATAGATTAACTTTTTCAAACATTCTTTTTTCACAATAAATCAAATATATTTCTCCAAGTTTCTTAATTCCTCTAAAAGATCAGTATTGAAAACATCAAAAGGATGCTTTAAAATGTTCAGATAATCAAAATGAAGGTACGGAAAGATAAAAGAATTTAGCAAGGATAATTTTAAACTCTTAAAATGGACTTCACAAGATGAGAAGGCAGGAATACAAGCAGGTTGAGAGCCATTATCACAGATCTCAGTGTTCTTAAATAAATGAGTCATTTCATTACCATTAGTTACAGTTCATTCAGCCTTCATTTTGAACAAATTAACACAACAGGGGATCATACAAATTAAGGGCCCGTTCATTCAACTTTTTTACCCCATAAAAGCAGAATGGGAGAAAAGCCAACATGAATTGGATCCTGAATGTTAATAAATCATTTGACTTCTATACTCTATGATAAACTATTTGGAGATATTCAGTCAATGCTAATTTTTCTCATGCAACAAAGAAGATAGCCTATGCTTTGTGGATACTGAATACCCCTGTCCACTTGGGAACCTTACTTATCCAAGACCTGGAGGCTTTATTGTGGCAAGGCTCCTTTGCCCTGGTAAAGAAAGATGCCCCTGCACAGATAGAGAAGAGGCTGAGAACTGTCTTCCATCCGTTATGCGGAAAAATTAAGTGAGTGGTGCCATTTAATCATGCTAGAATTTCTACAGTAAAGTTTATTTTTGGACACTCACCCAGAGTTGCCTTTGTGATTATTGGCACTTAGTACGTCCCTCAGGAAAGAACAAGAACTTACACCCTTCCCAGGTAGAAGCTTGTGCGCGCTGCCGAGCCTATGCAAGATAGGCTCAGCGCATGCAGGGGCAGGCAGGGGCAGCTTTTCGGTGGTTATGCGCGTATCCCTTTGAAAATCTGCCCCTGGGTGAGAAAGTTTGGATTTGGAATTTGCCAGATTGGTATTTAGTCATCACCAGGAACTGGGGATAACACTTTGTGTATAAGCCAATGCTAATACAATTAAGAATAATATGTTTTGCTTGTAAATGCTTGACTTATATCAAAGAAGTCCTTGATGAATATTGAATGCAGTTTCACAAATGTATTTGAAAATAAGTCTGTTTTGCTCTTCAATATAGATTTGTCATTATTAAAGCTGTCAATAGTAGGAATTCTGCCTTGGCAACACTGGAGTGGAACCACATAAAAATGAAGCAATTTGAGTAGTCTTGTAACTTTTGTTTTCTGTTATACAAGATTATCATAGTAGCACATGCATTCCCTAAAACCCAAGATTGTGAAGAACTGGTTTCCAGTCTTTATTCTATTGTAAATATATTGCCATTAATTTATAATTATATTCTTTAAAGTGCCAGAAAATGGAATATAAATCAAATAAACAAATAAACATGCTATTGAAATGAATGTGAGATCAATGTGCAAATGATATAGCAGGTGTTTATACTATTATACATGCTTACTTTTCCTTTAAGAGTTTATAATGAGGAATATTAACATTTCCTGGAGATGAAGGGAAATTTATCATTCATTATGTTTTAATTTCAATCCCACCTTTCTAGTCCAAAAGGACACCTCGAAGCAGCTTTAGCGGCAAGTTCAGCACATTAAAATATTATAATAATATAAAAATAGCATATAAATACAAATAAACATATGCAATGCATAGCAATACAAATTAATTAAAGCAAAAATATATTAGAAAATGATATATCAAATTATATGACGGCACTCCACTGTCTGCTAAGCAGCACATCTGCAATTTATGTAACTTCTCATAGAGGAACAGGCGAAAACACATTCTCCCTAGCCCACCATGGACCCATGAAGGGGGCACAAAAATGGGCAAATCTCTTTGGTTCACCTCTGCCTGCAGTGGACCATCTTTTGATCTTCTGGTCAGGTGATGATGGCACCAGGGCAGGACTAATCACCTCAGGGAAGCAGAGAAGTCATGTAAGGCCAGGGGGAAGGGGAGCAGTCTCCAACAAACCCCAATTAGGTTGAAAGTAGCCTTGTTTTACTTATGTATTTTAAAAGATTTACATCCCACATCTACAATGTTCAAAGTGGGGCACAAGATAAACATCCATAAAATAATACAATAAAAACAAAGAACTATAAAGGCAGAGACAAAAATACTGCTCATCTACTTTGAAAATGTATAACAATAGCCTGATAAAGTTCAAGCAGTTCAGAGCTAATCAGGTTATCAAGACTCTGTATTAAAAAAATTTCCCTAAACGTAGGCCTTCAGCAGTTTGATTTCCTCTGGAAGAGAATACTACAATAGTGGCCCTGCCACTGAGAAATCCCACTCCCAATGTTTCTACAAAATGAATGAACTTAGGAGAGAGAATCTCCAGAAGGCCCTTATTAAAAGAGCATAAAGTATAAGATGATTGATAAATACGCAAAAATAATCTGAGCCATAAGTTTCCAGGATTGTTCAAAACTATATGAATCAAACAGGCTAATAATTTGTATCTTATGCACCCCGGAAACATGTAACCAAATGCAGGGATTGAAGAATATGAAATGTGCACATAAGCTAACTAGAGGTACGTGATGTGGAATTCTGAATTATCTGTAAAGCCCTGAGAGAGTTATTAGGCAAACTAATAAGCAAGGCATTTCAATAATCTAATAACAGAAAATGAATGTGTTAGAGTCGTGGACCCTTGGGCCGGTCGGAACCAACGGTGAGCCGCTGAGCGGGATGACAGCTGTGACCCCAACCGGGAGGCGGCGGGACAGGCGTAGTAACTGGCCGGAGGAAGACCCTAGGAGGCCCTATGCGACCAAGGGCTTTGGCAAGGTAGCAGGAGATGGTGGTACTGGTACCGAGGTGAGAAGGTCTTTGCCCTGGAAGCCGATCCTCCCCCGAGAGGAGCTCGTAGGAGTTCGGCCGCTGGGACTTAGGAGATTCACCCTGGAAGCTGGAGTCCCCCCAGGAGGAGCCCGTAGGAACCCGGCCGCTGGGACTTAGGAGGGCCCACGGGGGCCGAGTCAGATAGTGTCCAAGATCGAGAGTCCGAGGGTCGTTGCTCACCAGTCCGGGGTCGTGTACCAGAGAGTCGTCGCTTGCCAGTCCAGGGTCGTGTGCCAGAGAGTCGCCGCTTGCCAGTCCAGAATCAGAAACCAAGGGATCACCGAAGCCAAACCGAGGTCAAGAGCCAGAGAATAGTTGTAAGCCAGTCCGGGGTCAGGAGCCAGGGAACACCGTAAGCCAGTCCGGATCAAGAATCAAGGAGACCGAAGGAATACAGGAACGCAGCAACTGGAGACAGGCAAACCTGGGAACCTCGTTGCAAGGCAAAATCCTGATCTAGCTGCAGGGCTTAAATACCCTGCAGCGTCTGATGTCATCAGGAGGCGTCCCCTGCCTTTTCCTGCGCTGGCCCCTTTAAATCCTGGCCTCAGACGCGCGCGTGCGCGCGTCTAGGGGGCGGGGTCAACCGCCGAGGGACGCCGGCTGCTGCGTCGCAGCGAAGACGTGGTGGCAGAAGGGCCTGCAGGCCCGGGCGAGGTGGGCAGACGCCGGGCCTGCGGCAGCCGAGGTCCCCGGAGGCCCGGGGAACGCGGACCCAATGCGGAACCCCGACAGGGTAGGTGGCGATTCCGGGAGCGACCCGGAATCGCAACAGAATGACTAACAAAGTTATATAAAACCTAACATGCCTTTTTAAGGAGAACATGTTTGGGCAGGGGAGGAAGATAGGCTGAAACATTTTTTGAAGCATTCCTATGGGAGGTGCCTCAATGGCAGATTTCAGGAAATAATGTAATGATCCCTAGTGTATTTCAGAGACAAAATGTGAGTTCAGCAAGACAGGAAGTGTCTTGCAGTGGAGGGATACCAGCAGCATTGGGTCTGTATGTGGATTGAAATTTGGCACTTGTGGAATAAAAAACAGTTTGTGAGCTCTTTCTCTGTATTTTTTGTAATTTGGTCTTGGACAAATAAAAGGAGTGGTGAGTTTTCCTACTGACTGAAAAAATAGCATGCACTCCTCATTCCAGGGTGGAGGAAATTTTGTCTTTTGGATTCTTCTTGATTTTAATTTTCCAGGAAGGTTTATGGGAACCTGCATGTCTTGATGACAGAAGAAAGTTTTATTAGCTTGCTCAGGTGGTACATCTGTGCCAACTCAATAGAGGAGGGATGAGACAAAAAAAAAAGTGACCCCATTCGAGGAAGAGGAGACTAAAGTGGATCACATTCAGATTCAAAGATACTAGATACAGAGGGCTGCCCTTAGGAGTATAGAGATCTCTACAGCCCACTCCGTATAGAGTTCTGACAGCAAGAGTAAGGGATTCTGATCTCATCCTACATGAGTGTGTGGCTAGTGTATGCCATATGGCAGATACTGATGCATCTCTATCAGATGATTTCCATTGAAGAAGGTGATTATCAAGTGATGTTTAATTTGAGTGTTTCTTGAGACAGTGAGAGGCACTGTTCCCTCTAAGCATGCGCACACAGGGGTAGATTTTCAAAAACCGCGAATAGGCGTACTTTTGTTGGCGCTCCAGGCGCCAACAAAAGTACGCTGGATTTCAGTAGATACGCGCGTAGCCGCTGAAATCCGGGATCGGCGCGCACAAGGCTATCGATTTCGTATAGCCGGCGCGCGCCGAGCCGCACAGCCTACCCCCGTTCCCTCCGAGGCAGCTTCGAAATCGGAGCGGCCTCGGAGGGAACTTTCTTTTGCCTTCCCCTCCCTTCCCCTACCTAACCCACCCGCCCGGCCCTGTCTAAACCCCCCCCTTACCTTTGTTGGGGGATTTACGCCTCCCGGAGGGAGATGTGAATCCCCGCGCGCCAGCGGGCCGCTAGCATGCCGGGACGCGATCTGGGGGCGGGTCCGGAGGGCGCGGCCATGCCCCCAGGCCGCCCCGGGCCATAGCCACGCCCCCGGGCCCGCCCCCGGAACACTCCCGACACGCCCCGAAAATGCCGTGCGGTTCGGGCCCGCCCCGACACGCCCCCTGACACGCCCCCTCCGAAAACCCCGGGACTTACGCGAGTCCCGGGGCTCTGCGCGCGCCGGTAGGCCTATGTAAAATAGGCGCACCGGCGCGCAGGGCCCTGCTCGCCTAAATCCGCCCGGATTTGGGCGGATTTAGGCGAGCAGGGCTCTGAAAATCCGCCCCACAGGTTGTTAACCCCATCCACAAGGCAAAACATAGTGGGGCGGATTTTCAAAGGGTATGCGCGTAACCCCTGAAAACCTGCCCTAAGCTCCCCCTGCATGTGCCGAACCTATCTTGCAAAGGCTCAGTGGCGGGCGCATGCCCCGGGGCTTCGAATAAGGGGCGTGTCCGGGGCCGTGTCCGGGGGACGTGGCGATGGGTCGGGGGCATGTCCGGGGTGCATGGTGGCAGTCCGTGGGTGGGGACGGAGGCGTGACGGCAGTCTGGGGGCGGGGATAAGTGCTCTGGCACAGAGGCCTCTGCCGGGGCAGGGAGCCAGTGGCGCGTGCAAGTTACGAGGCAGGCGTAACTCCACGAAATAAAGTAGGGGGGCGGATTTGGTTAGGGCTGGGGGGTGGGTTAGATAGGGGAAGGGAGGGAAAGGTGGGGGGGGCCAAAAAAAAAGTTTCCTCCAAGGCTGCTCCGATTTCAGAGCGGCCTCGGAGGGAACCTAGGCAGGCTGCTCGGCTCGGCGCGCGCAGGTTGCACAATTGTGCACCCCCCTGCGGGCCGACCCTGGATTTTATAACATGCGCGCAGCAGCACACGCATGTTATAAAATCGGTGTAGATTTGTTTGCGCCGGGTTGCGCGAACAAACCTGCACCCTCGCGTAAGTTTAAAGATTTGCCCCAGTGAGCACAAGAAACCCCAATATTATTTGCATTATACTGGCATGTAGTGCTCAAATTTGAACTCAGCTTATAAAAAGTCACAGAAAAAAAATGTTTGCACTCATAACATTTAAAAAGTTAGAGAGGACTGACCCTAAGAGCCCTGGAAATTGGCTTTCCCCTTGTTTGGAATGAACCCTGAAACTGTAATGAAATGTGTCAGATCTCAGCAGCCCCCAAAGTGACCCTTTCTCAATGGGGAAAGCACAGTAGGAGGATTCCAAGTATATAGAAGTTTGCAAAAGAGCAAATACAAAAGCAATCATTCCAATCTGCTATATTGCAAATAACTTTTTTCTGTGTCAAATCAAAATCATAAGCAAGGAAAGGCAGCAATATTTGGAAGGCAGGCTTAGAGAACCAGCCTGTCGTCATTAACATGGAGGAGGCCAGCCTCTCCCAAAAGTACCATTCAAAGCCTGAGAAAATACAACATTAGTAAAAATAAACAATTGGCAAAGATGTTTCATATCTATAAATATTACGTTTGTCAGAGTGCTTTTCTCCTTACCTTTATTGATATTTTATAATAAAATTGAGTTTAAGATAATTCATCAATTCCATTGACTTTCTATCCCATGAATGCTGAGCCTCCCTGTACTGAAAAACCTGTTTATCAAGCAGCAGAAGTTAATTAGCAAACCACAAAATGTATTCAGCCTTTCAGTCCTGATGTACTAACTAAAGCATTTTCTCTATTCAATGTCCATGGGCTAAAATGATGATTAGTGCATAGAACCCACTTATAGCGAAAGGTTGGGGAGTCAAGCAAATTTATCATTTCTAGATACAATTAATTTGGCTACTTCCAGTAAGCTTTTAGGTGTCCAGACTGTATGCAATTTGTTATGAATTAAATGGCATATGTGCAGCAATGTGAAAACAAAACATCTTTGCACTACTTTTGACATAGTAAATCATGGTGCTTCACTATTATGGCCAGTTAAATTTAGTTTTGACAGTCATCATGTTCTCATAGAATTAGTACAATAGGTTTTTAAAAATAGAAATCAATATGCTACATTGTTTAATTTGCCTTTAGATTGTAAAATTATTCATTAAAGTGTTCTGCAGGGATCCATTTGGGGTTCTCTTCTTTTCATCAAGAATGTTAACATACTTTCAGCAATTAATCAAACAGACAGTTTTTGCTATGCTGATAATACAAGTCTTTGAACAGCTGTAGTAAATGTTAAGATGTCAAAATAAATCACAAGCAGTTCCTACAAAAATTAAACAGGATAATTATAATTTAAAATAAATGCAAGATTCTGATACAACTATGGTGATGAGCTTCCCTAAAAGACTGTTAAAGTACTTTAAACATTTTTATATGTGCTATGAAAAAACCTGAATTATCTGCCCATAAATATGGTCAAGAAATCTTAGGAAAAGTACTTTAGTAATGCAGATAAGGACTTGGTTACTTTGCTTGATAATTCCTGTATTATGCATAACTATGTATTTCAAGGCAGTGCTGGGCTGCTGGCAGATGCTGCTGCTAACCCAGCGCTGCACCCAGAGAAGGAGAGCAGGGAGGGCAACACTTACTGGTCTCGGGGGAGGAGGAATGGCTCCACTGCTTGGCATGCGGCCAAATTCACTACATGGCTGTGACAGATGCAAGTGACGTCACAACAATGACAACGTCATCAGTGCAGAAATGCGCGCTGACCAGATGATGGACTGGGGCAGGCCACAGAACGAACTGGGAGAAGGTCAGGCCATGAATTTGGAGCAGGCCATCAGGAGGGGCTAATGGGCCCCAGGGTAGGTCAGGGCACTCCCTGTGTATCCATTGGGTACTTTGAAGCTGAGGGAGGTGGAATGAGGCTGAGGCCGAGGCCTACAGCACAGGGAGTCCAACTATGGGGAACATAGAAACATAGAAGTGACAGCAGAAAAGGACCAAATGGTCCATCCAGTCTGCACAGTAAGATTACAGTAGTATCTGCTGCACAATGTAGGTTATCCCATGCTTATTAGTTTCCCAGTCAGGATCCTCGTTGGTTGCTGTTTGAATTCAATTCACTTTCATCCCCATACTTATCAATTTCCCACAGCATAAAAGTCAGGCTCCTCATCGATTGCCGTCTGAATCCAATTCCCCAAAATACTTTGTCATTGAAGCAGAGACCAATGTTTGAGTTGTTTCAAAGTATCAGACTTATTGGTTTAGAGTAGTAACTACCGCATTAACAAGTTATCCCCATATTTATTTGTTTCCCCAGACAGTAAAATTTGGGGCCTTCATTGGTTGCTGTATGAATCTAATTCTGATTTTGCCCCTGCCATTGATGCAGAGATCAATGATGAAGTTGCATCAAAAGTATCAAGGCTTATTGGTTAAGGGTAGTATCCCCCATACCAGTAAGTTACCCTCCATGCACTCTTTTCTTCATTTCCATCATTTAGCCTTTAGGGATTCACAGTATTTATCCCATACCCCTTTTTTTTTTAATGCCATACTGGGTCAGACCAAGGGTCCATCAAGCCCAGCATCCTGTTTCCAACAGTGGCCAATCCAGGCTATAAGAACCTGGCAAGTATCCAAAAACTAAGTTTATTCCATGTTACCATTGCTAGTAATAGCAGTGGCTATTTTCTAAGTCAACTCAATTAATAGCAGGTAATGGACTTCTCCAAGAACTTATCCAATCCTTTTTTAAACACAGCTATACTAACTGCACTAACCACATCCTCTGGCAACAAATTCCAGAGTTTAATTGTGCGTTGAGTGAAAAAGAACTTTCTCCGATTAGTTTTAAATGTGCCACACGCTAATTTCATGGAGTGCCCCCTAGTCTTTCTATTATCCGAAAGAGTAAATAACCGATTCACATCTACCTGTTCTAGACCTCTCATGATTTTAAACACATCTATCATATCCCCCCTCAGCCGTCTCTTCTCCAAGCTGAAAAGTCCTAACCTCTTTAGTCTTTCCTCATAGGGGAGCTGTTACATTCCCCTTATCATTTTGGTAGCCCTTCTCTGTACCTTCTCCATTGCAATTATATCTTTTTTGAGATTCGGCGACCAGAATTGTACACAGTATTCAAGGTGCGGGCTCACCATGGAGCGATACAGAGGCATTATGACATTTTCCGTTTTATTAACCATTCCCTTCCTAATATTTCCTAACATTCTGTTTGCTTTTTTGACTGCCGCAGCACACTGAACCGACGATTTCAATGTGTTATTCACTATGACGCCTAGATCTCTTTCTTGGGTTGTAGCATCTAATATGGAACATAACATTGTGTAATTATAGCATGGGTTATTTTTCCCTATATGCATCACCTTGCACTTATCCACATTTAAATTTTAACTGCCATTTTGATGCCCAATTTTCCAGTCTCACAAGGTCTTCCTGCAATTTAATACAATCTGCTTGTGATTTAACTACTCTGAACAATTTTGTATCATCTGCAAATTTGATTATCTCACTCGTCGTATTTCTTTCCAGATCATTTATAAATATATTGAAAATACCCTTTTGAATTTTTTCACTGTTTTGGTTTTCACTACCTCCTCCGGAAGGGCATTCCAGGCATCCACCACCCTCTCTTTGAAGAAATATTTTCTGACGTTTGTTCTGAGACGTCCTCCCTGGAGTTTCATTTTGTGATCCCTAGTTCTACTGATTTTTTTCCCACAGAAAAGGTTTGACGTTTGTACATCATTAAAACCTTTCAAGTATCTGAGGATCTGTATCATATCAGCCCTGTGCCTCCTTTCTTCCAGGGTATACATATTCAGATCCTTCAGTCTCTCTTCAGAGGCTTTCTGATACTGACACCACAACATTTTGGTAGCCCTTCTCTGGACTGCTTCCATACTGTCTACTGTCTATCCAGGAGAGGCCTCACCAAGGAGCTGTACAAGGATATCACCACTTCCATTTTGTTACTGGTTATTCATCTGTATATGCAGGGCAGCATTCTCCTGGCTTTAGCTATTACCTTTTCACATTACTTTGCCATATTCAGATCGCCAGACACTATCATCCCAAGATCCCGCTCTTGGACCGTACATATCAGCCTTTCTCTCCCCATCACATACAGCTCTTTTGGATTACTACATTCCAGATGCATGACTCTGCACTTCTTGACATTGAATCCTAGTTGCCAAACCTTCGACAACTCTTCAAGCTTTTGTAAATCACTTTTCATTCTCTCTGCTCCTTCAGGCATGTCCACTCTGTTGCTGATCTTGGTAACATCTGCAAGCAGACAAGCTTTACCTTATATCCTTTCCGCAATGTCATTCATAAAGATACTGAATAGAGCTGGTCCCAATACCAATCCCTGTGGCACTCCGCTTAATATGGCTCTTTCTTCAGAGTAGGTTCCATTTACTATCACAGGATGACTCATATCAGTCAACCAGTTTGTAATCCACATCACCACCTTGGTGCTCACTATGAAGCGTCTCATTTTGTTCACAAGCCTCCTATGCGGGGCAGTATCAAATGCTTTGTTGAAACCCAAGTAGATGACATTGAGTGTTCTTCCTCGATCCAATTCTCTGGTCACCCAATCAAAAATATCAGTCAGCCAAAAAGCCATTCCTTTTCCTCCTGCTCCCCTTTCTCTTACCCTCTCTGCATAATCTCTGATGAGTCTTATCTATCTATTTATTTATTTGAACTTCCCCTATGTTCAAAGCGGATTACATAACATATACACAATTATTAAAACAGAACAATAAAAACACACATAAAACATAAACAATAATTCAATGCACATAGCCAGATCTTGACTTTCTGGTACTTATTTTCTTAACTACTGAAAATAGTTCTAAAGGATTATTTATAGAATTTGTAAATAATTGTGAAAAATAAGCACATTTAGTATTTGCAGCAATTTATACTTTTTCAATACATTGGTATAAATCTCCTTATTCTCAAGTAATTTATATTTTTTATTTTATTTATTTTTATTTAAAAACTCTTCTGTACCATCGTTAAGTTAGATAACCATCACAATGGTTTACAGAAAGGCACGATAATGAAAATTATGAGTGTTATAGATTACAAATTAAACATGTGCCATCATAGTACAGTAACATTTTAGTACAATAAACTTATGGGGCAGATTTTATAAATCTGCGCACATGCGTACTTTTGTTCGCCCACCAGGCGCCAACAAGAGTACGTGGGATTTCAATAGATACGCGCGTAGCCATTAAAATCTGGGGTCAGCGCGCAGCCTGCCTCGGTTCCCTCCACCCCCCCCCCCGCACCTTCCCTTCCCTTCCCCTACCTAACCCACCCCCCCGGCCCTATCTAAACCCCCCCCTACCTTTATCAGCAAAGTCAGTAACCGGGCCAGCTGCCGTGCTCCATGTTCCGGTCCGGGGGCTGGTCCAGAGGCTGCGGCCACGCCCCTGGAATGCCCCCGGGCCAAAACCACGCCCGCAACACCCCCCGAAACGCCGCGTCACTCCCGGCATGCGCCTGACACGCCCCTCCATGCAAGCCCCAGGACTTACGCACGTCCCGGGGCTTGCGCGCACTGCCGAGCCTATGCAAAATAGGCTCAGCGCGTGCAGGGGGGGTTTGGGGTAGGTTCGGGGGGTACGCGCGTAACTTACGTGCGTACCCCTTTGAAAATCTACCCCTATGTGTTTAAGTTAAGCTTATCTGTTTGTTAGGAAATTATTAGGTGGTTTGAATTTAACATTAATATGCATTTGTAAGTTAAAAACAACAATTGCTTGCTTGGTGCGTCCTTATCAGTTAACTGTTTTTCTCTTTCTCTTTATCTTTATAAAAAGCTTGTTTAAAGAGCCAGGTTTTCAGATTATTTTTGAATATTTATGCCATCTGTGTTCAGCCTTTCTAACCAAGTTCTTATTTTCATCTAATTGTTTTGGGTACTACATGGCTGGTTAAACTCGTTTTTGTTTTTTTTTTTAGTTATTATTTTAATAGGAACAGGAGCTTTATATATTTGATGAACAGTAGTATTTCAGCAATCCACTGCTGATTCTGCTGACTCCAATTTGAACTCATCCTCAGCACAGGCTTCCCACAGTGTTTTAAACTGATCCATATCTACAGAGGCTCTAACTGTACGACTCACTGAATTTGTAGTATCAATATAAAAGTTTTGCTTCATTGTGAACATTGATAATTCATGATCTGGCCATGGAATAGCCCTACTTTTTGCAGGAGAAATTGTCTGATCCTCACAAAGATGATCTGCGATAAGAAAAAAATCCAAAATATATCTACCACTATGAACTGTAACATCAACCATTTGGGTTAGGCATATTGTATACAACATCTTCACATTAGGAGCTTAGTCATCAGCAAAGTATAAATTAAAATATCATTATCAAATTGTTATATTGCATATAAAGCAATGAAATCAGCAAAATAAATTCCTCAATAACTCTAACCAGTTGCCCAGGAGGTACATAAAGAAACAAATGATCCATGATTGCAATTTTAGTAAAATCCCATCAATCCCTTTTGGAGTTGTAAACTCTAATTTACTTATGAGTAATTGTTTCTTAAAACTTTCCAAAACCCTTTCTCATTTTGTATTTTCTCTAGACACACATTCATATCTATAATCCATCTCCCCCCATCAGCTGCTGATTTGGTTCCATTTGGTTGATTTTCAAAATTATAAAAAAAAAAAAAAGAACAACTTGCCCAATAGGGTAAGAGGTGCTAAAAAAAAAAAAAGGTCAGCCTACTAGCATAAGCAAGACCTAGGCATCTGTCTGTAAGCAGCCCCATACTCCTGTGAGACAATCATGGCTTGGATCTCCAAATCCGCAGCCTCTACATGTCATTCTTCATGGGGGGGGGGAAGCGAAATCAGGGAGTGCAAAGCCAAATGATTCCCCCCGAGGGAGGAAGGGTAGGTGGGTGCAGAGGCCACTGAGGAAGTGGTAGAGTTGGCTTCCTGCAACAGATTCAACTGAGGAGGTGGTGCACCCTGATGCAAGCAGTACAGTGGGGGGAGGGGGGAATGAGATGTGGGCCTAGTGGGGAATCTGTAGGTGGCGATTTCCCCCTCTCCCTGTCTCATCAGCCAGCCCTCCAACTGGCTGGGTGGATTCCATCACCTGGAGAGCATGCTTTGTCCCCTCATGGTATTTTTACTCTCTCGGTGAGTGGGTAGTACCCAGTTGGGGAAGCCCAGCCATGCAGCTACCCAACACCCCATACCCATTGCTGCCTAGCCAGACCCCAGTCTGGAGGCCCATGGAGGCTGTGTCACTTGGTTGGCCAGCCTAGGTATGCCATGGTTCCTCTGTTTTTTACCCCAGCCTTCTGCAATAGAGGTGGCAATTTGGGGCTATCCTGGTTTTGGCGGAAAGGGCTGTTGCTCAAACCCTGTGGCTACAGCCTCAGTGTGGAGTTTCCATGGCCTCTGTGGACCACATAGCACCTGCCCCGCTTCACATGGCACCTGCACCAGCTCCACAGCTCAACAGGCAATCCATTGCGCCCGGTATGCAGTTCCCATCAGTCACTGACAGACCCATGCTAGGCAAGGATGTCCTCCCTGATCCCATGGAGGTCCCTGTGTAAGGCTTGGATGCAGACGCCAACATTTCTTCATCCTTGTACTTAGTTCTTTGTCCTTCAGCTGACTTTTCAGCTGCAACGTAGGTGTCAGAGAGTGAATCTCAAGTTATGGGGGGTACAGAGCTGCAAGTTACCCCCAGTTCTATGGAGGGGGGCAATGACTTCCACTGTTGTCAAGGGTAGTAAGAGTGTGGAGCAGAAACAGAAGCATGTAAGCAGGAGGAACTCAGATTCACAGGGTTCATCAGCAGCAGAGGATGCGAAGGTATCACTGCCACAGGCGTGGGATTGCCCACTTTGAACTCAATGAAGCAGATGTGGCAAGGAATACCCTGTTCTCTCCAGCTCTACATCTGGTGCCATCAATTAATTGATATATTTTGTTTCTTAGTTGCAGGAAAGAAAAGAATTCTCAAAGGGGCACGAGCCCCTGGCTGGTATCAGAAGGATAGCAAGGAACATCAATAACTGGGTTATGTTCTTTTGCTTGCTTGGCATCAATAGTTGACAGGGCAGATCCTTCTCAGCATCTGGTGATGTGGTCCTATTTGGACATAATTGTTAGTGCCCATTCCAGGTCTGAGGAATTTGCTTGACTCAGATATGATAAGCGATTCAGGGAGAGAATGACCAACACTCCAAGCAGGTCCTAAGGCACCCATGACATTGAGTTGGGGCTCAACTACATGACAGCTAAGAGCTTAGAGGTGCAGGCAGGTAACCATTCCTTTCAGAGTCAAAGTGGCTCCCAAAGCCAGGGGCAATCAACTCATGCTACCACTGAGGCCTGTTGGTGATGTAAAAAGGCGGGTGCTTAGGACAGGACTGCAAATATAAGCATATTTACCTGCAAATATTGTGTTCACCCCATCACCAAATGGACTAGAGAGGCCCCCATTGGGAGAGGGAAATTGTGTTTTTTATAAGGGCTCTAACTCCAGTCCAGTGGCTTAAGATGGAAGGGAGTTTGATGCTTTACCCAAATGTGGTTGCTGCCTCCACATTGCAAGAGGGTTTCAGGTTCAGCTTTAGAATCCCATACTAAGCCTTGCTATCCATGGCCTAGTGAAAAAACACACTGACCGTGTCACGGCCGGCCTGCCAGCATAGTAAGGGAAAAGCTGGCTACGGAGCTGAGTTTGCGCAGGATAGCAGGGACATTCCCTCAGCCCACCTTTGCCAAGATGTTCCTGTCATCCCTGGCCATGGTATCTAAGGAGTTGGGTAAGTTTAAGTTGATGCACAACCTCTCTTACCCAGCGTGTCAGGCGAACAATGACTTCATCCCATTGAATGTCTGCAAAGTGCAGTATGTGTCATTTGATGGTGCACTTGACCTCCTCAGAGAGAGCTCATGGCAAAAAATGAAACTGAGTCAGCTTTCTGACTCCTCCCTGTGCACCCTGACAGTTTCCTATTGCTGGATTTCTCCTTTGGAGGTGTATATTATTTTGGTTAGTGCATGCCAATGAGGTGCTCCATTTCATGTTTTTTTATTCTTGTTAATTGTAAATTCATTTTTGTTAATTGTAAACCGATCCGATATGGTTATTTACTATGAAGGTCGGTATATAAAACTGTTAAATAAATAAATAAATAAATAAATAAATAAATGTGCTTATTTTGATGCTTTCAGCACCTTACTGCACTGGGAACTGTCTCTTTGCATGGGATTGGGGAGTCTGGTGCACCATCTAGATGATTTTTTATTTGCCGGCCCTTGTGACTCTGCTGGGACCTGTTCAGCAGTCTACAGAGAATGGCATAAGACTTAGGTATTCCACTGGCATCTGATAAACTGGAGTCTCCTACTAGAGTACTCACATTCCTTGATATTGAGTTGTACTCCACTCAAATGGTCTCCAGACTCCCAGGTGACATTTTCCTGAAGATGTCAGTACTGATTTGCAGTCTCACAAGGTGACCCTAGCATTTGTGCAGTCCCTCATCAGGTACCTGGCATTTGCATGCAGGGTCATTCCCATGGAGTGAACATTTTTGTGCAGACCTATCCTGGCATCTATGGCAGTCAGGAAAAGGCATCATCTTAGTGTCACACATGCACTACGTGAGGACCTGCAGTTTGGGGAGCTATTCTTGACCAATTTCAATCATTCTATGGTGTGGCTGCCCCCCCCCCCCCCCCCCACCACCAGTGTCATGCTTTGACCTACAGCTTTATGCCTCGGGTGGCATGGGGTTTGGCCTGTATTGGCAGGAGTCTTGGTGCACCGAGACATGGCCGAAGAGCAGGACAAGGTCAGGGACCACAACTAATATCACCTTCCTGGAGTTGTTTCTGGTGCTGGTAGCCCTCCACATATGGGGCCAATGCTCGGCTATTCTGGTATGATAACTTCACCATTGTACAGATCATTAACTGCCAGTCTGTGACATGCACACCAGTATCTGAGTTTTTGAGGTTGATGATCTTGAGGTGTCTCCAGTTGAATCTGTTAGCACGTGTTGGTCACATCACTGGTTTATGCAAAGATATTGCTGATTGTCTTTCTTGTTGCAAGTGGGAAGACTTCAGGAGGCTGGAACCAGATTGCGAAGAGTTGGGAATGCCAGTTCCAGCCCATCTCTGGACCAATGGAGCAAGGATGCACTCGATCTACTGTGCTAATCAATCACACACAGTGTGACTATGTGAGGGGTTACAAGGAGGTCATGGAATTTCTACGTGCCACTGACCAGCTGAAAGGGCCTACCCTCCTGCCCAAGTGCAAGCATGACAGAGTGGTACATCTTAGAGCACAGTGAAGACTAATTTGGCAGGCTAGGCTTTTTTTGCCAAAGCTCAAGACTTGCCTAACCCGATCAGGGACTTCACAATGATGTGAGTTATGGCTGGGTGGGCTAAATGGAAGCCTTGTGTCCCTGACAAGCACAGGCTCATCCTGCTTGAGTCCCTCCTGTTGCTGTGGCACGTCTTACCAATAGTGGTATCGAACACGTTCAAATTGGCCCTGTTCTGGGCCACCTTCACCATTGCATTCTTTGCCACACTTAGAGTGAGTGAGCCAATGATGGCAGTGAGCACCACGTATGACTGTTCTGGGCTCCACTTCGTCGGCATCTCTGTCAGTAATGGAAAGATATCATTGAGGATTAGAAGGTCCAAGTTGGAGGGGAGGCTCATCCATTTCACTGGCTGTGGTCCTGGGGTAACCCATGACTCCAGTAACAAATGTCTTACATTATGCTGTTCAAGTCACCTGGGGGGGGTCTAATTCTTAATGCACATGAGCCTGCTGCCACTGAGCAGATTTCAATTCAATGCCATCCTTAAGTGTGTTCTAGGCGTGGCTGGGGTGCAGGCGGACCAGTTTGTAATGCACTCCTTCCAGATTGGTGCCACCTCCAGAGCTGCACTTCCAGTCTTCTGGACTCCCCCACGTATCTAGCTTATGTTAGACAGGTAAATGGCCAGCGAGTCATTGCATACCCTAGTGGATGGAAACCTAATGGGGCTGGGTTGTTCTGGTGGGTCTAGCATTTGGTGTATTGTGCTAACTGTTGTGTTGATTCAGGGTTCATTTGGAGGAGATGGATGGTGTGGATCACAGGACACTCATTTATTTTCTAGGCTGAGCACCATGAAAGAAAGAGTGCACTGGTTGCGCACTTGGATTTTGCACCTCGTAGCAGGAGGGTGCGGTGTTTGGGTAGAAGAGCAATGCATTGGTGGGACCGGCTCATCCCCCTTCTGAATCACCAGCTGGTCAGATTTGCCCCACCATAGGTACTCAGCATATCCCTGGGGGGGACAATGATCTGGGGGACATTCCCAGTTGGCTTCTTATTGACAACATAAGGATTGACATCACACTCATTTTATCCTTGATGCCCTGCACAAGAGTAATGTGGTCCGAGGTCACCCCTTGTTACTGGTTCTTGAATTCACGGCTCTGGGGGCATTTCATACAGAAGGTCAACAAGCAGATTGGTAACTTCACTGTATGTCATGGGGGCCATCATATGTGCCATGAGTGGCTTTGCATTGAGTGTATTGACCTGTTCTGCAGAATGGAGTGCACCTCTCAGGCTTGGTTCAGGACCTATTCTTGACCACCTTGAGATGGGCCATTTAGAAGGTGATGTTAGTGAAGGGCCATTCAGAAGGTGATTTTCCAGGTTGATGCTTATGCTGGAGCTATTGTGTGATGATGGTCAGACCTGGAGGAGCTGAGGGAGACAGAGAGGTATATAGATGAGACCTTCAGGGACATAGTAGTCCAGTCCCAACTTCAGACTGGCAGCCCTGGTGCTGCCTTGGAGGAATAAGGTCTCATAATGGGAGAGCACCAACCAGGTGTAGCAGGAAAGGATCCTGTAGCAAGGACCTGCTCTCCAGGTGATGCATTGTCCTTTCGCACTGAGGATATCTCCCCAAGGCCTACTGCCCAGGAGGGAAGGGTTAGGTCGGCCGTCATAGTTGGTGATTCGATTATTAGGAATGTAGATAGCTGGGTGGCGGGTGGGCGTGAGGATCGCCTGGTAACATGCCTACCTGGTGCGAAGGTGGCGGACCTCACGCGTCACCTAGATAGGATTTTAGACAGTGCTGGGGAGGAGCCGGCTGTCGTGGTACACGTGGGCACCAACGACATAGGAAAATGTGGGAGGGAGGTTCTGGAAGCCAAATTTAGGCTCTTAGGTAGAAAGATTAAATCCAGAACCTCCAGGATAGCATTCTCTGAAATGCTCCCTGTTCCACGTGCAGGTCACCAGAGGCAGGCAGAGCTCTGGAGTCTCAATGCGTGGATGAGACGATGGTGCAAGGAAGAGGGATTCAGTTTTGTTAGGAACTGGGGAACCTTTTGGGGAAGGGGGAGTCTCTTCCGAAGGGATGGGCTCCACCTTAACCAGGGTGGAACCAGACTGCTGGCGCTAACCTTTAAAAAGGAGATAGAGCAGCTTTTAAACTAGAACAAAGGGGAAAGCCGACAGTCGCTCAGCAGCGCATGGTTCAGAGAGATGTATCTTTAAAGGATACTAATGATGCATTAGAATTAGGGCATCCCGACAGTGAGGTTCCAATAATTAGAAAAGTAGTCCAAGTGCCTGTAACTAAAAACTCACCTGAGCTAAAAAATTCTAACTTATCCCTATCAATTAAAAAGCAGAATAAAAATACAAACAAAAACAAACTTTGAAATGTTTGTATGCTAATGCCAGAAGTCTAAGAAGTAAGATGGGAGAATTAGAATGTATAGCAGTAAATGATGACATAGACTTAATTGGCATCTCAGAGACATGGAGGAAAGAGGATAACCAATGGGACAGTGCTATACCGGGGTACAAATTATATCGCAATGACAGAGAGGAGCAGTCAGGAGGAGGTGTGGCGCTTTATGTCCGGGATGGCATAGAGTCCAACAGGATAAACATCCTGCATGAGACTAAATACAAAATTGAATCTTTATGGGTAGAAATCCCTTGTGTATCAGGGAAGACTACAGTGATAGGGGTATACTACCGTCCACCTGGTCAAGATGGTGAGATGGACAGTGAAATGCTAAGAGAAATTAGGGAAGCTAACCAAATTGGTAGTGCAGTAATAATGGGAGACTTCAATTACCCCAATATAGACTGGGTAAATGTATCATCGGGTCACGCTAGAGAGATAACGTTCCTGGATGGAATAAATGATAGCTTTATGGAGCAATTGGTTCAGGAACCGACGAGAGAGGGAGCAATTTTAGATCTAATTCTCAGTGGAGCACAGGACTTGGTGAGAGAGGTAACGGTGGTGGGGCCGCTTGGCAATAGTGATCATAATATGATCAAATTTGATTTAATGACTGGAAAAGGAACAGTGTGCAAATCCAAGGCTCTCGTGCTAAACTTTCAAAAGGGAAACTTTGATAAAATGAGAAAAATTGTTAGAAAAAAACTGAAAGGAGCAGCTACAAAAGTAAAAAATGTCCAAGAGGCATGGTCATTGTTAAAAAATACCATTCTAGAAGCACAGTCCAGATGTATTCCACACATTAAGAAAGGTGGAAAGAAGGCAAAACGATTACCGGCATGGTTAAAAGGGGAGGTGAAAGAAGCTATTTTAGCCAAAAGATCTTCATTCAAAAATTGGAAGAAGGATCCAACAGAAGAAAATAGGATAAAGCATAAACATTGGCAAGTTAAATGTAAGACATTGATAAGACAGGCTAAGAGAGAATTTGAAAAGAAGTTGGCTGTAGAGGCAAAAACTCACAGTAAAAACTTTTTTAAATATATCCGAAGCAGAAAGCCTGTGAGGGAGTCAGTTGGACCGTTAGATGATCGAGGGGTTAAAGGGGCACTTAGAGAAGATAAGGCCATCGCGGAAAGATTAAATGATTTCTTTGCTTCGGTGTTTACTGAAGAGGATGTTGGGGAGGTACCCGTAATGGAGAAGGTTTTCATGGGTAATGATGGTAATGATTCAGATGGACTGAATCAAATCACGGTGAACCTAGAAGATGTGGTAGGCCTGATTGACAAACAGAAGAGTAGTAAATCACCTGGACTGGATGGTATACACCCCAGAGTTCTGAAGGAACTAAAAAATGAAATTTCAGACCTATTAGTAAAAATTTGTAACTTATCATTAAAATCATCCATTGTACCTGAAGACTGGAGGATAGCAAATGTAACCCCAATATTTAAAAAGGGCTCCAGGGGCGATCCGGGAAACTACAGACCGGTTAGCCTGACTTCAGTGCCAGGAAAAATAGTGGAAAGTGTTCTAAACATCAAAATCACAGAACATATAGAAAGACATGGTTTAATGGAACAAAGTCAGCATGGCTTTACCCAGGGCAAGTCTTGCCTCTCAAATCTGCTTCACTTTTTTGAAGGAGTTAATAAACATGTGGATAAAGGTGAACCGGTAGATATAGTATACTTGGATTTTCAGAAGGCGTTTGACAAAGTTCCTCATGAGAGGCTTCTAGGAAAAGTAAAAAGTCATGGGATAGGTGGCGATGTCCTTTCGTGGATTGCAAACTGGCTAAAAGACAGGAAACAGAGAGTAGGATTAAATGGGCAATTTTCTCAGTGGAAGGGAGTGGACAGTGGAGTGCCTCAGGGATCTGTATTGGGACCCTTACTGTTCAATATATTTATAAATGATCTGGAAAGAAATACGACGAGTGAGATAATCAAATTTGCAGATGACACAAAATTGTTCAGAGTAGTTAAATCACAAGCAGATTGTGATAAATTGCAGGAAGACCTTGTGAGACTGGAAAATTGGGCATCCAAATGGCAGATGAAATTTAATGTGGATAAGTGCATGGTGATGCATATAGGGAAAAATAACCCATGCTATAATTACACGATGTTGGGTTCCATATTAGGTGCTACAACCCAAGAAAGAAATCTAGGTGTCATAGTGGATAACACATTGAAATCGTCGGTTCAGTGTGCTGCGGCAGTCAAAAAAGCAAACAGAATGTTCGGAATTATTAGAAAAGGAATGATGAATAAAACGGAAAATGTCATAATGCCTCTGTATCGCTCCATGGTGAGACCGCACCTTGAATACTGTGTACAATTCTGGTCGCCGCATCTCAAAAAAGATATAATTGCGATGGAGAAGGTACAGAGAAGGGCTACCAAAATGATAAGGGGAATGGAACAACTCCCCTATGAGGAAAGACTAAAGAGGTTAGGACTTTTCAGCTTGGAGAAGAGACGACTGAGGGGGGATATGATAGAGGTGTTTAAAATCATGAGAGGTCTAGAACGGGTAGATGTGAATCGGTTATTTACTCTTTCGGATAGTAGAAATACTAGGGGACACTCCATGAAGTTAGCATGGGGCACATTTAAAACTAATCGGAGAAAGTTCTTTTTTACTCAACGCACAATTAAACTCTGGAATTTGTTGCCAGAGAATGTGGTTCGTGCAGTTAGTATAGCTGTGTTTAAAAAAGGATTGGATAAGTTCTTGGAGGAGAAGTCCATTACCTGCTATTAAGTTCACTTAGAGAATAGCCACTGCCATTAGCAATGGTTACATGGAATAGACTTAGTTTTTGGGTACTTGCCAGGTTCTTATGGCCTGGATTGGCCACTGTTGGAAACAGGATGCTGGGCTTGATGGACCCTTGGTCTGACCCAGTATGGCATTTTTTTATGTTCTTATGTTCTTATGTCAAGCCTATACGGCTACCCAATCCCTATGGCAGGGATACTCAAGCTGGGAGGCCAGGAGGTTTTCTGAGTGGAAGCAGTGAATGGTATGTTTGTTATGCCATGTTATGATCCTCTGGGGACTATCTGTTATCAGAGCCGGTCAGCCCTGGAGTGACGGCAGATCTGTTGCCCCTTCATTCTGTGAGTCACCTTGCTTGTGCATGGTGGGTGACAATGCAGGCTCATGAGGAACACCTCTCAGAAAGACAGGGTTTGCTTGCCCATGTCTGACCCTGATCTTGAAGTGACAAACTGCCTGCTTAAAGGGCACTTGGTAGGATACTTCTGTTATGGCTCGGGTACTTAGGTCTTTACTGTACATCTTTATATGCATTAAAGTTGTGGTCTGTTTTACACCAGTACATTTTCAGTCTATTTGCTATGTGGATTGTCAGAGTGTGTGTGATGGTCACCATCCCTCCTGGTGACAAGCTAGGCCCAGTTACCCGGGTTACAATGCGGCAGCAGCCTAATGCACTGATGCTGTCATTAACGGCACCGTGCCCAGGGCGGGAGAGGTAGGGGCAGTGTAATCAACATTCTCCAGTCTGGGGGGAGGGGAAATGGTGGCATTGCCTGGCACACTGGGCGATGTCACTACATGGCCCTATCACATGCAAGTGACATCGCAGCTGCGATGACATCATCGGCACACGCATTCCCATCAACCAAATGATGGACTGGGACATACTGCAGAGTAAGCTGGGAGAGGATTGGGCCAGGCATTCAGAGTGAGCTATGAGGAGGGGCTATTGGGCCCCGGGGCAAATCAGGGCATTTCCTATGTGCCCATTGGGCACTTTTAAGTCGAGGGGGCAAAAAGGGGGGTGAGGCCTACAGCACTTGATATGATTAACGTTGCATCGGCCACTTACTCCGTCGTCCTCCATCACTTTATAATATCCCTTTTTTATAGGCCAATTAACCCTTGTTCCTCGTGTAATAACTCAGTCTGACTCCTTTTTGGTAAATAAATGGCCGCAGCTTTTATTTGAACTTATAACAAGAATAACTCTGTCGGCTACCCGAGCCGGTGGCTTCCCTGTCCCGCTGCCCGCCACGGTAACCAAGCAGGGCAGCCTGTCTCTGTCAGCCCCCCGCTGTACTCCTAGCAAGGGGGCCATCGCTCATCCGCCTTTTTGGCGCCACCGGCTACAATGCCATTCCGTGGTGTCACCAGCACCACTTCCAATTCTTGTCCAGCCGGCCCGGGTGCCCGCATACCTCACTGCTGCGACAAACGTGATAACATTATTCAATAAATCCTCGTAGCTAACTAACATTGTGAGCTGACTATTATTAATCCGAACAAATGTCCCACTTGCTCTTATCGTTGCAAGTCAATTTTTTTTTTTATGGGTGGGTGGGTCCGAAGCTGCGGGCGCTCTCAAAAAGAGCGTGCTCATCCCGCCGTGCCCCTTATATCGGGCGTGCTGACGTCACTGGGTCGCGCCGCTGGCGCTCCCGCTGACGTCATTCCTTGGCCGCGCTCACTCGGTAAGTATGGTGTGCTTATCTGGGGGTGAGTGGCATTGTGTCTCTGCGCGCGGCCCCTCTACCCCCCCCCCCCCCCATTCCTGGCCTCCGGTGTCGATGGGCGAGCTGCCGTTAAGGGTGGGCTCCGTCCATCAGCGCCGGGCCCACCGATACCTCTGTTATGGCTCGAGTACTTGTCTTTACTGTACATCTTTACTCACATTAAAGCTGTGGCCAGTTTTACACCAGTACATTGTCAATCTCTTTGCTGTGTGGATTATCAGATTATGTGTTATGGTCGCCACCCCTTCTGACAATGAGCTGGTCACTGCTACCCAGATTGAGTTATGAACCAGATCATATACAGTGTGGACTACTTAATAGAGAGGAGCAGTTCCAATGAAATATGTAGGACCTTGTGTTGTCTTCCCACAAATGTATCCATCATCTTTACAGTGATCTATTGTATATTGTAGATATTTTTTTTCCATAGTGCATTGGAAAAAAATATCCATGCTTCCAATTAATTAGATATACTAACATCTCCATGATTTAACACAATGGCAAGCAAGTACAATATTCTGTGTTATTTCAAGGTGCATCATCTTTTGTTGTGGAGTGCCTTTTCTTGCTGTCTCTTTAAAATGCTGTTATTCACGAGATGTTTTCTTAACTAGAGTATGTTAGCCTGCCAGTTAAAGTGGTATCTGCATCAAATATTCCTTCATTACTATGCTAATCAATACTTGTGATTAGAAACAAAGACACATAAATATGAAAGCAGATAAAGAACATAAGTCTTTATCCTGGCTATTGTTATTTCCTCTTGCAACACCACAGAACCTACATGATATGGCTATATATTCATATCTTCTCCATTAAAAAAAAGTCTATATTTATTCCATGCTTTCTTGAATTCAGTACCTGTTTTTTTTTTAATTTATTATTTATTGGAATTTCAAAAATTATTTCACAAAGAATTTACTTTGCTTTAGAAATGAGATACATCAATTTAAGCAATAAAGCTAAAAGGAAAAAGGCAAAGGAATATCATTTCCCAATATTACAATTTGAAATGAAGTTGGCCATAGAGGCCACAACTCATAATAAAAACTTTTTTAAAATATATCTGAAGCAAGAAACCTGTGAGGGAGTCGGTCGGACCATGAGATGACCGAGGGGCTAAAGGGGCTCTTAGGGAAGATAAAGCCATTGCAGAAAGACTAAATTAATTCTTTGCTTCCATGTTTACTAATGAGGATGTTGGGGAGATACAAGTTCTGGACATGGTTTTCAGGGGTGATGAGTCAGACGAAATGAATGAAATCACTGTGAAACTGGAAGATGTAGTAGGCCAGATTGACAAACTAAAGAGTAGCAAATCACTTGGACCAGATGGTATGCATCCTAGGGTACTGAAGGAACTAAATAATGAAATTTCTGATCTATTAGTTAAAATTTGTAACCTATCATTAAAATCATCCATTGCACCTGAAGACTGGAGAGTGGCCAATGTAACCCCAATATTTAAAAAAGGATCCAGGGGCGATCCGGGTAACTATAGACCAGTGAGCCTGACTTCAGTGCCAGGAGAAATAGTGGAAACTATTCTCAAGATCAAAATCGTAGAGCATATAGAAAGACATGGTTTAATGAAACTCAGTCAAAATGGATTTACCCAAGGGAAGTCTTGCCTAACAAATCTGCTTCATTTTTTTGAAGAGGTTAATAAACATGTGGATAAAGGTGAACCAGTTGATGTAGTGTATTTGGATTTTCAGAAGGCGTTTGACAAAGTCCCTCATGAAAGGCTTCTAAGAAAACTAAAAAGTCATGGGATAGGAGGCGATGTCCTTTCATGGATTACAAACTGGTTTAAATACAGGAAACAGAGAGAAGGATTAAATATTCTCAGTGGAAAAGGGTAAACAGTGGAGTTCCTTAGGGATCTGTACTTGGACCAGTGCTTTTCAATATAGATATATATATATATATATATATATATATATATATATATATATATATATATATATATAAATGATCTGGAAAGGAATACGACGAGAGAGGTTATCAAATTTGCAGATGACACAAAATTATTCAAGCGGATTGTGATACATTACAGGAGGAACTTGCAAGACTGGAAGATTGGGCATCCAAATGGCAGATTAAATTTAAGGTGGATAAGTGCAAGGTGTTGCATATAGGGAAAAATAACCCTTGCTGTAATTACACGATGTTAGATTCCATATTAGGAGCTACCACCCAGGAAAAAGATCTAGGCATCATAGTGGATAATACTTTAAAATTGTTGGCTCAGTGTGCTGCAGCAGTCAAAAAAAGCAACAGAATGTTAGGAATTATTAGGAAGGGAATGATTAATAAAACGGAAAATGTCATAATGCCTCTATCTCGCTCCATGGTGAGACCGCACCTTGAATACTGTGTACAATTCTGGTCGCCGCATCTCAAAAAAGATATAGTTGTGATGGAGAAGGTACAGAGAAGGGCAACCAAAATGATAAAGGGGATGGAACAGCTTCCCTATGAGGAAAGGCTGAATAGGTTAGGGCTGTTCAGCTTGGAAAAGAGACGGCTGAGGGGGGATATGACAGAGGTCTTTAAGATCATGAGAGGTCTTGAATGAGTAGATGTGACTAGGTTATTTACACTTTCAAATAATAGAAGGCCTAGGGGCATTCCATGAAGTTAGCAAGTAGCACATTTAAGACTAATCTGAGAAAATTCTTTTTCACTCAACGCACAATAAAGCTCTGGAATTTGTTACCAGAGGATGTGGTTAGTGCAGTTAGTGTAGCTGAGTTCAAAAAAGGTTTGGATAAGTTCTTGGAGGAGAAGTCCATTAATGGCTATTAATCAAGTTTACTTAGGGAATAGCCACTGCTATATCCCCTCCTGTAGCCCCTGAAGCAGGTACAAGAGTGCCGAAACATGGCCCATGTCGGGCAAGCAGACGCGAACCCATGAGAAGAAACAGAGACGGATGCCTCGATAAGTATTGATAAATAATTAGTGGGTCGCCTCAGCAAACGGGGAAACTGGGGTTTTTATGAAAATAGCTTAAGAAAAAATTGATAAAGAAAAATGGATTTATCATTAAATCTGGATAATAAATAATAAAGAATAATAGACGGGGTGAAAGATAAGGACACCCACCGATTGGCTGTCCTTTAATAGAGCCACCGTACAGAAGCAACACCACAGCTCAAGCATTCCCTTGTATTGATGTATGTCGGAGAATTAATTGCATCAGTAGCATGGGATCTTCTTAGTGTTTGGGTAATTGCCAGGTTCTTGTGGCCTGGTTTGGCCTCTGTTGGAAACAGAATGCTGGGCTTGGTCTGACCCAGCATGGCAATTTCTTATGTTCTCATGTATCCTATAGACCCCAATCATAGAGGGGAAGCAAGCATAAATCAAGGAGATTAGTAAGAAAACATAAATTTGGAAAGACATAGCTTAAAACAGCTACCAATATTTTACGTCAGAACATTGGTCCCACCAGTTGGTAATACTTTCCGAGAATCAATAAACTTTTTAAGTTGCTCCAGTGAGATAAACACAAAATTATCTCCTTTGAACTTGACTAGGCATTTGCATGGATACCTCAGAAAGAAAGATGCCCCTAGGGCTAAGGTGTCCTACCTCATAGCCAAGAAACCCTTCCTTCTTTCTTGTGTGATCTTGGCCAAGTCTGGGAATATTCTCACAGATTGTCCCATGAATAATATATTAGATTTCTTGAAATACTTCTTCATAACAGCACTCTAATCATCAGTTAAGAAGGAAACCAGCAGTGTAGCTCTTTCAATCACTTCATAATTGGAGGATTCCAGATATTCTGTGTGATTATCCAAATCAACAGCAGGTGCTTGCATTTGGGGTCCTAAACCGGATGGTAGAAAATACACTTTATCCAAGGGGGGGATCACTTCCAAGGAAAATCCTAGAATTTCAAGATAAAATCTCTTTAGATTAAAACGTGGTAATTCCCCCACCACCCTTAGAATGTTTAAAAAATGCAAGTTTAAGTGTCTCAACCTATTCTCAACATATTCAGTTCTTCTATTCAAAAGATCGCTATCTTGAATTAAAGAACTTTGTACTCCCTAATGGTTTTTATCTCCTCTTCTATTGATAAAAGTTTTGCTGATTAATCCGATGTTATAACACATTATTTTTACAAACTATCTCAAGTTGTTGTAATAGTATAGTAATCTTAGAAGAGCATTCAGAGAAAATATTACCCATATTTGTAACAAGGTCCCATATTGATTCAAGGGTGACCATAGCTGGTTTCTGGATCAATGCAAAAGTTTTCTCTTCAGGCATCATCAGCCTCTCACCTTCTACTCCACCACTCGCCCCTCGAGATGTTTCCTCCAACAGGAGCACGGCTGGACTTCCCAATACGGTCTCCAGCTCTTCCAGTGCGGGGACATGTTCCGCAGTTGCTCCCTTGGTGTCTGCGGCTCGAGAAACCTCACCGGGACTCTGCCCAACAAGCTGCTGCGGCCCCTCCTGCACTGATGGTGGAGGGCTGATGTCGAGTGGGCTCAGGGACACCTCCTCTGAAGCTGTGGTGAGCTCTCCTCTGCTCACCACAGTAGCTGGATCTCCTGACCCCAAATGTGTAGCTGTTGCCAGGCATTGCAGGATCATTTGCTGCCTGGGATGAGAGAAGGGCTCCGAGGGAAAGATTTTCACTTTCCCCTTTCTCTGCCGGCATTTGAAGGTAAAACAGTGGAAAAAGGAAATTCAAAGAAATGCCGAGCAGGACAATGTCGGCGTTAAGCCGCCATCATGGCTCCTCCCTCTCCCCTTTATACCTGTTTTTGTGCCTCTACCACCACTGTCACTGGCAGACAATTCCATGTGTCTACTATCTTTTTATTAAATAAATATTTCCTTATGTTACTTTTAGGTCTACTCTGTAGAGCCTGACTTCTTGCTCCAGAACTAGCATTCCTCTAGGTCTTTCCACTGCTTTATCTCTCTCTTTTGCATCCTTGAGATCATCAGAAATTACCCAAAGATCTTGTTCCTATTTGATGCTATCAGAACGTCACTCTATAATATGTACTGGGCCAGACCCAGGATAGTGTCATTTTCTTGTATGGCAGAAATTAACAATAGTATCAGTCTCATTCTGCCAGCACCATTTCAGTAGCCACACCAAAGGACAGGAATGAGCAAGGATCACTCCTGCCCTATGAGGAAAGAAGAATAGGGAAAGAAGGACCAGAGGGGCAGATTGAGGAGAGACTAGTCGGATGAAGAGAGCCCAAGAAAGATTTTTTTTTTTTTGTGGTAGGAGCCAACTATACTGTTTGTTTTGTTTTCATTTCTTTTATAAAATTTCCTTTGTCTTTTATATTAATTAAAAGAAAATGAACACATCAACAAACAAAATGTAAAAAGGAAAAAGAATGAAAGCAAAATGAAAAAAAAAATATCTGGGCAAACCACTATAACTTATGAAGGACTTTGAGATTGAAAGGTTTTTAAACAACTACCAGTATTCTGCAACCATAAGCCAATTATGTGGAAGAGGACATCTTCCATCTAGTGGTAATTCATGGATTTGGCTTTAGTGTTTATCATCTCCCTAATTACATTCTTCAGATTTGGCTCTTTATAACTTGTTTGTTTATCCACAAAAATAATGGTTTATAGTAAAATGGTGGCCTGTACTTAAAAAACCCCCCAAAAACCTCATATCTTTATAATTTATAGATTGATCAAAGAATAGGAACAAGAATTTAAGCTCTGTTGATTAATATTTCCTTAAGATGTTCAAACTTTCTTCAATATATAAAGTATATTCTTTCTGGTCTTTCTTTTCTGTATAAAAAGTACATTCCTTCTATTTTTTCTACATAAAAGTGTTTGAGATAATTTTCTGTATATGAATCATCAACGTATACATATAAACATTTTCTCCTGGTCAAACACTTGTTTACATTGGATTTGGAAATGCGATTTAGTCAGAAATTTCTCTGTGATTACAGCTACTGCCTATAAATTAGAAATATAGTAACATATTTATTATTTATTTGGAACTTTTATATACCAACATTCATGTGCAAAATTACATATCACATCGGTTTACAGCGAAACATTAAAAGCATAAACGAATGCATTACATCAAACAAAGGATACAGTTAACTGGGATCAAAGTTACAAATACATACTAAGCTCTTCCTGAGAGCAAGAAATGAAAACGCACAATATCACATTTCCAGGATATATAACAGGAGATCAACTTTGCTAGAAAATGAAGTCGAGAAGGAACAAAACATATGAAACTGGGTGAGAAAGGACCAATGGGTAAATTACCCGGGGAATGAGATAAGGTGGAGACAATAAGCCAAAGGATGAAGACAAATTTACTAACATGGGTGGTCTTTTTGAACTTTCATAGTGGATGAAAGTTCAAAAAGACCATCTGGACTATCCAGTCTGCCCAGTCATTCTGTTCACACTGTCAAGGACACATTCCAGATGTCAACCACATAGTGTAACCAGTTACAAAATCTCTCTCCTTATCCAAAACAGTCTTGGTATTTCACCATCTTGGGTAGAGGGCATACAAGATCCTCCATTAATTCCTTCCAATATCTCATTTTATTCATGTATAACCACAATGATCTGTAATGATATAAATAGCTAGCAACACTAGACTGGAATTAAAAACACTGAAAAATAATGTATTCTATGCATTGTTATACATTATGAAATAGTAATATTATTTCTATTTCTTTTTAATTAACATGTATTTCTTTTTAATTAACATGCTGAATATGTTTCTAGAATATTAGAGAAGAGTAAGGTTGCATCATTGCTACTATTTCTATGATTCTGTCAAATGTCAATTGAAATTCAGTTGCTGCTCATTTTATTAGTTTTTCTATTCTGATTGTCTGAGAGAGATCTTTTTGACACTTGAGTATAACATTTCTTCTTTAACTCATATTAATGGTCTGGATAAAAAAATTGAAGTCCAATAAACTGAGTCAATTTCTTTTCTAATAACTGAAAAAAAGCTTTCAAAATGTCATTCTTATATTTGTACCAAGACTACTTCTTCTTCTGTCAAATGCTAAATCTTATAAAATGTGATCCTCATTAATCAAGACATTTTGGGTAAGAAAGAACAATGTTAAACCTCTGTGGAACTACATTAGATTGTATGAACTTCTCAGAGTGATAGATGGAGAGAATTTTTTGTGTCTGAAAGAGTAATCTGACATTCATTTATGTTCTACCTCCCCTACCCAAGAATGAGGGAATATGATAGAAGTCTACAAAATCATGAGAGGACTAGACTGGATAAATGTGAATTGGTTATTTGCTCTTTCAGATTTTAGAAAGACATGGGGTACTCCATGATGATAGGAAGTAGCACATTTAAAAAAATTGGAGAAAATTATTTTTTCTCTCAATGCACAATTAAGCTCTGGAACTCATTGTCAGAGGATGTATTTAAGGCAGTTAGCTTAGTTGGGTTTAAAAAAGGTTTGGGCAAGTTCCTGGAGGAGAAATCCATAAATTGCTATTAGTCAAGCTGATTTAGGGAATAGCTGCTGTGCTTGTTACTGGCATCAGTAGCATGGGATTTATTTAATGTTTGAGTACTTGGCAGATACTTGTATCCTTGATTGGCTACTGTTGGAAATAGGATGCTGAGCTTGGACAGACACAGTATGGCAACTTCTTATGTTCTTAAGGTCTCTGTCTTTACCTAGTCCTTTCATCCAACTGCTGTCTCTCAGATTTCTGCAATTTGGTCTATCCTCTTTTTGTCTATCATCTGTAAATAAAAACAAAAACATACCTTGAAATGTTTGTATGCAAATGCCAGAATTCTAAAAATAATATGTGACAGAATATATTACACTGAATGAAGAGATAGACATAATTGGCATCTCAGAAACCTGGTGGAAGAAGGATAAACAAAGGGATAATGTGACAACAGAGTACGAATTATATTGCAATGCAGAGCCAGCCTTTGGGTCAGGTGGGATGGGTCATCTCCCAGGATACTGAGACACAAGGGGCATCGTTGCGCATATGCCAAGAAGAAAAGAACAGCAGTAGCACAATGATGAAGTACCCATGGGTTTCCCAACCCTAGCATGCAGTGGCACAGTGATGATGCGCCTGTGGGGTTCTCACCCTCTGTGGGCAACAGCATGGTAATGACGCACCCAGGGAGCTCCCATCCTTCATAGGCAAAAGAAAGGCAACACAGCAGTGGCTGAAGGAGAGGGCTGCTGTGGACCTTGTCCCACAGTGGACAAAGGAGAGGACTGCAACATACCCCATCCCACAGTGGCTGAAGGAGAGAGCTGCTGCAGACCCCCATCCTGCAGCAACCGAAGAGGCCTGCTGCATGGCCATTGCAGACTAAAGAAGGGGTCTGGTGGTAGCTGAAGAAGAGGCCATGAGAGTAAAAGAGAGAGAGTGTTGTGTGTGTATGTCTATGTACGTGATCTATGTGTGAGCCTGTATGTGTGTATGTGAGTGTGTGTGTGGAAGGGAGCCTGTGAGAGAAAGCATGTGAAAGTGAGAGCCAGTGTATGTAAGAGTGAGAGCCCTTTGGGTGTGTGAGGGAGCAAGAAAAGAAAACAGGAGAAGAGAGGAGAAACAGGACAAGAATAGATCCTGGAAAAGACAGACAAGGGGAAAATGGAAAAAAGAGACCTGTACCAAATGAGTAGCAAAATAAAAAGACCTATATATAGATAAATATTAGTGATTGAAATATGTCATCTTTGGTAATGTGCATTTCTTATATATTTTTTATTTTTCTCATTTTTCAGAGCTCTACTATTCAGAGTCTGGTTTCTCAGGATTTCCATTTCATTTCTGTCTGCATGTTTCTGTTTTCTTATTTATTTAAAAGATTTTTATATTCCTCATTTCTGCAAATTGTATTCAAAGCAGATAACAAGTTTCCAGATACATAACAGTTGACACATACAGTAAAAACAAACAGTCACAGGAGAAAAAAACAGTGATATTGTAAAACTCTATGCTAACTGAAACTGGTCATCCTGATGCTTTATAAGCCTCAGAAAACTAATGAGATTTTAAGGCTCTTTTAAAATCTTTTCTATCTTGTAATCTTTTATTAGTTAGGCGTAGTACAGGAATTCAATCTCTGTTACAAACAAGAAAAATGGATCCAAGTTTCTATATTATTGGTACTGTACACCATAGGGATTGAAAAGACTGGGTCTATCGCAGTAAGATAAATGCTAGCGAGAATACAGGGGAAAGGGGTCTTTATCTCCACATTTGGTGGCCATGTCAAAAAATGTAAACATAATTGGCTGAGTCTCTCTCCTGGATTATTACAGTAAAAAGACCCAATTGCCTTTGGATCCCCTTACTGTCTTGCTGGGATTGCCATCTAGGAATTCTTTTCCTACTATGAAGAAAAGTATTTGCCTAACTCTGCATATGTTAGTGGCTTCCAGGCTCAATGTAGCTTCCCACTGGAAATGCTCTTCTGTCCCCTGGATTTTTGCTTGGCTAAAACTGTTGTGGCAAACATATACAATGGAGACTACTTCCATGTGTTGGATTTTTATCCAAATATACCAAAAATATGGGCACCATTTCACTCTAAAGTCAGTCCTAGTTTTGCCACAACAGCGGATTTGGAGAAGTAACTATACATTAAACTTGGGGGCAGGCCAGCTAATGAGATATGTGGGAAGAGGATTACTTGACACCATGTACATTTGAAAAAGTGTCAGAATTATAATATTGTATACCTTTTCCTTTAGTTACTGTTCACTACTAACTGATATTACCAGCTGAATATTTATTAGGTTACGTATCTACTCTATTCCTCACTTTACAATTTCTTTATTTCTTTAAGGCTTTTATATACCGATGAACGTTGGAAACATCTCATTGGTTCACAGAGAACATAAAATGCAGCTAACGAGCTTTACAGAGAACAATGAACAGTGCACAAATTTGAACATTAATGGGGGGGGGGTGCGAAACAAATAGGGTGAACAGCAGGTTATATTGCACAGATTACAATTACATGTTATATATTACAAAAATGTAGGAACAAAAATAAGTGGGTAAAATTAATTAGGTGATGCGAGTTGTCCTATAAGTTGGGAAAACAAACTTCAGACCGAGAGGGATGTATGATTGTACAACTATTTTCTGACAATGTACTTAATTTGTTTTGCACTGTATGCTTTCTTGTTGCCATAATGTAATCTTTATTTAATAAAATTAATTAAAAAAGCACTACTTTTCCGGCTAAGTAGGATAGCCAGATAAGTGTCAACTGCGCTACTTATCTATGTAAGATTTCCAGATAAGTCTAAGACTTGACTGGAAAATTAGTGCTTTAAAGACTTATCCACTATCTTACTTAGCCAAATAAGTAGCACTTTTATGATTTATTTGGCTAAGTAGCAGAGAAGCAGCTTAGACAAGATGGGATTTATCTGGGTAAGTGGTATGCAACTCTCTGAGCATGTATTTTTACTTCTTACATTAAAAATATATGTGGGGATATTTTACATATAAAATTTACATGCATTTAACCTCCATAAGTCAGCTTTTATGCATATAAATCATCATATTTTCCAACATGCGCGTCATTGCAATTACCAGTTTTACCAGTTCAGCTACCAGTTTGCCCAGTCGGTCAGTAGGTCATTGAGTTCTCCTGGCTCTTTAGCTTGAACTCATCCAGTTTACCCAGAACACTTTTGGATGCAAATGAGTGCCATTGTTTATTATATACTCTAACATTGAAACATGGGCTGAGACCCCAAAAATTGAATAAAACCTGCTCTGTCATGGATACAGAGTTGCAATTCAGGCCCAGGCCCAGGCACATTGCTGGGGCCAGATCTGGAGACTTGGTTCCAAAGCTGAATCCTTGACCCAGAACCAGGCCTTTTCTTTGGTCAGGGCATAGTTTCAGACTCGATACTGTGACCCAATACGGAGACCAGGTCACAATACTGGGGCCTCAGCCTAGGCCAGGTCCAGGGCCTCATTCCCGAATCCAAGTCCGACACTGCTTACCATGCCAGAGACTGGGTCCTGATACAGCGGCTGGGGCTCAGAAGTTAGGTCTCGACACCTGGGCCACAGCCTAGGCTAGGACTTGGGTCCAGGTTTGATGCTGCGGCCCAGTCTGGAGACAAGGTCTCAATGCTGGAGTCTCTACCCAGTCCCGGCCTGTATGCTGGGTCTTGGCTCTTGTGCCGGGGCCCTGAGGTCGGTCTACCAACACATGGAATTAGGCTTAGGCAGGGGCCTGGGCCCAGGTCCAATATTGCTGCCCAGTCCAGAGACCAGTCTCAACCCCAGGGCCTCAGCCTGGACCCAGGTACAATGTCAGGGCCTGGCCTGGAGGCTGAGTCCCAGTGCTGGTGCCTCAGCCCAGAGCTAGGCCCAGGCATGTTACCCAGGCCTCAGAGATCATTGGTTCTGTCTTCTTTCTTCTTACACAAAACGATGCTATCCACTTGGGAGGCACTGAAGTTAATTAAATATGGTGCATACTCCTTAGTGAAGGGCACCATTTTGATGGACACCAGAACAGAATTCAGACCGGGCTGTGGTGTGGCTCCTAGACCTGGGCCCTGGCCGAGGCCACCAGACTGGGACCTGGTCTCCAGACCGGGCTGCAGCATCCAGCCTGGGCCTGGGTCCTGGCCTAGGTTGAGGCTCAGGCTTTGGGACCTGGCCTCCAGACCCCAGCATTAGGAATCAGGCTCTGGACCAGGCTGCAGTGTCAGGCCGAAGCCCAGGTCCCTTCTTAGGCCTGGGCTCAGGCATCAGGATCTGGCCTCTGAGCCAGGTCCCTGTGTTGGGCCTGGATCTGGGCCAAGGCCTCTGCATTGGGATCCAGACTGTGCTGCATTGTCTGGCTTGAGCCCGGGTCTAGCCGAAGCCCAGGCATTGAGGCATTTCCTGTGATTCATGCCCCAGCGTTGGACCTGGCTTCTGGAATTTGACCTGGGTCCTGGCCTAAGTCAGGACCCAGGCATTGGTTCTAAGCCTCGAAGCCAGGGTCTTCCTATTTCATTTCTCCTGAATGCCCATCCCTTCTAATTTAATATAGTATACAATAAAAAAATAGTGTTCACTTCAAAATAAAACAAAAAAAATGTGCATGAGCATCCTTATCAAATTTGCAGATGATATATAATTGTTCAAAATAATTAAAACATGAACAGATTGCTGGATTTGCAGAATGACATTGAGAGAGTGGGAAACTTGGCACCTAAATGGAAGATGAAATTTAATGAGAACAAGTGCAAAGTGATGCACATAAGGGAAAAATAATTCTCTATGTACACAATGCTGGATTACATATCAGGTGTTAACTCTCAGGAAAAAGAGCTTAGAGTCCTTTTGGATAATACATTAAAATCTTCAGCTGTGTACAGTGGAAGCCAATGAAGCAAACAGAATGTTAGGAATTATTTGTAATGGAATGGAAAACAAATCTTGGAGTATAGCAATACCTCTCTATCAATCCATGATGCAATCACACCTTGAATATTGTATGCATTTCTGGCGGCAGCATCTAAAAAAAGATGTATCTATCTTACTAGGTCTCCCTTCCGCTTCCATCAAACCCCTTCAGATGCTCCAGAACACAGCTGCGAGAATTCTGACCAACACCAGGAGAAGAGATCACATTTCCCCCACTCTCAAGAACCTGCACTGGTTGCCTATACACTTTAGAATCATCCACAAATCCATCACTATTATCCACAAGGCTATACATCATCAAGCAACGCTCGATTTACAAATACCACTCAGACAACACACATCCACTAGACCCATAAGAGAAGCCTACAGAGGATCACTCCGCGTTCCCCAAACGAAAACCACTCACTACCTAACTTTCAGAGACCGAGCCTTTTCCACAGCCGGTCCTTCATTATGGAATTCTATCCCTCCGGATCTGAGACAATAACCATGCCTACTGACTTTTAGAAAAAGGCTTAAGACTTGGCTATTTAAACAAGCCTTCCCAGATCCGAACTAAATGATAGCAATTTTATAAGAGATAGCAAACTATACAAGAGACCACATTATAATGTAAATAATGTAATCCTTACTGTTCGGCTCTCTTATTCTAATTTCTCTTCCCAGTTTAAGACCCTTGTTGTAATGTAACTTTTGATCTCCTTGCACTTGTTTATGTTTCATTTCTTGTTCCCACCCCTTGTTGTATGTAAACCGGCATGATGTGGTTTCTAATCATGAATGCGGTATAGAAAAACGCTAAATAAATAAATAAGAATATAGATAAGAGCAACACAAATAATAAAGGTGATGGAACAGCTCCCTTAAGAATAAAGGCTAAGCACGTTAGGTCTCTTCAGTTTGGAGAAAAGACAACTGAGAGTTAATATCATGGAAGTTTATATAATTATGAGGCCAATGTACTAACCCATGGAACATCCCACTGATTAGTGGCCCTTTCTACAAAAATGTGTTAAAGATGCACATGAACTCCATAGAAAACTTTCATGAGACATTTGCGACTGTTTCCTGCCGAAATAATTAGACCTCATTGAAGTGTAGTATCTTTTCACAAAAAGCGGACTAAAAAGATATCTTTGCGTGCCAATTTTGGATGATTTCAGTATTAATGAGCTGCTTTTAGATACAAAATAGCTTCGGCATGAGAAGACATGCTTGGTCTTGCTCCTTGATTGCTGTCTGATACTATTTTATGGGGGAACTTTTTCTTTGTTTTTCATGGTTAAGCATAGAGTGAAGCTTAGGGGATTGCCTCCTTCTCCCTGAGTACATCAGCTTCCTGACAGATAATGATGCCAGCGTTCCTGAGTCCATTGACACCCAGGATGGTGTTAGTGGCTGGGTCTCGCTGAGGGGTTTCCCATCCTGACCAAAGTGTTTCTTTGAGGCCGGGTACATTGCAAGTTCCAGCGCAGCCAGCCAGAGGATGGGATGAGCATCAAGTTGCTCCCGATGATGGAGGAAATGTACCCTAAAGAGGCTGTTGGAGGGGTAGCGCCTCCATGTTTCACTGGTGTTCCTGTGGGATCATCCCCAGGAGGCAGAGTGCTTGAGACGGTGAAGCTGTTTGTTTCATCAGCACGGGTTAACCTAGTCCTTGGGTGCCCCTCTTCTGAAGCTGAGGCTGCATTTCTAGCCCTGTCAGTATGTCCAGTGAGGCTGTCTGATGGAGGGCCAGCCACCATCTCCTCTGGGATGTTTTAATTCCTTTGGAGCAATCTGTGGCAGCTCTTGTGACTATTGCCTCTGATATTTTTACCAGTTGAGATAAAACAAAAGCTCCCTGAATCTTGAAAAGCAGGATATTGCTTCTTTACTGCAACATATGGAGCAGGTGGACAACTACAGACTAACTGTATGCAAGACAGTCTGTATGCAAGACAATTCAATCTTTAAATGCAGGGAAAGTAACTTTCAAAGGGGCGCATGGACACATATTGATGTGCACCTAGGGACTTGGCTATTTTTTAACATACACACATATGTTATAGCCTAAGTGCATGTACTTGTACTTCCTATTTTGCAACTGGGCTTGCACAGCCGCGCACATATGGGTATGAGTTGCGTAAGTGGGAAAATGTTATAACCAGCGCATGTTCACGTCATGACCAGTTTCACCAGTTCGTCCACCAGTTTGCCCAGTGTAGAGCTAGGTCCTCCAAACCCCTCTGGCTTAATAGGGAAAGGTCAGTGCCCGCCCTCCACACCCGGGAGACCCCAGCGCCAGCCGCGCTTGTTAAATCGCCGAAAACCTGCAAGAAAAAACAGGCGCATAACCGCGCCAAGGCCCGCCCACACCACTACCTGAGACCCAATCAGGGTCAGCCGGGCAACCATTTAAGACACACCCCTCTAGGCGTCGCGCGCCGTGCGTCGCGCGCCGAAGGAGCGCGACAAAGGGGCCTGCCCCTTTGTGCGCCCCTTCGTGCAGCCCCTGAGGACTGTGGACGGACCAGAGTCAATCTCACTGCAATTCGTATCCTTCACCTTACGAATCTCTCACAAAAAGTTGGCCAGACCGGACAACAAACAACGTCCACAAATCACCCTTTCAACATAAGGAAAACAAACGCATCACCCTCACAGGCCTACAGCCCTCGCCTGCCACAGCAATTCTCAAAATGCCTCCTTCTTTCCCAATCCCTATCCTCCCACATTGTCCACCTTCTAAGGGACACTCAACTCGACAGGCCCATCACCACAACCTCAAAACCCTATCTCCAATTATGATCACTCCCCTCACCCAACTACTAGGCCTCACACTATTCTCGTTAACGTTATTCAATGCACAATCCCTAACAAAGAAATCAGTAATACTAAACGACTACCTCATTGATGTGAAGCCAGATATATGCGCAATTACGGAGACCTGGCTCAAACCCTCAGATACTGCAATAATTAATCAATTACCTACAGGGACATACAACTTCTTCTCCATTCCACGCCAGGGAAGAAAAAAAGGAGGAGGAATCCTCCTCGCTACAAAAAAGGACCTCAGATTCACCCAGCATTCCACCAATACAAACTCTAAACTCGAAATAGGCTTCTTCTCGTCAGACAAACTCCAAATTTTACTTGTCTACGCCCCTCCAGGTGTCCTGGAATCAGACGCCTCACCGCTGGTTGAACTTACCACCTCCCTTATCAACCTGGATGCCCCAGCCATAATCTTAGGAGACTTCAACCTCCACGTCGACAACTCCACACTATCACCTAACTGTGAAGCCTTACTCACAGCATACTCTGCGTTAGGTTTCACTCAACTAGTTAACAAACCCACACACAAAGCTGGCCACACGCTAGACCTCATCTTCGTAAATACAGCAATCAAACCTGTTCAGCACCCTACCTGCATGAAGGTCCCATGGTCAGACCACTCCCTCATAACATCGTCATTCTCAATAAAAGACAACAGTCCTTCTCTCATACCCTCCCCTTGCTTCACCTACAGGAAAACTTGCTCCATGGAAGATCTTAGCAATCATTTATCATCACATCTCACTCAAATAGACCTCACCAATCCGAATTCAGCTCTTCGATCTTGGAACAACATCACGGAATCCATTGCCAACAAGCTATGCCCTCTAACAACAAAAAAACCTCACCCCAACTCATCTAAAAAACAACCGTGGTTTACCCCAGAGCTAAAAAAGCTTAAACTACTGCTAAGACAAAAAGAGGCTAAATGGCGTAAAAACCCTTGCTCCACCACGCAATCTACCTATAAATCAACTCTTCACCATTATAAATCCAATACATTAAGATCCAAGAGGAACTACTACGCATCCAAGATCCACCACCTAGTCTTCGACGCTAAAGCCCTCTTCAGCTACGTCTCTAACCTCACACAAACAAGCCCTCCAGAAATCACACTTACCCAAGCTAAATCTAAAGCGGAAGAACTAGCAATATTTTTCAACAACAAAATCAGCAAACTTCTAACTCAGCTTCCCCCTAACACCGTCTCTACATCAACCTCACCTCAGACCGCTTTCAACTATACCCGCTTAGCTGAACTAGAACTCACCTCCTCCATTGAGATCCTAGGTATCCTACGGAAAATGAAACCATCCTCTCACCCATTGGATCACATCCCCTCGAAACTGCTTCTATCAATTCCTGACGCCATCCCCAAATCACTGTCAGACATCATAAACTGTTCAATAACACAAGGATCTTACCCAGATGACCTCAAATTAGCCTCACTCAAACCACTACTCAAGAAACCAAACCTAGATCCTAACGACCCAAACAACTACCGACCAATTGCCAACCTCCCCTTCATAGCCAAGATCATGGAGAAATTGGTGAACACCAGACTCTCAAACTACATTGAAGAAAACAACCTCTTATTCCCATCGCAATACGGATTTCGCAAAACACTAAGCACGGAATCCCTCCTCATCTCCTTAACAGATTACCTCATTCTAGGCCTTGACAAAGGACAAGTCTTCTTACTGATCCTACTGGACCTTTCTTCAGCTTTCGACACCGTCAACCATTCCCTACTCATTAAACAGCTGGCCTCCATAGGTATCTCAGGCTCAGCACTCTCTTGGTTCATGTCCTTCCTCAGCAACAGAGGATACAAGGTAAAGTTACAGAACAAAGAATCCACACAACATCCTTCATCAGTAGGAGTCCCACAAGGCTCTTCCCTGTCTCCTACTTTATTTAACATTTACCTCTTACCGTTATGCCAACTTCTCACCGACCTTAACCTCAAACATTTCCTTTACGCTGATGATATCCAGGTCCTGATCCCCATTAAGGATTCCCTTACAAAAACGCTAGCTTACTGGAACTCCTGCCTTCAAAAAATTCAACTCCTCCTCACCAACCTTAACCTAGTACTTAATTCCAGCCAAACTGAACTCCTGCTCATCACCTCTGAGAACAGCACCATCACCTCGACACAGCAAGGCACAGCAACAACAATTACACAAGTAAGAGACCTAGGAGTCTTAATTGACAATCACCTGAATTTCAAAGCCACTATCAACAAAACCACTAAAGACTGTTTCTACCAACTACAAGTACTGAAACGAATTAGACCTCTTTTCCATGCCCATGATTTCAGAACCATTCTGCAAGCTATCATATTTTCTAAATTAGACTATTGTAACACCATCCTACTTGGCCTTCCCGCTTCATACACCAAACCGCTCCAAATGGTACAAAATACAGCTGCTCGAATACTGACAAATTCTAGGAGAAGGGATCACATAACCCCCATCCTAAAAAGCCTCCATTGGCTACCCATACACTTTAGAATAATATACAAGGCCATTCTTACTACATACAAAAATATCCACCTACTGGCTCCCATCGACCTACAAATCCCTCTCCAACTACATAATTCGTCAAGACCGACAAGAGAGGCATACAAAGGATCGCTACAGGTACCACCGCCTAAATCTACCAGACACAACACGCTAAGAAATCGGGCTTTCTCCACAGCCATTCCACCAATATGGAACTCCATCCCTACAAACCTCAGACTGGAAACATGCATCGCAACCTTCAAAAAAAGACTAAAGACATGGATATTCATACAAGCATTCCCGGACTCCAATTGATTTATCTCATCCTCGCCTCCTTATCTCCGCCCACACTATAATCAATTATCTCCACTATCGTTTTTACATGTTTGAATTATAATCTATCCCTTCTCTTCCTCCCTGCCAAGTTTTTAATTACCCTGTTATATGTAACTGCATTTCCCGCACCACTGTTCTAGTTTATGTTTCACGATGCACCCTTGTTTTATGTGAACCAGCATGATGGGACTGCGATCTCGAATGCCGGTATATAAAAACCTTAAATAAATAAATAAATAAATAGCCTGCTCTCCCCCCAGTTATCCCAGACCTTTTAAACTCCTCAGAAATGGCTGTCTTTTTTTTTTTTAAGTTACACCTCTTCCATAGCAGAAGTAAAGTTAAGTGGCGCACAGCCAGGCATGTAAGTATTTGCATACACATCTCTTGGTCCCACCCTGGAACATCCACCCACTCCATGCCCCTTTTTCAATTGGAATGAGATATCTACATCATTTTTAAAGATGGCGCCGGCCGTCCATTACTCCTGCCATGTGACAGGGGCCGACCAATGGCACGGATAACCTGTCAAATGCTAAGGGCAAAGGACCTTCGGTGCCATTTTGTTTACTGGCAGCCGATGGCCCAAGAGTGGGAGATCACTCCCGGGACCCCCACTGGACCACCAGGTACTTTTTAAAAGTTTTTTTTGGGGGGGTCGGGAGGGTGGGGGAAGCTAAAGGATGTGTTTTAAAGGGTCGGATGGGTTTAGAGGTTGTTTTTGTGTGCCATTTTTCCCACCCTTCCCTAAAACGATAAGAGAACCCCACAAACAATTTTGTGGGGTTTTCCTATCAGTTTCGGGGAGCCCCCGATTTCTGATATTTTCAATCGTCAAAAAAACAATTCACATCCCTAATCCTCACCGGTCACATCTGCAAGGGGATTGGTTAATTCAGAAACTCTGGATCTTACTGCAATTATAGAAGGACCTAGCATTGTTGAAACAAACTAAACATTGTTGGTTAAATTTGTTTTCTTGCAGGATCAACATTTAGTTATTAAATTGTTCTTTAAATATTCTTCGGCACCTTTTTATGGTTATAAGCAGGGATGAGAAGAATCGGATGATGAAAAAAAGCCCTTTATTTTTCATCATCCGATTCTTCTTATCCTTATTGCTGCACAGCCAACTGGATTGGCTTCCGTTTTGTTTTCTGGGTCTATAAGTAGGGATGTGCATCGTTTTTTTGACGGAGGAAAATATCGTACGATATTTTCTAATCCGTCATGTATCATGGGTCCCCAAAATGATAGGAAAACCCCACAAAATTTTCGTGAGGTTTTCTTATCGTTTTGGGGGGGAGAAAGGGCACACAGAAATAAAACACCCAAACCCACCCCGACCCTTTAAATCTAATTATTTACAATCCCCCACCCTCCTGACCCCCCAAAAAAACTTTCCTAAAGTACCTGGTGGTCCAGCGCGGGTCCCGGGAGCTATCTCTCGCTCTCGAGCCATCGGCTGCCATTAATCAAAATGGCACCGATGGCCCTTTGCCCTTAGCATGTGACAGGGGCTTTCAGTGCCATTGGACGGCCCCTATCACATGGTAGGAGCAATGGATGGTCTGTGCCATTTGTTTGTTTTTTTTCGGGACAGACGAAAAACAAAACCATCCGGACTGCGGTAAACGGAATTTCCCGCGGGTCCACGAAACCGGAACCGATTCCAGCACCCGATTCACATCTCCAGTTATAAGATATGGATTTTTCCAGATGTTTTTAGGGTAATTCAGTTACGCAGAAAAACGTTTCTTGAAACGTGTCAAGAATCATTGGGTGCTCTCTTTTCTATATAATGGCAATGTAAATGTATTGTTACACTGAATGATGTGAAATATTTCTTCTTTGACTCCTGACATTCATGTTTTTATTGGATTCTAAAGAAGGTTAAGATCTTAGGATTTTGGGTTTGATAGCTAGTCCATTTTTTATTTTCTTGGTATTTTTCTCAGCCATGTTTCATGCCTCCTTTTTCCTTTTGTATATTACTTTTGCTAAGTGCTCTGATATTTGAAGGATCTCATAAATTATGGAACCTTCAAAGTGCTTTAATTTTCTGTTTTGTTTGTCTTCTTTGTCATTTCTTTTGTGTATATATTTCTTTAAAAAATATTGAAAATTATAGTTTAGAAATTGAGTTGCTTTGCAAGAAAGTGCATTGCAGCAGTTCTTTCATACAGAATTTTAGTAAACTCACATACAGCAGACTATGCATGAAAGCTTACTGCCTGTAAGGGGGTTAATTTGTGAAATTTTTCACAAATGGCTTCTACTTATGTAAAATGTTCAAAAGTCTGAAACATCTGCATTTTTATATGTTTTGGGTCATTTTGCACATTTTAATGCATATAGGTCACCATCTATGAAAGATTGCACGGCTTAGTACATTGACCTCAATGAGGTTCATATATTAACTCGCACGGGGTTTTTTTGCAAGAGCGGCTACACATGGGAAAAATATACAGCAAGCACTCCAAAATATGTAAATTTTATGGCACAATTTCTGTGTTTTGACAGAAATTTTTCAGCATGTAGCCCCACTTCTAAAATCTTTTGTCATTTTCAGCCAGTCTCCATATTAATCTTTTGCACGTAGTCCACAATGTATGACATTGTATTTAAATTTATTAACAGTGAGTTGCTGCAATTAAAAAACATGCACAGCAGCTCATTATTTTTGAATTAGTAGAAAGCAAGCATGCCAAAAAGTTTACACTTGCTGGTTTTCGCACAAAAGAAAGTACACCTCAATGAGGTGAGTTATTTTTTCTCTGGCCAAGCCAGGAGCAAATTTTCACATGACAGTTGGCTACCCGACTCATTTTTGCAAAGAGGCTACTCACCTATGGGAAATCATAGGTGAGTCATAGGTGAGATCCAATAATGCACTAAATTGACACTAGATTTTTTTTCCAGCTTAGGGTTTGAACTTTTCAGTCTATCCCTCAGAGCTCAGGCTGGGTTAGTAAGCATTTTCCTATAACAGGAAGTGCAGCATGTGGAGCAGTGTGGCATATGGTTTTCTTTACCAGAGTTAAGTTGCAGAATGGATTCTCCCTTTCTCTTAGGCCCAATAGGTGAAAGAAGCACATTTTTGTATATTAATGGAGTTTTTGGAAAATGAGGGTTTATTGCTGTATCCCTATTTGTAGGCCCCACCACCTCTACCAGCCTCATGGATCTGGAAGGGATTGTCTGGAGAGAGAAGGCTTGAAAGAGAAGTTTGAGTTTTCTTATTTTCTTTATGTTTTGAGATCCTGTGCCTGCTCAGAAGGATTTCCCCCTTGCTTGGGAAGGTCAGGAAGTTGTGATTTCCTCCGTCCATTAAAAAAGGGACAACAGTTACCAGCTGGAGAAAAAGAGAGTGTCACATTTTAAGAGATTTTTTGGTCCTGAGAGTTTGGGAGGAATTCTTTTGTCTGCCAGTTCCTGCCCAGTTTGAGAGTAAAAGTTTAGAAGTGTTTTAACTTCTTTTTGGGACTTTACTACCTGAAGCCCACATTTTTCATCAGAGAATGAGATAAGAAACTCTAGCCCTACTGGAACCCACATTCCTACTAGCCAGAAGTGTTAAGGTTTCAAAGGGATACTGATTCAGCTATTCCAACTAAGAAATAGTTTTGGAATCTTTATTTTTTTATGAAGATTATCTGAAGAATTTTGTTTATGAATTGTTGAGTATTTTTGGTTGCAGTAAATTTTTATTGATCACCCAACCAGTGTCCATTATCTGTTTTCCTAGTCAGAGATCCTTCAGGTATTGACATCACAAGCGTGAGAACAATGGAGTCTACAACCAATGAGAAAGTAAGAGACTGAGAAGGTTCCCACCCCTGTGACTCTATGGCCCCAGAGGTTTACTCTCCTCCCTGCTTGAAGAACCCTGGTACCCGATTGCCTTGTGGACTGTGATAAAGTGTGGAGAAGGCGAGTTGGGAGTAAGTAGTGGCCTCCCAAATAGAGAGTTACATTAGTGCGATGTCGAACAAGTTAATAGGGAATGATTATTTACTCTGTCAAATAGTACTATTGTAAACTGGGTACCCTACCTGCTAGCTTGCTGGCAGCCGAATTGCCTTGTTGTGATCATCAAGTGCAATATATTTCAATAAGAGCAGTATTCTCTTCAATGAGGTTTAAACAACATATTTTACTGTTGCAACAAAGCATTTATGAAAATTACATTTGGACAAGGAGCAACTGGGTAATGTTGAACATGAATAATTCTTCATCTATCAGCATGAGTTTATACAGTTATGTCTCACTTCCTTAGCATTCGATCTTTGCATGAAGGCATTCTTACAGTCTCATTTTCCATTTCAGCCATGAATAATTCCATAATATTCACTCTTGGTTGTTTAGAACTGGTACTCCCAATGGAACAAGAAATCTGCAAGCATCAACATATTCCTCCCTAGCTGCTGGCAGTGTTCAGCTAAGGAGATAGATGGTGTAGGTGGAAGAATTAACATCATGATATAATTAAGCAAAATCTCTCTAAAAACTGCTGGATGCGCAGAAGTACATCCCGCAACGTAAAATGCTGGAGCTACTGAACATCCTGATTAGCCTGCTCCTCTATCACAGACCTAAAAGAACAGCAGAATTTTTGATAAATGAACTGGAAAAATTTAAGCTTGCAAGAACACGCATAGACTTGTCTTTTTGATGAGTTTAATTTGATTGCTGTGTTTGGAATGTATACCCTGCAGACCAGGCCTAATATCCGTAATGCAATAAAAAGGAGCTCCAAAACAATTTAGAAATAGAAGTGATCAACTTGCCAAGGCCATTTGATGCAGAGATCATTTAAATTTCAAGCACAAATATAGATCTGCCAGGTACTGAAGTGCATGGCATAGGAGAGTGAACGTCAGTCTTTCTAAATATTAGTGACTATATCACTGCCTCACACTAAGGCAGTCACAACATGTACTATTTATTCTATATTTAAAGAAAATAAGTTTCTGACAAGAATGCATTATCTCTGCTCACAATCTCAATAAAAACTGTAAGTTATGCAAACATCTGAAATAATAGGTAAAATGTAAACATGAAAGCAAGCACATACAATAGAAAGACTTCTGAAAAGTGGGATGGAATGGACAAACAAAAGAAGCAAGTTGTGAGATGACTGCAGTCTGAAGCATTTAGGACTGAAGGATACTAGAGAAAAGACTGCTTATCCAGTGGGGAGGAGGGCATCACGAGAAAGATTTCTAATCAGTTTTTGGAATAAAAGACATTCCCTAAGTCTCTTTTGTCTTCTGTATGTCTTAACTAGATTGCAAAGCTCTACGGAAAAGATATTTTCTTATGCATATCTGAACATATCCCATGCATCTAGTATTGCTATAGAAATACTGAAATCGATATTCAATGGATTAATCTGGCTAAGCTCCAGATTTTCAAAAGCCACAAACAAGAAGTGCAAGAAAAATTCTTAATAAGTATAAATATTATGCTTTAAGATTTCTTATTTTAATTTGTTTTCTATACTCCTATTTTATATTTATTTGGTGTATTTTATATGAATTCTAAAGAAAAATGGTTTCAGAGAATGAAAATACACAAATTTAATTTTATTTAATTTTCAAGCTCAAGATTTTAACAGACAAACCCAGAGTTTTGAATTTTCCGCCCCTCCAAATTGGTAATTTTTGGTTGGGTAATTGTTGCGACTGTCGCTGCCCGACATCTCCACCCCGCCCACCTTACCTCTGTGGTGACTCCCTCTTTGCTTGTTGGATGTTTGGCTGCCGCGGCGTCATCTTGCTGCCCTCCTCCGGCGTCCCCGGACCGGCAAGACGCTGCACTCCGCCATGTTCCCAGAAGCATAAGGGCGCGCGTGCAGCGCGGCCCCGACTAAAATACCAGAAGTGGTGCGAACCTCAGGGGTATCCCCCTGAGATGACATCATCCGCACCGGATATTTAAGGTCTCTGAATTCGTTAACTAATCGAGTTAGCAATGGAAAGTTTCTTACGCTCCAAGCTACTCTGCCTCCTCAGACTTACCAGGGGTACCCGCTCCTCGGGGCTGAACCAGCTTTGGTAGCTGTGGCAGCTATCTGTGGATGCTCCAGTCTTTATGGTAAAGGCAAGACTCTGTTGGTAGGCCTTATGACACAATAGTGTAAAGCTAATGTGATGAAGGCCAATCCAATGAGTAGTGTGGATGCACAAACTGGGATAGCGGGGGATGCTATTCATGGACATGGGCAAGCTCCAGGCTGACATCACAGGCCTGGTGCATAAATGTAGAGAGGAACAATTTAGGAAAATGATTGAATCACCTGTTAATTGATATAGATCAGAAGGATTTGTATATTATTTGTTGACATGGTTGCCTGATATGGTGGTGTGCTTGTCAGTTATAATTCTAAGCTGTTAGGATGAATCAAGTGGTTGGAGGCACATCTGTGATAAGACAATTGGTTCTTGACTGTGTTTACAGGCTGGTCAGCATATACAGCATACTTCGGTGTGAGATGTTTGTAGTGGTTGCTATAGAGCTGATTGAAAACATTTGTCTGACATTGGTCAGGATTTGTTGAATAACTCTTTTCAGAAGACGATGTAGGATATTTTAGACATGGAATAAATCACTGACTATCCCATGCTTGTAGAGGATTACCCAAGCTTGACTGACCAACAAGGTGGAGTCAATGGTTGACACTGGGAAACCGTGAATGGATTGGATGCAATTGGATACCTTTCTGGCTGATGAGGGGTCTGTACACAAAAATGACATAGAACTGCTAGGTGGGTAATCTTGTTAGGGTGTGGTTGAGGCTTTTCATGGCATAGAATGTTACTGATATTCGGGCTGATTCAGTATAAGAACATAAGAAAGAACATAAGAAAATGCCATACTGGGTCAGACCAAGGGTCCATCAAGCCCATCATCCTGTTTCCAACAGTGGCCAATCCAGGCCATAAGAACCTGGCAAGTACCCAAAAACTAAGTCTATTCCATGTTACCATTGCTAATGGCAGTGGCTATTCTCTAAGCAAACTTAATAGCAGGTAATGGACTTCTCCTCCAAGAACTTATCCAATCCTTTTTTAAACACAGCTATACTAACTGCAGTAACCACATCCTCTGGCAACAAATTCCAGAGTTTAATTGTGTGTTGAGTAAAAAAGAACTTTCTCTGATCAGTTTTAAATGTGCCCCATGCTAACTTCATGGAGTGCCCTCTAGTCTTTCTACTATCCGAAAGAGTAAATAACCGATTCACATCTACCCGTTCTAGACCTCTCATGATTTTAAACACCTCTATCAAATCCCCCCTCAGTCGTCTCTTCTCCAAGCTGAAAAGTCCTAACCTCTTTAGTCTTTCCTCATAGGGGAGTTGTTCCATTCCCCTTATCATTTTGGTAGCCATTCTCTGTACCTTCTCCATCGCAATTATATATTTTTTGAGATGTGGCGACCAGAAATGTACACAGTATTCAAGGTGCGGTCTCACCATGGAGCGATACAGAGGCATTATGACATTTTCCGTTTTATTCACCATTCCCTTTCTAATAATTCCCAACATTCTGTTTGCTTTTTTGACTACCGCAGCACACTGTACCGATGATTTCAATGTGTTATCCACTATGACACCTAGATCTCTTTCTTGGGTTGTAGCACCTAATATGGAACCCAACATTGTGTAATTATAGCATGGGTTATTTTTCCCTATATGCATCACCTTGCACTTATCCACATTAAATTTCATCTGCCATTTGAATGCCCAATTTTCCAGTCTCACAAGGTCTTCCTGCAATTTATCACAATCTGCTTGTGATTTAACTACTCTGAACAATTTTGTGTCATCTGCAAATTTGATTATCTCACTCGTCGTATTTCTTTCCAGATCATTTATAAATATATTGAAAAGTAAGGGTCCCAATACAGATCCCTGAGGCACTCCACTGTCCACTCCCTTCCACTGAGAAAATTGCCCATTTAATTCTACTCTCTGTTTCCTGTCTTTTAGCCAGTTTGTAATCCACGAAAGGACATCGCCACCTATCCCATGACTTTTTACTTTTCCTAGAAGCCTCTCATGAGGAACTTTGTCAAACGCCTTCTGAAAATCCAAGTATACCATATCTACCGGTTCACCATTATCCACATGTTTATTAACTCCTTCAAAAAAGTGAAGCAGATTTGTGAGGCAAGACTTGCCCTAGGTAAAGCCATGCTGTCTTTGTTCCATTAAACCATGTCTTTCTATATGTTCTGTGATTTTGATGTTTAGAACACTTTCCACTATTTTTCCTGGCACTGAAGTCAGGCTAACCGGTCTGTAGTTTCCCGGATCGTCTCTGGAGCCCTTCTTAAATATTTGGGTTACATTTGCTATCCTCCAGTCTTCAAGTACAATGGATGATTTTAATGATAAGTTGCAAATTTTTACTAATAGGTCTGAAATTTCATTTTTTAGTTCCTTCACGACTCTGGGGTGTATACCATCTGGTCCAGGTGATTTACTACTCTTCGGTTTGTCAATCAGGCCTACCACATCTTCTAGGTTCACCGTGATTTGATTCAGTCCATCTGAATCATTACCCATGAAAACCTTCTCCATTATGTGTACCTCCCCAACATTCTCTTCAGTAATCACCGAAGCAAAGAAATCATTTAATCTTTCCGCGATGGCCTTATGTTCTCTAAGTGCCCCTTTAACCCCTCGATCATCTAACGGTCCAACTGACTCCCTCACAGGCTTTCTGCTTTGGATATATTTAAAAAAAGCTTTTACTGTGTTTTTTGCCTCTACAGCCAACTTCTTTTCAAATTCTCTCTTAGCCTGTCTTATCAATGTCTTACATTTAACTTGCCAATGTTTATGCTTTATCCTATTTTCTTCTGTTGGATCCTTCTTCCAATTTTTGAATGAAGATCTTTTGGCTAAAATAGCTTCTTTCACCTCCCCTTTTAACCATGCCGGTAATCGTTTTGCCTTCTTTCCACCTTTCTTAATGTGTGGAATACATCTGGACTGTGCTTCTAGAATGGTATTTTTTAACAATGACCACGCCTCTTGGACATTTTTTACTTTTGTAGCTGCTCCTTTCAGTTTTTTTCTAACAATTTTTCTCATTTTATCAAAATTTCCCTTTTGAAAGTTTAGCACGAGAGCCTTGGATTTGCACACTGTTACTTTTCCAGTCATTAAATCAAATTTGATCATATTATGATCACTATTGCCAAGCGGCCCCACCACCGTTACCTCTCTCACCAAGTCCTGTGCTCCACTGAGAATTAGATCTAAAATTGCTCCCTCTCTCGTATGGTGCGCTCGGCTGAGCGTATCGTTAGCCCCCGTTTGGCTGCACGTTTTCGACGTACTATTTTTACCCCTTATAGAGTAAGGGGTAATAGCATGTCAAAAACGCACGGGCAACCCTCCCCCCCCGAAACTAATAGTGCCCACAACATGCAAATGCATGTTGATGAACCTATTAGTTAGTCCCACATGATACAGAAAGTAAAATGTGCAGCCAAGCCGCTCATTTTACTCTCAGAAATTAACGCCTACCCAAAAGCAGGAGTTAATTTCATCCAGCATCGGGAAAGTACAGAAAAGCAGAAAAAACTGCTTTTCTGTACACCCTCCGACTTAATATCATAGCGATATTAAGTCGGAGCCCCCCCCAAAAAAAAACAAAAAAGAAACTGCCCGCGTTTTGGAAAACGGACGCTCAATTTTGCCGGCGTCCATTTTCCGGACCCATGGCTGTCAGCGGGTTTGACAACCGACGCCGGTAAAACTAAGCGTCGGCTGTCAAACCTGCTGACAGCCGCTGCTTCTGTCAAAAAGGAGGTGCTAGGGTCGCGATAGTGTCCCTAGAGTCTCCTTTTTACCACGGGACCTAATTTGCATACATTTCCTTAGTGAATCGCGTGCCCAGGAGAGTGGCCTGGGTGCACATTGGGAGAGTGGGCGCTCGCTGGCTCTCCTGCGCTGTTTACTGTAGGCCCGATTGTTAATCTGTGTACTTATCAGTTAATAAATCTGTAGCCTTTTGATCCCAGTACAGTTGTGTCTTGTCTCTTATTTGAAGTGTTTTGGTTATGTTATGGTAATAGGGGCAAATGCAAAAGAGGCCAAAAAAATTCTAGCTGCCCATGCTTTATATGGATAGTTGAGAGCAGGTTCCTGGCTCCACAGGATAACTGGGGCACTTGGCCTGGCCTCATATTATCACAGGTTAGTACTGGTAGGTGAGATCCAGAGCAAAACCTAAAGGGAAGGGCCTCAGTGCTCCTTTATGGATTCAAATAATGATGTATAGTTTCCCTGGCTCCTGATTGGCTTGGGTGCTTCAGGGGATCAGAGAGTTGGATGATCTCTGGGGAACATGTAAATGGTGGAGGGAGGGAGTATTTTCTCCCTTTTGCCATTGGGAATAGGCTGCAACTCTGTCACCTACCATCTAGTATTCTGAAGTTGTTTCAGGGTGCATTGTTGTTGCAGCTGGTTTTGGTGAGGTGGATTCCCAGAGTTGTGCTGACCTACAGGATGGTTTTGATGGTTGATGATGATGGAGAATCTCAAATGGATTGGGTAGGATTGGGAGCAGTCACATTCAGTATAGGCTCCATGCTATGATGTGGTGGGGGCCTGTACATAGAATACAGCTGTTGGGGGACTACAGGCTGGTTGGTCTAGGACTGGGTTGCCTTGAGGGGTTGGGGTTACTGATGTTATTAAAGCTTGAGTATAATTGTGCACTTAATAAATCTGTGGCCTTTTGATTCTCACACAGTTGTGTCTAGGCTGTTATTCAAATTGTGTTGGCTGTAAAAGAGTTGGGTGCAGTCCTGGATTTATTAATAGACACCTATTATTCCTGTGCCTAAGGCAGCAAACATTTAGGGGTAGCAGGCTGGCTAAGATTTGCTGCCTTCCAGCTCTGCTGAATCTCATTCAGCGGTGAATAGCCTTCTCTTACTCTGTAATAGACATTTATAGGAGGTGGAGGGAGAGGGGATTAAAAGCATCAAAAGTACTTAGACATGCCAACATCCTAAATCCATCCCTGGTTGGGTGCAGGGAGGGCCAAACAGTCCTGACAACCCATGTTATAAGTTCTTCTTAAGTAAATGAAAAAATGTCAAATAACCAGAATATTTATTTACCTTAGGGGTAGATTTTAAAAGCTTGCGCGCGGGCATACTTGTGCACGCGCTACCTGGCGAGCACACATGTACGCCCGATTTTATAACATGCGCGCGTAGATGCACGCATGTTACAAAATCCGGGGTCAGCGCACGCAAGGGGTGCACAATTGTGCACCTTGCACGCGCCAAGCCGCGCTGCCTTCCTCCGTTCCCTCCCAGGCCGCTCTGAAATCGGCAATGGCTGCTCTGTCGGAGGCCTCTGGCCCCACCCCCGGACCGCCCCACCCTGCCTCCGAAGCCCTGTGACTTACACGCATCCCGGGGCTTTATGCGCGTCGCTGGGCCTTTTTAAAATAGGCCCGGTGCGTGTAACCCTTTGAAAATCTGGCCCTTAGTGAGAATCCTAGCAGGAACCCAAGTCCTTTTAACCTAGTAATTAAGGGGCAATTTTAAAAATGATTTATGTAAACAATACGGATGTGCATTTGCTTAAAACAAAACAGGGAATGTCAATGACATTCCCTATTTTGTCTCATACTGTTTTCAAAACGAAACGGAAGAAAAACTAACAAAAATTTTATTGGTTTCTTCTGTTTCATGCACCCCTTCCCCCTTCAAAAATGTCTCGGGGCGGGAAACTATCCCGGCTTCCACTTATCCTGTTTGCAGCAACGCATCATTGTAGCACCTCTGTAATTCAATGGCGCCGCTCTGCCCTGAGACCAGCTCCATATTTTTTCACATAAAGTGGCGACGTCTAAGGGCCAGATGGTGCCATTTTCTTGTATGGCCGTACAAACATGTGGCCATGCATGAAAATGGTGTCAGCCGGCCCTTAGACCATCATCTTACATCACAATATGGTTCCAGTCTCAGGGCAAGCTGGCACCATTGAGTTACTGAGGAACTCGTGGCAGGAGGTGATTGAGCATCTCTCCTGCCCTCCTTTAACAACACGCCGCTGAAGATGGGTAAGTAGGGGCCAGGGTAGTCCCTGGCCTTGAGACTTTTTTTGTGAGGGGGAGGCGATGCCTGGAGGCCTGTGTAGACCCTTTTTTTTTTTTTTTTTTTTTGGGGGGGGAGTTGTGATTTTTAAACTTTAATGTTTATTTTGTTCCTGTAAGGAATAGAAATGAAATAAACATTAAACAAAATGACAATTGTGGCCCAACCCTTCCTGAAAACAAAATATAAAATGGGATAACATTTTTTAGAACGCACATCCCTAATAAATAAATCTGTTTATTCGCACAAATATGCCTTTATAAATCGTTCAGTGGCTTATAAGCATAAAAGTATATGTGTAACACAGGTTTGTACAATCTTATGTACACAGGGGCAGATTTTTAAACCTACGCATACGGCCTACATTTGTGCACGCTACCCGGCGCGCACAAATGTACGCCCGATTTTATAACATGCGCGTGCAGCCGCGTGTATGTTATAAAATTGGGCCTACATTTGTGCGCGCTACCCGGCGCGCACAAATGTACGCCCGGTTTTATAACATGCGCGTGCAGCCGCGTGTATGTTATAAAATCCGGGATCGGCGCACGCAAGGGGGTGCACACTAGTGCACCTTGCACGTGCCGAGCCCTAGGGGAGCCCCGATGGCTTTCCCCGTTCCCTTCAGCCCCCACACCTTCCCCTCCCTTCCCCTATCTAACCCACCCCCCCAGCCCTACCTAAATCCCCCCCCCCACCTTTATTTTGTAACTTCCGCGTGCCGTCCGGCTGCCAGTGTGCAATCCCCTGGCACGGCCGCTGTGCCGGAGGCCTCGATCCCGCTCCCGCCCCGCCCCTTTCACAAAGCCCGGGACATACACGCGTCCTGGAGCTTTGCGCGCGTCACCGGGCTATGCAAAATAGGCTTGGCGCGCGCAGGAGCAGTTACCCTCGTAAATCCTTTTAAAACCCGCCCCACTGTTTACAGAGGCGTTCTGGGAATGGGGATGGCACTTAAGTGCATAGGAGATAATTTTCAAAAGAGCTTATTCATGTAAAACTGGGATTTACACATGTAAAAGGGCTTTTGAAAATTGCTAATTTTACTCATGTAAATCCTTTGAAAATTCACTCCATAGGGATGAATTATCAAAAGGTTTTATCAGATGAATTTTAAAAGGAGTTATGCATGTAAATGCAACATACTATTTTAGCAGTTTTCAAAAAGTCATTTACCCATATTAAGTGCATTTAACAGTTAAATCCTATGGACAATTGAATAGCATATATTGTAGCATTTTTCAAAAGCCCACTTAAACGGGTAAAGTGCATTTTCACATGTAAAACTCAGTTTTAAGTATGTTAATCCTTTTGAAAATTACCCTGTATGTGTGTAAGTACACTATGGGGCGGATCTTCAAAACTCCGCGAATAGCTTACTTTTGTTTGCGCTCCAGGCGCAAACAAAAGTAAGCTGGATTTTAGTAGATACGCGCGGAGCCGCGTGTATCTACTAAAAAACCTGGGTCGGCGCGCGCAAGGCTATCAATTTTGTATAGCCGGCGCGCGCCGAGCCGCGCGGCCTACCCCCGTTCCCTCCGAGGCCGCTCCGAAATCGGAGCGGCCTCGGAGGGAATCCTCTAACACCCTCCCCTAACCTTCCCCTCCCTTCCTCTAGCTAACCCACCCGCCCGGCCCTGTCTAACTCCTCCCCTTACCTTTGTTGGGGGATTTACGCCTCCCGGAGGGAGGCGTAAATCCCCGCGCGCCAGCGGGCCTCCTCCGCGCCGGGCCGCGACCTGGGGGCGGGTACGGAGGGTGCGGCCACGCCCCCGGACCGCCCAGGGCCGTAGCCACGTCCCCCGTACCCGCCCCCAAAACGCTGCGGACACGCCCCCAAAACGGCGCGCCAACAGGGACCGCCCCCGACACGCCCCCCTCGGAGAACCCCGGGACTTACGCGAGTCCCGGGGCTCTGCGCGCGCCGGTGGGCCTATGTAAAATAGGCGCACCGGCGCGCAGGGCCCTGCTCGCGTAAATCCGGGCGGATTTACGCGAGCAGGGCTCTGAAAATCCGCCCCTTTAAGTGTGCAAATGTTTTTGAAAATTGCTACGATATATGCTACTTTTCTGCATGTAACTTCTTTGAAAATTACCTCCATTGTATTTGATTTTAAAAGATAATGTTATGCCCTGTTTGAAGCAAATGTAACTTTGTGCAAAGTAATCATGCGCCTACTCCACCACTTACCCAAGGATTTTTCAAATTTATACACATACATTCACTTTGAAAATCCTCAATAAAGTTTGTGTGCATAATACACATGTAGACTTTATGTTACATTCGTGGACCCTTGGGCCGGTTGGGACAGTGGATGGTATGCTATGGAAGACCACAGCAAGCGTCCCAGCCAGGAGGCGGCACAGACGAGACTCGGAAGAGGCTTCACCACTAGAAGTCCGAGCTCCCCCCAGGAGGAGCCCGTAGGGACCCGGACCCCATGGACTTAGATGGGGTCCTATGCGACCAAGGATCCAGGCAGCGGCTGAAGAGATGGACGATGGCTGGGCCCAGGTAGCTGAAGAGTCTTCACCCTTGGAAGCCCGCGGCTCCCCCGGGAGGAGCCCGTGAGAGCCCGAGCCGCTGGGATTTAGGAGAATCCTCTGGGCCAGCAAGTACCGGGTACCTAAGGTAACGAAGAAGCTGAAGTCGGAGTCCAGGAGCAAAGCCGGATCGGAGGCCCGGAGTCAGCGATCCAAATCAAGGCCAGGGATAAAGCAGAAGACGGAGTCGAATGGAGCCGGGTCAGAGCCAGAGGTCAGAAGTCAATACCAAACCAGGAACAGAAGCTGGAGACGTAGTTGTGGGACGGAGTCGGGTCTGAAGCCAGAAGTCAGATGACGATACCAAAACCAAGGGGCGAAAGCAGGAGACAAGTCAGGAAGCAAGCTAGGTCGGAATCCAGGAGTCAGAAGCAAACTAAGGACACAGCAGCAACTAGAACTCAGAACCCTGAGGAACCTCGTTGCAAGGCAAAGGCTTGTCCGAGCTGCAGGTTTTAAATACCCTGCAGCGTGTGACGTCATCAGGAGTCGTGCCTAGGATTTTCCCGTGCTGGCCCCTTTAAGAGGTGATCCCCCTGCGCGCGCGCGCCTAGGGGGTGGGGCCCAGCGAGTTGGGTCGGCGGCGTCTCCCTCAAGCAGGGAGAGCCGCGGCAGGCCGAACATCAGGCCTATGTGGCCGCAAAGAGCTCCGTGCGGGCCGGGCCAGCCCCAAGGTAGGAGGAGGTTCCGGGGCACGGCCCGGTCCTGTAACACTTTACCACATGTGGGCTTTTGAAAATTACTTTCACTGAGATATACAAAGGTGCCTCTAGTTTGAATAGCATTGCAGGACATTTTTTGATTGATGTATGCATGCAAACTTGAAAAGGCAATAAGGGAGAGAGCAGTTATTATTATCAAAAGAAATTACGTAAACCGCTGCATAACAATATAATTAAAGATATCTAAGGTCATGCAAACTGTTTATGGTAGACACCTTGAATTTACCTCCTAGGCTTTCTTTTGATTTGATGTTTACTGCTCTTCCACTAACTCAGATACCCAGTTCCCAGTCCCAAAAGGAATTACTATATTATCATTTACACATAGGTGTCTGAAGTTATATTTTAGAAATTATATTCACATGAGATTAGAAAGATGTATTACAAAAGCAAGACATGAGTTTAGATCTACAGCAGTGAGCTAGAGAATGAGCAAGATAGTAACAATGGTGACTAATAGAGGCTGTAAATCACATTATGTTAATTTACAAATTGAATATAATTATTGTCATCCTGGAAAAGGCCCATATAGTACTCTACCATCATTTCTCACAAATCAAAAACATGTCATGTTTTCAAACTATTTGGTTTACATATGAATTAAACTTGGCCTTGGCAGACTCTAATGCCAGGAGGCTGATATCACATCAAAGATTTTCCATTTCTTGATTTCATTGTATGCTGTGACATTTTGGAAAAATATCAGTTTGGAATCCAACCTAGCAGATATTATCACTTGTGCAAGGAATGTTGATCCCAATTTCTTAATTAAATAGGTGATCTTCAAACCATCCTATAAATAATGTAAGTGGATATTGGGGGGGGGGGGGTTGTTTGTCTACTATTTATTTTGTGTGTTGTTATTGTTATCATTATTTACACATTTGCACAGTGTTCTTATCCGAAGTGCTATGATTTCATACTAAAGAATGATAATGAAGCTGCCTGCCTTCTGAGTAAGACCCATGCAACTGATCTTCCTCCTTCAAACTTAGTTAAGGCATCAGATATTTTCTTAATGGATACGTTATCTGCCATAATTAATGCTATACATGGAGCACCTTCTTTTCCACCACATGCAGTGGTTGATTGGGATGTACAAGGGCCAAATTTTGGTTTCCTTTTTTTTTTTTTTGTTTGCTTTCTTTTTTAAATATTGGGGTTACATTGGCCACCCTACAGTCTTCAGGTACAATGGATGATTTTAATGACAGGTTACAAATTTTAACTAACAGATCTGAGTTTTCATTTCTGAGTTCCTTCAGAACCCTAGGATACATACCATCCATTCCAGGTGATTTGCTAGTCTTTAGTTTGTCAATCTGGCCTACTACATCTTCCATTCCTCTCCAAATTAATAATGGGTCAATTTAATGGGGAATTTGTTGGCAAGGATTGGCTGCCTGGACCTCTATAAATCCAGTTTCCATAGTGGATTCAGTATGGAAAACACACAGGTTGCCCCCATCCCTGATCTATGATTAAACTTAAATAAAGGAAAATAGGTACTGCTAATTTTTCTGTTTTTAACAGCAAACTTTGACATTATTGAACATGAGAATTTATTATCTAGACTGAGGAATATCAGTGTTAAAGACAGGTTTACCCAGTGGTACCAATTTGTTTCTTAATGATAGAAATCAGTGTTTTGTGGGCAGGAAAAATGTCAGCTCCAAAGAGTTTGGTGAGGTGGTTCAACAGGGTGAAAAATTATTGCTAAATTTATTTAACATATATATATGCATCTGTTACTGGATATTATTAGGGCTTTTAGATTCAAGTTGCAATGTTATGTGGATGATCTTCAAATCTACTGTTTGCTGGGGGGAAAAAAAGCCTGCAGATTCAGTTGCATCCTTAAATGTCTGCCTGACAGCAATTGAATCCTAGACATAAGAATATAAGTATTGCCTTACTGGGTCAGACCGAGGATCCATCAAGACCAGTATCCTGTTTCCAAAGGTAGCCAATCCAGGTTTAACAGCCCGGCAATAATTTTCTCCAATTTGTTTTGAATGTGTTAGGCACACTAGGTTCTTAAAATGCCCCTAGTCTTTTTATTTTTTTTTTTAGAGTCAATAACCAATTTACATTTACCCATTCTATTCCAGTCATATCCCTCCTCAACCATCTCTTCTCCAAGCTGAACAGCCCTAAGCTCTTAAACCTTTATTTATAGGGGAGCTGTTTCCTCTTCTTTATCATTTTGGTCAATTTTCAACTTCTCCAGTGCAACTATATCTTTTTTGAGTTGCAGTGACCAGTACTGCACACAGTACTCCAGGCGAAGCCTCAGCATGCAGTGAGACAGAGGCATTATAACATTTGCCATTTTATTCTCCATTCCTTTCCAAATAATTCCTACATTTTTTGATGGCTGTTGCACACTGAACCAATGATTTCAAAGTATTGTTACCTGGGGGACGACTAATTTGGAACCTAACATTGTGTAGCTACAGTGCGGGATACTTTTCACCATGTGCACCTCTTTCCACTTGTCATCTGCCATTTGAATGCCCAGTCTTCCAGTCTCACAAAGTCCTCCCGCAATTTTTCACAAGCCACTTGTGTTTTAACAATTCAGAATAATTTTATGTTATCTGCAAATTTCATCACTTCACTCTTTATTGCCCTTTCCAAATCATTTATAAATATGTTAAAAACTAGTACTGGTCTCTGTACGGATCCCTGAGGCATTCCACTCTTTACCCTTCTCCACTGAGAAAACTGACAATTTAGTCCTACTTTCTGAATGAAGGCCAATATATTATTTCTTCATCCCTTGAAGCCAGACAATCTCTGTATTGCTAAATCATGGAAAGTGTCTAGGATTAATAGATTAATCTGCAAGAGTAATCCTTTCTTTAAAGTCTCATGTTAAGAGTTTAAGGGAGTTCTGAACTCCTTACTTAATATGGAATACCATATTTCTGTGGTGGTTAAAATGCTTGGTTTAAGTTTTACATGGTGTGATTACTCAGCTTTATCTGACCAGAGGATTTGCATAATTTACAAACAATTCAGAATGCTGAAGCCTGACTAGGGCCCACATGATTTCCATATTATACACTCTTTATTGGTTACCTGTGGTGTTAGAGCCAGGTTTAAGTAGTGCCAGGATTAGCTTTTTCTGCACCCAGAGCAGATATTTAGAATTATGCCAATAGCCCATCCCCCCTCCCCCCAAAAAAACCACATACACTTCACTCATGAGTGGCTGGTGTAGCATAACTTTCTCTGCTTTGGCGGTAAACACAATTGATCCTCTGATAGCAGCACCACCACCTTCTCCTTCTGCCCAGTATCCTCCCCTTTCCCAGCTTCCCCTTTTTTGTTCCCCATTTCACTCCATTCCTTGCTTCCTCCTCCTCCTCCCTTCTCACTGTTTGCTCTTTCAACCCCCCTCACTGCTTGCTCTAGATCCTCCTGAAGTGCTGCAGATCTCTGCACAAATCCTATATGCTAGCAAAATATCTCACCTCTCTCACGCACACAGAATACAGACACTTACCAAATGCAGACTAAGGAATCACAAATTGAACATAAGAACATAGGACATGCCATACTGGGTCAGACCAAGTGTCTATCTTGCCCAGCATCCTGTTTCCAATAGTGGCCAATCCAAGTCACAAGTACTTGGCAAGTACCCAAGCATTAATATATGATCTCAAGCTCTATTGCTTATTAATTAATAGCAGTTGATGACCCAAATCTTTCTTAAACCCAGTTACACTAAATGCCGTAACCACATCCTCTGACAATGAATTCCAGAGCTCAAGTATGTCCGGACTGAAAAAGAATTTTCTTCGATTTGTGTTAAATGAGCTACTTGCTAACTTCATGGATTGCCTCCTAGTCTTTCTATTATCTCAACGAGTAAATAACCAATTTACATTAACCTGTTCAAGTCCTTTCATGATTTTGTAGACCTATCATATCCCCCCCTCAGTTGTCTCTTCTCCAAACTGAACAGCCCTAACTTCTTTAGCCTTTCCTCATAGGGGAGCCATTCCATGGCTCTTATAATTTTCTTTGCCCTTCTCCAGTGCAACTATATCTTATGCCTTACCGCTGGGACGTGGTGGTTGAGGCGGATAAGGATGAAGATATGGAGCAAGGGGGGGAGGCATGTTATACATATGTTAAATGGATAATGTATTGTACGTGCTCGGGTCAATGAATAAACTGAGGCCTTTTATAATACCAAAAGTTGTTGTTGTTTATGTTGGGGGTGAGGGATAAGAGCCAAGCGCAGATCTTAACTCCCTGAATTACTGCAGCTGCACACTGAGCCGAGGATTTCAAAGTGTTGTCCATGAAGATGCCCAGATTCTTTTCCTGGGTTGTAACTCCTAGGGTGGAACCTACCATCATGTAACACTAATGTGGGTTCCTTTCCCTAAGTGCATCACTTTGCACTTACTATTACTACTACTACTACAGCTAATACTTCTGTTACTTAAATTTCTATAGCACTACATGACATGTAGCACTGTACAAACAACAAATAAAGGAGATAGTGTCTACTGTCTTCTCAATAGAGCTTACAATCTAATAAGACAAACATACAGGGCAAGACACTTGGGCATTTCATAAAGTAAGACAATGGTTAAAAAAATAAATTAAATTTCATCTGCCATTTGAATGCCCAATCTTCCAGACTTGCGAGGTCGTCCTGCAATTTCTCACAATTTTTTTGTGATTTAACTACTTGGAATAATTTTGAATTATCTGAAAATCTGATTACCTCACATGTTCCCTTTCCCAGATTATCTATAAATATATTAAAAAGCATTGGTCCAGGAGGTCACGTGAGGGGATGAGCTGAAGCAGACGTGCCTAGCTTCGGCTCCTTGCTCCACAGCGCACAAACACTGGCGATTACCTTTTTCCACGGCGAAACTACCCGATTTCACACAGGATTAGGTAGCACATGTCGATTGTAAACTTCATGAACCGATCGCCAGGTGTAATGACGAGCAAAAGCACTAGAAAAGACAAAGAAAAGACGAAACCGGCGGCTGAGAACAAAATGGCCGCGACCACATGCGAACCCGGGCAACAGCAGCAAGGAATACTGACTGCGGAGGCTTTAAAGGACATAATCGCAACAACTCTAGATGAAAAACTAGCCGGGATCGCTGAAAAGTTGTCGGAGGTAAGGGAAGCTCTTACGGAAATTGGCCCCAGAATCGATCATGCAGAGGGCCGTATCTCCCTGTTAGAAGATGACATGCTGACGCAAACGGGGAAAATGAGTAAGCAGGAGGAAATTATAAAAGAATTACAAATCAAAGTGGACGATTTAGAAAATAGGTCAAGGAGGGCGAACCTTAGATTCTTAGGTCTCCCGGAGACAGTAGATGAGCAACAACTTGAGACTTTCTTGGAAGATTGGTTACCGGAGGCAGTGGGGGAACCCGAGCTAAAGGGCAAACTGCACGTCGAGAGGGCGCACAGGGTAGGCCCGCGAAAAGACAATGACAATCGCCCCAGGATAGCTATAGCGAAAATTCTCAGCTATGCTCACAAACAAAAGTTATGGCAAGCTTCCCGGAAGAAGGGAGACATTGAATATAAGGGGCATAAAATTAGAATAACACAGGATTTCTCCATAAAAGTTTCACAACTGAGAAGAGCTTTTTCACCTACATGCACTGCACTAGTGGAAAAACAGATCAAATTCGCAATGCAATACCCTGCTGTCCTTAAGATTTGGCATGGGGGGAAAGGACATACGTTCGACCAACCGGAGGCGGCTCAAAAATTCCTGAACTCGCTAAAATCATGAAGCTCAGCTGGAGCCATGAAATAGTTTGCCACTAAAAAGCACAGACTGTCTAAATGCCTTACAAAGTGTGTTGTGGAGCAGGGTCACTTCATAAGCGTGATCTCCGAAAACCTCTGAGAAGAGGTATAATTATTTCAGTGTTCCCTGATAGGGGACTTGGGGAGGGGAATGGGTAAGGGACGGGGAGGGGAAGGGAACTATAGATTTGGGGTTGGGTTTGGAGGTAACCACAACTGGGACGAACCGACTCTGGACACAGTAATCACTCGCCTGGAGATGCAGGAGGGGAAACCATGGAGGGGCAAGTTTCTTGCAGAGCGCAAACTAGTATTCCTTGGGGCAGATGAGGGACAGGTTAGGCTGGGAGCCTGGACCTCTCATACAACGGTCTTCTGGATTTTTCATAAAGTTTGGAATTTCTTAAATGAGTAAGTTTCGGATCATATCGTGGAATGTAGACGGATTGGGATCTCCAATAAAGAGGAAGACTGTATATCAGCATCTCAGAAGATTAAAAGTCAATATTGCATGTCTCCAAGAAACACATTTGCAGGAAAAAGAAAACAAAAAATTGCGTAGGGAATGGGTCTCTGAGTGTTACTATTCTTCAGCTAAAGGAAAAAAAGGAGGTGTAGCTATTTTGGTAAATAAAAATACCCCTTTCACGCTAAGTAAAGAAATAAAGGACCCAGAGGGACGATATTTGATACTTACCGGCACCTTAGCCGGGAAACCCATCACTCTCTGTACTATTTATGGGCCGAATTCGCCGGACATTCTATTCTTCCAGAATGTTATTAATCAATTGCTGGTTCATGCACAAGGTGAAATTATGGTGGCGGGGGACATGAACTGTGTCATGGATGCAACGCTGGACAAATCTCAACTACCCAAAGGATCTCGTCAACAAAAGCAGACAGGAGTGCAGCAATTAAGTAAACAACTTCACTTGATAGACCCATGGAGAATTTTGAATCCGACGTCACGCGATTACACTCACGTGTCGAGAGCTCACGGGACGATGTCCAGGATCGATTATCTGCTAGTGGCGGACACTATGTTTACAAAAGTGGACGCAGCAGAGATAGGCGTCATGGGGATAGCAGACCATACCCCAATTTGGATCGATCTGTGGACATCTTCAGACAGAAAATCGCATAAGGCGTGGCGATTGTCTGGCCATCTCCTCCAGGACAAAGAATTCCATCAGTACTTACGGTCTCAATGGAATATATTCCAAGAACATAACAGCCAACATAAGGAGGACATAACTTTATTTTGGGAAACGAGCAAAGTGGTGCTGAGAGGCGCAATAATCGCCTATACTGTGAAAAAGAATAAACAATTGAATAATACAATTCTTGCTTTGGAAACGAAACTGCAACAAGCAAAAGCTAACTTAGCTATGAACCCTTCTCCGCATAATAAAACCTCGTATTGGGTGTGTTTACAATCCTTGCAAGCCCATTTACACCTCAGATCAAGAAATTCTATCAAATCATCGGACCACTTCTTTTTCAGGCAGGGTAATAAATCGAGTAAATTGGTGTCACGTTTGGTAGCCACACGAAGGAGAAAATCCTACATTACCGGATTACAATCCTCTGCGGGAACATACACGACGTCCAAAGAGGATATCCTAGAGGTCTTAAGGCAATTTTATGAACATTTGTACCGCGAGGATCGAGAGGGCACGGGACTGAATGAGGATGTTTTTTTTCGGGACATTGATTTGCCTTCCCTTACCGAATTACAGCAGGATTTTCTTACCAGACCCATTACTGCAGGGGAAGTACTGGGAGTGATAAAGGCTGGAAAAAGTCACAAGTCACCCGGGCCGGACGGTTTCCCGTTGGAATATTATAAGATCTTAAGCGACCAGCTTCCAGAGGTACTAGCCTCCTACTATAATAAAGCTTGGGGGGAGACTGGATTTCCTGCTTCTTTCAATTCAGCCTTTATTACAGTTTTGCCTAAACCTGGGAAAAATCTGGAACAAGCTGCCTCCTACCGACCAATCTCCCTCCTGAATAATGATTTGAAACTCTATGCCAGACTCATTGCAATTAGAATGGGAGCCATCTTGCCTCATATTATTTCTCCCTACCAAGCAGGTTTCGTGCAAGGGAGGAGTGCGGGAGCGCATGTACTTCGGTTGGTGGCAGCAGTGGAGACTTCACATCAGCTTCAGACCCAGGCCATGGCCGTCAGCTTTGACTCCGAAAAAGCTTTCGATCGTGTGTCGTGGACTTACATGTTTTCGGTCTTAAAGAGATTTGGCTTTCCAGATTCCATAATCAGGGCGATTTCTATCCTATATGATAACCCAAAATCGTATGTTGTGACAAATGATTCTATATCAGCTGAAATTCCTATACAAAGAGGTGTGAGGCAAGGGTGCCCATTGTCACCGATATTATATATTCTTTCCTTGGACCCACTTCTTCGAAAACTAAGTCAATCCTCGGAAATTCAAGGACAACAAATTGGAAGGGACAGATTTACCGTAGCAGCCTTTGCAGACGACATGCTGGTATATATGACTAATCCTCTGACGGCATTGTCGTATGTTCTGAAGATACAATCTGATTTTGGCAAATTTGCGGGATTAAAAATTAATGCCGACAAGTGCGAAGCCTTGGATATTGTGGGGGGTTTGCAACAAAATTGGCCTGGCATCTTCCCATTAAAATGGGTATCCACTTCCTTGAAGTACCTGGGCATCCAAATTCCGGCGCAACCTAAGGATATTTACGCATTGAATGTACTCCCTAGGAAGAAAAAATTTATTACAAATTTGCAAGCCTGGCAAACGTTACCGTTATCCCTCTCCGGGAAAATCTTGCTCATTAAAATGAAAGAAATTTCAAAATGGTTATATTTATTCAGCATGCTCCCAATATGGCTGAGGAGAAAGGATGTGATAGACATTAATTCCGCGATACGAAAATATTTGTGGAATGGGAAAAGAGCACGAATACCATTAACCACTCTTATGAGATCAAAACGAGAGGGGGGACTGAATTGTCCCAGCTTAAGAGTTTATAATTGTGCAAGCCTTTTGAGACACATAAAGGACTGGATTTTTACAACGGAGGGTTGTACCCCCATACAATTTATCAAACAATGGGTGACACCCTTTCATCCAGGAGCACTCCTACAGTGTCCAATGAGGATGATTCCACAGCGCCTTAAATCGAGTGTGATCATACTCCCGTTACGATTGGCTTGGAAACACATCTGCTTTTTATTACGCATTAGACCGGAATGCACGGCCTGTCAACCGATTATGGGGAACCCAATGTTCACACCAGGGACCTTCCAAGGGATTTTCCAACGCTGGCGACAGAAAGGTTTGACGCTGTTTCTGCATTTGTTAGATTGGTCGGCGTCGCCAATTCACTTATACAGCTTTACAGAATTACAAGATGGATATGGTGTTCCAAAGGCGGACTTCTATGGCTATCTTCAACTACGAAGCTACGTACAAGAACATCTTCAGCCTGCTTCGTTGTTTCCAATTTCTTATCGTTTAAAGCAGATATTACAAGGCCTGGATGGGAAAAGGGTGCGGTGTGCTGAATACTACCAGGCGCTCATGACATTATCACACCCAAAAACGTTCACTGCTTTAACAGAGAGATGGAATAGGTGGTTGCCAAGGGGTCTATCCGAGAAGGATATGGAAGAATCCATCAACAGAATTTCTAAAATATGCGAGAACGTGGCTTTACGAGATAAATTATATAAATTTTATTATCAAGCCTTCTACCCTCAGTATAGTGCTTTTCAAATGGGCCTTATTACCGAAAAAGCTTGTCTCAGATGCAGGGCGGATAAACCAGATTACTACCATAGTTTCTGGCTATGTCCGGTGGTGGAGAGGTTTTGGCAATCTTTACAACGGATTTTACTTAAACTGTGGGACATATCTATACCGCTGGATCCCATAATCTGGTTATTCGGCGCAGGAGCGGAAGAAGGGGTCTTTGCCGACAAGTATCAATTCCAATTCTTTTGTAAACTCACAATGACAGCACTGGATGCTATACTCGCCCAATGGCTAACACCGAAACCAAAATATCAAGTGGTTTGGAAAGCTAAGTTCCACCAATTACTTCATAGGGAGCAATTAACAGCCTCTCAAAAGTCGGAAGCATTCCGTCATATCTCGACGACTATCTGGAGAGACTACTTGTCGATATTGCCGCAGGAAGCGGTAGCACAACTGCGATCATTAGATGACAGCCGAGGAACGGATGGCTCTCAGTAACGGCCCTTATGGATTCTACGTCGATATATGCTTTGCCTGGAAGAAGCTTTAGGGATAAAGCAAATTAAGATGAGGATTCTGCTGAGACTGGGAAATGTTAAAGACCAATGTTCTTTGGGAATCCTATCCAGATGTCACAGGACTTTCCCTAAATTCAGTAGAAGGGTTATACTGTATATTAGATGCTGATTAATACTTGTTGATACATGCTTACTAATCATTTATAATGACTGGTAGTTTCTAACCCCAACGAATTGTCCCTACGATTTGACCCTATTTTTGTATAACTGTACTATGAGGGACTAGATAAGTATGGCGGGAGGAAAGGGATTTGAAGCTGCAGAAAGAGTATACTTGGAGTTGCGTGGAGGGATGAGCTAGTTTGCCCCAGCAGGTGTAGTTTCACCGGACTTGGATTTGTGTTCCAACGGTCATATGGTTCCCTACTAGGAAGGGGGGGGGGAAAGGTAGGGTGGGGGAGGAGGAAGGGGGAACTTGGGTAGGGTGGGGTATAGTGATTGGGTAAGATGGGTTACTAGGGAGGGGTCGGAAACAGAAAAAAAAAAAAAAAAAAACTCTAACAGAGAGATATACCTTAATAGAGCGGGTTACTCTGGAACCATTCTGGGAGGGCCATGGGTGAGACTCAGAAGCCGACCAGATGATAGAGCGTACCAGTATGGATGGCCGGATTTCAAGGCTTTCCGGTATGACTGTAGGTGGGTATGAAGGACAATAAGCCCTGCCTGCCGATATTACATGTGTACGGTGGAGGCACTGCATACCATGCGGCATAAATGCTGGGTAATCAGGATGTAGAAGGCGGGGTGTGATGCCTTGCTGTACTGTTTGGTAATGTACTGTACTCCTACTATACCTCTACTGTATTTTGTGATTACTGTTCCTAAGCGTTCAATTTTGTTAGTAATGTTATCTACAGTATCTTCTTTAACGTTTCTTGCTGGTTATTGGTCACGGGGTATTCCCGGAAAGCAAATGCATGGGATGGAAAATGTAGAGATATGTATGTAACCCTGCTCAATGTTGCCATTTGCACTTGTCTGTTATAGTGCAGTCTTGTACTTGACTTCTCTGTTGTCAATAAATAAATTAAAACAAAAAAAAAAAAAGCATTGGTCCAAGTACAAATCCCTGATGCTCCCCATTGTTTACCTTTCTCCACTGAGAAAATTGATCATTTATTCCTATGCTCTGTTTCCTATCTTTTAACTATTTTACAATCCACAAGAGAATATTACTTCCTATCCCATTACTTTTTATTTTTCTCAGGAATCTCATGGAAGACTTTGTTAATCACCTTCTGAAAATCCAAATACACTATGGGCCAGATTTAAAGATGTGCGCACAACCCGACACGCACAAATCTACGCCCGATTTTATAACATGCGCGCGCAGCCATGTGCATGTTATAAAATCCGGGGTCGGCGCACACAAGGGGGTGCACTCGGAGAGAACTTTCCTTCCGCCCCCCCCCCACCTTCCCCTACCTTCCCCTACCTAACCCGTCCACCCCCCCATCCCTACCTAACCCCCCCTTACCTTTATCTGATAAGTTGCGCATGCCTCCGGACAGGCGTAGGTTATGCGCGCTGGCCAATGGCCGTCCCGCAATCCTGGGCACAGCGGCAAATGGCCGCTGTGCCTGGAGGCCCCGGCCCCGCTCCCCAGACCGCCACTCCCCACCCCCTTTCTCAAGCCCCGGGACATATGCGTGTCCCGGGGCTTGCGCGAGTCGCCGGGCCTATGCAAAATAGGCTCGGCTCATGCAGGAGCAGATTCTCGGGGTTACACGCGTAACTTAGGCGCGTAACCCTTTGAAAATCCGCCCCTATATGCACTGAATCACCATTCTCCAATTGTTTATTAATCCCTTCAAAAAATGTTGCAGGATTGGTGAGGCAAGACTTCCCTTGTGTAAATCCATGCAGGCTGTTTCCCACTAAACCATGTCTTTCTATATGTTCTATGATTTTATTATTTTAAATAGTTTCTACAATTTTTCATAGCACTAAAGTCAGGCTCACTGGTCTATAGTTTCCCAAATAACCTCTGGAGCACTTTTTAATGAATGGTATCATATTGGCCACAGTCCAATCTTTAGGTACAATAGATGACTTTAATAATAGGTTACACATTACTAGTAATAGATCTTCAATTTCATTTTTAGTTCTTTTATAAGTCTGGGATGTAAAGCATCTAAACCAGGAAATTTGCTACACTTCCGTTTTTCAATCTACTTTATTACATCATCCAAGTTCACAGTGTTCTTTTTTAGTTCTTCCAAATCATCACATTTAAATATCATTTCTGGCACATGTATCGCCCCAAAATCCTCATCAGTTAACAACAAATCAAAGAATTAATTTAGTTTTTCCACTATGACCTTGTCATCCCAAAGTGCCCCTTTAACCCCTCGATTATCTAATGATCCAGCTCACTCCAGAACAGGTTTCCTGCTAAAAATATATTTTAAAAAGTTGTTATTAAGAGTTTTTGCCTCTATGACAAGCTTCTTTTCAAATTCTCATTTTCCCTGCCTAATCAATGTTTTACATTTAACTTGCCAATGCTTATGCTTTTTCCAATTTTATTCAGTTGGATTCTTTTTCAAATGTTTGAAAGAAGTTCTTTTGTCTAAAATAGCCTCTTTCACCTCTCCTTTAACCTTGCTGACAATTGTTTGACCTTCTTGCCTCCTTTTTAATGCATGGAATACATCTAGTTTGGGCTTACAAGATAATATTTTTAAAAAAATGTCCTTCCCTGATATAAACTCTTTACCTTTGTAGCAGCACCTTTTAGGTGTTTTTCTTTTAACTATTTTCCTCATTTACCAAAGTCTCCCTTTTTAAAGTTAAATGCTAAAGTAGTAGGTTTACTTAATGACCTTCCTCCAGTCATCAACTCGAATTTGATCGCATTCTGAGCACTGTTGCTGAGTGGCCCCACTATCTTATTTCTTGCACCAAATCTTGTGTAGCACTAAGAATTGTATGTAAATTGGCTCATCAGTTTTGAGACTAGCTGCTTATTGAAGCAGTCATTTATTTCATCTACAAACCTTAACTCTCTAGCATGTCTTGATGTGACATTTATGCAGTCAACATTGAGGATAAGTAAAATCTCCCACTTACTGTGCTGCCAAATTTGTTAGCTTCCCTAATTTCCATTAGCATTTCATCATCCATCTATTCATTTTAGCCAGGCGGTCAATAGTATATTCCTACCACTATACTCTTGCCCATCACATATGGAATTTCCACCCTTAAATATTCTGCTGTGCATTTAGTCTCCTGCAGGACCTTTATCCTGTTGAACTCTATGCCATCCCTATCATAAAGCACCACCACTTCCACCAAGTTGATCCACCCTATCATTGCAATATGATTTATACCCTGGTATAGCATTATCCCATTGGTTATCCTCCTTCCAACAGGTCTCTGAGATGCCAATTAAGTCTTCCTCTTCATTCAGTGATTATACTAACTCTCCCATCTTACCTAAGAACATGCGAACATGCCATACTGGGACAGACCAAGGGTCCATCAAGCCCAGCATCCTGTTTCCAACAGTGGCCAATCCAGGCCATAAGAACCTGGCAAGTACCCAAAAACTAAGTCTATTCCATGTTACTGTTGCTAGTAATAGCAGTGACTATTTTCTAAGTCAACTTAAGTAATAGCAGGTAATGGACTTCTCCTCCAAGAACTTATCCAATCCTTTCTTAAACACAGCTACACTAACTCAACTAACCACATCCTCTGGCAATAAATTCCAGAGTTTAAATGTGCGTTGAGTAAAAAATAACTTTCTCCAATTAGTTTTAAATATGCCACATGCTAACTTCATGGAGTGCCCCCTAGTCTTTCTATTATCCGAATGAGTAAATAACCGATTCACATTTACCTGTTCTAGACCTCTCATGATTTTAAACACCTCTATCATATCCCCCCTCAGCTGTCTCTTCTCCAAACTGAAAAGTCCTAACCTCTTTAGTCTTTCCTCATAGGGGAGCTGTTCCATTCCCTTTATCATTTTGGTCACCCTTCTCTGTATCTTCTCCATCGCAACTATATATTTTTTGAGATGCGGCGACCAGAATTGTACGCAGTATTCAAGGTGCGGTCTCACCATAGAGCGATACGAAGGCATTATGTCATTTTCCATTTTATTCACCAATCCCTTTCTAATAATTCCCAATGTCTGTATGCTTTTTTGATTGCTGCAGCACACTGAACCGAAGATTTCAATGTGTTATCCACTATGACACCTAGATCTCTTTCTTGGGTGGCTCCTAATAAGGAACCTAACATTGTGTAACTATAGCAAGGGTTATTTTTCACCTTGCACTTATCCACATTAATTTTCATCTGTCATTTCGATGCCCAGTTTTCCAGTCTCTCAAGGTCTTCCTGAAATTTATCACAATCTGCTTGTGATTTAACTACTCTGAACAATTTTGTATCATCTGCAAATTTGATTACCTTTTAACTGGTTAAAAGACAGGAGACAGAGAGTAGGATTAAATGGTCAATTTTCTCAGTGGAAAAGGGTAAACAGTGGAATGCCTCAGGGATCTGTACTTGTGCTTTTCAATGTATATATAAATGATCTGGAAAGGAATATGATGAGTGATGTTATCAAATTTGCAGATGATACAAAATTATTCAGAGTAGTTAAATCACAAGCGGATTGTGATACATTACAGGAGGACCTTGCAAAACTGGAAAATTGGGCATCCAAATGGCAGATGAAATTTAATGTGGACAAGTGCAAGGTGTTGCATATAGGGGAAAAATAATCCTTGCTGTAGTTACACAATGTTAGGTTCCATATTAGGAGCTACCACCCAGGAAAAAAATCTAGGCATCATAGTGGATAATACTTTAAAATTGTTGGCTCAGTGTGCTGCAGCAGTCAAAATAGCAAACAGAATGTTAGGAATTATTAGGAAGGGAATGGTGAATAAAACGGAAAATGTCATAATGCCTCTATATCGCTCCATGGTGAGAACGCACCTTGAATTCTGTGTACAATTCTGGTCACCGCATCTAAAAAAAAGATATAGTTGTGATGGGGAAGGTACAGAAAAGGGCAACCAAAATCATAAAGGGGATGGAACAGCTCCCCATGAGGAAAGACTAAAGAGGTTAGGATTTTTCAGCTTGGAGAAGAGGCAGCTGAGGGGGGGATATGATAGAGGTGTTTAAAATCATAAGAAGTCTAGAACAGGTAAATATGATTCGATTATTTACTCATTCAGATAATAGAAAGACTAGGGGGCACTCCATGAAGTTAGCATGGGGCACATTTAAAACTAATCTGAGAAAGTTCATTTTCATTCAACGCACAATTAAACTCTGGAATTTGTTGCCAGAGAATGTGGTTATTGCAGTTAGTATATCTGGGTTTAAAAAAGGTTTGGAGAAGTTCTTGGAGAAGTCCATTAACTGCTATTAATCAAGTCAACTTAAGGAATAGCCACTGCTACTATTGGCAACAGTAGCATTGGATCTGCTTAGTGCTTGGGTACTTACCACTACTTGTAGCCTGGATTGGTCACTGTTGGAAACAGGATGCTGTGCTTGATGGACGCTTGGTCTGATCCAGTGTGGCCATTTCTTATGTTCTTATGGAGTTGATTTCCCGCGTCTATGTGCATGCAGTTCCCAGTGTGCACATGGACGTGCCGATTTTATAATATGCACGTGTTGGCGCATGCATGATATAAAATATGGTTCCTGCATGTACGTGCATGCCAGATTTACATGTTGGCATGCTCATGTGTGGTCAGGTGGCCTCCTCCACACACGGGGGGGGGGGGGGGGGGCGGGGAATTTTAGAAAAATACGTGCAGCGACACGATTGGGCCTAGACCAGTTCCCTCCCCTAAACCTGCCCTTACTATCTTTTCCCTCTTCTCCTCGATCCATAAACCAACCGCTAAGCCTTCCCTTGCCAAAAGTAAACTCCGCAGCTGGACAGCATCTAATGGCACTGTCCTGGCCTATCCCCCAGCCTTCCCCTTTCTTCAGTTCTGGCACTTTAGTGCATATTGGGGGTTACGTGCATGGCCGAGCCCCTTTGAAAATGCGCGCAGCTCACGCAGCTCCCAGCCATCCGCATAATCCCCAAATTTTACACGTACATGGCTTTTAAAAGTAGGGCTTATTTTCTTATGTTCTCTCTATTGGGATGCCTTAACTCCCCTGTTACTTTAGTATCCTTTGAAGATACCTTCCTCAAATCTATGCGCTGCTAAGAGACTGTTGGCTTTCCCTCTTGTTCTTTAAAGGTTATTGTCAGTAGCCTGATTCAAGACTGATTAAGGTGGAGCTCATTCCTTCCCCAAACTATTGCCCAGTTCCTAACAAAACAAAAGCCCTCATCCATGTTTTGAGATTTCAGAGCTCTGCTTGCCTCTGGGGTCCTGCAGGTGGAATAGGGATCAATTCAGAGAATGCTACCTTGAAGGTTCTGGAGTTCAACTATCTACTAAAAGGATACATTTGAGTTCCATATCCTCCCTACCACACCTTCCTATGTTGTTGGTAACAGCTGTCTTGTCACCATCACTGTCTAAAATGATATCTAGGTGATTTGTAAGCTCCATCACTAGGCAGGCAAGATACCAAGTGATCTTCATATCCAATAGCCACCCAGTTATCTGCATTCCTAATAATCAAGTCAGCTGACCTAACCCTGCCCTCCTAGGCACAAGCCTTTGTAGCCCCATCCTCTGTGCAAGAGGATAATACATCTCTGGAGAGCAGGTCTTAGCTACAGGATCACTTTCTGCTGCTACACCAAGTTAATGATCTCCATCCAGGTGACCTTGCTTCTCTTAGGCAGCACAGCAGCTGCCAGACTAGAGTCGGCTATTATGTCCCTAAGGTATCCCCCATATATCTCCATATAGCTCCTCCAGGTCTGCCTATCTAGTTTCTAGTTTTAGTTTATTGATTTTTATACCTTTGCATCAGTCGTAGACCTTCACAGTTGTTTACAATAATATAACAAGGAAGCAGATAAAAATACATGAAATCATTAAAAATACATAAATAAATTGTTATGTGTTAGATAATAAGCATTAATACAAGTAAAATTATAAAAAGTAAGAAAATAAAATACTTATAAATCTAAAATAAATAAGCGAGCATTCAAATTCTAATACAATTATTGGTAAAAGGAAAAATAAAAACAGTTACTAGCTGTTTGCATCTGTATATGCATATATAGCCTCCAGAGATTGGACTTGTTCGCTGAGATCCAGGAGATCATTAATCCTTTCTTCTCCTTCAAGGGGTCTACTACTTCTCCTGCTGTTCCTGGAGGCAGAGCAGCAGCATGCTTGAGCTTGACTGAATAAAAGAACATAATGGACAGACAACACAGAAAGACATAGGTGAAAAGCAGTAAAGAAATCAGCGCACACTCACAAACCTTCAGCAGGGTACATCTCCTAGCCTCTAGAAAAAATAGAGTATACATGCATGCATACATCCAGTGAAGGCATATTTGATCAGAAGGATTTGTTCCTTTCTTGAAGCTACTATATGCTCTGGGAAGTTAAGAAGAAATAGAAAAAAGAAGAAAATCAGATATAGTGGTAACAGTTACACTTAGAACATGAGCAAAAAAATACCAAAAAACTAAAAAAAAAGAAGACCTATAGTGTATTGTCTTTGAGAAAGACAAGGACATGCAACATAACAGCCAACTCTGCAAGGTCAGAAACAGCACATGCTTTTGTCAAGCAGCTATCACAAAACTCAGGACAAAGTAGAGAAAAGAAAAATGCTATGACATACATAAACATCCATGCACAACAGGAAAGGTAATATCAGTCAAACAAAAAGCTGGCAAAATACCTCTATCTGGATACCAACTAAACAAACATCCTGAGGACCACACACTATCAATCGAACCATAAAAAATGGGAAGTTAGAATCAGAAAAATCCGTGTTCAGTTTGAACTATTCCACAGGCTCTTGTCCGCAATGGGCTTCAAACAGTATTGCACACAAAGGTGCATTTGGTTTACGTCATGTACACTTTCCCATCTAAATTGCCTACAAAGTATCTTTATTATCCCATTATATAAAAAACAATATTATTTACTTGATGCAGAAGTATATCACAGGATAAGATGCAATGTTCTTTTGTGGTCTGCAAACTGGTTAAAGATTTTAAGTAGAGAGTAGGACTAAATGGTCAATATTCTTAGTGGAGAAAGCTAAACAGTGGAGTGCCTCAGATATTTTTACTAGGACCAGTGCTTTTAAATATATTTATAAATGATCTGGGAAAGAGAACAAGTGAAGTGATCAAATTTTAGGGATGTGCATCCGTTTTCCACGTATTTGAAACCCGCAACTTATTTTTTGCTATCTGTTAAATACGTGGGGAGGCAAAACGCATTGCGACTCTCCACGTATTTAACAGATTTCTGTTTAATTTGGCCTAAATAAAAATTTAACCCCCCCCCCACCCTCCTGACCCCCCCAAGACTCACCAAAACTGCCTGGTGGTCCAGCGGTGGGGTCCGGGAACTCACTCAGACCCTTGGTGCTAGTTTCATCGTGGCGCCGATAGCCTTTGTCACAGGGGCTACCGGTGCCATTGGTCAGCCCCTGTCACATGGCCATCGGCGCCATCTTGTGCTCCTACCATGTGACAGGGGCTGACCAATGACACCGGTAGCTCCTGTGACATAGTATGGGCAAAGGCTATCGGCGCCATTTTGAGTCCTGGCCTGGCGTCGGACGGCAGGTCGCTCCGGGACCCCCGTTGGACCCACAGGGACTTTTGGCCAGCTTGGGGGTGCCTCCTGACCCCCACAAGACTTGCCAAAAGTCCAGCGGGGGTCCGGGAGCGACCTCCTTTCACGCCGGCCGCCCGATCCCAATAATCAAAATGGCAGCGATCGCCTTTGCCCTCACTATGACGGCGATCGACGCCATTTTGATTATTGGGATCGGGCGGCCAGCGTGAAAGGAGGTCGCTCACGGACCCCCGCTGGACTTTTGGCAAGTCTTGTGGGGGTCAGGAGGCCCCCCCCCAAGCTGGCCAAAAGTCCCTGTGGGTCCAACGGGGGTCCCGGAGTGACCTGCCGTCCGACGCCAGGCCAGGACTCAAAATGGCGCCGATAGCCTTTGCCCATGCTATGTCACAGGGGCTACCGGTGCCATTGGTCAGCCCTTGTCACATGGTAGGAGCACAAGATGGCGCCGATGGCCATGTGACAGGAGCTGACCAATGGCACCGTAGCCCCTGTGACAAAGGTTATCGGCGCCACGATGAAACTAGCACTGAGGGTGTGAGTGAGTTCCCGGACCCCACCGCTGGACCACCAGGGAGTTTTGGTAAGTCTTGGGGGGGGTCAGGAGTGTGGGGGGTTGTAGTTAATTTAGTAGTAACGATTTTTACAGATCGACAACTTATTGAATTCTCCATACTTCCGCATGAAACGGAATTGACCCCCCACGAATACGGATCGCGTACGCAACGAAAACTTTTTGCCTGCACACCTCTATCAAATTTACAGATGATACAAAAAATAATTTTGAGTTGTTAAATCAGAAACAGATTGAGAATAATTGTAGAAGGATCATGTGAAATGGGAAGCCAGGGCATTTAAATAGCAGATGACATTTAATGTGGACAAGTGAAAAATGATGCACATGGGGAAAAGTAACCTACAGTGAAATTACACAATGTTAGGTTCCATATTAGGAATTACCACACAGGAAAAGGACCTGGGCATCATAATGGACTACTTGAAATCCTTGGTTCAGTATGCAGTATTCATCAAAAAAGCAAAAAGAATATTGAAAATTATTAGGAAAGGAATGGAGAATAAATTGGTGAATACCATAATGCCTCTGTATTGCGCCATGGTGCATCTGTACCTGGAGTATTGTGTACTGTTCTGTTCATCACATCTCATAAAAGATATAGTTGCATTGGAAAAGGTACAGAGAAGGCTGAACAAAATATTAAAGGACATGAAACTGTTCCCCTTTGAGGAAAGGCTAAAGAGGTTGGGAATGTTCAGCTTGGAGAAGAGACATCTGAGGGAGGATATGATAGAGGTCTATAAAATCATGAGTGGAATAGAATGGGTAAAAGTAAATCAGTTATTTATGCTTTCAAAAAATACAAAGACTAGCGGGCATTACATAAAGTTAGTAAGTAGCAAATTCAAAACAAATCAAGGAAAATTCTTTTTCACTCAACATAAAATTAAGTTCTGGAATTCATTACTGGAGAATGTGGGTAAGGCAGTTAGCATAGCTGGGTTTAAAAAATATTTGGACTAATTTCTGGAAAAGTCAATAAACTGTTATTAACCAAGTAGACTTAAGAAATAGCCACTACTTATCACTGTGCAATTGCAGCATGGGATCTAATTACTATTTGGGATCTTGCCAGGTACTTGTGACTTGGATTGGCCACTGCTGGAAATAGGATACTGGGTTTGATGGATCCTTGGTTTGACCAAGTAAGGCAAGTTCTTATAATCTAGCCAGTTTAAGTAAACAATTTAAAATACAAAAGTCAGGGTTTTTGTTCCTTTTCTTCTAGCAAAACCTGGCACATCCTGTTTGTATATACTGCCCAGAAGTTAGAAACCACAGTAAAAGCAGAAAAACCTGATTGGAGGGGGGAACAAATGAGTAGTATATTGTTTAGCTGCAAAATATGTCTTTAGTCAGGCACAAATTAGGCTGTCACAAAAAAGTGACATGAGTCACCATCAAGAGAAGATTGCAAGAAGCATACTGCTATTAGAAAAAACTCAGAATATCACAGGAAGACATCTGAACAAGTAACCACAGATACAGAGCTAAGGAAAGTACAGTTGACCCTCTTCTAAACAGGTCATGATGGATGCTGGCCAACATAGCCTGACAATGAACTCTGATTATAAGAAGAGTAACTATCAAATCAAGGCTTGACAGCAACTCAGTTATATCCAATTTGGTATCTATGAACTTGCTAACCAATGAGAGACACCCAGCAACCAGACACCAGTCACTCATGAGTCACGCACTACCCACCATGCCATGGTGTGAACCATTCTAATTATGTATGGACAAAAAGTGAGCATCACAGCAGCAGCAACAAGATTTTACACAGGAGGTGGACATTTGGGCCGAGGTGGGGTTGATGCTACCCATAGGGGAGGCCCTACGTGTCCCCACTGTCGGCAGGTGGAGTGGGCTGACTGACGGAGGCCGGCTGGAGCTTCGCCAATACCAACCCTCGTTCCCCGCAGGTTGAGCCTTTGGGTACCGGGGCCGGCTGGAGTTAAGTGGGCCTCCGACCATGGTCTTCGATGAAATGATAATGAGATCAGCCCAGGGACAGCAACAGCAGAACTGTACTGGACGAGGTGGAGTCCCCGGAGACCCAGGCGCCAATAGGAACAAGGGTCAGGCAGGGGGCGCCCGAACAAGAACAGGCCGAAGCCTGAAAGGCCAAGTCCAGGATTAAGACTATAGAGGCGTTGTAGAACAGCTGAAGTCAGGGCAGGTGGCAATCAAGGAGCGGTGGCAAGGCAGAAGTCGAGTCCAGGAGAGCAACAGTGGCATGGTCAGGCGAAGCAGAGATCTGGACTAGGAGATGATCAATAGCATGGTCAGACAAAACAGAGGTCAGGTCCAGGAGAAGATCAATGGCGTAGTCAGGGAAAGCAGTAATCGGGTCCAGGAGAAGATCAATGGCGTAGTCAGGGAAAGCAGTAATCGGGTCCAGGAGAAGATCAATGGCGTAGTCAGGCAAAGCAGTGGTCAAGTCCAGGAGAAGATCAGTCCGTACGAATAGCTGAGTAGCACGAAGCACAGGAACGGAGAAGATGAAACCATGAACAGGAACACGAAGGGAACAAGAACCAGGAACACGAGGAAATCACCAAGGAGGCAACTAAGTACACATCCAGCGTGGAGACCTGTTGCAAAGGCAACTGAGCCTGGCCTTTTATACTGGAGCTCAGTGATGTCCTCATCCGGGGCCACGGGCTAGGTTCCTGCTGCGGTCCCTTCATAAGGAATAGAGGTGCGCGGGATGGCGGTGTCTCTCTGCGGACCCACAGGGAGGCCCGCCACAGAGCACAGGAAACTGGTCGTGGAGACAGGAATGCCGGGACGGCCCGAGGACAGAGACGGTAGCCCACAGCCATGAGGGAAGTGGAGCCAGACGCTGGAGCTGGCAGAAGAGGGTAAGAGGGCCTGGCTGCGGGTCTGCCACGGCCGGCAGGTGCAACACAAGAAGATTATGACAGGCAACAAGAAGTGCTGTGAGGAGAAAATGTACAGAGAGAGTCCTGGTAGAACCAAGACAACTTGCTAAAGAACTGATTTGGACTTGACTTCTAAAGCAGTGTGACTTCAAGTAATATAAATTCTAGATGGGGGTTAGATTTTTCTGATGAGAGATTCCTGATGTGGGCTATTACATACACTCATAATACCAAACAGCTGGAAGAGAAAAGTCTTTTTATTCAAAAAGCAAATAAGATCATATGGGGAGATGCTGCAAGATGAACAGGGGTAGTCTCTTAGGAATCACTTGTTGATACACTGGATTAAATAGCTTGACATCTCTAATGCATACACCATGGAATTAGGTACTTAATAAGCAAAACTATTTTTTAAACTTTATATTTATAGAATTTTCAATTTCTACAACAAGAAAAATGTTGGCAGAACATGTAAAGTTTGCTTATGAGGGAAAATGTTTAAAAAGTAATCCATATATCGGAAAACATATCATAAGACAAACAAAATTGCATAATTGGAGAGATAGATGAAATTAGTTAAGCAAGTACTAATTTAAATACCAGAGGAATTCCTCAGCAAAAAATCAAACATATCAGATTTACCCTACATTGGATATGTTATCAAGAAATCTTTTAAGCTGTATAGAATCATATAAAATGAATTTGTTCCCTTGAAACATCACAACACATTTGCAGGGGAATTAGAGAAAAAAAGACCTAAATCCTAAGACTTGGGGCTTTAACTGCAGGAAAGCTTTTTGCTGCATCTGTGCCTGTTTAGACAAATCAGAAAAAAACATTTTCTTTATCACTGGAAAAAGTTAGAAATCTAGGCCAAAAAAAAATGTTTTAGCATTAAATCTCTATCCATTTCTAAAGCAAAGGAAACAGTCAAAGTTTCACTAGCAACTATATCCATTTCAAAGTTTTCTAACAAAGCAGAAACATTTAAAGGTGAATTTTAAAAGCTCTGCATGCCAAAACCAGGAGGTAGGTGCACACGTCGGGCCAGCACCTGCCGAGCAGATTTTATAAGCTGCCTGTGAACACGTGTATCTCCCGGGTCTGGGCGAGGCGTGGGCATGTCAGGGGAACACTAAGAGATATAAATACGTGCATAGGCCTGCGCCGGGGTCACTTGCTGCATAATTTTACTACTGCTATGGATGGCGTATAAGTAAAAAAAATAAAAAAATCTAAGCTTGTTAGCGGGGTTTTAAGGGTTGGGACTAAGAGGGGGAAAGGGAGACTATTAAACTAGGCAGGTTGGGACATCCTCCCCCTTAACTGGGCAAACTGAGAAAGAAATGGGAAAACTATCTATGGCGTCAGCATGCGTCCCTTATAAAATTCCCCCACTTATGCAATCGAACAGGTATTTGCACGCATCCGTTTAAAATTGCATGCACATGTACGTGCATACAGGCTGTTTTATAACACGTGCGCATATACACACGGATGCTAAAAAATGTACATGTCTCTGAATACGAGCCTGCAAATGTGCGCACATGTGCCTGTACACCTGCTTCAAAGTTACTGTCTAAACTAGTCAGAGGAAGCCAATAAATCAATACCACCTTCATGCTCATTAAATACTCTTTTCTGAGAAGAGATATATTATGCTCTATATATAGGAGGCATATTCAATTCTCAGAAAAGGGTTTTTTAACTATCTCGATAGGAAGCATAGTGTTACATCTAGGAAAATTAACAAAATATAGGCTTTTATATCTCATAGAATTTTCCAACATTTCAATTCTTAAAGAAGAGAATTATTCTCTTTAATCAAAACATTCTGTACAGAGGAAAACTCAGAAACCTGATCTGAAATAAATTCTAAGAGAGTAGAGTGACTAGCTAATGAAGAGGAATGTGATTCTGTTTGGGCAGCAGCATCAACAGAAAATTTACACAGCTGTGTAACACAACCTTCTGATGTTCCTTCCTCTCGTAATGAAGTATCTTTCCTTAGAAATAGAAATAGGTATCTTCTGTAAATTAGGAGACTAGTTGTAAACAAAAACCCACTGCAAGGACCAACACCGGAAACAGCCAAGGGAGAAAATGAAAAATGATCACTACTGCCAGTTCAGAACTCCCCCCTTCAATAACCCCCACCTGCAGCTGCTTCTTCTCCTATCATTCCCGGAACAGTCAAGCAAGGATCTTCAAAAGAGTCACTAGCATCCAAAGGTTGTTGAGGAGAATTCCAGTTTTCTGGGCTCAAAATACAAACATTGCTTTGAGATGACCCTGCTAAAATTAACCCAGGAGTCTCTCCAAGAGCAACTACATTTGGTTGATTCGCCGATTTTTCAACCCAAGAGTCCAAGGGACCTAGTGTTAGAGACTGAAGTCACCACAGAAAATGACATAGTCTGTTCCTTCCTCTTTTTGCCCATATACAAACCAAGGGAGAATGTCTAGCAACCTGAGGAAGGAAGGAAACTTACAAAACCAAGATGGATCCAAGAGTTCACTCAACTCCCAACTGGGCTCCCCAAGGGGCTCACAAGGGGCCTGACCCTTTGGTACTTGCCTTGGGCTGTGCACTGACGGTACCCAAGATCTTAAAAGGATCTGGTCAATGACATCAGCTGGGGATCATGGCATTTACCACCCACCCATACAGAAGCTTTCGGGGAGCAGCAGCTTTTTCTTCCTGCTGGGTTTCTCACATGCACCGTAGGCCCAAGATCTTAAATGGCACCAATCAATGACATCAGCTGAGGATTGCAGCACTTGCCACACCTGAACAGATTCACTTGGGGAGCAGCAGCTGTTCTTTCCTACTGGATCTCTCTGCAAAAATATTTTTTTAAGTAGCTGATAATAAATAACATTTCTAGAAGTTGTTAATGCAAATGTTCTTATCTTTAATATGTAAATATGAGCTTAGAGCAAAGCTGGCTGCAGGCCCTTCCATATCCTTGAACTTTATTCTGCTTTTCAGTACATTGAATGCTAACAAGTTTCTTACTAGCCAATTCTAGAAATTTCTGGTTTTTAGAAAGCTCTTTACCTTGTGAGTACTAAAGTAAAATTATTCTTAAGTAAAATACAATATTTTACTTAAGAATAATGACTTATACTGTGGCTTTCCTTTGCATTGTTCCTCTGCGCTTCACTGATTATGGATGTACCTTTTATTGGTATTTTTCATAAAATCTCTGCAGGGTTTTGCTACATACTTTCTCAGCCTCACAGGGGTAGCAATGAAGGTGAGCTTTGTAAATACATCTTTAGTGAATTCCTATCTTGTTCCCTAGTCAGTTTGTACTTAGGAGGGACCCCTGGAGTAGAAGAAGTATTCAAAAATGAATTTTCCCAACATCAATGAATTAATCTGGATTCCAAATTTACTGGTTCTTCTCCAAGCACAAATTGGACCATTCAACAATAGGTGCAGACCCTATACTTTTCATAGAGAAATCTGGCAGCAAGATATTCCAGGTTTACTGGAATTCAAGGAAAGACTTGCTCAACCCAATATTGATCCAGGACAACTAAATTCAGGAAAACAGGGAGCAGCAATAATGTAGTTGAACATGGTCAATCTTCAGCATTCTGAACGTGCACATGATGCCTACATTTTTATACAGTGGTTGCTGTCGCCACTAATATTGTGACTTTCCTGGTCTTAAAGGGCCCAGGTCTGCTTGTACTGTCTTGGCAGAGCTGAAAGGCATTCTGTACTCTTTGGAAATTATAAACAGTAGAATTGAGAGAAAAGGCATTGTGCCCTTTGATTGATGCATGACATGGTAGCCTCCTTGAGTACTGGAATACATCCCTATTGAGATCAGTGAGAGCAGTATGGGGTAGATTTTAAAAATGTATGCATGGGCATACATGTGCGCGTGCTACTCAGCGCGCGCACAAGTAAACCCGATTTTATAACTTGTGCGCGCAGGCGTGCGCAAGTTATAAAATCAGGCATCGGGAAGGGGGGTGTACAATTGTGCACCTTGCATGCGCCGAGCCTCGCTGCCTTCGCCAATTCCCTTCCCCCTAACCTGACCTTCCCACCCCTTCCCCTAATTTTCCTCCCCCTAGCTCTACTCTAACCCCCCAAAAAAATTTTATTTTACCTTTTGCACCTGCCCCTGGGCAGGCGCAAGTTGCGCACGCTGGCAGCCTGCTGGCACGTGATCCTCCGACACAGTGGCAATGGCTGCTCTGTCGGAGGCCTCTGGCCCTGCCCCCAGACCGCCCCGCCCCCATCCCCGGACTGCCCCTTTAGTAAAGCCCCAGGACTTACATGCGTCCCGGGGCTTTGCGCGCATCGCCGGGCCTTTTTAAAATCCGGCCCTATTTGTGCAGAGCAACCTATGCTGCATGGCACTATATCAATCAATATTTATACTGGAGTTGCAACATATGTGATGAAGTGATGGAAAGATGCAATCCAAAGATTGGGCAGATGAAAAATGTGTATTCACTTTTCAACACATACAGGTCTTGTTGCCAGAAATTCCTGTTGTTCTGTAGCTTTCTACAGATTTTGAACTTTATGACCATAATAAGCAGCCTTTATTTTTGTTTTCTCCATTCATTCCTATGGGAACATAGGGAATAAGTGTTTCAAAAAGTATGTAAATAAAGTGGCATGAGAATTGAAGTTTGGGCATGAATTTATGATCATGCTCATATTATGGTCTTGCATGCTTAGTGCTGTTTGTCTAATTTGCCTAATTCCAGTTGTTGTTAATGTCAGTCACGCAACTTTGCATATCACAAAAGGGATAAGGGAACTTATGGATAAGGAAATAAAGAAATTAATGTATTCCACAGCTTGGAGCAGGATGAGCATGATTTCCTTCATTATATAGTCATTTTCATCCAATTTGTCTCTATTCAAGCATTTGAACAAGCCCTGCTCCAAAAGTGAATTGCTATATTTAATTCACTAGGCAGTCCAAATAGCTATTTGCTGTGGCCCCCTATCCAGTCTCAAAATGATTGAATCAGTCCCAAAGTTATTTAGTTCATACATTTCATTATGAAACATTATGTGAAGTATTTTTGCCTTGCATGCATTTCAATCAGGATAGTAGAGCACTGAGCAAGTGCAATGTTATTTATATCTATATATCAATTTAGCATAAAAATACAAAGTGCTATTGTTCACATCACTACATCATATTAAATGTTTGTGTTGGCATTATACATTTGTTACAATAATCTTTAAGGGTTCTTTTGCAAAAATTTGCTCTATATTTTCTATTATTCTCAAAAATTCTGGAACTTGGGATAATTTTGGGGTGAGATCAGGCACTAGGTGTTGACATTTTTTTTTTAATTCGTTTAGGGCAGTAATTCCCAACCCTCTCCTGGAGGTACACCTAGCTGTTTGGGTTTTCAGGATTGCCACAATGAATATGCATGAGATAGATTTGCATAGGCTAGGTCTCTAATATATGCACATCTATCCTATGCATATTCATTATGGATATCTGAAAACCTGATTGGCTAGGTATAGTTACAGGAGAAGGTTGGGAAACACTGTTTTAGGGGGTGGGAGGGGCCTGCTTACCTGCTTGTTGTTGTTTTTTTATGCTCAAAGTTATCCAAGTAAACTTACACAGATAATTTAAGCCAAGTATATTCAGACGGAGATTTGTACATCTGAATATTTGGCTAAAGTTATCTGGGTAACTTTGCCACTCATCATTCTAGTGAATATGGTCCTATAAATATTTTCTTTCATGGTAAAAAAACAGGGAAGCTAAATACATATCTATAAATAAAACACCAATCTATCTATCAAAGTCTAATAGGTGAATTTTAAAAGCCTGACTCATGCACAAACTAGGAGATATGCGTATGAGTTGGGTTGGCACACACTGCGAAGATTTTAAAAGCTGCCCGCCTATGTGCGTACTTGCTGCTATGCACACAAATGAAAAGTTCCATTAAAGGGGCAGGGAGTGGGTGTGGTCCAGGTGGGACATGGGCATTCCCGGATTTCACCTTGTAATTTACACGTAAATACTTACAGGCACAGGCACGAGCTGGGTCCCCTGCCACATAACTTTACTTTGGCTATGGATGGAGTGTAAATCGTAAAATAAAAACAACTAAACAGATCAGCAGTGTTTTAAGGGTCGGGGCTAACAGAGGGGTAGTATAGTTATTAAACTAAAGGGGATTTGGAAGTCCTATCCCTAAACTGGGTGAACTGGGAATGAACTAGGAAAATGAGCAATGATGTTGGCATGCGTGTCTTTTAATATTGCCCCACTTATCGCGGTAGAAGTGGGATTTATGTGCATAAGCATGAATCCAGTTGAAATTGTATGCACATAGGTGCGTGGTCAAGCTATTTTATAACGTGTGTATACATGTGTATGTTATAACATGACCATGTCCTTGGGCACGTTCCTATGAAAACGAGCACATCGGCATCCAGGTGCTTGTTTAAAAGTTACCGTTTATAAGGTTTATTTTTAAAACCCTGTGCACACCAAAGCCAGGAGGTATGCACATGTCTTTTAAACAGCCACATAGCCACGCATGTACGTGCAATTGTCGGCTTACACAAAGAGATGTGTCCATTTTATATCATAAGCATGTACATTAGGGATGTGAATCGTTTTTTGACGATTTAAAATATCGTCCGATATATTTTAAATCGTCAAAAATCGTTAGGGCCACGATACAATACCAATTCCCCCGATTTATCGTTAAAAAATCGTAAATCGGGGGAAGGGGTAGGGCAGGAAAACTGGCACACTAAAACCCCCTAAAACCCACCCCCGACCCTTTAAATTAAATCCCCGACCCTCCCGAACCCCCCCCAAATGCTTTAAATAACCTGGGGATCCAGCGGTGGTCCAGAATGGCGGTGGTCCGGAACGGCCCCCTCAATTGAATCCTGTTGTCTTCAGCCGGCGCCATTTTGCAAAATGGCCGCCGCAAAATGGCGGCGGCCATAGACAAAAACGATTCGACGCAGGAGGTCGTTCCGGACCCCCGCTGGACTTTTGGCAAGTCTTGTGGGGGTCAGGAGGCCCCCCCAAGCTGGCCAAAAGTTCCTGGGAGTCCAGCGGGGTTCAGGAAGCGATTTCTTGCTGCGAATCGTTTTCCGTACGGAAAATGGCGCCGGCAGGAGATCGACTGCAGGAGGTCGTTCAGCGGCGGTCCGGAACAACCTCCTGCGTCGAATCGTTTTTGTCTATGGCCGCCGCCATTTTGCGGCGGCCATTTTGCAAAATGGCGCCGGCTGAAGACAACAGGATTCAATTGAGGGGGCCGTTCCGGACCGCCGCCGTTCTGGACCACCGCTGGATCCCCAGGTTATGTAAAGCATTTGGGGGGGGTTCGGGAGGGTGGGGGATTTAATTTAAAGGGTCGGGGGTGGGTTTTAGGGGGTTTTAGTGTGTCGGCTCACAATTTTAACGATTTTCACGATAGTTTACACACCCAAACGGCAACAATACGATTCCCTCCCCCTCCCAGCCGAAATCGATCGTTAAGACGATCGAGGACACGATTCACATCTCTAATGTACATACATGCATGGTATAAAATCAGCTGTACATGCGTACATGTGTGCAAAAATGTATTTGGACACGCACATGTGTGCACAAATGCCCACTCTACCATGTAAATGGGAGGGATTTTAAAAACAACTCAACAGTGAAATAGTCCTTTTTCCCAGTTCATTCCCAGTTCATCCAGTTAATGGATCGACTTCTTAAACCCCCCTGTTATGTAGCCTCCCTTTTAACTCCGACCCTTAAAACCCCGCTGACTCACCTAGCAGTTTTTTATTTTAATACATGCACACCTTCCATAGACTTAAAGTTACACTGTAGGGGATCCCGGTGTGTGCTTGTGTGCATGAACAATTATGCGCACATTTTAAGGCAATTTCTTGGAAAGCCCATGAACTGCCCATGCTCCACCTAGATCACACCCATGCCCCACCCCTGTTTTCAACTTTTTGATTTGTTCTCATACTGGGAGATTTTTTAAAATTTGTGCAGCTCATGCCAGCCCAACACATACATGTGTGTCTCAGCTTTGGTGCTTGTTGGGCTATTAAAATTAATATTTAAGTGTCTAGAAAGTCAGATTGCATAAGAACATGCCATACTGGGTCAGACCAAGGGTCCATCAAGCCCAGCATCCTGTTTCCCACAGTGGCCAATCCAGGCTATAAGTACCTGGCAAATACCACAAAAACTAAGTCTATCCCATGCTACTAATGCTAGTAATAGCAGTGGCTATTTTCTAAGTCAACTTGATAAATAGCAGGTAATGGACTTCCCCTCCAATAACTTATCCAAACCTTTTTTTTAAATCCAGCTACACTAACTTCACTAATCACATCCCCTGGCAACAAATTCCAGAGTTTAATTGTGTGTTGAGTGAAAAAGAACTTTTTCCGATTAGTTTAAAATTTGCTACATGCTAATTCTATGGAGTGCCCTCTAGTCCTTCTATTATCTGAAAGAGTAAATAATGAATTCACATTTACCCCGTTCTAGACCTCTCATGATTTTAAACACCTTTATCATATCCCCCCTCAGCTGTCTCTTCTCCAGCTTGGAGAAGAGACAGCTGAGGGGGGATATGATAAAGGTGTTCAGCTTGAACAGTCCTAACCTCTTTAGTCTTTCCTCATAGGGGAGCTGTTCCATCCCCTTTATCATTTTGGTTGCCCTTCTCTGTACCTTCTACATCACTACTATATCTTCTTTGAGATGCGATGACCAGAATTGTACACAGTATTCAGGGTGCAGTCTCACTATGGAGCGATACAGAGGCATTATGACATTTTCTGTTCTATTTATTTCAATGTATTATCCACTATGCCTAGATCTCTTTCCAGGGTGATAGCTCCTAATATCGAACCTAATATTGTGTAACTATAGCATGGGCTATTTTTCCATATATGCATCACCTTCCACTTCATCTGCCATTTGGATGCCCAATTTTCCAGTCTTACAAGGTCCTCCTACAATTTATCACAATCCGCTTGTGATTTAACTTCTCTGAATAATTTTGTATCATCTGCAAATTTGATTACCTCACTTGTATTCCTTTCCAGATCATTTATAAATATATTGAAAAGCATGGGTCCCAGTACAGATCCCTGAGGCACTCCACTGTTTACCCTTTTCCACTGAGAAAATTGTCCATTTAATCCTACTATCTGTTTCTTATCTTTTAACCAGTTTGTAATCCATGAAAAGACTTCGCCACCTATCCGATGACATTTTACTTTTCCTAGGAGCCTCTCATGAGGAACTTTGTCACATGCCTTCTGAAAATCCAAATACTCTACATCTACTGGTTCACTTTTATCTACATGTTTATTAACCCCTTCAAAATAGTGAAGCAGATTTGTGAGGTGTTGCATTCATGCCTGTTCTCACCCTCGCTCCACCCTCTCTACCTTAGTGGCAAATCCTTTCGAGTCTGATGGACAGATGCTGCCGTGGCTTCTCCTCGCCGTACTTCCTGGAATCCCCGGGCTGGCCTGATGCTGCGGATCCGCCATGTTCCTGATGACATAAGGGCGTGCGCGCACTCCAGAGTTTGTACCGACAAGGGCGCGAACCTTGGGGGGCGTCCCCCCGTAGTGAAGTCATCTGCAAATGGATGCGCGTGCATTATTATTATTGTTTTTTATCTTTAGATTCCCATCCCACCACCCAGGAACTGCTGGCTCCCTCCCCAAGTCTGGTATTGTATCTCTTGATGTACCCTTTTTTTGCCACAGGGAAAGGCAAAACAATTTTTAAAAGGAAAGTTCCACCGTTCTGAATGGGGAAAGCAATACTATCTCTTTAAAGTGGCTTTTGCCTTGAAATCTTAACCCAGCATTTAAAAAAAATTAGGTTGTTACAAATTTTGGGGTGGGCATTGTGGGGAAGATGTAGTCTTATTTATTTTAAAAACTTTTATATACCGGTATTAGTATGTATACATCATACCGGTTTACAATGTAACTTTAAAGGTAGAAATTACAATGAACAGGGAGGGCGAACAAGGAGGAGTATACAAAGAGCAGGAGGTGGAGGAATTAAAGCAATAAATAAAAACTGCAACGGACTATTTACAGGAATATACAAGGCGTAGGCAAGATACTTGCAGAAGTCGGTGTACTTAATCAGGGTAGGCTTGTCGGAAGAGCCATGTTTTAAGTTTTTTTCTGAACTTGGCGTAACATGGCTCTAGCCTGAGAGTGGTAGGGAGGGTGTTCCATTGTTTAGGGCCTGCAATGGATAGTGCACGGTCCCTAGTAGAGGAGAGGTGGGCTTTTTTCAAAGGGGGAATGGAGAGGGTGCCTTTGTTGACAGTGCGAGTGGGTCGTTCAGTGCGTATAGGACGAAAGGGTTCATCCAACCAATTGGAATTGTGCGAGTGGATGGACTTGTGCACTATGGTTAGAATTTTGAAGAGAATTCGGGATGCGATGGGGAGCCAGTGGAGTTCTTTGAGTATTGGGGTAATGTGATCAGCTTTCCTTGAGTTGGTGATGACCCTGGCGATGGCATTCTGGAGCATTTGTAAGGGCTTGGTGGTGGAGGAGGGTAGGCCAAGGAAGAGGGCATTACAGTAGTCCAGCTTTGAGGAAAGGGTGGCTTGGACGACGGTGCGGAAGTCATGATAGTGGAGGAGGGGTCTGAGTTTCTTCAGGATGTGAAGCTTGAAGAAACCTTCTTTGAGGATGGAGTTGATCTGTTTTTTGAGATTGAGTTGTTGATCTATGATAACCCCAAGGTCTCTTACTGTGGGTTGGGGTGTTATGACGTTGAAAGCTGGATCGTTGGAGATCGGTGGTTTGGGAGGGAGGTGAGGAGAGATAAGGAGCAGCTCTGTTTTGGAGGAGTTTAGAGCGAGGTGGATGTTGGTGAGGAAGTCATTGATGTTGGCAAGACATGTGTTCCAGAAGGCAAGGGCATCTGAGAGAGAGTTGTGAATGGGAATGACGATTTGAACGTCATCTGCATAGAGGTAGAATTTGAGGCCGAGGTCTGTGAGGAGCTGACATAGAGGTGTGAGATAAATGTTGAAAAGGGTGGAGGAGAGGGAGGAGCCTTGTGGGACACCTTGAGATAAGGGATAGAGTGTGGAGTTGGCGTTTCCTATCTTGACGGAGAACTTTCTGTTAGATAAGTAGGATTTAAACCATAGTAGGGCTAGGCCTGAGATGCCTATTTCGGATAGCCGGTTGATGAGGAGGTTATGGTTGATGGTATCAAAGGCAGCTGAGATGTCGAGTAGGGCGAGGAGGTAACAGTTGCCTCGGTCCATGCCTATGAGTAAGTGGTCCGTGAGGGAGAGCAGGAGGGTTTCTGTATTGAGGTATTTACGGAAGCCGTATTGGGCTGGATGCAGAATGTTGTTGCTTTCTAGATATTCTGTAAGTTGGATGTTTACAATCTTTTCCATAATTTTGGATAGGAAGGGCAGGTTAGAGATAGGGCGGAAGTTAGCGGGGTCTTTAGGGTCTAGTGTTGGTTTTTTTTAGGAGGGGCTTGACAATAGCTTGTTTAAGAGCATCTGGGACAGAGCCTGAAGAGAGGGAGGAGTTTATGATGTCTGCGATGGGTTTGGATATAGTGTTCGGGATGGAGAGGAGGGATTTTGTGGGAATGGTGTCTGAAGGGTGGGAAGCTGGTTTAAGTTTTCTGAGAATAGATTCCACTTCTTTAGCGGAAGTCAGGTCAAGGGTTTGGAGGGTGGGTGAAGTGGGGGAAGGTTGGAGGGAGGGGGAAGGGGAGGTGGATGGAGAAGGGTGTTGAAATCTGCGGAGGATGTTGGTGATTTTTGTGAGGAAATACTGGGCGATTTCTTCGCTCTTAGTGGAGGCATCATTCTCAGGGATAGTGGGCTGAGAGGATTTGGTGAGGTTGGCAACATAATTGAAAAGGGCTTTTGGGTTGTACATGTATTGGTGGATCTTAGCTGAAAAGTAGTCTCTTTTTGTTTTGAGGGTGGTTATTCTATATTGGTGAAGGGTAGTTTTGAAACTTGAGGCGAGTTGGGGTGAGGGGGCTTTACGCCAGTTTCTCTCACGCTGCCTGAGGGTATTCTTTAGGGATCTTAGTTCAGTCGTGTACCAGGGTTGATGATTTTTTGTGGGTTGGGTAATGTTACGTCTGGAGATGGGGCATAGTTTGTCAGCAATTTCAAGAGTCATGCTGAGCCAGGATTTGATGGCAGTCTCTGGACTGGAGCAGTCAAGGCTAGTGGATGTGTTGGAAATGGCAAGAGCCAGTTCATCTCCAGAGCAGGGTTTCCTGAAGGTGAAGGTGGTGTTGTTTGAGGGAGTGGGGGTAGTAGGGAAGTTAAGGGGGAGGAGGGCTTTTATGAGGAAGTGGTCTGACCAAGGTACAGGGGAGCAGGTGGGGGGGTGGGATGGTAGGAAGCAGTGGTTGATGAATATAAGGTCAAGGGAGTGACCAGCTTGGTGCGTGGGGGAGGCAACAATTTGTCTAAGGCCTAGAGCTTGGAGTGCAGTAAGGAATGCCTCACAAGAAGGGGTAAGGGGGGTGGCATCGACATGGAGGTTGAAGTCTCCTAGTATGATGGAAGGGATTTCAATGTTTATGTTGGCAGATAAGAATTCAATTAAGGGGGAGGGGTCCCGTTCGATGGATCCAGGAGGGGCATAAATGAGACAGATTTGCAGTGAGGGGGCTTTGAAGAGGCCAATTTCTAGCTTGGAGGGTGATGTGGTGTGGGAGAGTTTGAGATTAAGGTGTTTCTTGAAGGCTAGGAGGATGCCACCTCCTCTTTTCTTGGGTCTTGGAATGGATAGGAATTCGTAGGATTGTGTAGGTAGCTGGTTCAGGAGGACAATGTCTGTTTCTTTGAGCCAGGTTTCCGTGATGGCACAGATGTCTGGCTTGGTGTCAGTGAGGAGGTCATTTAGGATGGGGGTTTTTTTTGGAGAGTGATTGGGCGTTGAACAGAATGATGGAGAGGGTAGTGAGTCCAAGGAATTGGTTGAGGGGGGTAGTGAGGATAGGGAGGAGGGATTTGTAGGGGGGGGTGGGACGGGGGGGATGGGAATGGGGGAGTCTGTTGTGGGGGAGGTGGATGCGGTTGATGTGTTGTGTGGTCATAGTGGGTGGGTAGGCAAAGGAGGAGGGAGGGAGAGGGGGTAGGTAAAAAGGAAACTGAGAGGATATAGGGTAGTACAAGGCGGGGATTAAGGTATCAAGGAGTCTTACTTGATGAAAGGTATCAAGGAGTCTTACTTGATGAAAGAAAAAGGAAAGGGCTCGTTCCAATTAATATTTCTGTTTCTTCCAAATCATAAAAATGTTTTAGAAGTGGAAGCTGTGTGATTGTGGTTATGCTGTGGCTGAGACTTGTATGAGGTTTGAGCAGTATTATAGGTATTCAGCTCTGAGAGTCACTGGAAGTGAATGACAGGCATGGATGGATTTGGGTGACTTGGTCTTCGAGGGCATATCTGAGTGCAGAGTTAAAAACATTAATTGGGCTTCTTCTAATAGTTCCTTTCAAGCTACACAAAACTTTTTTTTTCTTTTTCTGCTTCAGACATTCAACTTGCGCAAAACCATTAAGCCATATAATAGTGTCCTCAGTAGCCATAATCACTTCGTGCCCTTAACTTTGCCATTTTCTGAATATCACCTCAATTAGCTTTTTCAATAGCTATTATTCATTTATTTTTTAAGAACATAAGAACATAACACCAAAGGCCTCCAGCAGTGGCCAATCCCATCAAGTAGATCCAATTTATTTTTGCTCACCCTTTGGGCAAAGTTACGGTTTTTCCTCATTCACCAGTCGGCTGCCAAAAATGTGAATGAATCAAATCTAAGATTATTCTAGTTGTATACAATTTTAAAATTGTATTTTTATAGCCCATTTAACCTAAGCTATGCGAATTAAACATATTTTTTGCTGTGTTAAAAGTAAATTTTAAATTTAAGTACCTATTGTATATTTATGATATTTCTTTTTAAATTTTGCCCTTACCATATTTAAAATTGTAAGTGCTTTTTTTTCTCATGCACACTTTAGTTAATAAAGAGAATGTATTTGCATGTTATGAATCTTCCACTTATGTTCATCTATTATGCTATGAGATACCTCCAAAAATGCTTTTTTTCCAACATTAGCATTGCTTAATTAATTATCTTTGAATTTAGAAGTTATTGTGCACTCAGCATTAGCTTTTGCATTTGAATGGGCTAGGTAATAAGTGTAACTCCCTCTGTTTCATATCGCTTTTGCAAACAGTCTAAATATTTTGACTTCTTGTGATAATTCTAGGAAATTAACATAAAATAATCACTGCTTATAGTATATTTTTACAGAATAATGAACATTTTATATATGAAAGGAATGCAAAATTAACAGATTGCCATATTATCTCTGCAGATTAGTTCATGTTAAATGTCTGGTTGATTTGCTTTGGGGACTATGGAAGAGCACAATTTTAATGGCACAGTAATTCATGTTACCACTGCTGATTATCCATGGGGTCCAACTGTACATGCATGTGATATGTCCAAACTCAGAGAAACTCTTTTTGTTCATTAGTTAAATGCCTAGGTTATTCATTGTGAACAGTAAATGATACAGATGCAATATAACAATGTAGTTCAGATGTAAGGAAAGCTTTTCATATTGAGGTGGATTTTAAAAGGGTTATGCGCGTAATCCTTTTAAACCCCTCCTGCTTGCGCCGAGCTTATTTTGCATAGGCTCGGCGACACGCGCAAGCTCCGGGATGTGCATATGTCCCGTGGCTCGAAAAAAGGGGCGGGGGCGGTCCGGGGCAGGGGCTGTCCGTGGTGGGGCGGAGGCCTCACCAGAGGCCTCCGAAGGCCCGCTAGGCTGGAAGAAGGCGCAACTTAAATAATAAAGGTAGGGGCTGGGGGGGGGGGGCGGGTTAGATACGCGGGCGGGTTAGATACGCATGGGCGTAGGTTTGTGCGTGCCGGTTTGTGCGCGTAGGTTTGTGCGCGCCGGGTTGCGCCCACAAATCTACGCCCATGCGTAGGTTCGAAAATCTGGCCCTTTATCTAAACAATGTGTAATCCATAAATAAAACATGTAAACTAGAGAGGGAAAGATAGAGAGGTGGGTTGGGGTTGAGGGGGTGACGTTATAGACACATTCAGAGGTAGCCATTGTAAATTTGACATCATTACAGAATTTTAGACCTTATAAGTGATGCAAAGGAGTTGATTTGTACAAAGCCTTGTTAGAATTTTCATCACTTATAAGGTCTAAAATTCTTTAATGATGTCAATATTACAATGGATACCTCTGAATGTGTCTGTAACGTCACCCCCTCAACTCCAACCCACCCCCCGGAATCTCATGCCGAATCAAAGTGCCCCTTACCATGGTCCTTATATAGGGGCTGATGCAAAATAATGAACTCAGTCGAGTGCACTGTTTATCCCGCAGTTGAATGTGGATTGTGTAAGCGTGTCCACAGCTCCTTCTGCTATAAGGGGATTAGTGCCTCCACAACGCGCATCCAACGTGCAGCAAAACTAATAGAGCTCATCATAAGCAAATGCATGTCAATGAGGCTAATAGTTATTCACCCCACATGCAAAAAAACCCCAAAAATGTGCATCCAATCTGCACATTTTTACACTCAGAAATTGATGCCTGCCCAGGGTAGTGTTAATTTCTGAGCACCCCAAAACGTTGTACAGAAAAGCAGAAAATACTGCTTTTCTGTATATCCTCCAACTTAATATCATGGCAATATTAAGTGGGAAGAACAAAAAGTTGAAAAGATTAAAAAAAAATGTAATTAAAAATTAAAAGAATGCCGGTGGTCAGGTTAGGGAAACAGGCGCTCTGTTAACCAGCATCCGTTTTCCAAACACGTGGTTGTGCGCCAATTAGGAAAATGAATGCCGATAAGTTCAGTGTCCATTTTTATAACCTGAGGACAGCCAACCTCTCCTGGGCACCTGCTGCCAAGGAGGCGCTAGGGGCATGCAATCAACCCTACGCCTCCTTAGCAGTGTGACCCCTAATTTAAATATTGCATGGCACCCCTAGGAGTGGTGCCTGGGCGCACATTAGGAAAGTGGGCGCTGAACACTCATAACCCGCTTTCAGTGCATTTTTATTGCATTGGCCTGATCGAGTATCAGACTGAGCCCTATAAAGAGTCTTCCTCTACCTCTCCTTTTAAAATGTACTCAAATATTACTTAAGTAGCATAATAATTCTTAATGGAAATTGTATTGCTTTTACATAGTAAATGTAGTAATAATGGGGCAGATTTTCAAAGGGTTACGCACATAAGATACGCGTGTAACCCCTGAAAAGCTGCCCCTTCCACCCCCTGCGCGCGCCGAGCCTATCTTGCATAGGCTCGGCGTCGCGCAGAAGCCCCAGGACGTGCGTAAGTCCCAGGGCTTTCCTGGGGGGGGGGTGTCGTGGCCAGCACGTCATCGGGGGCATTCTGGGGGAGAGGCCGCAGGTGTAGATCCAGCCCAGGGGTGTTCCGGGAGCGTGGCTGCGGCCTCCGCACCAGCCCCCGGACCAGAACATGGCGCGTCGGCCAAGTTACGCCTGCCTCAGCAGGCGTAACTTGTAAAATAAAGGTGGGGGGGAATTAGTTAGGGCTGGGGGGTGGGTTAGATAGGGGAAGGGAGGGGAAGGTGGGGGGGCCGGAAGGAATGTTCCCTTCGAGGCCGCTCTGATTTTGGAGCGGCCTCGGAGGGAACGGAGGATGGCTGCGCGGCTCGGCGCGCGCAGGCTGCCGATTTTGCACAGCCTTGTGCACGCTGACCCTGTATTTTAAAACATGCGCGCGGCAGCGCACGCATGTTATAAAATTGGGAGTGATTTGTTCTCGCGAACAAATCTACTCCCGTGTGCATCTTTTAAAATCTACCCCAAAATGTTTTTGCTGATCACTTAGGAATTACATGGTGCTGTAGCAGTGAAAATAACTGCTACTTATAAAAAGCAAGGATAACTATAGATTTGCACAGTTGTTGTATTGTATTCATTATATAAACAATTGCAACTAAATAGTACTTATATGCATTATAACTATATGGTCAAGAAGCTGCCATACAATACTTGCATTTTCTGCCCCTTCCAATAATATGCTTATATTAATATGCAGCATTACAACTTCTATAGAGTATTATAGACTCTCCTATGCCTGCTAATAATTTACTTTGTATCCATACCAATAAACTGAGGAGTTTTGCAAATTTACTAGTGAAGATCTGTTCAATTATGCATTTACTACTGTGATTTTTATTGTAAGTTGGCAGAAACCTGTTTCAATAACTTTTGTATTATAATGTTTCAATGTTAACAGAAAATATGCAAATACAGGCTATTAAGCAGGCCTTTATGTAAGCTATTGTCTGTCTAGGAAGAAATGGAAGGAGACACCATCTTATCTAGCCTCTTTAGCAGAAGGTTTAACAACACTGAATCAGGATGTAAATCTGTCAATTTATTTAATTTATTTTCTTTCTTCAGCAGCCTAAGGTATTTTTAATGAAAACCTATTAGTGAACGGAAATTACAGGGTAATACAAAGGCAAAAGAAGAATATAGTGAGAGATCTGCTAATGACATAAACTGGTGCATCAATTGCCTGCTAAGTAGTGAGAGAATACAGCCTAGCATTAAAAGAAAAAAGTAACAACTTAAAAATGGCAAATTTAAAAGGTAATTTAGGGGGTAATTTTGTTACAGCCCTCCTAAATTTGAAATAACATTTGTGCATAAGATTCACATTTTTTCAAAGCAAATTTACATGCATAAGTTTGGTTGGAAAATTATCCCATGAAAATTATCTGGTCAATTTTCAAAGGCTTGCACATGCCAAAACCCGGGAGATACATGTGTGACTCGGACACATGCACTGCACAGACTTTAAAAGGCCCATGGCCAGGTGAGTATCTCCCGGTATGTGCATAAAAGTTTTCTGAAAAAGGGGTGGAGCGTGGTCTGGTCGAGGCATGGGCAGGCCTGGACTGCAGCGTGAGGTCAGCGTGTAAGTAGTTACATGCACAAGCACCCGCCAGGGTCTCAAACCGCATAACTTTACTTCTGCTTTAGACAGCGTGTAAGTCATGTAACAAAAAAATACAAATCTAATGGGCGGGGTTTTAAGGCTCGGGGCTAAACGGGTGAAAGGGAGGCAAGTTATCTAGGGGGTTTAGGGAGTCCTTTACTGGTGCGACCTGGGAGCGAACTGGGAAAAAGACCTATTGCGTCACCGCACATACCTACGCATTCGCCGGCATGTCAATATTAAAATGTGTGCACGTGTATGCATGGATAGCCGATTTTATAACACATGCACATACACTGACATAAACCATTAAAAAAAAAAAAAAGGGCATTTCAACTAGAACAGGGTGGAACTAACCTCACAGCATCCCTTCTTTACGTTTTTCACAAAGGGAAAGGGAAGTAAGCATTTTTGCAATTTTCTCACATTAAAAATGTGTGACTTTTTGCACAAAAGGAAAAGAAAGGAATCTTTAATGGTTTATTTCAAAACCTCTTAAAAATATTTTCAAGAGTGACTGATGATTAAAACCAATGCACCACAAAAGGGCAGCACCTTGAGCCCAGGATGATATTCATCGTGCAGTGTCATATGATGGTCACTCTTTTTCATTCATAAATTATTTCATATGAATAGTTATACATATTTTGATTTCAGCTACACATCTTTCTACTTAGTGAGATTTTGGTATTTTTGTAGATTCTGATTACTCTTACACTTTGTGGTTTATTGAACATTGTTTGCAATTGCCTTAAAAGCATCAAAGCATATTGGTTAAGGGTAGCAATCTCCATACCTTCTGCTATGGGTAGTAACCGTCTTATCTGCAAGTTACCCCCTGCTTATCTCATTTCTGACCTCTAGCATTTAAAGATCCACATGGCTGGATTTTAAAAGCCCTGCGCGCGTAAATCCTGCCGGATTTATTCATGCAGGGCACTCGTGCGCTGGCGCGCCTATTTTGCATAGTCCGCCGGTACGCGCGTAAGTCCAGGGGCTTCGTAAAAGGGGTGGGAGGGGGCGTGTCCGAGGGTCAGGGGGCGGTCCGGGGCGGGTCCGGGGGCATGGCGACAGTTTGGGGGTGGGCCAAGGAGGTGCGCGCAAGTTACGCCTGCTTCAAGCATGGCGCTATTGGGTGCAAAAGCCGGCAGCGATAACACCGCGGTGGTGCAATCGCTTCCGGCTTTCGCAGGACCGCCCCCCGCTTCGCCCCCCATTAACACGCGATTCAGGAAGGCGTGTGAAGATAGAAAATCTAGCCCTTAGAGGGTAGGAAGAATGGTGATCTGATTGGACAAACTCTTCTTTTTTGGTTATACGTACGTCATTTTTTGACTAAGCCAATTCATTGGATATAAAAGGATTCATGGTAAAGTGCAGACACTGCATCTTTGAATGAGGGAAGTCACCATTGTTCGAGTTGTGTACTTTTTGAAGCATTGATGGTGTAGAGCACCTTCCAATAAGTATGTAAAATTCTTTGACCAGTGTTTATATAGATTGAATTGGTATAAAATATGCTTTAAATGTATTTTTATGTTTGTGCAGATGACTGGTGTGAGATGTTTCATTCAAATTCATGACTGAATTTATGAGAGGCTATATCTTGCCTCTATGTGAAACCAGTGATTTGGATATATGATAAATATTCTTGTTTTGAGAAGTGCAGTAACATCTAATGATTAAAATCAGCACCAGTACCTGCCAGGGAATTTAACCAGTGTTCCCTTAACATGAACAACAGATGAATCATCAAAATTAGTTTGCAGTGAATCGCCTTAGAAATAGTAATACAACTGCTAATAGCCGCTGAGGAAATTGTTTTACATCCCCTGAAGAAGCTATTGGTGAAACAAGGACCCGTTGTCGGGTATATAAAAGATTGTAATAGGGCTATCTATAGAAATACAATACAATGTAACAGTAGAGTGTGATAAATGATACAGTAGAGTATTTGTGTTGTGACATGTTTTATATGCATGTTATATATGTGTGTGTGTGTGTTTGTTGATGTAGTCTTTTAGGTTAAATTGTGTGATTTTTTTTTTAGGGAACAGAGATTTTGTACTAAAATTTTGTATTATTTTGTAGAAAGAATTTTTAACATTTTTTAATAAATGCTTTAAATATATGAGAATTTGAGAAAGCCATAGTGAATCAGGCCCTCACTTTGCTACCCCATCTGCTGTAAGATGCACAGTAGTTTAGAAAAGACTCTGCTAGTTTTAACAAGGCCACTTTCATCACTCATTAATCTTGCCAAATCAGTGCCCAAGTGCAATCTAAAACAAATTCATGTGAAAATACATATGGAGGTGAATTACATAATTTTGGGCATTCAGTTATGCAAAACTTAGTTTACTTTCTTTGTGATCAAAGGACTGAAAGTAGAGGAAAGGCATTCACAGTGAAATACGAATAAAACCATAAATCACATCAAATAGCAGTTAAAATATGGACTGAATCCATGAATCAAGCCACCATCTTCGCAGCAGATACTAAGACTGCCCTGGAGGATCATGAAAAGAGACTAAAAGATCTGGAGGCGGCTAATGTGGCTAATGCCACACAAGTTTCCTCAATGCAAGCGTCAGGATCAGCCTTCATAAAAGATACGTTAATAATATATAAGCAGTTAGAGAATATAGACAATGTTTTGAGAAAAAAGAATCTTCGAATATTGAATTTTCCTATTACTAGACTTTTGTCGGCTCATGAATTATTTAAGAAATACTCAAAAGAAATTTTGGGTATTTCTGAAGATATAATAATTTCTAACTTGTATTATGTATCTAATATAACAAAAACCTTGGCAAAAAATGATGGAGATATGGATATTCTCCAGCCTGAAAGCCCTAATTTAACATCTTTTTTAGAGGCGTCAGTGGATAATATCCAGATAAGATCAACATTGGTAGTGGTGTTTGCTCTGGAGAGTCAAAAAAATCTGGTTCTCCAGAAATATTTTTTGAATAAAAGTTTTGCGTTTTGTGGACAAACTGTGCAAATGTTCCCAGACGTGTCGAGAGCCACTCAGCACAGAAGGAAACAATTTTTGTTAATGAAACAAAGGGTATTGGCCTTAGGGGCTACCTTTTATCTTAAATATCCATGTAAATGTATGATTTCTTTTCAAAAAAATAAGTTTGTTTTCACTGACCCAGGACACTTAGAAGTTTTTTTTCAGGATAAAGGTGGTTAAAAGGGTTACTACCCCAGTTGGAGAAAGAGTTTGGTAAAAAAAGAAAAAGTCTCTCTTGATTTATGTTTCATAATTTCCTTGTTTTTTTTAGACATAAATAGGCTCCCCCATTGATTATGGGGTCTGTATGTGAATTTACAGAATAATGTTTTCTTGAGGTTGTAGTTAAAATTTTGATTTTTGCTGTAAATCCATATTTTCTTTTCTTATTTTACTTGAATGTACTTAAGAAATATTAATAAACTATAAATTAAAAAAAAATATGGACTGAAGCCAGTTGAGATGCAGAGAAAACTAGACATATTTTTTAAATCAGGATACTGTAATATCCAGATGAACCAATTTAGTGAGTAGTGATGCTCAAAGAGATGCTTACTGCTTTAATTATTTATTTACAAAATGTAGCTTATAAATTATATCCATATGGAGGAAAAGACCTCAAACACCAGCTTGTTGCTCACAGTTCTTAATGCAAGCTTTCAAATCATTCATTGGTCATAAAAAGCTCTGTCCTCCCTTTCATTTATTTTTATTTTTCCATAATAATCTTTTGAATTTTATTTATGATATTTGTTTCTTTTCTAATTGTCTTTAATTCATTTCTTGTTGATATTTTTCTGTGAACCTCCTTTTCCTCTGTGATCCAATACTTCTCTTATATACTCTTTTTTTCTATCTCTGTTACTGTAAATTTCAGTTCCCAACGAATAACTGATTATAATTTACCTGCTCATGGCAGTCCTTTTCTTGGCAGGTACTGACTTTCCATTCACAACTTCAGTTCACAGCTTCAATAAGTTCAAAGCACCAATGTTGTGTTAAGTGACTCTTATGGAAACAGACATTGGGACTGCAAACGTATATAACATCATTTCCATTCTGAAAACTCTGCAGATACCATCAAGTCATTTTGAAAAGCAATGTGATATTCATCTTTACAATGAACACTTTTAGGAGTGACTTGGTTGGAAGGGTCCTAGAACCTTGGACTCTGAGTTCTTTCTTACCTGTAAAAAATTGCAAGGAGATCTTTTTGCTCTCAGTGAAACAAACCACCAGAAGACTCAATACAAACTATAAGGTGAAGAGTACCTATGATGAAAAATATTAGGGGCCCTATTACGAAATACTTTTTTTTTTTTTAACATGGATGAAAACATCTATAAAATCTATAAATATGTTAGATTTATAGTAGTAGGCTTTAGTAAGGTTTTGTTCTATTCTATACAACAAAACCTTGGGTACGGTAACTTTCAAACAGTTGCGTGGGTGTGAATGTGCGCGAGCATGCCGGCTTGCGCCAATGGATGCGGCCATTTTATAACATACGTGAGCATATGCATGCATTTTAGAAAATCAGCTGTAGGCACGTACATGTACGTGCAGAAGTGCGTGCATATGCCGGCTCTACCGTGTAAGTGGGGGGATTTTAAAAACAATGTGCACCAACAAAGTAGACCTTTTCCCAGTTCCTTCCCAGTTCGCCCAGTTAATGGATCGGACTTCCCGACCCCCCCTTTTATTTAGCCTCCTTTTTCCCTTTTAACTCCCACCCTTAAAATCTCACTGACTCACCTAGTTTTTTAAATTTTAATATATACGCTGTCCATAGCAGAATTAACATTATGCGGTAAGGAAACCCGCTGTGTGCTTCTGCACATAAATACGTACACATTTCAAGGTAACATCCATGAAAAGTCACGTCCCCTCCGTGCTCCTCCCAGTCATGCCCATGCCCCCACCCATTTTTTAAACTTTCTGATTTGTCTGTGTACCTGGAGATACATACGTACTTGCATGTTTCTTAAAATACCTGTGGTGTGCGCCGGCCCAAGATACTCGCGTATCTTCCAGCTTTGGTGCGCATACTGCTTTTAAAATTCACCTGTTAGGAAATAAATGTTTGCGTTTGACCATGCAATGACCTCCTCCTCCCGTGGGCTTCTAGTTCAACTTGAATCAGGCCTGGGACATAGTACCATGAGCCTTTATTCGTAACTTCCCATGTATCTTTTTTCCCTATTCTTAATATTTATTCTTACTTCAGTCCAGTCATTGTACCAGCAGTATTTGGACAGGATTCATGTACCAGGATCTCATCCAGAACCTTATAGTTATGGAACCTAAATCCAGCCACTAGTGCTAACTCTATATACTGAGGACTGTCCTTATGCAAATGACTGAAATATTATCCATAGTATAGTGATAATGCATTAACATGCAGCATTACAACACATTTTATGATAATGTAATTCATAGTAAACTTGACATTTCTTAGAAGTATTTGTAGGAACATTTATTTTTCATTTTAGATTCCACATCTTGTTTTGCTGCAGCTGTGTGCTGTGTTTTATTTTATAACTAAAATGGTATTTCAAATCTGAGATAAGCTTGATCATTCAAACCCCATAATGTAAATCAAAAGCTGCCCTTTTCCTAATGCGTAGAGCTAATTGTTTTCTGCAAGAGCAAATGTCATCGCCATGTATATAGCAGAATATGACAAACAGAGTGAATGATGCAAAGCATTAGGCCCTGCATAATGACTGGTAATATTAGGGTCACCATGACAACTTTTCCATCTCCTTTTGATGTTTTGATATGAGTATCAAAATGCTAGATTTTATGAACCAGCTCTGGTGTGCCTGTGATTTGCAGCATTTCATATCTTCCTTGCATGCACATACTTTTCAATAAGCATACATAAACCTATGTACGAAAACTATTCTATGAAATCAGTTTACACAATTATTGCTACCTATATAATTTCAATTTATTAAAATTTATTTTCCACACTTGTCACAAAAAACTATTTCAAGGTGGCTTACAGTTTTGTATTGTTCTATTTCCAGTTTTATATTCCCTTCCCCCCTCATCCACACATAGGTACTGCAATTCACTTTGTTCTTGTGTCTTTCCTAAGACAAGGCAGAAAATCAAATGAAAATAAATGAATGCACATTAAATGATGGAATGATTTGCAGGGGTTAACAGCACAGATTTTATCTGCAAAATATACAAATAAAAAAAAAAGTAATGGCAGACCTATGATTACACTGTATGGTTCATAAGAACATACTTTTGTTCATAAGAACAAAAGTATGTGCGCCCCTTTGTGCCACCCCTTTGAGCTGCCCCCCCCTTTCTATCTGTACTCCGAGATTCTAAAAGCCTACAACCCCCCCAGGCACCTTCCTATGCTGATACCCTTTCTCAATACCCACCCTACACACTACTACATACTAGCCCACATAACTCACCTTCACCCTCCCAAAACATCCAGTCACAGCCTCAGATACCTGCCACGCCATGCACTCCCTCCTCATCCCACAACCCCCCCTCTGCACCTGCCTCCCCCGCAACAGACCCCACCCCCCTCGCACCCCAGACACCTCACCACCATTACTACCACTCACAAATTCCATCCCACCTCCCTCCCTTTAATAACTCTACTTCTCATCAACGCACAATCCATCTCCAAAAAAATTCCCATTATCCACGACCTTCTGACAGACAATTACCCAGACATCCTATGCATCACAGAAACCTGGCTCAAATCTACTGACACCGCCCTAATCAACCAACTTCTCCATACCGCCTACAACATTTTCCTGCTCCATAGACCAAAGAAAAAAAAGGAGGTGGTCTCCTCCTCATCGCACGAAAAGAGCTCAACCTCAAACACATCCTTCTCTCCCCCACACCCCCCCTCGAATTAGGGCTCTTTAAATCCAAAAGCCTCCAAATCCTCCTCCTATATGCCCCCCCCCCCCCAACTGCCTAGGTCAAAACCTCTCCACCCTCATCAAAACCATCTCATCACAAATCGACCTGGATCTTCCAGCAATAATACTAGGAGACTTCAACCTCCACCTCGATGCCTCCCCCCTGCAACCACAATGCAAACTCCTCCTAGATACCATGCATGCGATGGACTTCAAGCAAATAATCCACTCTCCAACGCAAAAATCAGGACACACCCTCAATCTTATCTTTATCAACAGCAAAATCTCCACATCCAATAGCCCTACAACCACCACCTCCATCCCCTGGTCCGACCACAAACTCATCCAGACCACCCTCCACCTCACAAGCCACCACCCCACTCCAAACAACTTCAAAAAATACATCAGCTTCCAAAAGCCGTGCCCCAGTGACATCCTTGCCGAAGACCTCTCTAATGCTCTCACTACACTGGAACTCAAAGACCCAAACACGGCCATCAACTCCTGGATTGACATCAACCACAAACTCGCCGAATCAAAATGCCCAACCATCACCAAGGCAATTCCCAACAACAACTCCCACAACACCCCATGGTACACCCCCGCTCTGAAAAACACCAAAAGACTACTACGTCAAGCCGAAAAAACCTGGAGAAAACAACCCACCTCCTCGCACCTTGATAGATACAGGACACTCCTCTACAACTACAGAACCGACACTGACAAAGCCAAACGTGAATTCTTTGGAAAAAAAATCCATCAACATCAACACAACCCAAGAATGCTCTTCAACTTTGCCTCCAAACTGATGCAACCCCCCCCCCCCCCCTCGCCCCATCCACAAACAATACAAAGACCTGTGAAGATCTTGCCCAATTCTTCTCTGATAAAGTCAGCAATCTCATAAATCCTAACCTTCACTCATCAGAAGAAACTCCTTCTCCGAACAATGAAGCACCATCTACCTGGTCCAACTTTGACCTCATTGCATCTACTGAAGTAAAAAAGACCATCCAGAAAATCAACCCAGCCCAACACCCCATCGACTCCATCCCAGTCAAGTCTCTCAAGCTCATCCCCGACACCATCGCCAAACCCATTGCGGACATATTAAATACCTCACTTGAGCAGGGCATCGTCCCAGAAGCCCTGAAATGCGCCATCATCAAACCCATCCTCAAAAAACCACATCTGGACCCCACCGATCTCTCCAGCTACAGACCTATCTCGAATCTCTCATTCTTATCCAAGATCTTAGAGAAACACGTCAATCTCCAACTCTCCGAACACCTAGAAACTCATGACATCCTCTACCCTACCCAACACGGCTTCAGAAAATCCCTCAGCACCGAGACACTCCTTCTATCCCTCACTGACACTGTCTTAAGAGGATTTGATGCCGGCCAATCCTTCCTACTCATCTTACTGGACCTCTGCTGCTTTCAATACCGTAAATCATAACATACTCATGACCTGCCTGATGGAGATTGGCCTCTCCGAAACAACCCTCAACTGGTTTCGATCTTACTTATCCAACAGATCCTTCAAAGTTCAATTCAACAACAGCGAATCCGAACAATTTCCACTCCCCCACGGAGCCCCTCAAGGTTCCTCCCTATCATCTACCCTTTTCAACATATACATGCTCCCCCTCTGTAAACTCCTCTCCAGTCTGGACCTCACCTACTTCATCTATGCTGACGACGTCCAGATTCTCCTCCCCGTCAAAGAAAGCATAACTAACACCATCTCCCTCTGGACCTCGCTCTCCTTACAAATATCAAATCTCCTCACACAGATATCACTCACCCTCAACCACAAAAAATCCGAAATCCTCCTCTTATCAAACAAAAACACCTCCAACACTAGCAACGACAGCCCCCCCAACCAGCCACCCTCCACTCTCTCCAACGAGATCAGAGACCTAGGCTTCCACCTTGACTCATCCCTCAACTTGAAGAAACACATCAACCACACAATCAAAGAAGGTTTCTACAAACTAAAAATCCTCAAGAAGCTCAAACCACTTCTTTTCCATCACGACTACCACACAGTTCTCCAATCATACTATCGAAGCTTGACTACTGCAACTCCCTCCTCCTCGGTCTACCCACCTCGACCATTAAACCACTTCAGCTACTCCAAAACGCCGCAGCCAGATCCCTCACAAACTCCAACCGATCCTCCCACATCACCCCTCCTCTAAAAGCCTTACACTGGCTCCCCATCTCACACAGATCTCAATACAAAACCCTCACTGTATTACACAAAACCATCAACAATCATAAAACCAATTGGCCTAAAAACCCTCCCCAACTTCATCAAAGCCAGAAATGCCTACGCTCCCAAAACACAGGCCTCCTGGTCATTCCACACACAAAACTTGCCCACCTGTCTTCCACTAGACAACGCTCCTTCTCAGTAGCTGGTCCTACCCTCTGGAACCAGCTACCCTCCCACCTCAGACTGGAACCCTCTCTCCAAACATTCAAAAAACATCTGAAAACATGGCTGTTCCAGAAAAACTACCAACTAGCGACCTAACTCCTCCTCCCCTCCCACCCTCTCCTCTGTCCTCCCTTACCCCACAAGAAAGCCTCACCGTATATAATAAGTAAGACATTAAAAAAAACAAACCCTCCATGTATAAAGTTCTCTTCAATTGTTACTATGTACAATTATTGTCCCTGTGTTCCACTATGTTTCACTGTTAAATTGTTAACCTGTGTTTCACTGTTAAACTGTTCCTACGCATGTTTTAATGTTACAATGTAAAAATGGCACAACTTCCGTCATGCGATTATCCTGTTATAATGTGAACCGATGTGATGTACCCCAACGAATGTCGGTATATAAAAGCAAACAAATAAATAAACATAAGAAGTTGCCATACTGGGTCAGACCGAGGGTCCATCAAGTCCAGCATCCTGTTTCCAACAGTGCCCAATCCAGGTTACATGGCAAGTACCCAAACATTAAATACATCTCATGCTACTAATGCCAGTAATAAGAAGCGGTTAGTCCCTGAAAGGTCAATTTTAAAAGCCCTACAAGTGTCAAAGCCGGGAGATATGTGAGTGTCTCAGTCTGGCACGTGCCACATGGATTTAAAAAGTGCACAAATACGCACGTATCTTCTGGTTTGTGCAAAAATAAAAAAACTTTAAAAAGGAGCGGTGAATGGGCATGGTCTGGGTGGAGCATGAGAAGGACATAGGCATTCAGGGAAGTTACTTTGAAATATGTCTTTATTTGCACAAACATGTGCCGGGGTCCTCAACCATGTAACTTTACTTCTGCTATGGATGGCGTGTAAGCATTAAAATTTTAAATAAACTAGGTGAGTCAGCAGTTTTTTAAGGGCTGGGGTTAAAAGGTTATAAGAGAGGCTAAATAATGGAGGGGGGGCTAGGAAATCTGATCTGTTAACTGGGCAAACTGGGAGTGAACTGGGAAAAAGGGCTATTGTGTTGGTGTGCATATCTCATAAAGTCGACCCCACATACTAGGTAGAGTCAGCATTTGTGCACACATGGGCATGACCATATAAAACACATGTACGCACATACAGCCAATTTTTATATCATATGTACATATAATATGGCAGCTTCTCTGAGCACAAACCAACATATATGCGTAGATGTTTGCCTACGCAACTATTTGAAAGTTACCATCCCCATCAGCTTGATAAATAGCAGTTTATGGTCTTCTCCTCCAGGAGCTTATACAAAACTTTCTTAAACCAAGCTACACTAACGGGGGTAGATTTTAAAAGGCCTGCACGTGTAAATCCTGCTGGATTTACACGCGCAGGGCACTCACGCGCCGGCGCATCTATTTTGCATAGGCCGCCGGCACGTGCAAAGCCCTGGGACACGCGTAAGTCCCAGGGCTTCGTAAAAGGAGCGGGAGGGGGCATGTCCGAGGGGGCATGTCGGCAGTCCGGGGGTGTGCCCGGGGGCATGTCCGGGGTCAGGGGGCGGTCCGAGGCAGGTCCGGGGGCGTGGCGACTGTTCAGGGGCGGGCTTGGAGGGTGGTCCCGAGTTCCCCGGCACTGTGGCCTGTGCCGGAGGATGGTGAGGCGGCACGTGCAAGTTACGCCTGCTTCAAGCAGGTGTAATTTGTACAACAAAGGTGAGTGGGGGGATTTAGGTAGGGCTGGGGGGTGGGTTAGATAGGGGAAGGGAGGGGAAGGTGGGGGAACGCGGAAGGAAAGTTCCCTCCGAGTTTGCTCCGATTTCGCGGCCTCGGAGGGAACAGAGGCAGGCTGCGCGGCTCGGCGCGCGCAGGCTGCCAATTTTGTGCAGCCTTGCGTGCGCCGGCGTCTTAACCACTGTCTTAACCACATCCTCTAGCAATGAATTCCTGGGCTTAATTGTGCGTTGAGTGAAAAAGAATTTTCTCTGATTTGTTTAAAATGTGCTGCTTATAACTTCATGGCATGGCCCCCTAATGCTTCTATTATATGAAAGAGTAAATAACCGATTCACATCACATTCAAGTCTTTTCAAGATTATGTAGACCTCTATCCTGCTCAGCCGTCTCTTCTCCAAGCTGAGTAGCCCTAACCTCTTTAGTCTTTCCTCATAAGGGAGCAGTTCTATGCTTTTATCATTTTGGTTTTCCTTTTCTGTACCTTCTCCAGTGCAACTATATCTTTTTTTGAGATGCGATGATCAGACTTGCACACATCATTTAAGGTGCAGACTCACCATGGAATGTAAAAAAGATATTATGATATTCTTCATTTAAGTCACCATTCCCTTCCTAATAATTCTGAATAGTCTGTTTGCTTTTTTGACTGTCATAGCACACTGAGCCAACATTTTCAATGTATGATGCACTATGATGCCCAGATCTTTCTCCTGGATTATAACTCTTAATATGGAACCTGACATCATGTAACTACAGCATGGAATAGTTTTCCCTATTTGCATCACCTTGCACTTGTCCACATTACATTTTGTTTGCCATTTGGATGCCCAGTCTTCTAGCCTCTCAAGATCCTCCTGTAATTTATCACAATCTGCTTGTGATTTAAATTCTCTAAATAATTTTATGTCATCTGCAAATTTGATCACCTCACTTATCATACCCCTTAAATACATTAAAAAGCACCGGTCCAAGTATAGATCCCTGAGGCACTCTAGTGTTTACCTTTTACCACTGCAAAAACTGACCATTTAATCCTATTCTCTATTTCCTGTCTTTTAACCAGTTTGCAATTGACAAAAGGTCATTGCCTCCTATCCTATGATCTTTTAGTTTTCTTAGCAGCCTCTCATGAGGGACTTTGTCAAACACTTTCTGAAAATCCAAATACATTACATCTACTGTTTTACCTTTGTCCATATGCTTATTCACACCTTCAAAAAAATGTACATTTGTGAAGCAGGAATTCCCTTGATTAAATCCATGCTGGCTGTGCCGACGCGTGCATGTTATAAAATTGGTGCATCCATGTGTGCACGCCGGAAACTGTGTGCATGGATGCCCACATGGCCCTTTAAAAATTTGCCTCTGAGTCTTTCTGCAATGGCCTTATCTTCCCTAAGATGCTTTTTAACATCTCAGTTATCTAACGGTCCAACCAATGTTCTTGCACATTTCCTGCTTCGGATATATTTTAAAAAGTTTTAATTATAAGTTTTTGCTTCTACAGCCAGCTTCTTTTTAAATTTTCTCATAGCCAGGCTAATTGATGTTTTACATTGAACTTGCCAATGATTATGTGTTTTTCCTAATTTCTTCAGATGGATCCTTCTTTGAAGGAATTTCTTTTGGCTAAACTAGCTTCTTTCATGACGCCTTTTAACGATGCATGTAGTCATCTGGCCTTCCATCTACCTTTTATGTGAGGAATACATCTGGACTGTACATCTATTATGGTATTTTTAAACAATGACACAGAAAAAAGAAAAGAGCTTAATATTTTTCCATCCACTCAAAATAAATGTCCAAAAGGAAAAAAACCTCCAGAAACCCCTCTCTTGTGCTCAGCAACACCCAAAACCCTTTGTATTTGATATCTAGACCGCATCAGCAAGCCTGACGAAGTGCTTACCCACAATTTTCAAAGGGAAGCCATCTGGTCTTCTAATCATTTGCGGTCCAAGTCTATTTCAACTTATGTGTAATTTTACAATTTTTTCAATTTTTCAATTTTTATAAATATGTTTCAACTCTTGTAAATCCCAATTTCACAGACAGGTATCAGCTCGACACCTGGCCATGTTTCGCTATGCTTCATCAGGAGTGTCAAGCTGATACCTTTCTGTCTGTGAAATTGGGCTTTACAGAGAGTTGAAACATATTTATAAAAATTTAAAAAAATTGTAAAATTATACATAAGTTGAAATAGACTTCGACTGCAAATGATTAGAAGACCGGACGGCTTCCCTTTGAAAATTGTGGGTAAGCACTTCGTCAGGCTTGCTGATGCGGTCTAGATATCAAATACTAAAATTGGTTAAAGGGTTTTGAGTGTTGCTGAGCACAAGAGAGGGGTTTCTGGAGGTTTTTTTCCTTTTGGACATTTATTTTTAAACAATGCCCATGCCTGTTGTATACTCTTAACCTTTGTAGCTGCACCTTTTAGTTTTTTCTATTTTCCTCATTTTATTGAAGTCTCCCTTTTGAAATTTTAGTGCTAGAACTGTAGATTTACTTATTTTCCCCCTTCTAGTAATTTATTCAAATTTGATCGTTATGATCACTATAGCCAAGGGGCTATAGTGCACCAAATCCTATATTCCACAAAAAATGTGATCTAAAATTGCACCCTTTCTTGTTTGTTTGTTTGTTAACCAATTACTCCATGAACCAGTCATTTCTTCCATCCAGGAAGCATGTCATGATATAATGGGGTAATTGAAATCTCCCATTATTACTCTTCTGCCACATGTGTTAGTTTCCCTAGCTTCTCTTAGCATTCCATTATCCATCTGATCATTTTGGCCAGGTGGATAGTAGTATACCCCCATCACTATACTTTTCCCCAACACACATGGGATTTCTATCCATAAAGATTCTATTGTGTATTTAGTCTCCTACAGGATCTTTATCCTGTTAGACTCTGCCATTCTGAACATAAAGTGCCATCCCCCACCAACATGATCCATTCTAGCATTGTGATATCATTTGTATCTTGATTTGGCATGTCACATTGGTTATCCTCCGTCCATCAAGTCTCTGAGATGCCAGTTTTATTTACCTCTTCATTCAGTGCTATACACTCTAACTCTTCATCATACTACTTAGACTTCTGGCATTGGCATACAGACATTTCAAAGTATGTTTTTTATTTGTATTAACAACCTGCTTTTCAGTTAACAGGGATAATTTGGAATCTTTTAACATGTGGTTCTTTTCTGATAGGCACATGGACTACTTTTGCTTTTATGATAACCTCTTTGTTGGAATGCCCTAACTCTCCTGTTTCATTAGTATCTTTCAATTATACCTTCTTTCAAACCATGTGTTGCTGAGTGACTGACAGCTTTCACATTTTGTTCTCTTGTTCTCATTTAAAAGCTGCTCTATGTCCTGATTAAATGTAAGCACCAGTAGCCTGGTTCCAAATTGGTTAAGATGGAGCCTGCCCTTTCAGAAATGACATCCCCATTCCAGAAAGGTTGCCCACTGTTGCATTGGAGGGCCGAGGTGGAGTTAGCGGTAGGGACCTACGGGTAGGGTAGGGACCTACGGGTCCCCACCATCAGCAGGCGGAGTGGGCTGATAGACAGAGGCCCCTGGAGCTTCCCCTATACCAGCCCTCGTTCCCCTTGGGTTGAGCCTTTGAGTGCCGGGGCTGGCAGGTGGGCCTCGGTGTAGAGTCACAGTCAGTCTGATGCAGCCCAGAGACAGCAGGTAGAGGATGGTGCAATCTTACTCTGAACAAGGCAATGTCCTGGAAACCTGAGCATCAAATGAACGAGAGCAGACAGGGGGCGCTCGAGCAAGAGCAGGTCGAAGCCTGAATAAACCATGTCCAAGGAGTAAGCTGAAGAGGTGTCGAAGAACAGGCTTGAGTCTGAGCTGGCGGCAATCCGAAGGCTGTGGCAAGCAAACTGACATCTGATCATGGAGAAGTCAATAGTGTAGTCAATTGAGGCTGAGGTCTGATCGCGGAGAAGTCAATAGCATAGTCAGACAAAGCGAAGGTCAGGGTCTGGAGATAGGCAATACGTGGTCAGGTGAAGCGAAGGTCTTGGGTCTGGAGATAGGCAATGCGTGGTCAGGCGAAACGAAGGTCTTGGGTCTGGAGATAGGCAATGCATGGTAAGGCGAAGCGAAGGTCTTGGGTCTGGAGATAGACAATACGTGGTCAGGTGAAGCGAAAGTTGATGTCCAAGTAGGCAGTCTAAATGTAGCAGGAATCAGGAACTTGAAAGGAGGCCAGGAGGCAACTAGGAGTGAGGGAACCTGTTGCAAAGGCAAGCCCTGACAGTCAGAGCAAACTGGCTTGCCTTAAATAGGTCCTGGCACATGACACTTATAGGAAGGGCCAGCGGCCTTAGCGTGCCCTTTAAATTGATCAAAGAGGCACGTGCGCCTGGAAACCCAGATGAGGAGAAACCAACGGCGGTGGCGGCGGCCTTGCTGCAGTGCAGCTTGTCGGCGGCATCTCGACCGTGTCTTGGGCCCAAAGAAGCAGCGGAGAGGCTGGGACCCACCCCCGACAGGGCAGCAAACTAGGTGAAGAGGGCTGGTTGCAAGTTCCGCGGCCGGCCGATGTAGACCCACTTCCAAACAAAACTGAATATCCCAATTTGCTGTAGCATTGTCTCATCCATGTATTGAGAGTCTTAAATTCATGCACTGAGACTCCAGAGCTCTGCCTGCCTCTGGGAACATGCCCATGGAACAATGAGAATTTCAAAGAATGCTATCCTGGAGGTTCTAGATTGCAACTTTCTACCTAAAAACCTAAGGGCCAGATTCATTAAGGCTTTTCTCCCATTTGTGTCTATGGGAAAAACTGTGGGAAGGGAGGTTTCCAGAACCTCCCTTCCCACAGTGTCCTATGTCGTTAGTGCCCAAATGTAACATGAAGGTTGGCTCCTCCCCAGACTGTTTAAAATCCTATTTAGGTGATGTGTGAGGTCCGCCACCTTTGGACTAGGCAGGCAAGTTACCAAGCAATCCTCACATCTAGCAGCCACCCAGCTATCTATATTCCTAATAATCAAATCACCAACTATGACAGCTGACCTAACTGTTCCCTCCTGGACAGTAGCTCTGGGAGATCTATTGTTAGGTTACCACTCATGGGTGGGTCCTGCAACTGGCTTTGCTCACCCACTGTTGACCGGATGCTGGCTCTACTCTCCAACACAGCCTGGAATGCCGCTGACCTCTATGATGCTGCCTTTGCTGGATGCCACATCCCGTAGCTGGAGAGACGCTGCTTCTGCTAACTCTGTGTGGTGCTTAGACACCATCACTGCCTCACCCTTCTGCAGCTTGGGAGCACTGCCAATGCTGTCTCTTCCTGGCCTGATCGCTGCTGGCCTCCCACTAGGTGTGCGTGCTTCTCTTCAGCATTTAAAGGGCCTGTGGTGGGAAGAGCTCGTGGCACCCTCAGAAGACATCATCCCTGGCTGCCTATATAAGGGCTCTTTAGTCTTTGTTCTTGGAGTTCACAAGATCCCTGGTTTCTTGTCTTTATTTCTGATGCAGGCCCTCACTCCTGATTTCAAGTCTCCAGTCCTGCAAGGTATCCTGTGGTCTTCATCTTGTTCCAGTGTTTAAGTCTTTGCCTTGTCCTAACGTCTGGTATCTTCAGCCTGCTTCAGCATCCAGGTCTGCATCTGGTTCCAGTAGTATTTGTCTTGTCCCAGCATCTGGTATCTTCAGCCTGCTTCAGCGTGCTAACCTACTTCTTGTTCCAGTGGTCTTCACCTTGTTCCGACATCTGGTGTTTTCAGCCTTGAGAACAGAGTCCCATTATAAGTCTTCAGAGTCCTGCTCCAGAGTTCCTAGGCTTGTACATAGTCTTCTGAGTTCTGGTCCTGAGTTCTTGAGCCTTATGTTTGACGGATGCCAACATAAGGCTCAGGAACCTTCAGGAGGAGGTCGAGAAGGCAAAATCAGTGAAAGAATTCAAAGGGGCATGGGATATACACTGTGGATCTCAAAACTAGAGGAAGGAAATGAAGAAAATAGTGCTTGGGGGTAACTTGCCGGGATTCCTTGTCTTCCGTTTTTACCTGATGCTTTGACTGCATCTTCAGCATCTACCTAGCTTATGCCTGGATGTACTCACCTGCAATCAGCATGGACACGGGCTGTGTAGGTTGTGTTGTGGCACCTGGACTCATAATTATCTGTGGACTGAAAAGGCCTTCAGAGTGGCTGGAGGACTAACCCCAGAGACCAGCCCTGGTTACTGATTCTCTGACACCCATCCTTGGTATGAGAAGATAATGCAACACCTAGAAGGCAGATCCTTGCTACAGGATCACTTCCTGTTACACAGGGTTACACTTCCTGACCAGGTGACCTTCCTCCTCCAAAGCAGACTGGAGTTGGGACTTGGTTACTAGGGCCCTGAAGGTCTCCTTTAAATAACCCTCTGTCTTTCTCTGCAGCTCCAGGTCTGCCACTTTAGCCTCCAGAGATCAAACTCATTCTCTGAAACCCATGAGTTCTTTGCATTGGGTGAACACATACATCCTCCCACTATTTCGTAAAAAATTATACATGTGGCACTCAGTGCAAAAGACTGGCAGGCCCCCATCTTGCTGCTGGACTGCTGCCTTCATCTTAATATTTTGAGTTCTTAGTCAAGTTTAGGCTGCTAAGGTAATAGGTATGTGCACATTTGAGACCTTTAAATTTATGTGGTGCACTCACTATTAATCTGGAAGTGAGCTGTAAGGGGATAAATTAAGGACTGGGATAATCCTGTATTTTAGATAAAACCCTGATTGATTTTTAATGTGAAAGTGTCTCTTTCCTATAAATCAAAGAATGAGCAGGGGGTAGGTGGAAGTTTGTTGTTGGAGAAAGGGAGGGAAACACAGACTCTAGAATTACCTACTTTATGGTAGTTTTTTATTTCAGGCACACACTCAGGCACACACAAACTCTAAACAATTACCTACCTTATGTTTGCTTTTTATTTCACTTTGAAGAGAAAAAGCACAATCAAATAACTAATGGAAAATTCAAAATCACAAATATAAAAAAATCCTACTAAACCTTTTGAAAAACTATACTTAGATCCTCTAATCAAAGTTTGTTGGACCTTTTAAACACCAGGAATTAATTAATGAAAAATCCTTGGAGAGCTCTGTTTAGATGGTTCTTTTTGATTATTTTTTTGCTCATTTTTCATTGCATTAAAATTTAATGTCAAACAGCAGTGCTTATATTTAATGTAATAAACGTAGCTGCATGTTTATATGTATAGGTGATTCATAAATTTTTAATAAAGATAAAGATGTTTCCAATTCTTGTGATGACCCTGACATGCTGCCATGTTTTGAATCTGTCTGAATCAGGTGGTAATCCCCAGATTCCTATATTGTAAAGCTTTACCATCTATACTTGTGCTACCTTAGAGGAGCAAGGTAACCTGGAAGGAGGCCATCCCCTTGATGTGGCTGAAATGTATCCTGTAGTTGGATCCACCCTCCAGGTGATGACTTATTCTCTTGCACAAGGATATATCTCCAGAGGGTATGTGTGAAGGAGGAATGGGATAGTACTGTTGTTATAGTTGATGATTGATCATTAGAAATGTAGATACTTCTGTTGATGGACATGAGAATCACTTGGTAATATTCCTGCCTGCTGCAAAGATAGTGGACCTCACACACCACCTAGATAAGATTTTGGAAAGTGCTGGTGAGGAGCTGACTTTTGTAGTACATGAGGGAAGTTCTGGAGGCTAAATTTAGGATTTTAGATAGAAAATTGAAATCAAGAAGCTCCAGGGTTATATTCTTAGAATTGCTTCCCATTCCAAATGCAGGACCACAGAGGCAGACTAAGCTTCAGAGTCTCAATGCATGGATGAGATGATGGTGCAGGAAAGAGCGCTTTAGATTTGTTAAGAACGAGTATATTTTGAGGAAGGGGGGAGCCTATTCTGATGGAATGGGCTCTACCTTAACCAGGTAGGGATCTGGTTGCTGGTGCTAAGATTTACAAAAGATGATACCTTTTAAACTAGACCATGTGAGAAAGCCAGCAATCACTCAGAAGCATATGGTTCAGAGAAAGATAATTTGCAAGGATACTTGCAAAACAGTGGTTAGAATATTCCAATAGAGAGGTTGTAGTTAAAGTTGAAATAGTCCAGATGGATAGAGATAAAGAACATACAGAAGTCAATGATTCTGCGCTGCCTGTGTCAACTGCTAATAAGCAGGTTGTGAATATAAATAGAATAAATGTACAAATACGGAAACATACTTTAAAATGTCTGTAGATGAATGCCAGAAGTCTAAATAGTAAGAATGAAGAGTTAGAATGTATGACATTATAGAAGAATATAGGCAATATTGGAATTCCAGAGATGTGCTGAAAAGAAAGAGGATAACCAATGGGACACTGTGATACCAGGGTATGAATTATAGCGATATGACAGGGCATATCAACTTGATGGAGGCATGGAACTATATGAATATGATGGCATACGTGAGGATCTGTTGCCAAGCTCACCTTTGGCCTTCATGAAGCACTGTGAGCTGCTCAGACTATCTATACAGTCATCCTAGCTCTGTGCCTCTCACTTCCCCAAGTGGCCATCTTGTTTTGCGCTTAACTTGCATTTATACTCCTGACCATTCAGGGGGTAAATGAGAGGGGATCAGTGATGAAGATACTCGTGCTGGGCAGACGTTGACGGGGAAAAGAAGCACAAGGGGGTGGGTCAGGAAATGTTAGTCTTCCAGCTTAATTCCATATGCTCCCGGCAGGTTGGTACAAAACACAGCTGCAAGGATACTCACTGACAGAAAAAAACCCATGAACACATCTCTCCTATTCTAGCAGTTTTACACTGGCTTCCCATCATTTGTAGGGTCCAATATAAAGTGGCTAATATGATATTCAAACTACTGAAATCTGATACATCTTTATGGCTTAACTCAATGCTCTAGGTTTATAAACCCGCCTGACAACTATGCTCAGCGAATAAAAACTTACTCTAGGTCCCAGACCCAAAACTTGCACAGCTTGATATAACAAGAAAGAGAGCTTTCTCGGTGGCAGATCCCATCTTTGGGACAACTTGCCAGAACACCTGAGCATTATAAATTGTACTAGGACTTTTAAGAAGGAACTGGAGACATTCCTCTTCACCCACAGGTTTGAACCACATTGGTAGTATAGTAGATAGTCCCCTATTTTGGTTACCTGTTACATGATACATTATATGTAGTGTCTATTTTTTTGTATTTTTCTATACTACGTATTTTTGACAATTTGTAATCTGCCATGAAACAGTGGAATTTGTGTGGAATATAAATGCCTTTAAATTAAAATAATAATAATAATAAAATAAAAATTGTTGGGGCTGCCAAGGCCTCATGGTGTTTTTATGAGGGTGGGATGTTGTGTCGGGGCGCCTGAGCCTTTGTTGTTTTACTTGTGTGGTCGTTGGGGGGGGGGGGAGGGGATATTTGGTTGGTGTTACTGAGGCATTCTTCTTTTGGAGGCTGTTATGCCCCCCCCCCCCCAAGAATAGTGACTAGGGAGGTTGTACATTTCTCTATCTAGTGCTGCAGTTTTGCACTGCATATAGAGTGGCTTCTTGGCCATTACATTTTGTCTGCACATTTGCAATTTGTGGTTAACGATTCTGTATTTGGTGAAGGTGAAGGTGTCTCTGTGTTCTCTGTGTATGTGGACAAAATGAGCTTATCTGCAAATATGCATTGGATCTGTTATACTCAGATTCAGGAAAGCTTTCTGGCATAACAATTTGTACATTATATTGCACAAATGTTAGCAGGATATGTCGATTAGTAAAAAGTAGATGTTTTTGTTCTTGGTGTTTGTTACTGTTGGATAGATGGGGAAATCTGTGCAGTCTGCAGCACAAACCGATTGTGAACCAGTGGCAATAAGTGATGCGGCAGGAAAGCGACCTGGTTCCCACCACCTGAAGGGTATATGATGCCAGAGAAATTTGCACGGCTGGTGGGGAGGGGAGGGGAGGTCTCGCTAACTGAACAAAAAGCCAAAGCAGAGGAGAAACAATTGCTGATAGAGGTAGGGATGGGAAGGGGTACAGAAGGGTTTGAGAAGGAGTAAGGATGGGAAAGAGGTTTCAGCAGAGAATGTGTGGGGGGGGGGGGGGAAGAGTGGCAGTGGAGAGAAGTGGAAAAGAGTAGACCACACTTAAACAAACCAGTCACTCAAATAGAGAACCCGCTCAGTTACTGAATCAGTCATTCAGACAAGCACCATTCACTCAAGTAACACTCCCATTTTATACACCCACCTACTCCCTCTTTCACTTCCACTCACTCATTCATTCATGCAAACACAGGGGTAGATTTTCATACATACCTAGCATGCTCACATATACACCCGGTTTTATAATCTGCGCCTGAGGCCTTCCCCTTATCCTCTGCCCCAGAGCCCTATCCTAACCCCCCCCCCCCCCAATTCTTTTAACTTACCTTTTGCGCCTGCTCCGGGCAGGTGCAAATTGCGTGTGTCGGCAGCCTGTCGGCATACGATCCTCTGACAGAGCGGCAAATGGCCGCTGTGCCTGAGGCCTCAGGTCCCGCCCCGCCCCCAGACCGCCCCTTTGGTAAAGCCCAGGGACCTAGAGGCAGACGTAACTCAATAAAATAAGGTAGGGGAGGGGGATTTAGTTAGGGCTTGGGTTAGATAGGGGAAGGGAGGGAAAGGTGGGGGGGGGACGACAAAAAAAAAGTTCCCTCCAAGGTTGCTTCGATTTCGGAGCGGCCTCGGAGGGAACGGAGGCAGGCTGCGCAGCTCGGCGCGCGCAGGCTGCCGATTTTGCGCAGCCTTGCGCGCACCGACCCCGGATTTTAAAAGATATGCGCGGCTACGCGCGTATCTTGTAAAATCTTGCGGACTTTTGTTTACGCCGGTTGCGTGAACAAAAGTACGCACGCGCGTACTTTTTAAAAATCTGCCCCATTATGTTTTATACTGGTATTATATGAAGTGTTTTTTGGCTCATGCACTAATGTTATAATCATTTACCAGATTTTTGGGGATTTTTTGTATCAGTGAAGAACTATAAAAATGTCTGCTTAAATAAGCTTAGTAATAATTCAAAAAATCTAGAATCACCAGGCGACCAACTGAACAATTCTTTCATAACAAAATTTCATAGGATCAGCTGTATTGGTGGATGTCATAAGAATTCCAAGTGTCATTTGATGATAGGAACATTTAGAAATATAATACATAGCTTTGAAGCATCTTCTGGTCAGACAGGAACTATATCATTAATATATCCATATCCACTCCGATTGGAATGTCCATTTCAAACAATTTTAAGACACCTATTCTCAACTGGTCTGTCATGACACATCAGTGTGTTGTGTGCTCCTACTGGTGGCCTTCTGCTGATTCCTCCCTCTCTTCTACCCCAGGTAGATGCAGACAATTCTTTGATGAATACTGCTGCTGTTCCTGCTCAGGCTATCTGCACATTCAAGCCCAGATGGGAGCAGCAGCAGTGTTCATGGAAGTCGGCAACAGCAACATGACCTTTTCTTCTTCATGTTCGTGCAGCCCAGAAGAGGATGTGATGTTCAGTGAAGCATGTGGGAAGAAGAAAGGGCCATGCTGCATTAAAAAAAAAAAGGTGGAGGATCGGCCCAGAGCAGCAGCCAGGAATCAACATGAGGAGGCAGAGTAGGATTAGCCCCACAGCTGATGGGACTCTTATTTCTTGGGTCACAGAGGCTGGAGGAGGAGGCTGCTGCACCTGCCATGCTTGAGGGAGCGGGGTGAGAGAGTGACTTAGAGAGAGTGAGCCAGCATATGTGTAAAAGAGAGAGAGCATGTGTGTTATTGAGATCGTGTGTGTGTAAGTAAGAGAGAGAAGGCATGTGTGAAAGAGAGACTGATTGGGAAGGTGACTTGTGTGTGAGAGAGAGATTGATCAGAGAGGTGACCAGTGTGTGTGAGAAAAAGAGAGGTTGGTGCTCCTGCAGGGGGAGACCAAGATGGCCGCTCTCTGAGAAGCAGTAGAAGAACCCTCTCTCCCACTTTGGACTTTACCGCTGTTTTTTTTTTTTCTTTCTACCATATTCTTAATATGCCGCACACAAAACACAAGGCTAAAATAAAGGAGAAATATCAATGATTCTCCCTCATCAAACTTTCATCAGCCTCGGATTGAAGGATTTTTTACGCCAATGCTGACTTCTATTCTGGTAGTGATTGCTGCTGGACTCGCCATGGAGCAGACGCCTATCCCCTTGGCCGAGGAAATCTCTTTAAGATCCGGAGCGCCAACTACTCCTCTTCCTCCTAACCTGGCATAATTGGAATGTTTGGAACTTCTTTCAGTTCCCCCCAGGGTAAATCTGGGAACTCCGGTCCTAGGGTGGATAGCTACAGAACAGACTAGGAGACTCTTTCCTTCTGCCATCCCGGCAGACTTGGTTCTTGCTGGTGATGAGGGCCTCTCTTATGTGGGTCTTCCTGGAGTGGCGGGTCCCCTGATTCAGGCCCTGACATTGACCTCACTTATGAATGAGGGAATGGACACTGCACAGAGTCTTTGTGGTATGGTGCAGGATAACCTGGTTGTGAAACCTGGGTTACTCAAACCTGCTGTTATAACACTGGATGTGGTGTGGAATGTCTTGGTCGCCCTTGAAGCCTCTTATTTCCTCGTTAACTAAAATATCTTTGGATACTAACCATCAAATCTTGGCTATTGAAAAACAAGTTTATACTTGTGAAGCTAAAATGGAAATTTTGGACTCAGGAATTGCTTTAGTTGAAAAAATTCAAACTAGTTTGGTCCAATCTGAGTTGATTCATTCAAAGAAGCTTAAAATATTGAAAATTCTTTGAGAAGGCTTAATCTTAGAATTCACAATTTTCCTTATATAAAGCTGATTTCTCCTTTAAAACTTTTTGAAAGTTATATATCTCAAGTTGTTAAGATTCCTGCTGCGGCCATGCCAGTTATTACCAACCAATATCGAAAAAAACTGGTGTAATATGTGATGAAAATATAGAAACATAGAAACATAGAAACATAGAAATGACGGCAGAAGAAGACCAAACGGCCCATCCAGTCTGCCCAGCAAGCTTCACACATTTTTTCTCTCATACTTATCTGTTTCTTTTAGCTCTTGGTTCTATTTCCCTTCCTCCCCCACCATTAATGTAGAGAGCAGTGATGGAGCTGCATCCAAGTGAAATATCAAGCTTGATTAGTTAGGGGGTAGTAGGGGTACTAAAGTAACCGCCGCAATAAGCAAGCTACACCCATGCTTATTTGTTTTAACCCAGACTATGTTATACAGCCCTTATTGGTTGTTTTTCTTCTCCCCTGCCGTTGAAGCAGAGAGCTATGCTGGATATGCATCTAAAGTGAAGTATCAGGCACATTTGGTTTGGGGTAGTAACCGCCGTAACAAGCCAGCTACTCCCCGCTTTGTGAGTGTGAATCCTTTTTTCTTCTCCCCTGCCGTTGAAGCTATGCTGGGTATGCGTGAAGTATCAGTTTTTCTTCTCCCCTGCCGTTGGAGCAGAGAGCTATGCTGGATGTGCATCGAAAGTGAAGAATCAGGCACATTTGGTTTGGGGTAGTAACCGCCGTAACAAGCCAGCTACTCCCAGCTTTGTGAGTGCAAATCCTTTTTTCCACATTTCCTCTTGCTGTTGAAGCTTAGAGTGATGTTGGAGTCACAGTAACCATGTGTATGTTTATTGAATAAGGGTATTGTGTCCAGGCAGTAGCCATCATTCTGGCGAGTCACCCACTCTTCATTGGCGGCCTCTTGTTTATCCCACGCAACAAAATATACAAAAATCACATATATTCAACGTGAACTTGTCAGAAAGGGTTCAGCCTCATATATGAGCCACAGTACATTTACACTGAAACAGTGTTTTAACGCTTATGCACTTCTTTCAAATGTGCCCGCACACTGGTATTAATCATGAGGTAACCTTTTTTGTGTCGCGTTGGAATGTGCCGCTTTTATAAGCAGAAAAGCATTTTTTTTAAAAATAAGAGGAAAAAATTTGTTTGAAAACAACTTGTTTTTCAATATATATATGAAAACCAATACTAAGGTTTAGAATTTTGACTCCAATCGAAATTAAAATTTATCAATGGAATAGAAGACTTATCTTTTCCAAAGAAACAATCTAGAGCAAAAAGCTAGTCAGCTTTGCTCTACTGAGTGCCCGACACCGCTGGCGTTTCGAGAGTTTCTTCTTCAGGGGCTTTAACAATATTCAGAGTCAAAAAGTAGGTTTCAGTATTGTGCGGCGTAGTAAGACACCGCTGGTGTTTCGAGAGTTTCTTCTTCAGGGACTTTAACAATATTTGGAGTCAAAAAAGCAGGTTTCTGTATTGTGCAGCATAGTAAGTTATTACCAAAGCACATTATTTACCGCAAACAGAGGATGCCATGGATGGAAATAAACAACAAGGTTTATTATCACCAGATTTGATGACTATTCTTGAGTCATCACAAGAGACGGAGATTACAAAAAGAGGGATACTGTTGGTATCCTTTGCCTTTTTGACCAATAGAAACACTGTATTTAGGTTTTTTCTTCATAATAGATTACTAACATTTTATGGTCAGAAACTGTGGATTTATCCTGATATCACTAGAATGACCCAAGATCATAGGAAAAGGTTTCTGTCTATAAGAGCAGAGGTTTTGTCAAAGGGAGCTTAATTTGCTTTGCGTTATCCTTGCAAGTGTTTGATAAAGCATCTTAAATTATGTATGTGTATTTTTTAATCTTCACAACTTTGGATATTCCTTAACTCACACACCTAGAAGTTACTCTTTGTAAGAGTCAGGCAATTTGATTTGTAGCAGCGTTTGTCTTTTCATTATTATTTTTTCCTTAGTATTCATGGATATGTAAGAACATAAGAACATGCCATACTGGGTCAGACCAAGGGTACATCAAGCCCAGCATCCTGTTTCCAACAGTGGCCAATACAGACCATAAGAACCTGGCAAGTCCCCAGAAACTAAGTCTATTCCATGCTACTGTTGCTAGTAATAGCAGTGGCTATTTTCTAAGTCAACTTAATTAATAGCAGGAGTGCCCCCTAGTCTTTCTATTATCTGAAAGAGTAAATAACCGATTCACATCTACCCGTTCTAGACCTCTCATGATTTTAAAGACCTCTATCATATCCCCCCTCAGCCGTCTCTTCTCCAGGCTGAAAAGTCCTAACCTCTTTAGTCTTTCCTCATAGGGGAGATGTTCCATTCCCTTTATCATTTTGGTCACCCTTCTCTGTACCTTCTCCATCACAACTATATCTTTTTTGAGATGTGGAGACCAGAATTGTACACAGTATTCAAGGTGAGGTCTCACCATGGAGCAATACAGAGACATTATGACATTTTCTGTTTTATTCACCATTCCTTTTCTAATAATTCCCAACATTCTGTTTGCTTTTTTGTCTGCCGCAGCACACTGATGATTTCAATGTGTTATCCACTATGACGCCTAGATCTCTTTCTTGGGTGGTAGCTCCTAATATGGAACCTAACATTGTGTATCTATAACATGGGTTATTTTTCCCTATATGCATCACCTTGCACTTATCCACATTAAATTTCATCAGCAATTTGGATGCCCAATTTTCCAGACTCAGAAGGTCTTCCTGCAATTTATCAATCTGCTTGTGATATAACTACTCTGTGTTATGGAGTCTCAGTTTAGTGGACCCTTGGGCCGACCTGCAGGAGACTGGGAAAAATGGTCAATGTCTCTAGTATGTGGCAGGCCGGGAGTCAGATGTTCAGGCAGGACGTAGTGCTCTTCACCCTGGAAACTGGTACTCCCCGGGGAGGAGCCCGTAGGAGCCCAACCGTTGGGACTTAGGCGGCTTCACCCTTGGAAGCCGAAGCACCCCCCGGGACGAGCCTGTAGGGACCCGGCCGCTGGGACTTAGGCGGGTTGTTGATCAGGACTGAGGACTGGAACCAGACTAGAACAGTAGGCAAGTACTGTAACAGGGCTCGGGTACTGGAACCAGGCAGGAACTGTAGCAGGACTCAGGTACTGGAACCAGACAGGAACTGTAGCAGGACTCGGGTACTGGAACCAGGCAGAAACTGTAGCAGGCAAGCAGGAATGGAGCGAGTAGCAAGGCAGCTCACTCCGGGGCACGACACAACAGGGAACCAGGAGGTAAACCCATTGCAAGGCAAAGATTGAGTGTCCGCGGCCGGCTTATCAAGGCCGCGGCATCTGACGTCAGGACCTGGGCGGAGTCACCACTGGCGGGAAATGGCCTAGAAAAGCGTCCAAGTGGCACGCGCGCGCCTAGAAGCAGGGCATCCATGGGAAGCTTCCCGGCGGCGCGGCTCCCATGGGGACACCACCGAACAGGGCGCAAACCAGGCCTCCAGAAGCGGGAATAGGCCCAGGAGCACAGAGGTAAGGGTCTGGTCGCGGCACTCGCGGCCAGAACCGCAACAGTACCTCCCCTCTTACGCCCCATCTTAGCCGGTCTGGGTTTACTTGGGTGGTCCAGATGGAACTGCCCTAATAAGTCCTTGTTGAGGATGTTACGGGCCGGTTCCCAAGAATTATCCTCGGGTCCGCAACCCTCCCAGGCAAGCAAGTACTCCCAGCAGCGTTGATGGAACCGGACATCCAAGATCTCACGTACTTGATACGTAACCTCATCCGGTACTGAAGGGTCCGATGGTTCAGGAGCCCGGGAGTGGTATCTGGATAAAACGAGTGGGAGCAGTCTCGGTATGAGACTGCTCCCACTCGTTCGTCAACTCGAAAAGGCCCACAGAATCTCGGAGCTAGTCTTCAAGACGGAATTCGTAGCTGTAGATTTTTTGTACTAAGCCAGACGCAGACTCCGGGGAAGAAGATAGGCGCTGGCTGACGATGCCTATCCACCCATTTCTTGGCAGACTGGGCGGCTTTATGGATCTTTCCCTGGATAGAAGTCCTTAAGGAAAGAAGCTGGCGAGCTGAAAGTTGCACTGCCGGGAGTGCACTAGGTTCAGGTGAAGGCAAGGGCGGCCGAAGTTGCTTCCCATAGACGACGAGGAAAGGCGAACTTCCAGTAGCAGCATGCGTGTGATTATTATACGAGAACTCCGCCCACGGGAGTAGTTTAGCCCAATTATCTTGTCGTTCATTTACGAAGGAACAGAGAAAAGTCTTTAAGGTTCGGTTAGTCCGTTCCGTTTGCCCATTACTCTCGGGATGGAAGCAGACGAAAGACTAAGTTGCACATTGAAGCGTTTGCAAAGTGCTTTCCAATATTGAGCAGTAAACTGTGGTCCTCGATCGGAGACTATATCCTGCGGGAGACCGTGAAGTCTAAATATATGCTGAGCGAAGAGGTTAGCTAGGTCAGGTGCAAAAGGCAAGTTTGGCAAGGGAACAAAATGTGCCATCTTGGAGAATCGGTCTACGGTCACCCAAATGACCGAATTACCTCCTGAGATGGGAAGGTCCACGACAAAGTCGGTGGAGAGGTGTGTCCAAGGCTCCACCGTGATGGGCAATGGTTGCAACAGGCCCCTTTGACTTCCCGATGAGCAGCTTTTGAACGGCGCAGGTAGGGCAAGAGTCCACAAAAGCTTGGACATCCTGTCTCACCGTCAGCCACCAGTAGAATCGGTTCAACAAGTCTAAGGTCCCTTTACAGCCAGCATGGCCCCCAGAGAGGGAGTCATGGGCCCAAGTGTGAACTGCTCTCTGGGAGCAACGTGGAACAACGGTCTTCCCTTGGGAGGACACCAAGTTTGCTGCAAGGCTCACTTTCAAAGGATCCAAAATATACTGGGGAGTGTCAGGAGTCTCTTCGACCTCAGAGGAGTGCGAGAACGCATCGGCTCGAACATTCTTAGAGCCAGGTCGATAGCGTAAAGTAAAGTTGAACCGATCAAAAAACAGCGACCACCGGGCTTGCCTTGAGTTAAGGCTTGGGCTTGCTTCAAGAATGCTAAGTTTTTGTGGTTGGTGTAAATTGTAACCGGATGGTTGGCTCCCTCCAACCACTGTCTCCATTCCTCCAGGGCAAGTTTCACAGTTAGCAACTCTTTATCACCAACACAGTAGTTGCTCTCTGCCGGGGAGAATTTCTTCGAGAAATATGAACAGGGTAACAATTGTCCAGAATCAGAGTACTGGCTCAGCACGGCCCCCGCAGCCACATTGGAGGCATCGACTTCCACCACAAAGGGCCAGCTGGGATCTGGATGACGAAGGCAGGTGTCTCACAAGAACGCTTTCTTAAGGGTCTTGAAGGCTTGGCAGGCGGGAACAGGCCAATCCATCACGTTGGCCCCCTTTCGGGTGAGGGCAGTCAACGGGGCCACAATACGGGAATAGTTAGGAATAAAGTGACGGTAGAAATTGGAAAAGCCGAGAAAGCGTTGCAACACTTTAAGGCCCCTCGGCCGGGGCCAATTCTTGATTGCCGCCACTTTCTCAGGATCCATTTGAAAGCCTGTTGCAGAGATTATGTAGCCCAGGAACGGCAGGGACGTCTTCTCGAAACTACATTTTTCAAGTTTTGTGTACAGACCATGCTCCCTAAGTATTTGGAGCACTTGGCGGACATGCTGACAGTGTGAAGGCAGGTCCTGGGAGTAGACTATCACATCGTCGAGGTAGATGATTATGCAGGTGTTCAGAAGGTCTCGTAACACCTCATTAATAAGGTGCGGGAACACCGCCAGAGCATTACATAAGCCGAAAGGCATCACAAGATATTCGTAATGCCTTTTAATGGTATTAAAAGTGGTTTTCCACTCGTCTCCGGGACAAATTCTGACTAAGTTGTAAGCACCTCGTAAGTCCAACTTTGTGAAAATCTTCGCTCCCTGGAGCCTAAAGAAGAGCTCCGGGATTAGCGGGAATGGGTAACGGTCCCGCTTAGTAATGGAATTTAGGTCTCAATAGTCTATACATGGTCTCAGCGAGCCGTCCTAATTGCTGACAAAGAAGAAGCCTGCCCCTGCAGGCGACTTGGACGGGCGAATGAACCCCTTGGCGAGATTCTCTGAAATATACTCGGACATGGCCCGGGTTTCAGGTAATGATAAGGGATACACCCTTCCTCGGGGGGGCATAGTTCCAGGTAACAGGTCTACAGCGCAGTCATATGGATGATGCTGCGGAAGGATCTCCGCCTTGGTCTTGGAACAAACGACTGTAAAGTCCTCATAAGGTGCAGGAGGACCTAGGCTGAGTGCATCAACGGAAGTGCGGGAACCCTAGGCATTTTCATACAGTTAGCTAGGCAGAAAGGGCTCCACTTGACAATCTGTAGAGTATCCCACTGAATTGTGGGCGAGTGCTTCTGTAACCACGGCAACCCTAGCACCACAGGGTGGACAGCTTTATCCAACACTAGGAAGGCTATCTCCTCTGAATGGATCACCCTGGTGCGGACAGTAATGGGTGCCGTGGACATCAGGACAGGTCCTGGAAGGAGCGTCCCCTGGATAGAGGTAATTCGTAACGGGACCTCCCGTCTATGCGTAGGGATTCGCAACTGGGAGACTAAGTCCTGCAGGATGAAATTACCTCCGGCTCCAGAATCCAGGAACGCAATCATCTCAATGGACCCTCCAGGGTATTCCAGGTTAACAGGCACGGTACATTGAGGAGCTGTAGCACAGCCAAGGAGGAGCTCCTCCAGACCTCCTAGGCTTTGGAATTTTCCGCACGCTCCTGGCAGCATGCCAAGAAGTGGCCCTTCTGGCCACAATACAAACACAACTTCAACGAACGGCGACGTTGCCTCTCTTCAGCAGAGAGTGAGGCCCGACCCAGCTGCATGGGTTCGCAGGTGGGAACATCTGGACGAGAAGTCTTAGGAGAAGACACAGGTCTCGCCCGACACAGCAGCAGGACTGTGGCTAGAGGAGCGCTGCTCCTTGGCCCGTTGTTGTAGGTGGCGATCAATGTGGGCAGCCATCTCTATCAAATCGTTGAGGTCCTCCGGCAGATATCGGGCAGCAATCTCATCCTTTATGCGCCCGGAGAGACCCTCCAGGAAGACGGCCTTAAGACTACCATCCTGCCAACCTACTTCTTGGGCTAAAGTCCAGAATTCCATAGCATAATCTGCCAAGGAGCAGCAAATCAGATGTAGCCGTGGCTACTCGGACAGGCTCATCAAAGGCCTGTCGAAAGTTCGAGATGAACTGTTGTAAGTTCGTTAGCGAGGGATCATTATTTTCCCAAAGGGGGAAAGCCCATATTAAGGCTTTCCCATCAAGCAGGGACAGGATATACGCCACTTTCACAGCATCCGAGGGGAACTGCCGAGGCAACAGAGAGAACCGTATGAAACATTGGTTCAGAAAGCCGCGGCAGGTCCTTAAATCTCCAGCGTAGCGGGAGGGTGCCGGTAACTGAGTCACAGAAGAGCTGTGTCCCTTGGGTACCCCACCAGCAGGAGACAAGGACTCCAGGCGGGAGGACAGCCATTCCACCGTGGCTGCCAGAGTATCTATGCAGCTCTGGTGCTGTAGCATCAGCCGGGCCATCCCAGGCAGATCCGAGGGAGCGGGCACATCCGCCGAGTCCATGGCCTTGCAATCTGTTATGGAGTCTCAATTTAGTGGACCCTTGGGCTGACCTGCAGGAGACTGGGAAAGGTGGTCAATGTCTCTAGTATGTGGCAGGCCAGGAGGCAGATGTTTAGGCAGGACATAGAGGTGCTCTTCACCCTGGAAGCTGGTACTCCCCCGGGAGGTGCCCGTAGGAGCCGAACCGCTGGGACAGGTGGCTTCACCCTTGGAAGCCGAAGCCCCCCCGGGAGGAGCCCGTAGGGGCCCGGCCGCTGGGACTTAGGCGGGTTGTTGATCAGGACTGAGGACTGGAACCAGACTAGAACAGTAGACAAGTACTGTAACAGGGCTCGGGTACTGGAACCAGGCAGGAACTGTAGCAGGACTCGGGTACTGGAACCAGGCAGGAACTGTAGTAGGACTCGGATACTGGAACCAGGCAGGAACTGTAGCAGGACTCGGGTACTGGAACCAGGCAGAATCTGTAGCAGGCAAGCAGGAACCAAGCAGTTACCATAGCAGGCAAGCAGGAACGGAGCGAGTAGCAAGGCAGCTCACTCCGGGGCACGACACACCAGGAGGTAAACCCGTTGCAAGGCAAAGACTGAGTGTCCGCGGCCGGCTTATCAAGGCCGCAGCATCTGACGTCAGGAACTGGGCGGAGTCACCACTGGCGGGAAACGGCCTAGAAAAGTGTCCAAGTGGCACGCACACCTAGAAGCAGGGCATCCATGGGAAGCTTCCTGGCAGTGTGGCCCCCACGGGGATGCTGCCAAACAGGGCGCAAACCAGAAGCGGGAATAGGTCCAGGAGCACGGAGGTAAGGGTGTGGTCACGGCGCTCGCAGCCAGAACCGCAACACAGATGTCTGACTTTAAACTCCCAAAGTAAGTTTCTTTCTTTTTTGCCATACACATTTAGTAGTCCATATTGAGTGATGCAATAAGTGGGAAGTTGCGCAGGTAAAATTACTGGATAGGTTTAGCTGGGATATTCAACTAGATTTACCTGGGTAGAAATGATGAATTTCAAATGTGCAAATGATATTATCTTAGTATCTAAACAAGGAATGAGTTATATCCCACTTTACGCCTAAGGCTGATTGGCTAATACCTTCAAAAGGACCAACCAAAGCTGCTGCAGTAAACGAGCTTTAAAGAGCACATGGGGTCCATTTTCAAGCATGGCATGTGGTCTCTAATACCCATGTGCTACCTGTGCTTTTTGTTGGTCCTTTGAAAGGTATCACAATCTACTAAGTCTCAAGATTTGTCAGAACCAATACAGTTACCAAAATTGCATTGTTATTTTGCAAATTATTTTTAGCTTATTCACCAATTGCTATTTCTGTGTCTGTGTATGTATGTGTGTGTCTCCCAAACAACTTTTGTGCTTTGTGTCTTAGCCACACAGATTTTCAGGGCATGTCTGAAGGGACATAAAGGTACTGACAAGCATGGTTTGGGGGTGGGGGAGGCCCCTTTTTTTGGGGGGGGGGGGCGGGTTCAAGCATATATGCATGCCAGGGATGTGCATGTATCCCACTATATTCTGAATGTTCATCTGATATCTGCAGTGGACAATGATATTGGAAGTATAGCATAATACAAGAATTTACAAATAAAATAGGCTTGATTAGTTCTGGGTGGAATTTCTTGTTTCACTTAAAGAATGAATGTAGTTCTGAATGTATTGTCTATAGCATTTTTACCAAGCAAACATCATTATAACAGATTGAGATACATTTTTTACATCTCACTTCTGAATACTGCTGGATTGTTTGTCATAAATCCCAGAATAACTAATCCTGAAGCCATTTGTTTCACCTGACAGGTATCTGCAAGCTGCATGTTTAACTTGGTTTGGTCCTGAAGGGATTACCGAGATACAGCAGCATTACATGCAGTGTCTGTCTCACCGTTTGATTTTTACATTAACTTCAAACCCTATGGGATGCCAGTCTGATAAAGAACATCCTGGATTTTGAAGACTCATCTCCCCCTGTGAAAATTTAACATCTGGCTCAATTACAGTGAATATGATAAGCACAAAAAGCTAGCAATTATTTGAAAAGTTCATTCAGGATTTTTTTTTTTTTTTTAAATAAAAATATCTTTGCTTATGTTCATGAAGATTTAGATTTCTAGAAAGTACCATGCTTTATAGTGACAACTTGCTGAACAATTAAAAAAAATATTGATCAATTTTTCCTTTAACTAATCCAGTAAAATCTATTATAAAATAGAGTTGCCAGGAAAGAAGCAATGTGATTTTTCAGCAATATATTATTACAAGCTGATACCCAGTCAAATTCACCAGAGGATGGTTTTACTCCCTTTTCTTCTGTCAATCAGCTCCCGTTCCACTCCGACCTGGGTCCAATCCCTTCTGATAGCTATTTCCTATCCCCTCCTGGTAACATGGACCTCTGCTTTCATCTCCTTCTGACTGCCTGGTCCTGTGCCTGCTTCTGGTCTATCAGACATCAGGTACCAGAGGCCAGGACAGCCGGTGCCACGTGTGAAGCTGCAGATCGCCAGGTCCTGTGTCTGCTGGAGCCAGGCAGCCACACCTAGCTGGTCCTGATAGAAAGATACACCTTTGTGATGGACCTAAGCATATTATATTTATAGCTGGGCTTGTAACTAACAGAAGCATTCTGAATGAGACCAGAATGTCAAAACCCAACTTATACAATCTACCCTCTCCCTTTCTCAATCTCTTTTTCTCTGTCCTTATGCACACACATCAGCTTTTTGAGGCTACAAGAGGTTAGTCAGTAAGAAATGATAAAAAGCCATCAAACTCTCCACTTTTCCCTGTGGAAGGAGAGGGACTGATTTCCTGTAACTTCCTTTTAGAAAAGTATTCTCCATGCCCCCCTGATCTCTTGTTAGATTTTGTGGGTAAAGGATAAGAAAAGAATGGTTTGGAAGATAAAGTGTTTGGGGGGGGGTGGGGGTGAGGAGAGAATAGGAGAGGGAACTGTTTGCTTCCTGAAATTTCAGCATCATCACTCTCATCCATTGTCACTAGATCAATTCAACACAGAAAAACACAGACATTTTTTTGAAATTAAAGTCAGACAAAAATAATAAATAAAAGTTTCTCAGCAAAGCTGATAATATCAGATGTGTGGTGATTGTAACACAGAGGATGTTCTTTGTCGAACCTGCAGAGTGGTCCCTAAGAGCATAATGATAATTCTCAGTGTTTCCAGCACTGCAGAGCTAATGATGCAGTTGCAGACGAGCCAAAGTCTGACCACCGTCAGAGCCAAGAAAGGAACCACACAGGGGAATCAAGCTATAATGGAACTTGCAGAGAACCAACCACAGGCACAAAAACCTAGATTTAAGCAATAGCTTGTCATATTTAATTGGAGGAAGCATGGACTGACATGATAAGACCTTTATAGATAAGATATCCCAGTTTCAAGGATTTTAAAATTTCATTTAAATTTATTTTTTCCAATAATACAGTGTCAGGAATATCTTGATTAGGGAATGGATTATGCACATAAAGATACAATACAAGGGAGAACAATTCCATATGCAGCCCATAAACAAGTGGGATCCAATAAAGAAACACCAGAGAATAGGAAGCACAAGGAAAAAGAAATTGAAAAGTGAAAAATATGGTTTCATCAATCCTATGCAATTGGAAACATTTTTATTAGATAAACAGCAAGCTTCAATACCAGAGACCGAAGCCTAATAAGAAAGTTTAACTCCTACTCCTTTCAATAATTTGCCTATTTAACTTGTGATTTCCTTGTTCTCCCCCGATTATAGGGAATAATGGGACATGCAATAAATAAATTGTGTCATTTGGTTATGGTATGTTAATATAGTAACTATATTATTTCTCTTATTAATTGTGTTGTAACATTTATTTTCTTGTTTTTCATGATGTAAATCATTGATGAAAACTAATAAAAATTTAAATTAAAAAAAAGAAAGCTAATATCCAAAACCTCCAGGGAGGCATTCTCAGAAATGCTCGTGCTCGCTATTCCATGTGCAGGACCTCAGAGGCAGGCAGAGCTCCAGAGTCTCAATGCATGGGTGAGACTATGTGCATGGAGGAAGGTTTTAGGTTTGTGAAGAACTGGGCTTCATTTTGAAGAAGGAGGGGCCTTTTCCAAAAGGATGGGCTCCACTATAACCAGAGTGGAACCAGGCTGCTGGTACTAACCTTTAAAAAATAGATAGCGTAGCTTTTAAACTAGATGATGGGGAAAAGCTGACAGTCACTCAGAAGTGCATGGTTCAGAATGCTGTATCTTTGAAGGATACCAAGAGAACAGAGAAAATAGGGCATCCCAGTTGAAAGGTTGCAATAAATGCCAAATTGGACAAGGTGTCTTTAAGTAGAGTGCAGAAAGATTCCAAAATACCCCTGTCAACTGATGGGCAGGTTGTTAAAACAAACAAAAAACATACTTTGAAATGTATGTATACACATGCTTGAAGTTTAAAAAATAAAATGGGAGAGTTAGAGTGAATGAAGAGGTGTTATAACTGGCATCTCAAAGAACTACTGGAAGGAGGATAACCAACAGGACTCTGTGATACCAATGTTCAAATTATATATCAAAATGATAGGATGGATACAATTGGTGGAGGAGGGGCACTGTATGCTAAAGAGAGCATTGAGTCAAACAGGATAAAAGTTCTGCAGGAAACAAAATGCAATGTTGAATCTTTATGGATAATAATTCCAGGTGAAACAGGAATAAAATAGTAGTGGGAATGTAGTAAAATACACCTGGCTAGAATGAGTTAACAGACAATGAATGCCAAAATGAAACAGGGGAATCTAACAAAATCAGCAGCACAGTAATAATGGGTGATTTCAATTACCCCAGTATTGACTGGGTGAATGTTATATTAGGACAAGCAAGAGAAGAGAGTTCCTAGATGAAATAAATGACTGCATCGCAGGGCAGCTGGTACAAGAACCAAGAAGAGGAGAATCAATTTTAGACCTAGTCCTTAGTGGAACTCAGGATTTGGAGTGAGAGGTAACAGTGTTGGAGCCACTTGGCAATAGTGATTACAACATTATCAAATTTGATGTAATAACTGAAGGGAGCACAAAAAAAAAATCTGCATTCCCAGCATTTAACTTTCAAAAAGGTAACTATTGTGATGGCTCACCATCCGTGAGGCCTCGGTGCCGCTCTTCCGTCTACCGTCCTGAGCCGCCACCAGCGGCCAAGGTCCCTGGAGTTCGACAGGCTCACGTAACTCCCTGGGTCCGTGCCTCCGCTGGCCCTGGTTTGGCTGGGCTCCTAAGTCCCCTTCAAGCAGGGTTGGGGGTAAGCAACCCCCCAATCCCCAAAGACAACACAGAGAGAGAGGGCACTAGTTCCTTCCAAGCAGTTTATAAAGTAACAACTGGATATATTACATGAGGGCTGTCCCCTCCCCCTCCAGCCCTCCGGTCCTCTTACAAGCAGTGCTATTACAGAGTAACCCTTTTTACCTCCTCTGCTCAGCGTTAATACAAGACCCAGCACAACAGGCCCCTTTAGAGCCCTCCTCCCGGGCTTCCCCTTTAGGCTAAGGAGTATACTTCACCCCCACATAGATTACTCAGTATCCATATACAAACTGAAGGACTCCTCTCCCCCTGAACCTACCTCCATCTCTTCCTCCTCTGACTAGGAAGAGCTGGGTTTTTGTGGCCAGTTCCACTAAGGGGGCACGCCCTCTTCCTCCACCTCCATGGACTCATCGGTGTCTGCCTCGTTAACCTCTATGCCTGCCACCTGTTCGCCTTCAGGCTTTCCTCCCCTGTCTGGTGGTGTTTCAGGGAAGCTGGGATTCGTAGTTCTTCTCTTCTTCCCATGCGCCCCCTGCTGTCTGGCTCTGGTATTCTTGTTGCTCTTATGGTAGCTTGTCAGCTCCTGCCTGTGGCCGGGCTGCGCTACATCACACTATGCAAAAAATGAGGAAAATGGTAGGGAAAAACTGAAAGGAACAACTGCAAAGATTAAGGGTCGGATTTTCAAAACGTTACGCGTACCGCGCCAATTTTCAAAAGGCGCAGTGATACGCGTAAAGCCCCGGGACATGTGTAAGTCCTGAGGCTTGCAAAAAGGGGCAGGGCAGGGGCAGGAACAGAGGCCTCCGACACAACGGTCGTTTGCCGCTGTGTCCGAGGAGCTTCTGCCGGCAGTTGGCTGGCACGCGTGAAAGGTTTGAGAATAATTGGGGGGGGGGGGGGGTTAGAGTAGGGCTACCTCCCCCCCAAAGGGGGAACGGGGGAAGCCCACAGGCATCAGCGCACACAAGGTACACTAGTGTGCACCGCCTTGAGCATGCCGACCCCCAATTTTATAACTTGTGCGTGCATGCGCATGTATGCCTGTACGCTGGTTTGAAAATCTACCACTAAGAGTTTAGCTCAGGCATGGACATTGTTTAAGAATACACACTTGATTTAACCTCAAACAAGCCTGTCTGTCTAGTGATAGGAAATTCGTCCCTCAGCAAACACCCACAGTTATCAAGGACACACTTCCTTATTCCAACCCAGATTTTTGGACGTGAGATTCATAGACCTTCATACTAGGCATCATAGTGTGGTAAATTTTTTTACCTGTGCCACTCTGCCTTCTATATAATCATAGGTCAGTCCATTTCATTTTTTGTATTTTTCTTAATGCAATTAAAACACCCGGTGATATAAAACTTTTTTTTAAGTGTGGATTAGAATCATTAGCCAAACTTATCTGTATATCGCCATATTCAGTTCATGCTTTTTTTCTTCTTCCCGTATCTGGTCTTTGTCAAGCTCTGATGCCCTTAGTTAAATCAGCAATACATAATTTATTCATATTGCTGAAAATTGCCCGACATTGCACAATGTTTCGGACCCGTGTTCAGTCCTTCTTCAAGGGCGAAATTCTACGTCACAAAAAACAAGATATCAATACTTCACAGTATCATGTTTCCAAATTATGTTAATACATTCCCCTACTCACTTCTTGGATCGCATGGCGGCTCTCAGCGTTTTTCCTGGCTGGTACGGTGCACATGGAATGTGATGAAATTCAATTGACTTTACAGAGTAAAGAAACATTGGAAGTTTATGATCAACATTTTGCTGAATTTAAACAATCAGTGGATACATTTCGACAAGAACTAAAATTAAGTAAAATTGTTAAATTTCAGCGCGATGAAAAAGATTACGCGTCTGGACAGATATACCCGTGGCAACGAAAAAAGCAAACACAACCAAGAAAAGTTGCCTTTGCGACTTCATCTGAGGATACATCATCGTCAGAATCAGATGAAGGGTTGGCTCAAAATACCAATATGCCAGAACAACAACAACAATTTAATTACAGAGGCAGGGGTAACTTTTGCAGCAACAGATCATCTAATAGACGGTTTTTTCGAACAGCCAGACAGCCAGCTGCGCCAGATATACAGCAAACACGACCGTGGACAAGATCTCAAGGAAGGAATCAAATGTCATAAATTTATCTCAAATAGTATTGACAGCTGCACAAATTCAGGTGCTTGATAAAGGACTTTCCTTCGTGCCTTATTGTTCATACGATCCGTTCCAGTGCCGTAGATACTTGTACAAATTTTTCAGAAAATTACAACTTGTTGTGTTTTTCTCAAAATATCCAAGTAGTGCAGATATGTCCATTGTACAGCCAAAGTCAAACTGGTTACCGCCGGGGCCCATAGACCCCATTGTCAAAACATATATGGAATTAGTATTGAGAGACATAGTATCCATTGAACAAGGCCGAATCAGACCGCAGTTTAATCTCACTCGGGACGAATGGGAGGCTTTACAAAGTTTAAAAAAAGATAAGAGGGTGATTATTAAAAAAGCTGATAAAGGAGGCTCTATAGTCGTATTGGATTATCTTAATTATGTTCGAATGGTAGAAACTCATGTCCAAGATTCTTCGAGTTATGAAGTATTGCCACATAATCCTACAGAACATCTTCAGAACAAGATTAAAACAATTATTGAGGATGCCCTTGCATTGGGGTTTCTAACATCTAGAGAAGCAAGGTTTCTGCAGGTCAAACATCCAGTCTCTCCTACCATCTACATGGTGCCAAAGATACATAAGGACCCTAAAAATCCGCCGGGACGTCCCATAATTACCACCATAGGTTCGCTATTAGAACCTTTGTCAACGTTGGTAGATACTGTAATACATCCAATGGTTAGTACAGCAGCGTCATATTGCAAAGACACTAAACATATGTTGACCTTATTACAAAACATAGATAATGTTGAATCTGTGTTGTTAGTGACTTTTGATATAAAAGCACTTTATACATCAATCCCCCAAGCAGCAACATTAAAGATTTTGAAGCATGAACTGGATAATCGCCCATGCCCACATCATATTCCTACGGATTTTTTATTAGAGATAGCAGAACTAGCGTTATGTGAGAATTTTTTTGTTTTTCAGCAAATTTGGTACAAACAAATTAGTGGAACAGCTATGGGAGCCACTATGGCGCCCAGCTTGGCGAACTTGTATGTCAAACACTTTGAAGAAACGTTTTTGTATCCAGCAGCAGAATTCCAAAAAATGTCTAATTGGGTTAGATATATAGACGACATTTTTTATCTGTGGCACGCTAATGAAGAAAGCTTATTGATTTTTTTTAATTGGCTTAACACATTAGACCAGCATCTACAGTTTACTATTACATATCATAATACAGCAATTAATTTTTTGGACATTTGCATCAGTAAACAAGAGAGTAAGTTGTCGACATCAATATATAGAAAAACATGTGACAGAAATACCCTGCTTCATTATACAAGTTTTCATCCGCTCCATCTCAGAACCAATTTACCTGTGGGTCAGTTTCTGCGGTTGCGCAGATTATGCGATACAAAAACAGAATTTCAAGTACAAGCTGAAATATTAAAAAGTAGATTGTTAGTTCGTGGTTATCCTCCCAAGTGCATTAAATCTGCATACAAGCGAGCCTTCAATGCTGAACGCCAGTGGTTGCTATTAGAAAAATCTTCATCTAGTGATGAGTCTCGTATAGTCTGCACCATCCCATATTCTGATAAGGCTGGAAAAATAGCTTCTTTGATTCGCTATCATTAGTCCGTACTACAATTACATGAACCGTTTGGAGAGTTTCCGATTATAGCTTACAAGAGAGGTAAAAATATAGCAGATAATATAGTACATTCTTTTTTAACATCTACAGTACAATGTGACACAGTGGGTCAACAGGGTCACTGGCAGTGTAATCACTGTTCCATGTGTGCCCAAACTATTGAGGGCACAGCATGGTCAGATAAACATGGTGTTACACATAAATTATGGCAATCCACCAATTGTTCATCTATGAACGTAATATATGTAATCATATGCCCATGTGAATTGTACTACTTTGGACGCACAAAACGTCAGATAAGAACGCGTCTGATAGAACACAGAAGCTGTATTACCACGGGAAAAGTTGCAGCCCCTATGGTGGTTCATTGTATAGAAAAAGGTCACTCATTTCAACAATTAAAATGGAGAGTCATCGATGTAGTACCTGTGAATCCACGAGGAGGTGATCCAAATTTTTGTTTGAATCTTAGAGAACAACAGTGGATTTTTAAAATAGGCACGGTAATGCCAGCAGGTTTAAATAATATCATAGAATGGTATTCTCTGTGAAAATGCGATGAAGAGCGTCGTGATGTCATTTCCGCGGGATCTTTAAATCGTAGGAGAGTTAGATGACCGGAAAAGAAATCCAGGAAAAACGCTGAGAGCCGCCATGCGATCCAAGAAGTGAGTAGGGGAATGTATTAACATAATTTGGAAACATGATACTGTGAAGTATTGATATCTTGTTTTTTGTGACGTAGAATTTCGCCCTTGAAGAAGGACTGAACACGGGTCCGAAACATTGTACAATGTCGGGCAATTTTCAGCAATATGAATAAATTATGTATTGCTGATTTAACTAAGGGCATCAGAGCTTGACAAAGACCAGATACGGGAAGAAGAAAAAAAGCATGAACTGAATATGGCGATATACAGATAAGTTTGGTTAATGATTCTAATCCACACTTAAAAAAAAGTTTTATATCACCGGGTGTTTTAATTGCATTAAGAAAAATACAAAAAATGAAATGGACTGACCTATGATTATATAGAAGGCAGAGTGACACAGGTAAAAAATTTTACCACACTATGATGCCTAGTATGAAGGTCTATGAATCTCACGTCCAAAAATCTGGGTTGGAATAAGGAAGTGTGTCCTTGATAACTGTGGGCATTGTTTAAGAATGCCATCTTGGAAGCCCAGACCAGATGTATTCCTTGCATTACAAATGGTGGAAGGAAGGCTAAAGGCTACTGGTTAAAAAGTGAGGTGAGAGAGGTTATAACAAGGATGGTGAACTCCATTCCTCGAGGGCCGCAAACAAGCCAGGTTTTCAGGATATCCACAATAAGCACGCATGAGAAAGATTTGCATCCAATGGAGGCAGGGCACGCAGACCTTTCTTATGCATATTCATTGTGGATATCCTGAAAACCTGGCCTGTTTGCAGCCCTCAAGGACTGGAGTTCGCCATCCCTGGGCTATATCTAAAAGAACATCTTTCAAGAAATAGGGAAGGGATCCAAATGAAGAAAATAGGAAACAACATAAGCGCTGGCAAGTCAGATGCAAAGCATTGATAAGGAAGGCAAAGAGAGAATTTGAAAAGAAACTTGCCATGGAAGTTAAAACTCAAATTAAAATCGTTTTCAGGTACATTTGAGATAAAAAGCCTGTGTGGGAGTCAGCTGAACTATTAGATAATTAAGGGGTAAAGGGATCACTTAGGGATGACAAAGTCATAGCAGAGAGACTAAATGAATGTTTTTCTTTGATATTCACTGAGGAAGATGTTAGAGATATTTTTATTAGATAAACAGTAAGCTTCAATACCAGAGACCGAAGCCTAATAAGAAAGTTTAACTTCTGGCATAGAGATATTACCATGCCAGAAATTATATTTAAAGGTGATGATTCAGAAGAGTTGAAACAAATCTCAGTGAACCTGGAAAATGTACTAAGGCAAATTGACTAACTAAAGAGTAGCAAATTACTTGGACCAGATAGTGTACATCCCAGATTGCTGAAAGAAATGAGAAATGTAATTGCAGACCTGCTATTGGAAATTTCTAAATTATCATTAACATTATCTTTGGTTTCTGAAGATTGGAAGGTTGCCAATGTAATGCCAATTTTCAAAAAGTGATCAAGGGGTGATCCAAGAAACTACAGACCATGCGTTTGATGTCTGTGCCAGGCAAAATGGTAGAAACTATCATAAAAAACTAAATTGATGAACTTATAGATAAGCATAGTTTAATGAGACAAAGCAACTTGGATTTAGCCAAGGGAGTCCTGCCTCACAAATTTGCTACATTTTTCCAGGGCAAAATAATGTGGATAAAGGTGAACCAGTTGATATAGTATATCTGGATTTCCAGAGAGCATTTGACAAACAGACTTCTTAGGAAATTAAAATGTCATGAGATAGAGGGCAGTGTCCTTTTGTGGATTGCCAACTGGTTAAAAGATAGAAAACAGAGAGAAGGGCTAAATAAATTTTCCCAATGAAAAAAGTTAAATAGTGGAGTGTCCCAGGGATCTGTTCTGGGACCACTGCTTTTTAATATAGTTATAAACAACCTGGAGAAGGGAACAACAAGTGCGGTGATCAAATTTGCCAGTGACACAAAATTATTCAAAGCTGTTAAATCACAAGAGGATTGTGAGAAATTGAAAGGGAACCTTGCAAAACTGGCTGATTGGGCATGCAATTGGCAAATGAAATTTAATGTGGACAAGTGCAAATTGATGCAATTAAGGGAAGAGTAACCCAAATTATAACTACAGAATGCAAGATTCCACATCAGGAGTCACCACTCAGAAAAAGGATCTAGGTGTCACCATTGAAAATACGTAGAAATCTTCTGCTCAGTGTGCAGCAGCAGCCACGAAAGCAAATAGAATCCTAGGGATTATTACAAAAGGAATGGAGAATAAAAGAGAGAATATCATAATACCTCTGTATCGCTCCATGGACACCACATCTCAAAAAAATATATAGCAGAATTAGAAAAGGTACAGAGAAGAGTGATGAAAATGATAAAGGGAATGGAACAATTTCCCCTAAGAAAGAAAGGCTGAAGAGGTTAGGACTCTTCAGCTTGGAGAAGAGACAGCTGAGGGGAGATATGATAGAGGTCTATTAAATAATGAATGGAATGGAATGAGTAAACAATCAGTTGTTTTCTCTTTCAAAAAGTACAAAGACTAAGGGAAACACAATAAAGTTACTAAGTAACACATTTAAAACTAATAAGAGAAAAATATTTTTTATTCAACATATACAGGGGGATATTAAATCCCCGGTGCAGGCAAATCTCGGCAGATATGCATGTGGCTGGGCCAAGTGCGCGCCAAGCGTATTTTCTAAACTGAGGGGCAGATTTTCAAAGGGTTATGTGCGTAACCCCCGAAAAGCTGCCCCTTCCACCCCCTGCGCCCGCCGAGCGCAAGCCCCGAGACACACGTAAGTCCCAGGGCTTTCCTGGGGGAGCGTGTTGGGGGCGTATCACGGCCGGCACGTCATCGGGAGGTGTTCCGGGGGCGGGGGCCACGGGCATGGTTCCGGCCCAGGGGCGTTCCGGGGGCATGGCCGTGGTCTCCGGACCAGCCCCCAGACCAGAACATGGCACGCCGGCAGCCGGCCGTCGCGCGCAAGTTATGCCTGCCTCGGGCAGGCATAACTTGTAAAATAAAGATGGGGGGGAATTAGCTAGGGCTGTGGGGGGGGGGGGGGGTTAGATAGGGGAAGGGAGGGGAAGGTGGGGGGGGGGGGGGGGCCAGAAGGAAAATTCCCTCCAAGGAAGCTCCGATTTCGGAACGGCCTCGGAGGGAACGGAGGATGGCTGCGTGGCTTGGCACACTTAGGCTGCTGATTTTGTGCAGCCTTGTGCGCGCCGACCCTGTATTTTATAACATGCGCACGGCAGCGCGCGCATGTTATAAAATTGGGAGTAGATTTGTTCGCACCGGGTTGCTCGAACAAATCTACTCCCGCGTGCACCTTTTAAAATCTACCCCTAAATGAATATGCATGAGAAATATTTTGTATACCGAAAGCATTTCCGGACCCTTAATGATTCACTTCCATCAAATGCAGCAACACTGAGCATCTTCTATTAAACTGAAACAGACAATACCAACCAATCACTACAATGTTTTACTTCTTGTTAAACTTTTTATCTCTCCTCTAACTCTAATCCCAGTTAGAATAACCCCTGTTTTATTGTAACTTTTTCTTCTACGCACTTGTTATACTTTTGTAATGTATACTCTTACGTTTTAGCTATGTACGTTATAATGTATTGCTCACCCCCTTGTTTATGTAAACCGACATGATACGAACTGCCGTGAATGCCGGTATAGAAAAACACAAATAAAATAAATAAATACATAGGAGATAATGCATGCTAATAAATCTCATACATATTTTTAAGGGATATCCTGAAAACCCAACTGGCTGGGTGGGCCTATAAGACTGATTTGAACTCTCCTGTTCTAAAGGGTGGCAATAATGGTATTTATTTAGTCCAGAATTATTTTCCCATTAATTTGTTATTTTGAAATTTAATTTCATGCTCCTCTGATGACTATTAGTCCATGTGGTGCAGATGGGGTATATCTCTCCTCCTTCTCCTTGAATATCAGAATGATATATATATAATCAATGGTGGGATGCCTCTCTTCTCCTTACTTCCTACTGTTTTTCTTCTCCCAGGAATGATTGAGAGATTCCATTAGAAACTCCAATCTCATTTAACAAAAATAGAAGAAAGTGTACATAGAAACTTCCTTCAGTAAATCTTCTAACTAAAGACAAAAAAATCTTTCCTACTTCCAAAAAGGAATTGCTAAAATAAAAGGAAAAAGGAAAACACAAATAAACTTCTTCTCCTTGGAAAACTGAACTAATTATTCACAACCTTTCTAGATATTTTTCCCTTTTATAGAAACAGGAAACAACCAACACAATAGCCTAGGAGCTAGAACCCACTATGGTATTCCTCTCCTCTACCTCCACTGATGGTGTAGTCTTCTTAGTAATGACCCGGTAGGGCTCCACTTATTCCAACTCTCCAGTCTTATTTTTTAGTCTTCTGGCATTTGCATACAGACAATTCAAAGTATATTTTTTAATTGTATTAACCTGCAGAGCAATTGAAATGGGCAGTTTGGAATGATTTATTAGGTACAGAAAAGAAGTGCCCCCTCCCAAAAGGCACTAATGCTGACTGCTGTAACAGATCTCATTAGAGGAATTATTCCATCTAAACGCTGCTTTTAGGAAGTGACTTTCAAGGTCAGTCTGCTTAATTCCCCTTAAGAAAGGAAAATGCAAAATAATGTTTGAAAACCATTAATTCATTGACTTTTCTACATTTATTTAATTTGAAGGTCATGTAGAAAATTAAAAATACTGTTCCTAAACTCTCAAACCATTTTATCAAGCAACCTGAAGAACTAATTATTTATAGTAGACTAAATATCCCTAATAAAGATGATAAGGCTGTATAATTTTGAGCAGATGCAGGTTTGATTCCGTGAATACAGTTACTGTTTTGCAACCCTCTGCCTGAATTCATTTGCAGAAATCTTTCAAGAATGAATTCTTAAAATGTTTTCTGATTAGCTTTAGACTTTATGCTGAAAACATGGGCTAGATGTTGTGGTGTGTGCACATTAAATTTCATTAGGTCTAATCCCCCTAAGGGGCACTAATACTTAGTCCTCTAACAGGTCTCATTAGGAGAATTATGCCATCTCAACGCTGCTTTTGAGAAGTGACTTTCAAGGTCAGTTTGTTTAATTCCCCCTAAGAAAGGGAAGAATACAAAATAACATTTGAAATCCATTTATTCATTGATTTTTCTATCTTTATTCAATTTGAAGGTGGTGTCGAAAATGAAAAATACTATACCCAAAGTATCAAACCATTTTAACAAGCAAGTCTGAGTGCATAAACTATGCTTTTAATTCAATTTTTTTCTTTGCATTCGTCTTTTCCCATAATGGTACGGGTCACTTCAAATTATATTTAATAAAAATCAAAATCTAAATAAATATGATTAGATGTTTCCACTTATTTATATATAGAGGTAAGCAAATTCATGAGGTTATTCTTGCTTCTGGTTGTGATTAAATGTATTTTAAAAGCTTTTACATTAGCACTTACAAGAGGCCCTAAAAGTGCCCAAATAGTCAAATCTTTTGTCTATCTTCTGGGATGTGGCTATTGGGGGGAGGGGTGGGGGGCGGTAGGCAAAGAGAGAAGCCTAGTAGAAGGTAAAATCTCTTTGGATAGCTGGACAGATTATTGAAAAAAGACTAGCAAGGTTTTTTTGCACTAGCTATCCCAAAGTGAATGGCCTGGTTAATGTGGAAACTGTTCCCCACACAGCAAAACTACATTGGGGCTACTCATTCAACCCACTCCCACCACCTCTACTAAAACATCTTTCCGATCTAAACCTTCCCTCTTCAAGAAAGGAAGTGTCTCCAAGTCCCACATGTGACAATGCTAAAGTACATGCAACTAATGCTTATTAGAGATGCTTATTAGATATATAGCAGATATATAGCTTATTAGATATATATATTCATATAGCATGAATATTGAAATGATACAGGAAGATTTGAAACTACAGATACATGTTTTGTTCTTGATTTAGAAATGATACTGTAGTGAATCTCCTACAAGTTGAACCCGATTACATGTTGAACATTTAATACATTTTTCATTTGCAATATTTTTAAGAATACAATTATTTAGTCTTTGAACTTGTTGAACACTTTAAGTTTGTCTAAAAAGCTAGTTTTAGCTCATTTTATGAATAACGAATTCTGGCGCTATATTAGCCCAGTTGAATCTCTGACCTGCTCATTTTCTTTTATTTATTTATTTATTTATTTATGGATTTATATACCGGGAGTTCCTGTATACAATACATATCACTCCGGTTCACAGTTAAACGGTAATAACTACTGCCGTGTGGCAGTTTACATGGAACAAATTTTTTCATTGGAACAAATCAGAACTTGATATGAGAAGAATAAGCAAACCAACTAACTAGTTTCAAACTTTAAACATATAAGTAAGGCAATTTAGTCTTAGCTAAGTAGTGCAGAGAAAAAAATACATTAGAACCAATGGATCAGGGTAATTATGGGTTGTTATATCAGTTAGTTCTTAGCTCTCTGGGAATGCTTGCAGGAAGAGCCAAGTTTTTAATTTCGCCTTAAAAGTGGTGTGGCACGGCTCCAGGCGGAGGTCTGGTGGTAGGGAGTTCCAGAGGGACGGGCCCGCAGTTGATAACGCGCGTTTTCTCAGTGAGGATTTTGCGGGCTGAGTAATCATTCTGTTTTGGTATGCACTTCTAGTCGGCTTGTCCGAAGTATGTAGTTGCAGCTTGAAGGTTAAGTTGAGTGGGGATATGTTATGAAGGGCCTTATGCATCATCATGCTGCTTTTGAACTCCATTTCTTTTGAAGTATAGCTCCCAAGTATAGCTCTCAAGTATAGCTCCCAAAATCCCAATTAAGAAATGTATTGTTAGCCCAGTTTTTCCTCAAACGTATCATTTACTAGAATTTTCCATCCACAGTAATACAGAAAATGCTGACTGAAAAAGACCAATTCAGTCATCAACTCTGTCCAGTTATTCTATTCACAATGCCAAGGATATATCCCAGTTGCTAATCAAAGTATAAGACCATCTGCAAGATATCTTTCCCCATTCAAGACAGTCTTTAATTGCATTTAGAACATTCTTTATTGACCGTGGCAACCTTGACATGTCTGGGCCCTGCAAGCCTGTCCCAAACATTCAATAAGTACACATAGGGCCTTATTTTCCAAATGTATCGCACGCGGTAAGGGATGTTTCCCACGCGAAATGTCCCTTTTCGCGTGCGATACCAAAATGGGGGCAGAGTTGGCCCCGGAAGAGGAGGAGTCGGGGCGTCACCGGGGCCAACTCCGTGATGACGGCACGCACAGCGAAAAGGTAAGTGCCTTTTCGCTGCCTATTTTGCTACCAATAGCTACACCTCCTATGGTGGCGCTATTGGGTGCGAAACCGGCAGCGATCGCACTGTCTCGGTGCGATCGCTGCCGGCTAGCGCAGGCCTGCCCTCCATTTCGCCCCCCTGCCCCTCATCTTTTAAAGTATCGCAGGCCTGCGATCCTTTAGAAAATGAGGCCCATAGACAATTATTCATGTGAAATTATATAAGGTCTCAACTTTATTCTTAGGAACTGTGACAAGGAAACCTACACCTGTGTACCCAAGCCTTTGCATCGCAAATAAAATGCCTTCAATACTAGAAAATGCAGGAATAAGAGGGGGGAGCCCTATGCAAGTCAGGGCTTTTTGGACAGCATGCCCTGTGCTAGCAAGGCTATCAGTCTCTAGGCCTGTAACTCATCTTAATCAGGAGCCACCTGTCTGCCACCAAATGGGGCCAGTCTCCTGGTGACAAACAACTTCAGCCATTCAAGCAGGGTCTTGGGTAAATACCAGTGTCCTAGCATACATGCTCACCCCATCCTAAGGCTCAGGTAACTCACGCAACTGTAACATGTGTTAAGCTAAATTACAAACACAGGGGGTCATTTATAAAAGTACTGTATGGCGTTTTCGCATGCGTTAAGGCGGTTTTTGCATGCAAAAAACGCCTTAATGCATGTGAAAGCATCATAACGTTTGGTGCGATGCAAATGAGAAAAAAGGGGAGGATATTGGGGCAGGAATTTTGGCCAAGTGGGCTGGGCTCACAATTTTGTAAAGCTATATCGCATGGCTTCAACTACACGTTTTTCATTTGTGTAAAGCTGTGTGATAGGGCTTTAATGTGCCTCTATATTATGATACTACTATCCTTATGTTAAGGATCTCTATGTTCATTTGTTGTTGTTGTTTAACCTATTTTCCACGCTGCACTTATGTTATCTCCCTCCCAGTTCCTACTCCCTGTTAGCATGTACTTTCAAACCTGCTGTTCAAATGTAAACCGGTGTAATGTCCCTACTAATACCGGTATATAAAAGTCTTTAAATAAATAAATAAATTGTGGTTGTGATGTTTTTTCCACATGCTGTTTGAGTGGTTTTAAGATCCTGGAGAGTCAGCCAAGCTATCAGGGCCCTCTGGGGGGGTGGGAAAGAGAGAGAGAGAAAGAGGGAGAGAGAGAGAGATTTCTCTGTGGGAGGCCCACCTAGTAACTCGAGGTGAGGTTTAGGTATCAGTGTAGGGGTTAGGGGCCACTTTGACATTCAAAGTGGGAAGTACGAACAGAATAATGCCCTCTTGTGAAGATTTGATGACCTTCGGAGTGAGGAGACTCACCCAAAGATGAGATTTGTGCAATGTTCTCTCAACCTAGCTTGATGTTACTCAGGTAGAGAGTCCATCAAGCTAGGTTGAGAGAACATTGCACAAATCTTAAACCGACCTGAATCTTAAACCGACCTGATTTGATATGTATATCGAGAATGTCAGTATATAAAAACCCTAAATAAATAAAAAAATATATAAATAAATCTTATCTCTGGGTGAGTTTCCTCACTCCAAAGATCATAAAATCTTCACAAGAGAGCACTATTCTGTTCGTACTTCCCACTTTGAATGTCAAAGTGGCCCCTAACCCCTACACTAATACCTAAATCTCACCTCGAGTTATTAGGTGGGCTTCCGCTAGAGATATAAATGCCTATCTAGGGTTAGGGCATGATGGCTAGTCTCTTCCTCCCTCCCTCCCAGAGCTTAAACATGGTCCCCCCAGTGTTTGTATGTAGGAAATACATCAATTCTGGCATTTATCACAAAGTGCCGAAAAGTTGTCATAATTCACACTAAGATAGTGCTTCAAATAGGTATTAGCGCAAATTGCGATAAACTGCCTATTACCATAAAACACACCCCTTTTCCTATCACATGCGATATTTAGTTCATTTTGATAAATCCAGGCCAAAATTACAAATAGAAGAACAACAATATTGAACTACAGTCAGATTGTGTGTACTAACTATACAAATGCAAATGTGCCAGCAGACCGGCACATGAGCAGGTGGCTCAGCGACTCTGCTTCCTTTTAATTTTCTCCAAGTAATGTTTTATCAAGTTTAAATCATTATCAGTTTGCTTAGACAATATCCAAATATTTGAAAAAAAAAGTTCAATTGTATTTTAAATATATCTCAGTATTAGAAAATAGAATGAAATTACACAAAGCAAAATCAAATTTTTGCTTGATTACTTTGGTACATCACAAATCATTAGTTTCTCAGATTAAACAGAATATAATTTAGTTTTGTTCAATTTCAATTTCAATTTTTTTTGTGTTGTTTTTCTCTTGAAGCACAACTGATAATCATTCACGTATTTTGTCATAACAGTAGTCTTTTTTTTTTTTTTTTTGCTTTCTATTACATTTTTTATAATTCTCATAATTTTATCCAAGGGATATTTTAGAACGATAATAAAAAAAAAGTAAAATTAAAGAGCTCAAATCATAAGTGTGGTGAATGCATATAATGATGCCCCGGTGTAGGTAGGATAGACAAATATGGTATCAGAATTTATGAAAGAATAATGTGTGATGGGAAAAAGATTGATAATTTCTATTCTATGATATGCATCTTTAGATCATTAAGGGGGTCATTTACCAGACGGATCGTACGTGATAAGGGACGTTTTGCACGCGAAAAGTCTCTTATCGCGTGCGATACCAAGATGGGGGCGGAGTCAGCCCCGGAAGAGGAGGAGTCGGGGCATCACCGGGGCCGACTCCGCGAAGACGCCGTGGACGACGAAAAAGTAAGGGCCTTTTCGGGTCCTACTTCGCGCCCAATAGCTACACCTTCTATGGTGGCGCTATTGGGTGCAAAATCGGCAGCGATCGCACCGAGGCGGTGCGATCGATGCCGGCTAGCGCAGGACCGCCCACCCGTTTTGGCCCCTGCCCCTCATTACCTAAAGTATCACAGGCCTGCGATACTTTAGAAAATGAGGCCCCATGTCTCACTTCATGTGGCTTACAGTTTAGATTCTTCTATATTGCTAGCCATTTTTTGGACTACTACTTTCGTTTTATCCTTTTGGAAGTCTGGATTTCAAATCTGGATATAATATTATAAATGATTTCTCTCCTTTTTTCCAATGGTAATTCTTCCTTCATGCATCCTATAACTTCTCTGATTATAGCTACTGCTTTGCTGCACTGTTTTGCCAGCTTAAGATCATCAGACACGATCACCCATCATATCTCCCCACCCAGTAGATTTCTCTCCTCTTTGTACTCACTACCCTTTAAGATCGTATCTTTTATATTACTAAACCATAATGTTTGAGTCTATACTTGTTTTGCATTAATACAAAGTTGCATACATTTTGACCCCTCTTCCTTGGATCTTTAATAATAGTAAATGTTACCATTGTGGCTTCCTCCAACCCTCTCCAGTCTGAATGCTCAGAAGGAAGGGTATTTACTTCTAGCACTGAAGCAAAAACTGTGTGTAGTTTATGCTCCCAGTGTAGTTTATGGCAGAATCTGTGCTGCAGATCATCAAGAGTGGGTATGTGCATATCTCGGTCCTGGTAGGTATTTTTAAGGTTCAAGGGAAGGAGGGGAATGTCCAGGGAGAAGGGTTAAGCATTGCAATCATTCAGACTGGGGGGGGGGGGGGACGGGACTGGGGGAGATGGCCCATCGGCAACATTTACTAATATCAGAGGTCCAGAGAAGGGAATGGAGGGAGCATCCAGTGGACCCTGGAATATTTTCTTAACATTTTAAAGAGGATTATGGGTAGGGGTGCATGGCTCAACAGGGCATCTATACAGGTTTGTAGAGGAAGGTAGAAAATCAGGTATAGGTCCTTTACTTCCTCATCTTTTTTTTTTTTTTTTTAAATACTACTTAATCAGATATCTTATGAAGATATTCGGTTAAGTAAGAAATTATCTGGCCACATAAGACCGGATCACTTTAGACCTGCTCTGAAATATCCCAGAATGCCTCTTTAATATCCAGTCAAACTTTAGCTGGATAATGATTTATCCAGTTAAAATCTAGTCATATAAGGGCTTGAATATACAAAAACTTGCTATTTAGATGGATAACTTATACGTTATTCATCTAAATGGCTTTGAATATTGACCTCATATGTTGAGCCATGCAATAAAATAACAGAAAAAAATCTATAAGCATCAACAGCCTCTTTGGTTAGCTGCTATCCTGTTCACATACTGGGAAATCTGTAGATTTTTGAGGCACTTTTATTAGTATTTTGTGGTGAAGTATGTTTCACAGTGTGGTTATTTTGACACTTCACTTGCCTTTGGTTGGTTGAATTTTCCTCAAGACACATAGTTTAATTCATCCTAAAGTTCCTTTGGAGCTAAGTTCCAAATGGTAGGGGTGAGATAACTAAATGCTTGCCATCTCTTAGACATAAAATATAACCTTGCTTCAGATGGAGCATTCACAATGCCCCTGCTGAGATGGTCTAAGCACTCTGAAAGGTTTGTACTTCTGCAGCTCTTCTGCCAGATATTTGGTGCACTTCTGTGTAAGAAGTTAAAGGCAATACCCACAGCCTCTTGCTATTGTGTGGGAGAAACCACATAATGAGCTTGTTGCTTCATAATTCACAAACTGCTGCAGAATCAACTCACCTCCCCCCTTCCCCTCCCCCTTCCCTGTCCTGTCCTGAAGGGAACAGGAAGGGAATCATGAAGTTGAAGTAGAGAGAGAAAGCCATCTGAATGTTTGATCCCTGAAAGATCTCTTAAATCAGACCAAAGGCGATTTTGATATAATTCCTGGATGGATTGAAACCCCTTTAGAATTTCATTTTTATGCAAAGGTTCATGCATCTGTGAATATATAGCCCGTTCACATTACCTTGATATGTTTTGGAAGTCTGTAATTGCTGGTGTCTCACAGCACGTAGCGGGAAGGGCATTCATTTCAATTCAGAGAAGCCTGGATGACTGACACTAATGCTGACAAGTTTCATGCTTGTGCAAATTCAACCCCTTTTTGTATCCGTTACCATGAATTTAGAACATGTGCACATATCTGTGTAAATAAGAGGATGGCAAACTGATGATGCAGAGGGCATTTTTAGCATAACAAGCTCATATACTCGGAAAGATGAGAAAAACTTTCTCAATGAAATATTAAAAGGATGGTTGCGGCCATTCTGGATCTAAAAAGGTATCTCTGGGGGAAGTGTGGTTTCAAGATGGCTGTTCCTAATGCTCTCTCCCACTAACCAGCGACTCTCTTTAAAAATATTTTTCCTGCAACAGTTTTTCCTCTTAACCTCGATAGGGAAAAGGAAATGGAAAGCACGTACTTTCCCCAAGATTTATTCACTATCGACCGCCAGACCAATCGACAAGTTTGCCATGGTTAGTAGCGGGGCAATGGCTCAGCAACTTGGATCCAAAGATGCATCCTTGGAGAGTGCAGGGTGTTTCACTCTTGCCAGATCGCCATCTTCTCCCCCATGCAACCTACCTTAGTTGCTGGTATTGAGACCACATTTCATTCTGTGGTGGACCCCAGTCTAGAGAGACCTTTCAGATATGCCCTGTGTATGCCAGCTGGGCTGCCACTGCCTGCGTCAATGAGAGTTGAAGGGCCGAAAGGAGTCCTTACCAGACAAGACGGTGTTTCCTCTCCTATTTCGGTGTCATATTTGCTGGGAAATCTGCCTCTACCCCAGGTAACAACACATGGGAGAGATTATTTTATTCTCTCTAAGCCCATTGTTATAACTCTTGATTCTATCTGGGAGGCCATTGCTGGTCTTTCTTCTCAGTTTGAATATTATGTCATCTCACAGCACTCTCTTACTGATTCGCTAAAAACTTCTAAAAAAGATATGTTAAAATGATTTGCTCAGGTTTCGAAATTGCAGCTTTAGATTTCTTCACTTATGGAAAATGTTGGAAATATATTGAAAGGCTATATGGCACTTCAATATAAAATTGAATCCTTAGAAAATGTGGTGAGATCTATAAATATTCAATTACTAAATTTTCCAAAGCAAAAAACTGTTCCACTATCTTAGATGTTAAGAAGATATGTTTTGGAGATATTAAAAATTCCTGAGAATATATTACCACCTTTAGCTAAGGTGTATTATTTACCATCTGCAAAGATGAATCAATCTCAAGATTTAGAATTACAACCTTCCTTGAATGTTTTGAATATATCGTTTTTTTTGTTTTTTTTGGGAACCCTCAGGAACTACTGTGACTAATGCTGCAATTTTAATAGCTACTTTTGTGGTGGACTCAGATTAGGACTTGGCAATGAGATATTTCTTTTGTAATAGAATTTCCTCTTTTTTCAATTTTCATGTTAGTATATTTCCTGATGTCACAAACGCCACCCAGCTTAGAAAGAAAAGGTTTCTTATCTTGCATCGAGAGGTGTTACAACTTGGGGCACTGTTTTGATTAAATTTCCCTTGCAAATGTGTAATTAAGTTGCAAGGGGTCAAATATATTTTTTCTGAACCCTTGCAATTGACCAATTTCATAACTCAGAGGAAATCCTCTTCTCTGTTGAGTGTCTCTTCTCCCTCATATTGATGGATAAATACATAGGGGTAGATTTTCAAAAACGGCGCGTTCGTGTACTTTTGTTGGCGCTCCAGGCGCAAACAAAAGTACGCGGGATTTAGTAGATACGCGCGTAGCCGCTAAAATCCTGGATCGGCGCGCGCAAGGCTGCCTATTCCGTGTAGCTGGCGCGCGCCGAGCCACGCAGCCTGCTGCCGTTCCCTCCAAGGCCGCTCCGAAATTGGAGCGGCCTCGGAGGGAATTCGCTAACGCCCTCCCCTCACCTTCCCCTCCCTTCCTCTACCTAACCCACCCCCCAGCCCTGTCTAAACCCCCCCCCTACCTTTGTTGGGGGATTTACGCCTCCCAGAGGGAGAAGTAAATCTCCGCGCGCCAGCGGGCTGCTGGCGCGCCTAGACGCAACCCGGGGGCGGTTCCGGGGGGCGCGGCCACACCCCCGGACCGCCCCGGGCCGAAACCATGCCCCTGGGCCCGCCCCCGAAACGCCGCGTCCCGCCCCGAAAACGGCACGCCGCTCGGACCCGCCCCCGAAACACCGCGTCCCACCCCGAAAACGGCACGCCGCTCGGACCCGCCCCCGACACGCCCCCCTCGGAAAACCCCGGGACTTACACGAGTCCCGGGGCTCTGCGCGCGCCGGTAGGCCTATTGAACATAGGCGCACCGGCGAGCAGGGCTCTTAAAATCCGCCCCATATTCTCTGAGCTTAATTAGGTATGTCTTTTCTTTTTCTTCTTTAATGATTCCTCACATTGGGGTAGATTAAAAAAAAAAAGCGCAATCGCGTACTTTTGTTTGCGCAGCAGGCGCAAACAAAAGTACGCTGGATTTTATAAGATACACGCATAGCCGCGCGTATCCTCTAAAATCCTGGATCGGTGCGCACAAGGCTGCCGATTTTGGGCAGCCTGCACGCGCCGAGCCGCGCAGCCTGCCTCCGTTCCCTCCGAGGCCGCTCCGAAATCGGAGCGGCCTCGGAGGGAACTTCCTTTCGCCCTCCTCTCACCTTCCCCTCCCTTCCCCTACCTAACCCACCCCCCCGGCCCTATCTAACCCCCCCCTTACCTTTGTCCCTAGATTTACGCCTGCGAGAAGCAGACGTAAATCTACGTGCGTCAGCGGACTGCTGGTGTGCCGTCTTCCAACCCGGGGGCTGGTCCGGAGGCCTGTACCACGCCCCCGGGCCGGCGCCACGCCCAGGTCCCGCCCCTGAAACGCCGTGCCCCGCCCCCCGAAACGCCGCACCATCTGGTCCCGCCCCCGACACACCCCCTTTGAAAAACCCCGGGACCTACGCGCGTCCCGGGGCTCTGCGCACGCTGGCGGCCTATGGAAAATAGGCGCGCCAGCGAGCAGGGCTTTTAAAATCCGCTGGATTGTTTTCTACAATCTCCCCCCCCCCCCGTATTGTGGGTTAATATTGGAAAAAAGTTTATTTTAATTGGAATTACCATAATATGTGTTTCTTGTTTCTGTACAAGGTTATTTCTTGGAATTATTGTAAAAATAATAAATAAATATTTAAATAAAGGATGGTTACATAATTTTAATTCAAAACAAATTTTAATTTATTTAAAGCTTTTTTTTTCTATACAGTCATTCATAGTTACATCATGCGACATTTCATGGTTAAAAGTTTGTACTTATGTCTTTACTTTTTGTACTTGGTACATTTTTTATTTGTATGAATATTAAATATTGTTTAAAAATAAACAATGTAAATTCTCAGTAAATATTGTAGAGTGTGAATTTTTTTTTAATTTTTTATCAAATTTTCAATTACACATCAAGAAAACAATCTTGTGTAGAAAGCATATAATAGTAAATATTGTATACACCAAACAAATACTCTCACATATCATTATGCTTTTAAAGTCCTCGTCTAGGGGGAGATTCTTACACAACCTTAGGAAATACATCATATATATAAGAAAAAACAGGGCCTTATACGGGATTATTATGTACTAGAAACTGTACCCGTTCTACGCCCGGGCGGCGAGCATTTTTATTGCACATATGCTCTTGTATGGAAGCGTTAGCTGAAAAGGAAAAATTAAATTGTTTTCACCCAGGGCAAGGGACGTAGAGGCACATTTGCTAAAGCCAGGGCTGGCAAAGTTTATTTACCAAGCTGTCTCTTGCACTCCCCCACACCCCCTCTCCTCTCTCACACACACATTCTCTCTCACCGGCATCCCCCTCCCCTCATATAGGCTCCCTCTCTCTGAAACCCACACTCAAGCATCCTCCCACCCACCCTCTCTTACCTCCCATGCTCTCTCTCACACCCTCCCTACCCCCCACTTACCAACCATGCTCTCTGTTACCCCCCTCTCTTACACACATATTCTCTCTCACCGGCATCCCCCCCATGCTCTCTCTCACACCCTCCTGCTGTCTCTCACCTTCTCCTCCCCGGCACACATTCTCACTCACTGGCATGCCGTGGGACCCGTGCCATTCACAGTGAAGATGAAGGCCCGGCGTGCTGTTCACGGCGAAGATGAAGGCCCAGCGCGCCGTTCGTGGCACACAGGGGCCTTCTATTTTCGCCTTGAGCAGAAAATAGCAGCGGAGACCCCGGAATGCCGCGAACGGAGCACATCCCGTGGCACACGCTCTGTTCACGGCGAAGATGAAGGCCTGGACGCACCAATCGTGGCACACAGGGGCCTTCACTTTTCACCGCAAACGGCGCACCGGACCTTCATCTTCGCCACAAATGGAGCGTGTGCCGCAGGATGTGCTCCATTCGCGGCATGCCAGGACCTCCTCTGCTATTTTCTGCCTGTCCCACGATGGCTGCTGTCCTTCCAGTTTTGAATAGTCTTCCAGCAAGGGAGGAAATTGGTGAGGTGAGGGAGGAAATCTGCGGGAAGGAGGAATTTTGCGCAAAATCTGCATTCTGCAGTAGCGCTGAATTCCCCCAGGAGTACCACTTGTACTGGTGTTGTGACATGGCCGCTGTATGGCGTGTTTGAACCTCCAAGGCGGCCAGGGAGCCACCTGCACCATCTATTGGCGGGCTGGGGAGCATGCTCAAGCACTGACGGATACACTACCAAGCCCGATATATTATAGCTCCATCTATTTGCGGGCTGGGGAACATGCACGAGCACTGACGGACACACTACCAAGCCTGATATATTATGGATTTCTATTCGGGTCCAGCTGAAATCTCTTAGTACTTTAGCCTTCCAACAGCGGAGAAGATGTTAATATCTCAGTAGAGTAACTTTTTAAAGAGTTCTCTAACTGTTCAGGTTGAAAGAATATATATGAAATGTTTCTATATTTTATGCTACATTTGCATGGATATTTTAAGATATACATGGTTCCCATCTTTTGGACTTGTGATCTCAAATTCAAAACCTGCTTCCTTCTGTGCTGCATACTTCTAGCCAGATCTGGGAATATCCCAACTTTTAACCCCAAAAATAATTCAGCTCGATTCCAGAAATATGATCTTAAAATCCAATCTCTATCAGATTCGAGGAGAAATGTTACTATCAATGTTGCCGGCTTCACTTGCTCCGTTTGGGAGGTTTCAGTTATATCCAATACTGGACTTTCTGATACTGCAGGTATCACCGGAGTCAACACTTGAAAGTCTTTTCCCTTTTCTTTCTCTTATTTTTTTAAAGAAAGATATATAATATACCCTAGATGTTGGGGGGATCGCCGCTTCAGGAATCTTCAATGTTTGTAAAAGATATTGTCTCCACATATCTCGTGGGGTCACCATGGAATCTTTTGGGAAATTTATTAGACATAAATTTCTCCCCTTTATTTGATTCTCCATGTTTTCCAATCGGTTCATCAGAATGGAATTTTCTTTAATTATATTGCATGGAAGATTTTTCATTTCTTTTATATTCGTCTCAACCTTTTCAATTTTAACCTTTTGCATTCTGTTTCTCCTCAACCTTACAAACTCTTTCCATGTTGTTATTTAACAAAGAAGCCAATGGATTAATTTGATTAAAGAGGTTATCATTTACTGTTTGTATGGCTTCCCAAATGTTTTCCAGGGAAAAAGTTTCCGGTTTCACTAATTCCTTTTTTTCAGGTAATTTAAAAAGTACTTTCCTTTCTGTTGGAAGCTGCTCCATACAGCCTTCAGCGTCTCCCAGGCTGGTCTCTGCATCCGAGTGAAGCGTCAGCTGTCTCAATCCTCCACCTTCCTAGTCCTCCGACGAGCCTCCGGCGGTTTCACTCCCACTCCTCTGAAGCAGGCCGCTCCCGACCACCTCTCGCAAGGCCGCGGGATTTCCTGGAGGCATCCGAAAAACCGGGGAACAAGGTCGTCTGAAGCTCATGAGGGGACGCGGTTTCCTCTTCCTCCCGCTCTTCCCGCTGTGAGTCGCCGTCTGGTTTCTGCTCCCGTATCACATGTGAGTCCATTGGGCCTTTAATTAAACCCTCACTAGCTGCTGCCAAACTCTCTCTTTCTTTAGCCCTCCTTTTTCTTGCGGAGTGCAGCATTTTCTACACAATTCAGTTGTTACCTCCGGAGCCCAAGTCACACACGTCCGGTCCTATCAGCCATCTTGGATCCCCCAGAGGTGTGAATTTTTACGCAAAATTATGCTAAAGTGTCATATAATTGCCACACAATTTATTAACTCTTGCTAGAAAAACTTGAAAAATCTGCCACAGGAAGCCAGAGCTTTTGCTTAAAGATAAAACATAAGAGGGGTCAATATTAAAAGCCATTTAGCTGAATAACTCACATTTAACTGGATAAATAGAAATAAAGAAACATAGAAACATGTCACAGAAAAAGACCATATGGCCCATCCAGTCTGCCCATCCATGCAATCAATTTAGCATTATAATTCTCATTACTTCCTTAGAGATCCCTTGTAATTATCCCATGTCTTCTTAATTCAGATACTGTTTTTGCCTCCACCACTTCCACTTGGAGGCTGTTCCATACATTACCACCCTCACTGTAAAGAAATATTTCCTCAGTCTACCCCCTTTCAACTTCATTTCATGACCCCCTTTAGAGCCTACTTTTTATTGAAAAATTGAAAATTTTCCTCTAAGAATTAACATGTTTAGATCTTTAAGTTTATCCCCATATGCTTTTGAATGAAGACCAATGACCATTTTAGTAGCCACACTCTGAACTGACTCCATCCTGTTTATATCCTTTTGAAGGTGCGTTCTCCAAAATTGTCCACAGTATTTAAGTGAGGTTTCACCAGAGACCTTTATAGGGTCAATATCATCTCCCTTATCCTGCTGACCATTCCTCTCCTTATGCAGCCAAGCATGTCTCTGGCTTTTACCACCTGTCACTTTATCCACCTGTTTGGCCACTTTAAGATGATCAGGTAGAAGTTCTCTTCCTTTGTGCTTAGAAGAATTTCACCTCCATTACAATAAATTTCCTTTGGATTTTTGCATCTTAAATGTATTACTCTGCATTTTTTAGGATTAAATATTAGCTGCCAAACCTTAGACCATTCCTTGAGTTTCGCTAGATCCCTCTCCATGTTTTCCACTTCTTCCTGGCTGTCCACCCTTTACAGATTTTGGTATCATTGGCAAAAAGACAAATCTTTCCCAACAATCATTCCATAATGCAGCTCACAAAAATTTTGAAAAGAACCGTTCCAAGGACCAATCCCCAAGGCACACCAATAGTAACAACCCCCTACTCAGAGAAAACTCAATTTACCACAACCATTAATCACCTTCCACTCAGCTAGTTTCTAAGCCAGTTAGACACTCTAGGATCCATATAAAGTGGCACACAATTTAGTTATACATTTGGGGTAAATTTTAAGACCTGCTCGTGGATGTACATATGCGCACGCTACCTGGCACATGCAAGTTATAAAATCGGGGTCGGAGCGCGCAATGGGGTACACACAAGTGCACCTTGTTCCCTTCCCCCTAACCCAACCTTCCTATCCCTTCCTCTACCTTTCCCTCCCTAGCCCTACTCTAAACCTCCCCAAATTTTTATCTAACCTTTTATGCCTGCCTAGTGGCAGGCACAGATTGTGTGTGCCGGCAACCTGTCGGCACGTGATCCTCCAACACAGCGGCAATGACCACTGTGTCAGAGGCCTCTGGCCCCGCCCATGCCCTGCCCTGCCCATGTCCCGCCCCAAACCAACCCTTTTTGCAAGCCCCAGGACTTACACGCCTCCCGGGGCTTTACACACGTCACCGGGCCTTTTAAAAATAGGCCCGGCGCGCATAACCCCCCCATACATGCGCAAGGCTTTTAAAATCTGGCCCTTTCTGTGCAGAACCATGTCAAAGGCTTTGCTGATATTCAAATACACTACATTTAGCACTCTCCCTTGATCCAACTCTCTGCTCACCCAATCAAAGCAATTGATCAGATAAGTCTAACAAGATTTACCTCTTTTAAAAATCATACTACCTCAGATATTACAATCCATTGGATTCCAAAAATGGCATTATCCTCTGTTTTAGCATTCCATTAGTTGCTTCCCACAGAGTTCAGACTAACAGCTCGATAAAGTAACGTGCAGTTGAAGATTTCCCGTCTGTAACGTGCTGGGAGCGCACAATACAGACGAGTAAGGCGAACCAGCGATACAGTCTCCAGTTTCACGTGTCCTTAGCGCTTCTTAAAATAGACACATAACCCTTTCCGCACGCAGCATGTATATGATGTGTAAATGAACGAATTAGCTGTATAATGAAGGAATTAGCTATTCCCCTCCGATACTGTAACGGGCGCTGATATTATCTCCTTAGTAACCCGCTGTTTTGCCGCGACCTTAACGTGTTAGTTTACCGCCTCCCCCTAGTAGGTGTTAGGACTGTGAGTCTAGTAACAAATCCATCGACACCACTTAAGATACTCAAACACAATAAAACACAATAAAAAAAAAAAAAAGCGATACAGAGATGAGCGAGAAAATGTAATGCTGTGGGACACATAAAAACCTGTCAGAAAAAAAAAAAAATTAAATACCTGTCACTTTCGTGCGGTCATCCAGGCAGCGGCGGGAGCCGGAGGGCCGCGTGGGTCCAGGCGGCCGGCGGGTGGCGGCGGGAGCCGGGTGTTCGATCGAGGCCGCGGGCGGGTAGGCGCGTGTTCGATCGGGTGGGCGGGTGGCGGCAGCGGCGGCGGGATCCGGGGGGCGGGTGGGCGCGTGTTCAAACGAGGCCGCGGGCGGGTGGGCGCCTGTTCGATCGGGCGGGTGGCGGCAGCGGCGGTGGATCCGGGGGGCGGGTGGGCGCGTGTTCAAACGAGGCCGCGGGCGGGTGGGCGCCTGTTCGATCGGGCGGCGGGACCCGGGGGGCGGGTGGGCGCGTGTTCAAACGAGGCCGGGTCGCACAGGCGCGCATTAATTCAGGCGGAGGGAGCCGGCGGCGAAAGCGGCCTCCGGCAACCCCCACCGGCAGTGAATTAATGCGCGCCTGTGCGACCCGGCCTCGTTTGAACACGCGCCCACCCGCCCCCCGGATCCCGCCGCCTGATCGAACAGGCGCCCACCCGCCCGTGGCCTCGTTTGAACACGCGCCCACCCGCCCCCGGATCCCGCCGCCGCTGCCGCCGCCCGCCCGATCGAACAGGCGCCCACCCGCCCGCGGCCTCATTTGAACACGCGCCCACCCGCCCCCCGGATCCCGCCGCCGCCCGCCCGATTGAACAGGCGCCCACCTACCCGCGGCCTTGTTTGAACACGCGCCCACCCGCCCCCCGGATCCCGCCGCCGCTACCGCCGCCCGCCTGCCCGATTGAACACGCGCCTACCCGCCCGCGGCCTCGATCGAACACCCGGCTCCCGCCGCCGCCCGCCGGCCGCCTGGACCCACGCGGCCCTCCGGCTCCCGCCGCTGCCTGGATGACCGCACGAAAGTGACAGGTATTTAAAACATTTTTTTTTTATAACACTCAAGTTTTTACATATTTTTGGTTTTTTGGGGTTTTTTTACACTTCCTGGTGCCTGTCATTTCAAATGTCATTTGAAATGACAGGTACCAGCGCACCCAGGTTACTGTATAGGCGCTGTATTAAGCGCCTATACAGTAAAATGGGTTGCGCGGGCATAACCCTTCCCTAACGCTTCACAGCCGCAGCATGCATTTGCATGCAATTAGAAGAGAGTATCAGGCGCTAGGTCAAGAGAACTGTGCGTGTGGGGAGGAAGGGTGCGCCTGGCAATGCCGCACTCTTTCTGCCGCAGTTTTAGAGTATCGATCTGTAAGTGGCCTGTAATTCCCAGCCTCCTTCTTACTTCCACTTTTATGAATAGGAACCATAATTGATCTCTCTAGCTCTAGACTCTAAAGAAGCATTGAAAAGGTCAGCTAGTGGAGCTGTCAGGACATCTCTAAGTTCTCTTAGTACCCTTGAATGTATTTTATCCTGCCCCATTGCCTTATGTACATTAAGTTTAGTTAGCTCCTGTTCTTAAATTGATTGAGGTTTACATCACTTCCAAGTCAGTCTTGGTGTCTTGGGCTTGATACTCTGTTAGGTAGATCCAAGAGAGGGAAACATTAATAAGAATTTCTCCTATACATTACTCCCTCTCCTTAGATCCCCATGTCAGATAAGTTTAACACATCAGTGATCCCTAGAGATAATGTGTTGGTGAGAGCAATTAATTATTTTATGAGACCAGCGCAACTCAATGACAGCCAGAGATATAGGGCCGGATTTTAAAAGGGTTACGCGCATAAGGTACGTGCGTAACCCTTTTAAAAAAAACCCCTGCACGCGCCGAGCCTATATTGCATAGGCTTCCAGCACGCACAAAGCCCCAGGATGCCCGTAAGTCCTGGGGCTTTCTTGGAGTGGGCGTGTCAGGGGCGTGACACAGTCGGCGCGTCATACAGGGGCGGTGCCGCAGGCGTGGTTTCGGCCCAGGGGCATTCTGGGGGCATGGCTGTGGCCTCTGGACCAGCCCCCGGACCAGAACATGGAGTGCGGCAGCCGGCCTGGCGCACGCAAAGTTACACCTGCTTCGAGCAGGCGTAACTTTCATGATAGATGTAGGGGAAGGGAGGGGAAGATGGGGGAGGGCAAAGGAAAGTTCCCTCCGAGGCCGCTCCAATTTTGGAGCGGCCTCGGAGGGAACGGAGGCAGGCTGCGTGGCTCAGCGCGCGCAGGTTGCCGATTTTGGGCAGCCTTGCGTGCGCTGACCCAGGATTTTAATGGATACGCGCGGCTACGTGCGTATCTATTGAAATCCCGCGTACTCTTGTTCGCGCCTGGTGCACGAACAAAAGTATGCTTGTGCGCAGATTTATAAAACTGCCCCATAGTCTTTAAAAATAATATGATTTTTATTGGACTTGAGGAGATCTTATAGATCAAGTCTTGTTATAGATATAGAAAGATAGGTAACAAATAGAATGGTCTTACCATATATGAATTATTAGCCAGTCTCATCTTGGTCTGCCTTGAGTTACAATGGCAGCCTCAAGTACTAATTTTTCATTGTATTTATACTTTTCATTTGTTGACAATTTATGGCATATAATTTTAACAACACATGGACTCATAGTCTTAACATCTCAGAGACATATGAACTTATGGTCACATATATAAATTCAAGATTTTAGATTATGAATTTATCATTAAGTTCTAGTGTGTATATTTTAATAAAAACTGTATAAAAGCCTCATGAAAGGAAGCAATAGAATTAAAGTTGGTATATTTTTCAATATTTGTGTATTATAATTTTCTATCATAAATGGATATATATAGAAGTATTCTTCACTAAGAAGCACAATTTCAATACCTATTGCATAAATACTAAGTCATATACTCAGAGGATTTGTCTGCAGAGATTCATGATATCGGATAGAATATTATAATGCCTTATGTCATACATGCTTAGTTTAGATAGCTGAAAGCCTTCTTTGCCTTGCTATACAATTTTATTATTATGTGCTATAATGAAAAGCCTATTGCTATATTAAAAGAAAACCTTATTTCCTTACATATTTATGTATCATAAAAATGGTTAAATACTGTAATGGTTAAATACTGTAAGTACTGGTCTATGAACTATACTTGCAGATTTAAAATGACTGGTGTCTTTATTTTTTTTCTCAAATATGAACAATGTATCTAACTTATGCACAGGTTCTAGGAGCTTTGCCAAGCTAGACTATCTGAACTACTAAACTGCCTATTTATGCTGGGCTATCTTTCAGCTTGACAGCTGTGCCAGTTGTCAGTAAGAAATTCAGCATTATTCATGTTAATGTATTTAGGATTAAAACAGATGCCCAGGATGTCAGAGGTTATTGTTTTCATTTTTCTGTTTTTTTAAAGGTAATGGGACCCTAGATACTGTCTGAGACACAAGGGCCGAGCCCACCATGTCATTGATACATTGAATTCCTCCATGGTTTCCAATATCTTTGAGGTTCTTTCCAAATCCCCTTCCCTTATTGTACTTGCTGACTCTTAGTCTTTCCCTAGCTATCTATTGCTTTTCACACTTGCTGCACCATTCCTCAGGCCTTTATTGTCACTCATGGTAACACTTTGCCCTTTCTTGTGCCTTAGGCTTTTGAAGCCATTCTTCCTTCTACCTCAGCCTTCAAGGAACACCTTAGAGTTTTTTCAGGTATTCTTCTTGCTGAATTGATCTAGTCCTACTATTTCTCTTTTTAATTGCCAGTGCTACTGCTTCTGCCATTGTTCCACACCAGTAATGGTGCCTTAGGGTGATTCCTCCTTTGCTCCAGCTCTCATCAAGATTCTTCCCATTCCCTTCCCCTACAGTACTTGTCAACTCTTGATTTTACCATAGCCATTCATTGTTTTGCATGTTTGCTATACTACTCCTTGGGCCCTTCAAGCCAGTTCTGGTGTCGCTTTACTGTTCCTGGTACCTTGGGATTTTGATACCATTCCTCCTCCTGCATCAGCCCTTGAGGTACATCTTGGGGGGTCTTCAGCTACTCTTCTTGCAGCATTGCTATGCTCCTACCATTTCTGTTTTTAATCACTAGCACCACTGCTGCTTCTGCCGCTGCTCTCCAAGCCAGTCTTGCTACTTAGAGTGCTTCCTCCTCTATTCCAGCTGTCTTTAAAGTTCTTTCCAAATCCCCTTCCCTTATGGTACATGCTGACTCTTGGTCATGCTCTGGTGTCCATTGATTTATATGCTTGATGCATCTCTTCTTAGGACCTTCATACCATTCCTGGTACTACTTAGCCCCTCCTAATATTTTGGGCTACTGTTACTCCCACCTCAGCCCTTGTGGTATATCTTGGAGGTTTTTAGCTCCTTTTCTTGCTGTTTTTCTCCCCCCCTACCATTTCTGTTTTTGTTCACCAATACAACTGCTACCACTGATACTAGAAGATAGTCTTGATACCTCCTCTACTCTGTCAAGCTACTTTCCAAATCCCCTTCCACTTTATGATACTTGCTGACTCCTGTCTTGCATTGGCCATTTGATGCTTTATACAGACCTTACTCACCTAGTTAGTATTAACGGTTTCATGTTCTCTTAGATTTTGCCTTCAAACTGCTTTTCTTTATGGTTCTTACCACTATTTACTTCTTCCAGGATGTAGTCTTCAACAGATTATACTACAGAAAAAGGCAGTGGCAGCATGAGAGGTGTTTTTTGGTTTCCTTGTTGCAGCATAGTTTACACTTGTGAGTCAGTGTCAGCAGTGCCATTTTGATATTGCATTAGAACATAAGACTTGCCATACTGGGTTAGACCAGCTCATTGCTGCAAATAGTAAGGAAACCAACTCCTCTGAGTGGAGATTCATTATACAATTTTGGGGTTGAAGGAGGTCTGGGTATGCACTATGGTGGGGAAATTCTATGGGATCATAGCAACTGAATGTTGCATATAAGTTGGTGGGAAGGAGATCTGTAGATCCTGTAGGCCCTTTTCAGATGTTAGATAGAGGGGGGTAGGCATTTTCGGACCTAGAGACTCGTTTCTAATACTGAGGGATGGGAAGGTTTTAGGTGCTTAGTGGCCAAATTTTCTGTTTGTGATGGAGAAAATACCTGGATCCTTTTACTTACTGGCCTTTTCACTTTGAGCTGGACTTTAAGATAGTAATGGTAATCCTGATGAATCATGTATGTAATTTCATTGTCTCAGACACTAAATCCTAATATAATAGCCATATTAAAATTGGCAGTAGGGTTGTACAGGGCAAACATTTAATGTTGTGTCATTTCATGTCATTTGGGGCTAATTTCCCTGTCATTTAGGTTTTTCCTAATTGTTTTCATAATTGTAAGTTTCATAAATAGTGTGCAGTATGTCTGTATAGTGTGCAATAAAAACAACAGAAGGAAAAATACAAAGTTTTGTGTTTATTTCTATTGTTCCATTGTCAGTGACATTGTCAATGTAGTTTCAAATGAATGCACATCCCTTATTGACAGCTGTAACATGGCTTAGTACATAGACTCCCAAATGTTTTAGCACAGATCCTACTTAATTTCCAGTTATAATCATCATCAAAGTATCATAATTTTCTGTTCCCATGCTTTCTAGAATAATGTTATCATTTGGGCCACTACCATCTCCATTAGAAGTTTGAGCCATGTATCTACTAATATTCCTCCTGAAAAAAAGGTTTCTACCTTCATTTCATGATCTTGTTTTAGAAGAGAAGTGTCTCATGCTGGTCCTCAAGGGTACAAACTGTTTTTTTTTTTTTTAGGATAATCCTAATGAATATGCATACGATAGATTTGCATACAACTGACAAAGTATGAATGCAAATGTATATCATCCATACTTATTTGTGTTATTCTTAAAACTTGACTGGTAGACAGCACTCAGGGACTGGCATTGGATACTTGTATTAAAGCAACTTCTCCACCATAAAATTCTTGGGGCGGATTTTCAGACTCCGCGAATAGGCCTACTTTTGTTTGCGCTCCAGGCGCAAACAAAAGTACGCTGGATTTTAGTAGATACGCGCGGAGCCGCGCGTATCTGCTAAAAACCTGGATCGGCGCACGCAAGGCTATCGATTTTGTATAGCCGGCGCGCGCCGAGCCGCGCAGCCTACCCCCGTTCCCTCCAAGGCCGCTCCGAAATCGGAGCGGCCTTGGAGGGAATCCTCTAACGCCCTCCCCTCACCTTCCCCTCCCTTCCTCTACCTAACCCACCCGCCCGGCCCTGTCTACACCCCCCCTTACCTTTCTCCAGGGATTTACGCCTCCCGGAGGGAGAAGTAAATCCCCGTGCGCGAGCGGGCCTCCTGCGCACCGGGCCGCAACCTGGGGGCGGGTACGGAGGGCGCGGCCACGCCCCTGGACCGCCCCGGGCCGTAGCCACGCCCCCGTACCCGCCCCCAAAACACTGCCGACACGCCCCCGAAACGCCGCGACGACCGGGCCCGCCCCCGACACGCCCCCCTCGGAGAACCCCGGGACTTACGCGAGTCCCGGGGCTCTGCGCGCGCCGGTAGGCCTATGTAAAATAGGCTCACCGGCGAGCAGGGCTCTGAAAATCCGCCCCCTTGCCTTTTATGCATTACTTATATCTGAATACTTGGAGGTTCATGGTTATTGGACAAGTTATCTGACTAAAGTTAGAGAGGTAATTTATTCCATATATTCAGCGAGATAAGCATGAATCTACTAATTAAGTTGAAGTTTATGCTTCCTGCGCTGCCTCTGTCAGAGCAGCGCCGGAGGTGTCAGGAGCGAGGCAGAGGTTCCTCGCTCCTGACTCAAATTATAAAGGTATCTGGTGGGATGGGGATGGGTTTTGCTGATGAAAGGATTCTCCTTTGTGGGTGAATGAGGGGGGAGGCAGCCTGATAGTATGAGTAACACCTGGGACTGGGGACTGAGGACTGACATTGAATGCTAGGCACTTCCTCAAGGTTTAAAAAGGGGTTTTTTTGGGGGGTGGGGGAGAGAAGATGGCCTGATCGATCCCTAATATGTTTTGGGGAGGGGGAAGGAGGGTATTGGCCATGCACTATACTGTTATTTACTTAGGGGGTAGATTTTAAAAAGCATTTACTCGAGCAAAACTGGTTTTTGCTCGAGTAAATACACTTTACTCAAGTAAGTGGGCTTTTCAAAATTGCTACAATATATGCCATTGAATTGTCCATAGGATTTACTCAAGTAAGTGCACTTTACTCGAGTAAATAGCTTTTGAAAATTGCTACGATAGTATGTCACATTTACATGCGTAACTCCTTTGAAAATGACCCCCATAATGAATGGCAGCACTACTTAACCGGATATCTTTTAAAGGTATCCAATTAAGTAGCATGTTATTCAAGCACACAAGGTCGGCTAACTTTAGACCTGCTCAGAAGCAGATCTAAAGTTATCCAGCTAACCTGACCACATATGCTTGATATTCAGCTAGGATAGCCTGATATATCAGCCTCTCCTTAAAATGCACCTTTTTTATTCGACTGTGGAGAATTTGGATTATGGACCTCCTGAAGTTTAGGAAACACCTTAAGATTTGGCTGTTTCTAAGGTTCTTCTCTAATACTTTAATTTAATTATAACTGCTTTTACTTAGATACAAAATCTCATTATGACACCCCCTTTTCTTATGAACTCAACTATTTGTTTTTTTCTTTTACTGACTTCCGGTATGTCTAGTCTGTTTAAATGTTTAATATTTGATTTATTTTTTATTTGATTTATTTGTATTTGTTTGAACAAAATATTGTATTTAATGTCAATTTATACATACATATATTGTATTTTACATTTATTTTATTGTGCATCACATTGATTTTTTTTTGTAAGAAATGCAATTCATGAAAATTAATAAACTATAAGTTTGAACACATATCCCTCATCTTCTTCCTTTCCTCCAAGGTGTCTGTATTTCCTGGCCCTTCAGTTTCATCTCAGAAAGCTTATGGTGCACACTGCCACACTCTGAACCATTTTGATAGCCTGTATCTTTTGGCTAATATTCTTCTGAAGTTGTTGCCTCCAGAACCAAACACAGTATTCTAGATGAACCCTCACCAATAATTTATACAGAGGCATTATCGTATTGTTTACTTTTCTTTATTTAATCTAGTATATCAATAGTTTCCTCTCTAACTCCATTGTTTTCATCATGTTGATTAAAAACCTTGAGTTCATAAATCCCTCTTGATTATTCTTATATGTAATAATTATTGTTTATTAATTGTTCTGCTTATAGCTCTTTATACTTATTTCATGTCCTATAAAGCTACTTGAATTCTCTAAATTCAAAATGCATTGTACTACAAAAGCAATACAGATTTATCTTTTCACTATGGTTCATCTATTTAAATAGATGTTTTCAGACACTGCACTTTCAAGGTGAAATATTTTGCTATCATTTGTATATATTGAGCCAGGTTATTTCTCTGTTCCTTTTTTGTTGACATTTTTTTTTTTTTGATCTCCATGTACTATACTTCATCTTTGTTTCATCCAGGCTTCAGAAATTCCCTTCTGCCAATCAACATCTTTGGAAGCTATACTTTACCTTGTTTATCCCTGCACTTCTTAACTGCATCAGGAGCCTTGTCTGCAGTATAGGAAGAAGAAACAAACTAGTCGAAAGCATAAATTCTGAATCACATAAATGAAAAACGCAATATTAACATTGTATTTCAGCTTCTGAAGATTATGTATATGATATTTATTATACTGCAATTGTTTAAAAATGATCCTACAATTAATTTACCAGAAAGCATAACAATTCAATTTTATCTTTACATAGCTTAGCTCTAAACCATTGTTTTCCATTCCAACAGATTTCTCCTCTGGGCCCCAGTGATGGTCAGTTCTATACCTGGGCGGATGGTTTGAAAAGAAAAGATTGGCATGATTATGAAAACATTCAGAAAGATGCTATGCGCTCAGGTAAGGATCAAAACATTATTTAAATTTCTATTTGCATTTTTATAAAGAGTACCCATATGGGAAGGTATTTTGGCAAAAGCAGTTCGTGTTGCATGTATGGCTTGGATATCTTGGAAGGATCACGCAGAGGAAAATGTAAATGTTGCATTAAACATAACAACATGGACCACTACAGGCTGGAAAGATGAAAAAAAGAAATGTTATTTGCTACTGTTGAACCCCTTAAATAAATGGGTCAAGATTTGATAGGCAGTTCTGGAACAACATGAGACAATATTAATGACATGTGGAATACAATAAAATCATTGGACTCAGTTCACCCAAATTAGTTACTAAGAGTCATTTTCAGTATTTATTTATTATTTTTTATATACCGACATTCGATCTGAGATATCACATCGGTTTACATTCAGGCACTGTAGGTATTTCTCTATCCCCAGAGGGCTTACAATCTAAGTTTTGTACCTGAGGCAATGGAGGGTAAAGTGACTTGCCCAAGGTCACAAGGAGTGACAGCAGGACTCAAACCCTGCTCTCCTGGTTCATAGCTCACTGCTCTAACCACAGTATCACGTTATTTGTTGACATGGGTGAATAAAAGCACTTCAAAAGCTCTTTGTATGTTGGGAAATCTGAATAAGCTTTTAAATTGATTCTAGCAGGCAATTATGTAAAACTTTATCTTCGTAACAATATACATTAATGTCATTAAATCTTTCTTGAATTGTCAGCATTTCGAACAGGGTGAAGATTCACATTGCGGATTCTAACACTGCAATGTCAGTTTGAACTAAGGGGGAAAAATCCACAAATGATTTTGCACATTTACTGCCTTATTTTTATATGCTCAAAAATATCTGTAGCTGAAATACATAGGAATCAATCGCAATAAAGAAAGGAAGAATAGAAATGTTTATTCCTGGTGGGAAAAATATGTTGTCATAAAAATGGAAGATTTACTCACATATATAGTATGTGAATAGAATAAAGCTACATCAGAACCATGTGGTAAATGTTGGCGTCTATGACCTAAATCCTAAAGCCTGTGGGGGGCCTTATAGCCACCCGAAGGCTGCAGGCGCCGCTCGCTGGGCATCTCGCACCAAAGGAGCGCAACCAAGGAGCTAGCTCCTTGGCGTGCCCCTTGGCGCAGCCCCTGAGACTGCCCCACCTATCTCCCCCCTCCCCCAGCCCCACTTACTGCTCCCCTATTTTACTGGCCTCCCTAATTTTTTCCCTGTACAAGAACGTTCCTCCCTCACTCACTGCCTAATTGCCCTCCCCCTTCTCATTGTTATTCAAATTCCCATCCTTTTTATTTCTGCTACCTCCTTCCACTTGTCCTCATCCTCTCATCTGTACCATACTCCCCTCACCAACAGCTCCTCCAAAGTCTATACACCTCCCTCTTCAACTAATCATGCTAGCACACCCTATCCCCATACTTAAACATCTCACTCCAAACATAGAAAATCCTGTTTATCCATTCCTACCTCACACCCTAGATCCCTTCTACCAATCATGGTATCCCCGCTCACACAGTTTCTTGACCTCACAGCCTTATCCCTTATACTCTTCAACTCCCAATACCTAGTTAAAAAGACTCCCATCCTTAATGACCTCCTGCTAGACTGCAACCCCAACAACTGTGCCATAACTGAAACCTGGCTCAAACAAACAGATTCAGTCCTCTTAAACCAACTTCCCACACACTTATACGACATCTTCTCTATACCAAGACTCAAAAAAAGAGGTGGAGGTCTCCTACTAGCAGCCAAGAAAGACCTTAGACTAATATCCCAGAATCTCAATACCTCACCCAGATTTGAAATTGGTCTTTTCAAATCATCCCAACTACAAGTATGTCTAGTCTATACCCCCCAGGTCTCCTTGATAACAATCCCTCCCCCCTCATCAAATTCATAACCAACAACATAGATATAGACATCCCATCCATTTTACTTGGTGATTTCAACCTCCATGTGGACTCCATCCCTCTATCTTCCACCTGCGAAGCCTTTCTAAACTTTATTAATGCCATGGACTTTAAACAAATTATTACGCCCCTACACACATAGCAGGCCACTCCCTAGATTTAATCTTTATAAACTCATGCATACTCTCCACTGATACTCCTTCCTGCACCCCCGTCCCTTGCTCTGACCACTCACTCATAAAAACAAAAACTATCCATAAGGAGAATAGCTACACCCCATCCCACACACAGCAATACCAAACACTTCGGAAAACCCTGCAACAAAGATGACTTAATTACTTCCCTCACTAGTGCCCTTGATAAACTCGACCTATCAAACACAGAATCAGCCCTCTCCATGTGGAACAATCTCACTAACCGATAAAATCTGCCCGCTAACTACCAAAGAGCTTAATCATTCTCACAACACCAAAAAACCCTGGTACTCACCTGAACTAAAAAAAACTTAAACACGAACTCAGAATCTCCTACCCAGCTGGCCTCATACAAATCCTCCCTTCACATCTACAGAACTACTATCCTTAAAACCAAATGAGACTTCTATGCTCTTAAAATTCATATCCTTCAATACAATGCCAAAGGCCTTTTCTCTTATGTTGCTGATCTGACTAAATCTTCAAGCCCCCATATCCAATGAAGACTACAAAATCAAATGTGATGACCTTGCTCACTATTTCAATGACAAAATCTCTAAACTCATGTTGTGTTTTCCCCCATCCACCCCTCATACCAATACCCTCCCAATAAACCCTAACTCCATCATGAACTCTCTTCAGACCACCTCCGCTTCCGAAATAGAATCAATCTTAAAGAAAATAAAACCATCATCACATCCATCCGATACTATCCCCACAAAATCCCTCTTGACAATCCCAAACATAATAGCCAGACCCCTAGCCGGGATCATGAACTGTTCCCTCTCTCTTGGTAATGTCCCTGTCTTCTTAAAATAGGCCATAGTCAAACCTATACTAAAGAAACCCAACCTCGACCCTGCAGATCCTGCTATTGGCCTATCTCAAACCTACCCTGTTTAGCAAAACTTATGGAAAAAGTAGTTAATCTCCAACTCTCAGATCACTTAGAAAAACCCAATATTTTATTCCCTTTCCAATTTGGTTTCTATAAATTCTTCAGTACTGAAACTCTTCTAATCTCCCTCACAGACACCCTCCTCAAAGGATTAGATAATGGCCACTCTTACATTCTTGCTTTGCTTGATTTATCATCTGCCTTTGACACCATCAGCCAGAACTTTTTAATTAATCGTCTCACCGAAATTGGCATAACAGGAATCACCCTTCATTGGTTTGAATCTTACCTGGAGAATAGACACTACAAGGTCAGAATAGGTAATAGTGAATCCAAGCCCATCAACTTAACTCGAGGCGTACCCCAAGGCTCCTCCCTATTGTCTACCCTTTTCAACATCTACCTGCTGCCCCTATACTAACTCCTCTTCGATCTAGGTCTCACTCACTTCATCTATGTGGACGATGTCTAAATCCTTACTCCCATTACCAACACTCTCTCCAAATCCCTCAAGACTTGGGAAAACTGTCTTTCTGCGATTTACCATCTCCTCACAAATCTTATTCTCACACTTACATCCAAAACTGAACTCCTCATCATTGCTACTCACCATAATACTATGATCCCCTCTGACATCAATTCTCTTCCCCCCACAATATCTTTCTCGCAACATGTACGAGATCTTGGCGTCATCTTAGACAACCAATTAAACCTAAAAAAATTCATCAACTCTACCATGAAAGAATGCTACTACAAACTCCATGTTCTGAAATAACTAAGAACCCTTCTCCATTTCAATGACTTCTGTACTGTCCTTCAGGCCACATTATTCTCCAAAATCAATTACTGTAACACACTACTCCTAGGCCTCCCCAAATGACCATCAAACCACTCCAAATGTTGTAAAACGCCGCCACAAGAATCCTCACTAAAACCCACAGAAAAGACCATATCACTCCTATCCTTAGAGACCTCCACTGGCTCCCAATATCTTTCAGAATTCTCTATAAGAGTCTCACAATCATACATAAGACTCTACACAACCAAAACATACATTGGCTAAATGACTCACTACACCTCCATACCTCCAACAGACCCACTAGATCGGCCTACAAAGGAACTTTACACACACCCTCCCCTAAACGCACACATCTTATCTCCAGCTGCTGTGGTGGTTCTTTTGGCTGCCAGATTACTAGGAGGTGTTCCCCTTACCGGGCTCAACGGTGACATAGAGCCAGGGAGAGAGGGGAGCACAAATTCTCCTCCCCCTCTCTCCAGCAGCTGATTCCCTGGTATCGGGCTGCTGCGGGTGACATGGGCGTCCATAGGTCCGGACAAAGTCTGCCCTGAGATAATCGCGGGGAAAGATGCCCAAGGTTTTCTTTTCCTCCCCATACGCAGGAAACGTTCAGCAGGTAAGCTCTTCCAAATCACTTGTGCTGGCCTGGAAGAGTCAGAGTTGCATGAGCGAACAGCCACGCCACCTCCTAGCAGTCGGCCATCTTGGAACTCTTCTCCTATGTGGAAGTTCTCTCCATGAAAACCTTTTAACATTATTTTATTCTTGTTCCATGTAATCTAATATGTTCCATGTAACCTGATATGTTCCATGTAATCTATGTTTAACCTTTTTTTAGTCATGTTCCATGTAATCTGATATGTTCCATGTAATCTGATATGTTCCAAGTAAACCGATATTATGTGCAAACGAATGTCGGTAAATAAAAGCTTTAAATAAATAAATAAAAAATAAATAAAGCAGTACTAGAGTGCAACTGCCATCAGATGAAATGACATACCCTCCTTAGGGATACCACCAGAAAAGACTCCAGCACTTCTTAAGCGGCCACTCACAGATGGTCACCCACCTGGCAGGGCTGCATCTAAGGGCAAAGGATGTGCCCTTTTGTGCGCTTCTATGGTCACACATTTGGGAGCACATAGAGGCTGTTATGACAGGCTGCTGCTTAGGGACTGATCTGGATTATGTTCCATTATTGGAAGTAGGCTTCCTTTTCTTTTTTGGTTTATTTCAGCATTTTTGGAGAAGTGATATGTGGAATTTCTGCTTGCCTGCTCATTTTGGTCATGAAATGAGAGGGATATGATGCTTGATATCTCTTGCCTGAATAATGGAGGGGGGGGGGGGGGGAGTCAGATATGGAACTCTTGTGCCTAGTATAAGAAATGAAGGTCTTACTCCTAGTATTTGTCCTATTTTTCTGTACAGACTGAGATTTATTACAGAAGATTACTTTGAGTGACTTTTCTTTCTCTGTAACTACCAAGAATCCACTTATATTGGGCTTAATAATGGCACACAAGTTTAATATTCTATGGGCCAGATTTTTAAATCTACGCCTGATTTTATAACATGCGCGCCTAACCACGCGCATGTTATAAAATCTGGGTTTGGCGCGCACAAGGGGGTGCACACTTGTGCACCTTGCGAGTGCCGAGCCCTATTGGAGCCCCAATGGCTTTCCCTGTTCCCTCCGCCTCCTCCACCTTCCCCTCCCTTCCCCTACCTAACCCACCCCCCAGCCCTATCTAAACCCCCCTGACCTTTGTTGGCGAAGTTGTGCCTGCCTTTGGGCAGGTGTAGGTTGCACACGCTGGCATGACCGCTGTGCCGGAGGCCTCTGTCCCACTCCCACCCCGCCCCGGCCCACCCACTCCCCACCCATTTTTTCAAGCCCTGGGACATACGCGCGTCCCGGGGCTTACTCGCATCGCTGGGCCTATGCAAAATAGGTTCAGTGCACGCAGGAGCGGGTTTTCGGGGTTACGTGCGTAATATACGTGCGTAACCCTTTGAAAATCCACCCCTATGTTTAACAGAAACCGCTCTGTCCAGTAAGGATGTGCAGGGAAAAAAAAATAATTTTGTTTTTCAGTTCATTTTCAAGAGGTAGTTTTCCCATGAATTTTGGTGCATGGAATGTTTGATTTATTTCATTGTATGAAAAAAGAAATCAAACTTTAAAAAAAAAACAGGGCCTTCCGGGGTCTCAAATCCACCCCTCTCACCTACCCAGATAAATGCCATGGGCAGGATCCCCCCAGCCCCCACTTATATGGTTCAGTTAGGATATGCCAGGGATGGGCCTAGGCCAGAGCCTGTACCCAGGCCTGGTGCCTGGTGCCGTGGCGAGGCCTGGAAGCTGGGGGCTTGGCCTAAAACCAGTCCCAATGCCTGGGCCTCTGCCTAGGCTGGAGCCTGGACCCAGGTCTTATACTGCATCCTGGCCTAGAGGCCAGGTCCTGACTATGGTGTCTTGGCCGGGACCCAGGCATGATGCCACAACCCAGGCCGGAGGCTGGATCCTGATGCCTGGGCCTTGTTCTAGACTGGAGTCCGGACTCATGCCTGATAACATGACCCAGCCTGTAGGCCAGGTCCAACGCCGGGTCCTCAACTCAGATCCAGGCCACTAGGACCTGGCCTGGAAATCGGGTCCTGATGCCTGGGCCTGGGCTTAGGGTCAGGCCTGGCCTCAAAGTACATCCATCATCCTCTTCTTTTTTCTTCAAATGACACCATCTGCTGGTGTCATGCCAAAGTTAATTAACTCCAGTGCATTCATTGCAGCACACTGCCATTTTGATGTACAGCTTTGCGGGTCATGGTGTTGGGCCTGGGGCTGGGTCTGAGCTCTGCCCTAGGCTAAGGCCCAGGCATCAGAACCTAACCTCAGGGCCTGGCCCTGCTGTCAGGCCTGGGTCCGGGCTGAGATCCCAGCATCGGGACCTGGTTTCTGGGACAGGTCATGGCACCAGGCCAGGTTCCAGGCTTTGGCGAAGGCCGAGGCCCCTGCATCAGGACACAGTCTCCGGGCCAGGCCATGGCATCAGGCCTTCCTCTAGGCTCCGTCCTAGGAATTGGGACCCGGCCTGGCTACTTCTGCTGAATACCCGATGAATCGGGTAAGTTTGTTTGGGGATGCGTTCAGCTGAGGCCCCAGCATCTGCCCGAGCCTAAGCCAAGACCCCAGCATTGTATTTGGGCCTAAGTTGTAGACCCTGCTTTGGGCACAGCCTATGCCCTAGGTAAAGCCCTGGCCAAGGCCCTATGCATTCATTTAAAATTAATGCAACGAATACGTTTTGCTTCATTCTTGGGCACCAATTTGTTTCGGGGCACTCTGAATGAAACAAATCAACCTTATTCATCATGTTTTGTGCATTTGCTTTAAACGAATGCACATCCCTGGAAACCAGATGAATTTTGTCTGAAACAATCCTGACCACTAGGATGTACTTCTTTCCTGCCTTTTCTCTCTGAATATCAAGCAGCAAGATCTTGTCCCTCTGTCAGATATTGAGACTCTTCTTTAACAGTTAGAGTTAATGTTTTGGACATTATCACCGGAAATAGCATCACCTTTTGCCATGGTGCTATGGGGGTGATAGTGTGCAGCGCAGCCTCACTCAAGGCGGGTGAAACTGCACCGCTGTGATGCGGCCTGCTGCACACTTTTGTCCCTCACCCCTTTTTGCACCGCAGCTCATAATTCCACAATATATATATCTAGGCCTTAATGAGTTGTTCAAAACATCTTCTGATAAAGCAGCCCTTATGGTACAGCATAATTTAAGATCTAAGAAGAATTGTTACTGGTTTCAATCAGGCTTAGTTTATTCAAAGGGAAGTTCGAAAACCAGAAAAGAACTTAGTGGTGACTTAAGTATAACTAGAACACATTTTTATATAATATTAGCATCAAATTTTACGGCAAAGAAATTAAACATGCTAAGACAGAATATCTCTAAAAGCAATTGTTTGTCTGACAATAGACAAACAATTGTTTGAATTAGTCAAAAGTTTCTGCAGGGAAAATAATGTGATGGATCTGGAAGGCTCATCTTTTTCAGCAGAGTCCTTTGTGAATACTTTTGAAGGTAAAATCAAGAAGATTTAAGAAGACTTCTCCCTTGTTGATTCTTCAGAGTTTGAAAATGAAGAAGATCTGACAGTTTGTGTTGCCTTTTTATCAAGCACATTTTTTATGTTTAAGTTGATGTTTTCAATGGGACTTTCCAAAATGCTGTCTCCTGAATACTTGTTGCTCTCTTCATGACCTGATGCCCTCCAAGTATATCATATAGTCTAAATTGTACTTTGTTCATTAAATCACCTCCATACTCAATAGAAGATCAAGTCAAGGATATGTGTTTGATTTTTTTTAACGTGGCAAGCATTTGTCCTTTATTGAAGAAAAATTCATTGGTCCCCAGGGACATTAACCAATTTAGACATTTCTGTTCCTTTATTTCAAAGGTATTGGAAATGTTGTAGCAGATCAATTATCTAAATTTAAAACAAAATCTTGGTCTACCATCTTAATCAATCAGGCGTCTGCTTAGGCTACAGTACCAAATTTGCCTTGGTCACCTTGATGAATGAGAAGAGACAACTCTGATAAGAGAAAAGATGGGCTTATCATCTCTTTAGATATGACTGCAGTATTTAACATTATTAACCATGGCCTTTTAATTCAAATATTGAAGAACTCTGTTTACAGGATACTGTTGTAATGGATTAAGTATCTTTTGGAAAATCAATCTTATCTAGTGAACTGGCATACAGAACTCATATCTCCTAATGCTTTAACAGATGGAGTACCCCAGAGATCAATTTTATCCCAAGTGTTGTTCAATCTTTATCTTGCCCCCATTAGTGACCTTAATTTGAGACACAAGATTTAACTAATTTTTCGTATGCTGATGGCATCTAAGTAATTGCATAGTTGAGAGTACTGCTCAAATAAATATTTTAAACTCATGTTTAGATAAAATCTATGTTGGCTCCAATCTCATAAACTAAAAGATAACCCCCCAAAAATCAGAAGATTTATGATTCTCAAGAAAGAACTTAATCCTAACCAGCTGTCTGCAACTGGCGGGAGTTCAGATTATTCCCAAAGAGCATACCTGGGAAATTCTGAGTTCTGGTCACCCTGAGATTAGTAGGGGTGAGGGTTAGGTGGGCTACACAGACTTTCTCTTCCTCCACATGATTTCCCCTCCCCCCAACTGCTTTCTTCTTAATTTATGTTCTCTTTCAGATAATAAAATAGTTTCCAACCCTTGGTGTCTCTGGCTTGATTTTCTGGCTCAGCCTTTTTTTTTTTTCTCATTCTCAGTCCTTTTCTTTATTCCTTTGTTTTCTTTCTCTCTCTGGTGTCCTCCTTCATGTCTTTTCTATTTCAGTTTTCTCTCTCCTTTACTTTGTAATCTCTTTCCCTCAGAAGCAGATATATTTAAAACTTTTCCTTCTTTTCTCTCCTTCTGATTTTTTCCTATTCATCCTACCTGCTCTGCTTTCACCATTCTTCCTCCCTTTTCTCCTGCACTCCCTCCTCCATTCCTCATCCCCGTCCTTCTATATTATCACCCTAGATTCCTTCCCCCAAACTAGGGTCCTCTTTTTCCATCCCTGTTTATACCCTCTCTTCCTCCTCCTCATTTCCCCCTTTTCTTCCCTGCCCCCTTGCACTCATCTTCACCTAATTCAGCTCTCTCTCTTCCTATATATTCCCTTCTCTGTCCCTATGTTGCACTCCCATCTCTATCCTAACTCATTTCCCTTGCACACTCTTGCTCTTATCTCTCCCTCCCCCACCCACACACATACATTTGTTCTCCATTTTCCTTCCCTCCTTCAACATGATCTCTTCTCTGGCTGTCACTTCTCAGTCCCCCCCCCCCCCCACCTTCACCTGAACATTTTTGTCCCTTCTTTTATTTGCCCCTCTCTTTTCCCATTCTTACTTCCTATTCTGGCTCCCTTCCCATTCTTACTCCCCCAACGCTACACACACACACGTTCTCAAGTGTTCTCCTCTCTCTGTCCCCCCAATACACACTCATAGTTTTTCTCTTTCTTCACCCCCTCCCCCCCCCCCCAATATCTCACTCTTTCTCACCATGTGTACAGCTTCTCTTGCTGTCTCTCCATCTGTTTACCCTGATCCATGCAGGAGTAGCAGTGCTTCCCCATCTTTCACTGCTGATTGCTTGATTGTAATAGCTAGAACCAATCAGCAGCCAGAGGAATAGAATTGACAGCAGAACTTCCTCCTGCCTCGGACTCCATCCTAGTGCCTGCCATCTCCTCAGTACAGACTGAGGAAAGAGGCTGTAGCTGAGCAGAGGTGGTGATTTCTAGGATTCCAGAGATCCTTGGGGCTCTCCCGGAGACCCAGAGGCAGGTCTCTAAACCCTGAGTCTCCAAATCCGGAGAAGTCTCCTGGTCTGCCAGAGAGGTTGTGACTACTCTGGGGATAAAAACTTGATGTGAAGCTGAATTTCTTTGAACCAAGTTTTAACTTTGGTACAATGATCATTCTATCTATGATATATCCATTATCTAAAACCTTTTTGGAAAATTGAGAGCTTCAATTACTTATTCACGCTCTATTACTGAATTGGTTATAGATGTTTCTCAGGTTTTTGATGCCATGGACTAGTTATCTGATAGCTGATTCTGGTTGATGGTAGAAAGCGGGAGACACCTAAAGAGTGGGGAAGAAGGAGTTCCCTCTTGTAGCTGAAGAACAAGGGGGGGGGGGGGGGTCATCTCTGTGACTAATGTGCATGGGATAGGAGGAATACATGTTTTTTCCATGCAGAAGTCTCAACCCAGCCACCCATTAATTAATAAATAAGTAAGCAAATAAATGTATATATTCCAAGAATTATGACAAAGGATCTGTGCTTCTTGCTTCCAGAGCAGGGGAGGGAAAGAAATCATGTCTCCTCATTCCAAAGGTTAGTGTAGCCAGGGGCCAAAAATAATTACATTGGCATCAGTAGAGGTTGATGGTATCACTATAATGAGCCTGGCACTTGCTGCAGCCTTCGTGGCTACCTAGCCAGAACCCTGCCTATTGGATTTTTGTTTTTTACAGAACCAGAGCAGGGGCATTTTGTGGCTCAGATGAGCCCTATGTTCATGTTTACTCTGTTGGTCTAATCAGCTGTTCAGTGCCAGGGGTAGTGAAGAGCCAGAGAGAACTAACAGTTTGTCTCAACACCTGCAAGCAGAGCAGTGTGCAGCCCTGTGGAGCCCAGAGTCAAGTCACTATCTTGGCCTGGGAGTTTAGGCCAGTAAAGAATGTCCCATTCATGGCCATGGGTGACCAGGTGGGAACAGGTAGATGTATGAAAACAGAGGGTGGCTGCAGTGTGTGTTTCTTCATGTAGTGACTGTGGACTGGTAAAAATGCTGTCAGAGACCACTGCCAGTCCATGGACTAGTGGTTGAAAAACGCTGGGTTAGATTACTGTAATGCTCTCTATCAACTTCAACAAAATACTATAGCAAAGTTAATCTTTGGCTGTAAGAGGTCTGACCATGTCACCCCTCTTCTGGAAGAACTTCACGGATTACCCATTTTATGTAGAATGAAGTTCAATATTTTATGTCTGACCTGACATATAAAGGGGCTATCCAACATCTAACCAGTCTTTATTTATACACACTAAGTAGAGCTCTACAATTGTCCCAAGCAGACTTACTAACGGGCTGATTCAGTAGAGTCCGCAGGAGACACTAATGGGCTGATTCAGTAAAGTCCGCCTGTGCGCGCGATTCTGTATTTAAATGAGGCCTGGCAGTAGAAACAGGTAAAAGGAGGCGCTAGGGGCGTGGCGGCTGTCAGCGGGTTTGACAGCCGACGCTCAATTTTTGCCGCGTTGGTTCTCGAGCCCGCTGACAGCCTTGAGCTCGGAAACCGGACACCAGCAAAATTGAGCGTCTGGTTTTTGATCCGACAGCCGCGGGCCGACTTCAAAATTACATAAAGTAGCAAGGCATTCAGTAATTGATCTCTACTGAATAAGAAATTCTATGAGGTTAGAAGAAGGAAACCTCAGAAGCAAGGTGAGGAAATAGTTCTTACAGAAGGGAAGGCAGATGTCTGGAATAACCTATGAGCAGCAATGGTAGAAATCAAAGTTACCACTGTAAATAAAATAATTAATGAGTTTAAATATGGCACCTTGTATTTTTTGAGGGCAAGAAAGGTAATAGTTCCCACATATGGATGATGTCTGTAAATAAGTGAAAAATGCTTCCATTCTGTATGCCTAGTTAAAGAAAACCAAAAAATGCTGCCATGGTAAAAAAACAATCTGAGAGAGATGGCCTGTGTTATGCATATCTCACCCATTCCTGAGTACCTCCTGTGGTTCTGAAAGACAGCATAGTCAAGCTGCAACCATTTTCAGAAGCCAGGAGAGAGGGATACAGCTCCAGCTACTAAAAAGGAAGGCAGGGCTCACAAAAAACCCCCAAAAAACACATGGGAGAGGACTGAGAAAGCTTTGAAGCTGTATCTGAGCTGTTAATGTCCCTTTTGAATCAGTCAGATTAGGTTTTGCAGGAAAGGGAGAAAGGAAGTGACATCAGCATAGATCTCCAGTAATTTAAATCATTCTGAGAAAGCCAGAACAAAAGTATTGAAACTAATGCCAGGATAGATGTGAGGAAAATCCCCTCATATAATTTTTGTTTCAAAATGAAGTCTTATTAAAGTTTTAAAAACTAAATTTGCCTGGTGTTACACAGGAAGCAATTTGAGTCAATACCAGTCTATGGAGGTCAAGAAGCTGAAACAAGTTTTTGGCAGCACAAGGTTCCATGTGTCTTTGGGTTCTCCGTGACAAGCCCCTTTTGCCCAGCACCAGCCAATCGGGCGGCATGCCCTCGCCCCCCGACGCCACCACATCACTCCCCCCCCCCCCCCCACCGGACGCTGTTAGTAATTTTGATTCCCTGCCTTGTGCATCATAAGAACATAAGAAAATGCCATACTGGGTCAGACCAAGGGTCCATCAAGCCCAGCATCCTGTTTCCAACAGTGGCCAATCCAGGCCATAAGAACCTGGCAAGTACCCAAAAACTAAGTCTTTTCCATGTAACCTAATGGTAGCTTTTCTCCCTGATTTCTCGCCTTCCAGCCATGACAGTGATAGTGCTCATGCAGGAGATATAGACTGGGGCTTTTCCCAGAGGCCAATAGACATGCACCTTGAACCTAGCCATTAGGCATCAGTTTGTAATGGCTGAGACTCCCTTCTCCCTTCACCTGGGGGCTGTGATCACTGTCTCCACAATGGTATCACTTCTGTTAAATGGTCCACATTAATGTGGAAAGGAGTTCCTGAAATTGTTGAACCTGGTTTGAAGGAGTATTTATACCAAACTGTACCAGTGGGAAAATTGCCAGTGCACCCAGATTGATATTTAAGGAGGTAGGGTTATTAAAGTGGGTAAAATTCTGAGCGCTTCGGCAAGCCCCTTTTGCCCAGCACCGGTCAATCGGGCGGCACGCCCTCGCTCCCCGATACCATCGCGTCACTCCCCCCCCCCCCCCCCTCACTGGATGCTGTTAGTATTCTGTGACACTTAGCAGCTTTAATCCTCCTACTCTGGCAATGGGGAAGCCAATATAGAAAACTATTTTTTCCTTAAAAATGTGTAAAAAAAGGGGGTGCATCTTATATGCCACCATGTCCTATACGCCAGCAAATATGGTATATATTACAACTATGTGAAGAAATATTTTTTTGTTTGTGACGTCACCAAAGGCAGTGATCCTCCATGTGGATACAGGACAGCCACATGTAGTAGAAACATGTCCTGTGAAGAGGCAATGGACAGCCGGCACCATCTTAGAAAATGGCGCGGGCCATCCATTGCTCCTTCCGTGTGACAGGGGTCAACCAATGGCACCGGTAGCCCCGTCACATTGTAAGGGCAAAGGGCCACCGGTGCCATTTTGTTTACTGGCTGCCGACAGCCCGAGAGCGGGACATCGCTCCTGGGACCCCCACTGGACCACCACAGATTTTAGGGAAGTTTTGGGGGAGGGTCCAGAGGGGGGTGAGGTGTAAAAGGTTGGGTGGGTTTGGGGTTTTTTTGGCGAAAATTGCACAGAAAAAACAACTCGACCCAATGGAAAACAAAGTTTTCCACAGGTTTGTTTTTTTATCCCGGGATAAAAAAACAAAGCACATCTCTAGTCAGGAGTGATATACAACTTAAAGTGTGACTGGAAAATTGTGAAGACAAGATTTCAAGCATAAGGGGAGAATTAAGTCTCATTAGTGAGGCAAAGCTCTGAAGCCAATTACAACACACTGCAAAACTTCTTGGCAGGAGGAACAAAGCGGGAAAGCTGAAAGGATTCGGTGAAGAAGTGACTTTAACCCAATTTTTATTCTGTGCACTGTGATATAATTCCACTGAAGAAAAGAGAGACAATGTTTTCAGCCAGTGTTACTGTTTGGTAAACAGTCAAAGGCATTATGCTGGACAATTAAATTGATATTATGACCAAGTCTAGCAAAGAGCCAAAATTTTAAAGGAGATTCCGATTCCAGAGAAACTTCTCTCTGAACAAAGAAGACGCGGGATATTTTAAAAGAGTGACTGAAGAAAACAACAAAATATTTTCTGTTCCTTCAGGAACATTCTTTTTTTTATTTATTTATTTACTTACTTACTTACTTATTTATTTATTTATTTATTTATTTATTTTTCATTAGCTAGAATATTAGTACATGGTAGGTTCCTGCTGCACACATACTAGGGCCAAATTGTAGATTTTGGGACAAGACATAGTGAGAGACAGGTTGATTTCTTAGGCCATTAGAAAGAACCAAAAAAAAAAAAAAACAGGCTGAGAGGAACAAAGCCAGGACTACATCCCTCTCAATCATAGCTTCTAAAGATCATTGTAGGAACCTATTTGAGCATCAGAGACAATGCACCCTGCATCATACACCTAAGTGTGTGCTCACACAACAGCATAGGTCTGGCTGTTGTGTGAGCTGTATAGTGACATTCAGTATAAAGGAAAAATACATAAATAGAGATAAAGGAAATAAATTATACTTATCTTGATACTATAAGATAGAAAGCATCACGAAGCATCAGTTTCAGAGAATGCATTGGTGTTAAGTAAAATACAGTATAAAGAGCAAGAGTGGACAATAGTGTTACTTGCCTGAATAACTGTCTGCATCTTGCTTCTTTATGACAGAGACCTAGAAGAAAAAAGCTAATTCCACAGTAACTGAGTTTATAAAGATGTTCTAATAAACTGTTCTAAAATCTGAATTGGTTAAGATTTAAAGTGAATTGCATTTACTGTTGTTAAATAATAACTGTTGAACTTGGTTTAAAAATCATTGCCAGCTTAATCAAGGTACTTAAACATATACCTCTATACTGAAGATTTTCCTTAGCCCCCTTGAGCTATTAACTTGTAAAGTGAGAGTCAGAGCAAAGATACGTTCATACTCTATACCTATAAATACCTATAGAAGCAATTGCTGCTAAAAATGATTGTAAAGTTTCCTTGTCGATGTGAGATCTTTTTTTCAAACCACAAATATGTTTTTTTATGAAGTATCTCAGTTACAGAAGTTCTTGAGCTCCCACACCCCAGTTAGCACAGATTAGCGGTTAGAAGCATGTACTCAGTTAAGACTCAGTGTACTCTCTTTTCTTTTGGATAAACAGTATAGTTTATATCTGATGGATCGCTTGATTTCTGCAATAAATAGCTTGTGGATTTCCTATAATAAGATCGGGCAATTTATTTCAGGGTAGTGGTTATTACAGAATTATGTAATTGCTTTAAATGCCTGTATTCAAATTTATAATGTAATGTTATAATATTCTAAAAGCTGAATAAAAATAAAATTAAAAAAAAATCATTGCCAGCTAGTTAATTTTTTTTTAAATTTAATAATCGTTAAAGAAATAAAGATTTTTTTTTATTTTCAACAAATTATTTCCTATATAAAATATTTTCTTATTCCCTGCTTCTTCTCCCAGCCTCCGGGAGCACTACTGGCTGGGTTGGTTTTCCTATTTATTTTAAATTTCCCAGTCAGGAAAAGGGCATGTGTGAAACCCCTTTAGTTGCAACTCGACTCCAGTACCATTGACCTACCCCAGTACCACTCGGAACCTTGAGCCACCATGGCGGGAGAGAGCCGCTTTTTCTGTCAGTTGCAGCTAGGGGGTGGTATATGTCATCTTAGGCATCCCTGAATGGAACACTTTTCTCAAAACTTCGCACAAACTCAGGGTGAACACATGCAGGGTGTTTTGCAACATCATCATTGTTTGGGGTTCCCAACAAATATTTTTTTCTCTTGTTTGTGGAAATAGCTAATATTTTGGTTGGGGTTTTTTTTGCAGTATACCTCCTCAGTTCTGTCTTTCTCACATTTATTTAAAGGTTTGCAGTGCCCCTAATTAGGTTGCATGATATTTAAGAAGTTCTATTTCTGTTTCATATACTGGAGTGCCCTGAGAGTCTCTGCCTTGATTTCACTTCAAGTTTTCCTGCAATTTCACAGATGCGTGCACAGCTTAAAAAATGTTCTTGCTGCAGTTACACATTGTCCATCAAATGCAGTACCTCCATGTTGACTATTTGCATTTCCTAGGTGAGAATCATAACATTCCTGGTTGTAGCACCTGAAACTGTCAAAAGATGTCTCTTTTATGGCTTTGAAGAGATCAATGAGAATGCATCTTTGACATTGTAAATATTTAGCCTTTTGTTTCTGCAGAAGAGACTACAGAATCAATTACTCAAGATCTGCATCATCCACTAGTGATGCTTTGATATCAGATGAATATCACTTTTCTTTGGTATATAAACCCCTGAACTGATGGACAGGATGGACAGCATCCTGTCTTGCTGTCCATCCTGTCTTGCTGTCCATCAAGACAGGATGGACAGCATCCTGTCTTGATGGACAGGATGCTAGGCTATAGACCACAGGCCCTTTATTGTAAGGGGGGAGGATGGATCACTAGGCACCAAAGATTGTGTTTTTTGAGGAATGGGGTGGGGGGGGGGGGCGAAAATATTTGATCCAGAAATTTGTGAAATAGGGTGGGACATAATTGTATGACTTGGTGTTTTTTCTTTAATTTTGAGGATCCACACTGCCTCTACAGGCAGCAGTGGGGATGGGAAGGAATCTCAATAGACCCCCAGGGAGGAAGATGTCACTTTGCGGGGGTATAGATTTTGCAGGAGTATGCCTTTAACACACCTCCCAGGGATATCTTGATGTGTGTTAGCATTTCAATGTCCTTGAGAACAAATAACTGTCAGATAACGGGCCTCGAAAGGCCTTGCATTCTGTCGTGTAACTGGCCTTGAAAGGCCTTGCATTCTGTTACATAACAGGTGTTTTAGTGTGCCCTTAGGCCTCAGCTCAACCCCAGACGGATCCAGGACTGAACCGAGGGTTGACGGTGTGTTCCAGCATGGCTGACGGGTTTACCCTCTGCCAGTCCTGCAAGCTCCCAAGGCCAACAACATGATGATGTTGGAATGTGAATGGTCCTCCGACCATTCTGAGCCCTTTCGGACCTGCCGCTTGGATCGGCATGGAGCAGCAGGCCTGGCCTGAGGTCGAGGGCAGACGGGCCTTGACACGAAGACATAACACCAAGGTCGATGACAAGAAGCTGGGCGGAAGGACATTGGCACTGTCTCTCAGGGCGCCCTACACAGTCCACCCGCGGGACTGGTCGCGCACCACCATGTCCCACTGCGCGCCCTACACAGCCCGAGGAGGCTGGTCACAGACCACGCTGAGAACGGGACGAGGACAGGGAAGAATCCAGCCGAGGCAGAACTTTGACGACAGAGCCATAAGTTATCCGGAGCTCCACAAAGGCTGGCAGGACATGACGGCTCAGGAGCACAGGAACGATTTCCAACTGTAGGCTACTCCACACTCGGAAAAGACGTCAGCCGAAAGAGCACAGCCTGACAGGACCAGAAGGCTCAGGAGCGCTGAAGCTAACACCAAGAAGGGCAGAACATCAAGGAACCTGGGACATCAGGAAGCAGAAGATCAAGACAAGACACCGGGACACCTGGATGGGGATCTCAGGCATGAACATGACTTGACATGAAGAGACGAAACGAAGAGGAGCTCCACGAAGAAGTCCTGATGGAGCTCTGGCAGGCAGGAGCTTCCAGAGTGAAGTAACTCTGATACAAGGCCGAGACTGAAATGACAGAGCAGCCCTTTATAGGGCTGGAGCAGGAAGTCCAATCTTAGGTGGGGCCAGCACACTTCCTGTGTCTGGCCCTTTAAATATTGTAGAGAAGCGCGGCCGCGCGCCTAGGAGGAAGCAGGAAGCTGTCCAGGGCCGCGGACAGTGGTCTGCTCAGATGTCGATGCCGGAACAGCAGTGGCTCCAGCCGCTGCAGGAGGCCCCAGGGGCGGCTCCAGCCGCTACTCGAGCCCGGGGATGCGGCCTGCTGCTACAAAGACAGAAATGGTGTCGGCAGCTGCTTCCAGCTGTGAAGGATGACGGAGAAGTCCGCGGCTCCGGTCGCGGTGAAGAGGGGACTCGATGGGCAGCCTCCGGGCCGCAGGGGAAGTCCAGTCCACGGCTCCGGCTGCGTGTGTGTGTGTGTGGGGGGTGTGTGTGACATCAGCGGCATCGTATCGCAAAGAAAAAGACAACAAAGGTGAACAGGGCCTGCTCGCGGGGGGACCCGCGGGCAGGGTCCATGACAGTAACTATACCTCCCTGAAAAGCAATAAAATAACGTGGCTAGCTTTTTTCAAATAAACCATATATCCCATTCTGATATATTGATATATCTTTTTCTAAAGATCTTACCACTATTCTTCATTAGATTTTATAACTGACTGTCATACTAGATGTTATCGGATCAGCTTGTGCCTCATATTACCATCTGCATTATATATAATTACAGGTCAAACGTTCAAATGTCCATTGATACATTGTGCAAAACTCTTTTTTGTTTTTTGTCATGGACAATAATTTGTCAATGACAGTTATCTTTGTGAAGCCTTGTTTATACACACTCTACAGCTGCCTAATGTCCATACCCCACAGGTCCGAGTTTCGAAATGGTATCAGTATTCTTTGTCAGGGGGACAGTCAGTATTCATTTCCTAAAAATCAATCATAAGATCACTTCAATTACTGCGATACACCTCCGTCCATTACCAACAAGTTACTTCTTCAAACCCACTTTATATTTAGCATTCTTCTTTTGCATCATGGCTGCCAAACCAGAAATGATGTCATAAGTTCACCATTAATGACACTGATCTTTTTATACATGACAATAAGTATGTCATATTATTGAGTATCAATCTAATTCCACATTCAGACCCTGAGGGAACATAGTTTATAGATGAAAAATCCAACCTTTTTCCTGCCTGTTTAATCTGACAATGCAATCCCCTCCTCGTTTCATTGATTGTACTGATTCCAAAATATTTCAAATCCCTAAGGGAATGAGATTGTTTCATGCAATGCTGTACCATCGGTGCTTGTTGTTTACATATAGATATACAGCTATGATGTTCAACTAGGCACATTTTAATCTTGCGCTTCATTTTCCCCACATACATATTTTGGCATGGGCATAAAATGATTAACATTAAATAGGAGGACCTGCAATCAGTGTAGGACTTTGCCCCCTATATTCTTCCTATTTGACTATTGTACCAGGTAGGACCTGTAATGACTTGGGCACAATTGGGCTTGTGGAAATTGAGCGATTTCCAGAAGTCCAATGCCCTATTGATGGATGATCGACTAGCCATGCAGAAGAATCCAAGGGAGTTAAAATGACTTTACATCTAAATTACAGATAATCCTACCCCTGATATATGCAATCAATGGAATTCATTGAAATACCTGATGAAGCTGTAATACAAGGCAGTGTTTAATTATCAATGAAGCTATCACTAATGCCCTAGTAGAATATCGTAACATACATACCAGCTGAGAGTTTTCTTTATCATGTGTCTGATCTAAAAGGCACCACTTTCTATTGGTAATATATGCTCTCTTGTACGCTTTCCTTAGAATATTACTAGGATATCCTCTACTTAACAACCTTCTAAACAAAACTTGTGCATTTATGATAAACTCTGTTTTCAAAGAGCATATTCTGTTTATCTTCAAAAACTGCCCTACAGATAAATTAGACAGTAGTCTAAATGGGTGAATTTTTTCAAACCAGAGTAAATTATTCCTGTCACTTGGTTTTCTGTACAATGTAGACTGTAGGACACCATCCACTTGATAGATCTCTATATCTAAAAAGGATATCCTCTGGCTGTTTGACACCTTAGTGAATTTTAAATTGGTATCCAAGGTGTTCAACCATATTACAATATTCTGTAACTTTTCTATCGTTGACTTCCACAAGAAAAAAATATCATGAATATATCATACCCAGGTATGAACATTGAAAAATTGAATGGAAGAATACCAAAATTGTTCCTGAAAAGTTGTCATGTATAGATTAACTAAGTCCTATGCCATGGTGGTGCTCATGGCTGTACCAAGGATCTGTAAAAATTCATTTTCAAACACAAAATAATTCTGGCATAATGCTATGTTATCTAATCACACAAACAGAAGCCAACTCCTCTCAATGTTAACAATCAAAAAAGCACCAAAGAGAAGGAAAAAAGAATTCAAATTCTATTACCACCAAACAATATACAAGGAGCGCGACAAAGGGGCCTGCCCCTTAGAGCACCCCTTTGAGATGCCCCTCCGACCAACGAAGCCACCCTCCACATCAGCACCTGTCATGAGCTCACGCATATGACCTGTACTGTCTCTCTGGAGTCAGGGTGACCGCCCTGCTGTGTATGGGATCATAAATCGTTCTTCGTGAAAGTCTGGACATCTTTTCTGTTTTCTGCACTCGGACCTTATAGACTCATATGTACTGTTCTCTAATCTGACCTCATTGTACTCAGAAAGTCTCCCTCGCTCTGGCACTTACTAACAGGAATTTATATTTCTATAATTGATATCTGTTCCATTTACTCTGCACTCTTATGAGTCACCGACTCATGGCCTTTGTTTTTATTTGATGCTTTGTAGCAACCAATGTCCCCATCTTTTGTTATGAAAGTGGACCCTTGTCTCGAGGTAGTAACTACCGTCGAAGGGCAAGGCCTTTTGGACCGTAGAGACTTGCTAGAAGACTTCACCCTGGAAACACGCGACCCCCCCAGGAGGAGCCCGTAGGGGTCCGGCCGCTGGGACTTAGGTGACTCTTCTGAAGACTGTAAGAGGTCTGGATGCAGGCGCCTCCTGCAGGTCATGGGTTCCAGACGGCTGGCGCCTCCAGCAGGTCGTGACAGTCTGAGAATGGAATCCAGGAAGAGTCCAAAAGCCAGTCCAGAAATCAATACCTCAGCAAGGTCCGAATCCAGTCCAGAGTCGAAGTAGGAGAAGGGTCCAAAGCCGTACCGGGGTCGAGACAGGAGAAGGGTCCGAAGCCGTACTGGGGTCAAGCCAGAGAAGAGTCCAGAGCCGTACCAGGATCAAGCCAGAGAAAACACGTCCACCAGTCCAGAAGTCAGCAGCCAAGAATCAATCCACGGAGCAGGGAAGAAGGACGGACGAAGAAGCAAGAACTGGAGCCAGGAACCACTCAAGGCAGGAACCTTAATACCAAGGCAAGGACTGAATGCTCAGCCCTTGACTTAAGTACAGGAAGCCGGAGGAGGAGCTTCAGGGGGAGCCATGACACTTCCTGTCATGGCTCCTTTAAGAGAATCCTATAGCCACGTGCGCAGCCCTAAGAGGCAAAGGGGAAGGAGCCAGATCGCCGCGGATCCACGCTGCCAACTCAGTGATGGCAGCGGCCGCGGGAGAGAGAGGAAGGGCTGCCTGCCCCCGCAGGCACCCTCAACCAGACCCGGCGATCCGGGTAAGGTAACTTGTGGCTCTAGCTGCGCCCAGTCTTGCCTCAGTCGCGGCCGACTGCGGCCAGCGGCCATGACACCCGGTCCCGGTCGCAGCCTGCTGCGGCCGACGCCGCTAACAGTACCCCCTCCTTTAGGCCTCCCCTTAGAAGGTTTGGGTTTACCAGGGTACTTGGAATGAAAATCTTTGAGCAATGATTTGTCCAATATATTCTTTGCCGGTTCCCAAGAGTTCTCCTCTGGGCCGAATCCCTCCAAAGCCAAGAGGTACTCCCAAATGGTGCCTCGTTTCCGGACATCCAACACCTCACGCACTTGATAAACAGTCTCATCCACAGCATGATGGTGCACCGGCTCTGGCAGTTTCCGACTAGGCCACCTGAGAATCAATGGCTTTAGAAGAGACACATGGAAAGAATTGTGAATGTGCTCCAGCTGGCGAGGTAGAGCGTCGAATGAACCCCTTTTGTAGATTTTCCTGAATATAACTGGTCATAGCCTGAGTTTCTGAAGCGGATAATGCGTAGACCTTCCCTCGGGGAGGAGAGGCCCCTGGAAGTAAGTTAATGGCACAGTCGAACTCTCGATGCGGAGGCAAAATATCCACAGCCTTTTTAGAAAAGACATCTACAAATTGGCTATATGGTGCAGGCAGACCTTCGAGTCGTGCGATGCAGACGTAGCTGTCGGTGGGTATGGATCTTTGAAGACAAGTCTCCTGACAAGCAGCTCCCCATTGCAAAAGTTTCAGGGTCGTCCAATCAAACTGAGGGTTATGACGTTGCAGCCAGGGAATTCCCAATACCATGGGGTGTATAGCTCTCTGGATAACATAAAACGAAATTTGTTCGCAATGTTTGGGGCCGATGTGACACTCCAGCAGAACAGTCTGAATGGTTATCCTCCCTGGTAGAGGATCTCCATGAATGGAGGATATGATCAATGGTGTGGGGCAAAGTTGCAGGGGAATATGGAGTTTCTCCACGATATCTTGAAGGATGAAACTCCCACCTGCACCGGAGTCTACTAAGGCCATGGTGGAGAATTGGAGGTCCTTTAGTGCCAAAGAGATCCAAAGAGTGAGTGGGGGAGCTGGAGAAGTACTGCCTAGGGTTACTCCCCCGCCGGAGCCTAGGCTTTGAAGTTTCCCGGACGGATCGTGCAACGGGCTATAAGGTGGCCCGATCCTCCACAGTACATACAGAGGCCTGCCCGACAGCGTCTTTGTCGTTCCTCGGGGGAAAGAGGACCACGCCCCAGTTGCATAGGTTCTTCTGTATTTCCTCCGGAAGATGTTGCAGGTTGCGAAACAGTTGGTACTGGACGAGGAGAGTTCCAAGAGCTGGTTCTTCTGGAGTTTGCTCCTTCACGGGCTCTTTCTTGCAGACGACGGTCTATCCGGTTTACTAAGTCGATGATAGCGTCTAAGGACCTTGGTAGTTCATGAGCCACCATCTCGTCCTTGATCTTCGACGACAGACCCTCCAGGTATATGGAACGCAAGCAGTTCTCCTCCCAGTGGAGTTCCGAAGCCAGTGTTCTGAACTCGATAGTGTAGTCTGCGAGGGCTTGGTTTCCTTGTCGAAGTTGCAACAGTTTAGAACCGGCTACTACCTGCTTCCCAGGATCATCGAAGATTGCGGTGAAAAGTTCCAAAAACATTTGAAGATTTTGCAGAATGGGGTCTGATCATCGCCAATAGGGAGAAGCCCATTCCAGAGCCTTCCCCTCCAAGAGTGACAAGATGTAAGTAGTCTTGGTGAGATCGTCTGGAGACAAAGAAGCTTGGAGTTGAAAATGCATGTTGCACTGATCGATGAATCCCTGACACAACTGAGGATCCCCTGCATAGCATGGAGGTATGGGTAACGGAATTGTAGTTCGGCCGGTGTGTGATGCCAACGCTGGTACGGCAAGAGAAGCAGCCTGAGCAGCTGCCATGGAGTCCATATATGCATTAAGTCGTTCTAGAGAAGAAGCCATGGATTCCAGAATCCGTTATTGTTCCATGACCTTCTGAGCCAGTCCTGGAATGGCTTGACGAGCCGAGGCCTCTGCCGGGTCCATGGCCTTGGTATTCTGTTATGAAAGTGGACCCTTGTCTCGAGGTAGTAACTACTGTCGAAGGGCGAGGCATTTTGGACCGTAGAGACTTGCTAGAAGACTTCACCCTGGAAGCAGGCAACCCCCCCAGGAGGAGCCCGTAGGGGTCCGGCCGCTGGGACTTAGGCGACTCTTCTGAAGACTGTAAGAGGTCTGGATGCAGGCGCCTCCTGCATGTCTTGGGTTCCAGACGGCTGGCGCCTCCAGCAGGTCGTGACAGTCTGAGAATGGAATCCAGGAAGAGTCCAAAAGCCAGTCCAGAAATCAATACCTCAGCAAGGTCCGAATCCATTCAAGGGTCGAAGCAGGAGAAGGGTCCAAAGCCGTACCGGGGTCGAGACAGGAGAAGGGTCCGAAGCCGTACTGGGGTCAAGCCAGAGAAGAGTCCAGAGCCGTACCAGGATCAAGCCAGAGAAGACACGTCCACCAGCAGCCAGAGAAGCACGTCCACCAGCTGGTGGACGTGCTGGTGGACCAGCACGTCCACCAGCAGCCAAGAATCAATCCACGGAGCAGGGAAGAAGGACGGACGAAGAAGCAAGAACCAGGAGCCAGGAACCACTCAAGGCAGGAACCTTAATACGAAGGCAAGGACTGAATGCTCAGCCCTTGCCTTAAGTACAGGAAGCTGGAGGAGGAGCTTCAGGGGGAGCCATGACACTTCCTGTCATGGCTCCTTTAAGAGAATCCTATGGCAGCGCGTGCGGCCCTAAGAGGCAAAGGGGGAGGAGCCAGATCGCCACGGAGCCACGCTGCCGACTCAGCGATGGCAGCGGCCGCGGGAGAGAGAGGAAGGGCTGCCTGCCCCCGCAGGCACCCTCAACCAGACCCGGTGATCCGGGTAAGTTAACTTGTGGCCCTAGCTGCGCCTAGTCTTGCCTCGGTTGTGGCAGACCGCGGCCGGCGGCCTTGACACCCGGTCCCGGTCGCAGCCTGCCGCGGCCGATGCCACTAACATCTTTGCCTTCTGGGGCTCTCTTTCTTATCCTTCCTGCATTTCCCTGTTTTCCCATCCCCTTCTCTATCTATCATTATCCCCTGCATCCCCCTATCCTATTATGGCAAGCTACCCTTTCCCACGCTTGCAGTTCTCTACACGCAAATCTCCCACCTTTTCTCCTCAGAACCGTCCAGATCCTTATAAGTCCCTTCTTCCCATTCTTATCTCCCGTTTAACACAATTTCTAGGTCTCACCTTCTTGTCTATCCTACTTTTTAATGCACAATCACTCTCCAAAAAGACCATACTACTTAATGATCTTTTACTAGACAAGAAGCCAGACTCTGCAATCACAGAGACCTGGCTCAAAGACTCCGACATTGACCTCATTAATCAGATGCCCATTTATGACTATGAAATCTTCACCATCCCAAGACCCAAGAAACGAGGCGGAGGTCTACTCCTAGCTGTCAAGAAGCACATCAAACTACTCATGAACATCAATGCTCCACCTAAACTTGAGATAGGGCTTTTCAAATCCTAAGAGCTGAAAATCTGCCTCGTCTATGACCCCCCCCCCCCCCCCCCGGGCCTTTTTGAACTCAATCCCTCCCTCCTAATTTAATTCATCTCAGATAATATAAACATCAAAATCCCTTCAATTATCTTAGGTGATTTCAATCTCCATGCAGACGCATCCCCCCTTTCATTGTCCTGTGAAACCTTCCTCAATTCCCTCCATGCTATAGGCTACAATCAACTCATCTCTGCTCCTACCCACCGAGCTGGGCACACTCTTGATCTAATCTTCATTAATTCCTCTATCCATTCCCCCAACCCCCCATCATGTTCCCCCGTCCCATGGTCAGACCACTCCCTTATTGAAACCTCACTCTCCATTAAGACACGCATTGAGCAAAAGCCTGTTAATACCACCATTACTTACAGAAAATCCTGCCCTAGTGAAGATTTGACCTCTGCCTTCTCCAAAGCTCTGCCTAACCTTAATTGTACCAACCCCAATACTGCCCTTACGACATGAAACAATCTGACCCTTGAAATTGCAAATGAACTGTGCCCTATTACCAAATGGGAACTGAACCCATCAGCAACAAAACTCAAACCATGGTACAATTCCGATTTAAAACATTTGAAAAACACTACTAGACAGAAAGAAAGAGCATGGCGCAAAGACCCATCGCCCCACAAAGCCTCTTCCTTCAAATCTGCCTTACACCAGTACAGACTTGCCACCCTCAATGCCAAACGCGACTTCTATACCTCCAAAATTCATGAATACTCATACAACCCTAAAGCCCTTTTTTCCTACGTTACTGAACTTACCAAATCCGCCCCTCCCCCAATACCTGATAATGAAGCTAACAGTAAGTGTGAAGAATTAGCCCTCTACTTTCACAACAAAATAGCTAACATCCTCTGTAGACTCCCACCCATCACCCTCCCTCTCTCATCGGGTACATGCCCCACTTCCGCATCCCTAGACGCCTTCAAACTTACTTCTTCTAAAGAAATTGAAGCTATCCTAAAAAAGATTAAACCTGCATCCCACCCCATGGACACCATTGCGACAAAAGCTCTCCTTGCAATACACAACATCATATCCAAACCATTAGCTGACATCATAAACTGCTCCCTTTCTTCAGGTATTGTCCCAGACCCCCTTAAGCATGCAGTAGTTAAACCATTACTCAAAAAACCCATACTAGACCCTAAGGACCCAGCCAATTTTTGACCCATTTCAAATCTCCCTTTCATATCAAAAATCCTGGAAAAAGTAGTAAATTCCCAGCTCTCTGATCACCTTGAAAACAATAAGATCCTCCACCCTTCCCAATTCGGCTTCTGCAAACATCTGAATACTGAAACCCTCCTCCTTTCACTTACCAACTTTCTTCTCAGAGGCATAGATCAAGGACACTGCTACATCCTTGCCCTACTGGACATCTCTGCTGCTTTCGATACCATTAGCCACTCCCATCTCCTCTCTCGCCTTTCCAACATTGGCTCTCCGGCTCAGCTCTCCAGTAGTTCACTTCCTAAATTTTCTGTTAAAGTAGGCAATGCTGAATCCACCTCCCACACACTCTCTCAAGGTGTCCCCCAAGGATCCGCCCTCTCATCTACTCTCTTCAATATCTACCTTACGCCCCTCTGTCAACTCCTTTCCGACCTTGGCCTCAAATTCTTTCTATGCGCGGATGACGTCCAAATTATCATTCCCATTCGAGACTCTCTATCCAATGCACTTAATCTTTGGGAGAGATGCCTTACCGATATTAACACCCTTCTCTCAAATCTCCACCTCGCTCTGAACCCTTCTAAAATGGAACTGCTCCTTATCTCACAGCACCTTCCCCCTAAACCTGCCTTTGCTAATGACCCGGCTTACGATACCCTTTCCACCCAGCGCTCTCCCAGTAATCTTGGAATTCAATTTGACTAACAAATAAACCTAAAAAAACATATTAATGCAATCCTCAAGGAAGGTTTCTATAAACTTAATATCATTAAAAAACTAAAATCACTGCTCCACACCAGTGACTTCCATATAGTAGTCCAAGCTACCCTCTCAACAAAAATGGACTACTGCAACTCACTCTTCTTAGTACTCCCCCACTCCATCTTAAAACCCCTCCAAATACTGCAAAATGCTATAGCCAGGACTATCCATAACACTCGTAAATATGACCACATCACCCCCATCCTCAAAAATTTACATTGGCTCCCTATCTCCTCTCGCATCCTCTACAAAACTCTGAATATTATACACAAGGCTATCTACACCCACAACTCTGACTGGCTAGATGAACCATTCCAATTTACCCAATGCAACCGCCACACTAGAACCACCAACAAAGGGACCCTACATGTACCCTCCCTAAAAAAGGCACATCTTACCTTTACCAGGGAGCATGCCCTCTCAATAACTGGTCCCACACTCTGGAACACATTACCTACAACCCTCCGTCTTGAGCCTTGCGCAACCAGATTCAAAGCCAACTTAAAATCTTGGCTATTCAAACAAGCTTATCCACCATAGACTCTCGCCCTCCTCTTCATATCATTATAGTCCTTTTGCACTTGATATTTAGCATTGTATTGCCTTGCAGTTACACTGTTTATTCATATCCCTACTAATGTTTACAATTTTTATAGTGTATTAACCTTAATTGTCTGTTGCGGTTCTGGCCACGAGCACCACGGCCAGGCCCTTACCTCCGGGTTCCCGGACCTGCTCCCGCTTCCAGAGGCCTAGTTTGCGGCCTGGTTGGCAGTGTCCCCGCTGGGGCTGTGCCGCTGCAAGCCCTCCCATGGACGCCCGGCTCCTAGGCACGCGCGCATGCCACTTGGGCGCTTTTCTAGGCCATTTCCCACCAGTGGTGACTCTGGACAACTTCTGACATCAGACACCGCGGCCTTGATAAGCCGGCCGCGGCCATCCAGTCTTTGCCTTGCAATGGGTTAGCTTCCCGGTTTCCTGTTGCGCTGTATCCCGGAGCGACTTGCTTCGCTTCGTCGCTCCGTTCCTGCCACAGTACCTGCCTGGATCCTGCCTGCTTGCTACAGTACCTGCTGGTTCCTGCTTGCTTGCTACAGATCCGGCTGGTTCCTGTCTGCCTGCTACTGTTCCTGCCTTGTTCCAGTACCTGAGTCCTGCTATAGCTTCTGTCTGGTTCCAGTACCCGAATCCTGCTACAGTTCCTGCCTGATTCCAGTACCCGAGTCTCGCTACAGTTCCTGTCTGGTTCCAGAACCCGAACCCAGTTACAGTATTGCTACTGTCCTAGTCTGGTCTAGTTACCTGTCTTGATCCACAACCTGCCTAAGTCCCAGCGGCCTGGCCCCTACGGGCTCCTCCCAGGGGGGCTTCGGCTTCCAAGAGTGAAGCCACCTAAGTCCCAGAGGTTGGGCTCCTACGGGCTCCTCCTGGGGGAGTACCAGCTTCCAGGGTGAAAGAGCATCTACCTCCTGCCTGAACATCTGCCTCCTGACCTGCTATTCATTAGAGACATTGACCACCTTTCCCAGTCTCCAGCAGGTCGGCCCAAGGGTCCACTAAACAGAGACTCCCATAACATTGTCTTTCTGTTACATGGTTTCTCGTTTCAATTTATATGCCTTGTTTACTCTGCAATGTTCCTGCCTGATTTTCTTCATTCCTTTTTGTTTCCTACTACTCCCAATCCCTGTATCCTGTTATTTGTAACTTTCTCTTCTCTTCAGTTATAATGTAAACCGGTATGATGTTGCTACTAATACCAGTATAAAAAAGTATTAAATAAATACACGAGACTATATCATAAACCAAAGCTTAAGAATTGTAATCTACTATCTCTCACCCACAATGGGCCTCAGGCAGTCGTCAGCCTTCTAAGCAGCATTTTTATAATCATTTATTGTCTCTTGTATTTTTACTCTTAAAAACTCTATCCAGTTTTTTAGCCAAACTTTATTAAACGCATCTCTTAAAATGATATCAACCTGTTGTCTCTATATTGAAACTGGAATATTTAGCCAATTCAGACACTCATCAGCCACTAATTTTCAACTGGAGCATGTCCTCAAATTTTATCACCCAAATGTTTCACCCGACTGGGCTATGTTTTGACTATTACAGTCTTCTTCAGGGGAAATAGTTACTGTCCACCAGCAGCACAATATTCTCTTAACCTAAAAAGAAACATACAATAAAAAACTCACACACACTCTTACTTCAGAAAATTCAACTCACTCGTATCTATTTACTATCTCACAGGTTCCAGCTCTAAAAATAGAACCCTAGTAAATATCCCTTATCTTTTCTACTGAAAATACTAGGAGATTTGTTACTTAGTAACAAAACCACAATCGCTTACCCGGACACTCAAATCACATCTCTTCAAAGTAAATGCCACAACATGGCGTCTCGGCGCCTCAGCTCATTCAAACTTCCCAATGTCAAGTTTAAATATACCTCTCTCTCTACCATCACCAGAAATGATCATTACTTCCCTGTACCAAAAACCACATTACCCACAATCCAAACCACCAGTCAAATTTAAAGAGAAAATGAAGCATCTAACCCTTCAAAAAACAGACCAGTCTATTGCTTTGTTTAACCCTCTTGGAGTCACCGTCTCGAAGTAATAAATCAACTTTTGTTCCCTCTGTATTAGGTAGTTGTCAAAATCACCACCCCGATTACATGGTCTAGGTTGTTCAATTACCGCAAAAGTCAAATCCAAAAATGAATTGTAATGCTTTATAGGTCAGAAAGTTGGAACATGAATACACTTGAAGGAATGCAATTGCAGGATACAATAGCAGGAACACAGGATAACGATACTAGGCAAGATCATGGGGTGAAAATGGTAGCACTTCCATTGGGCAAATGCCAAGTGGGCTGTTGGACCAGCAAATGTGTGGTAGACAGAGCTTTTTTATATACAGTATAGATGCCTTTTAAGGCCATACCAAATGCTAGTCCAATTAGAAGACTGCTGAGGCATGTCTGACCTTCCCAGGGAACAAGTCAAATATACTTAGATAACTGGGAAACCCGGCAAACGTCACAGCCTGGAAGACAGGGTAGAAGATTCAAAACATGTTGACCCTGACATGCTCCAACATAAGAGTTATTCATATGAACTTGGAAGACAAAGTGTCCTTTTCTTCTTATGTGACCTATGTGAGAATACTATTTTGGTGGATTTCCTTACTGTCAAATATTCCCTATGGTGTTAATTTTCAAAAGCCATTTATGCACATAGAGGTAGATTTTGAAAGATGTACGCACGTCCATGTGAGAGCGGTTCCCAGGGTGCACACAAGGATGTGCGGATTTTATAACCTGTGCACACCGGCACGCACATGTTGTAAAATCCTCGGGCCGCGCACACATCCATGCCGGATTTTATAATCCGCGCGCACATGTGCAGGCAGTGCTCGCAGGGAGGGCCAAATGTTATAAGAGTATGCACGATGATACAATATGACCTCCCCCAGTTCCCTCCCAGTCTGCTCCAATTAAGGAGCAGACTGGGTGGGAACTTCCCTACCTCCCAACCTAACTTTCCTTCCCTTTCCCCTCTCCCCCCGACCACTAATGCCTATCTAGCTACCCCTAATTTTTTTTATTTACTGCTCCTTGGGAGCAGAAGCAACTTATGCACGCCAGCCAGCTGCCAGCACATGCTTTCCCGGGACAGTGTACAATGGTGCTATGCCAGCCCGCCCATGCCCTGCTCCTCCTCACCAGACCCTGCTCCCAGTCCGCCCCTTTGAAGAGGCCCAGCACTTGTGCGCATACTGGGGTTTATGTGCGTGGCCAGGCCTGTTTGAAAATGTGTGCGACACCTTTGAAAATTTGGCTGATAAAGTGCACTTATGCGAGCAAATCCTATAGATAATTCAATGGCATATATTGTAGCAATTTTCAAAAGCCTACTTCCTCAAGTTAAGTGTATTTATTCGAGTACAACCCAATTGTACACATGTAAATACTTTTTAAAATCAGGCGCTAAATTTTTAGCTTAAATGTGTTTTACTGTTTCAAAATTACAAATATTAATATTTGGACATCAAGTTTCAGTGCCACTTAGATAACTTTCAACTTATCCCAGATAACCTCGAGTTATCCCAGCTAAATTAGCCAGATAACTGAATCTAGTTATCATCCCCAGCAAGCAAACTTTGAATATTTGCCATGTTGATGTGTGTCAACATGATTTAATGCAAGCATGCATCATTACATTTTATGTTACTTGATTGTTCTCCTTGTCATGAAGTAATGATTCACGATGTATTTTATTGTAATAGTATTACACTGTGCAAGTAACATATATTTGTTAATTCAATACAAGTGAGGATTCATTTATTGAATTACTAGAAAGGTGGTCCTTTTAAAATATTAGTAAATGACCTTTCTTTTCCCCTAATCAGCCCCTAGTATGGCTACCTTTTTTTTCTGCTAATAAATACTTGACTAGATCATAGTACAGTATAGACCTGAATTCTGAAGTAGTACCTAAATATTTCTATGGGCAAGGAAACATTTAAGAGGCATTCAGAACACAGTTTTGCCTTTTCAACCACAATCTATATATTTATTCTCCAAGTACATCAGTTTTATGTTGCATCCAATTTGCATCTGTGTGCCTTTTATATACAGCTAGTTTTATATACCAGCATCACCCAATATGACCCAAATGGCAATGTTCATCCTTTAAAAAATTATACCAACCTCATGAACTTTATAAAAGTCAGGGTACTTTTAATGGTCACCATTGAAATAGTAATTCTCAATTCTTTTATTTCCCTTTACACTCTATACATACAATAGCTCCCCTGAATGAATACTTAGGTTCCCTTGACTATAATGTAGTTCTTTAGATCTCATTCATACAGAAATGCAGTGCCAGTTTAAAAAAAAAAAAAGAATTGTTCCAATCTTTTATGTTTGATTTGTTCTTCCTTTATCAAGAGACATCCTCCTTGCCTGGTATGTCAAGATTAGAGAAGTCACTGATAATTACCATGACATCAGTTTCTATTGTGGTCTACAGCAGCAGCCAGAGGTGAAATATCTGGATGAGGAATTTGGTGTCTGTTTGGTACTCTTCATTCCCTGATTGCTTACCGCCTTTGTTTTGCATGCCTACCTTTGTTAATTTGCAAGTCATATTTTTAGTAGTCAATGAACATATAAGGTCAGTAGAAGTAAAATGAAAGCTCTGTACTGAGAGATTATTTTTCCCTGACTTTTACAAAGGTAATGAGGTCTTGCATAAAGTCCTGTTCTCCTTTACTGTCATGCAGAGAATGCGATTTAGACCCTTTTATTTCATTTCTTTGTGTACAATTAAATAGCAAATATATGTTGTATATTGTAAAGGCTAAGGGTAAAAGATGAAGCTATCAAGATAGAACTGGGAAGAAAGCTAGACAGTTATTCAAATTTAGGCAGATGTATGAATATATGTTTGATTGGGTTTGTGTTAATGTCACTGGTTAGCAGGATATCTCAGATACCTGGCTATATTTGAATATAACCAGTTAAAAAGAATGTAACCGGGTATGTTATTAACAATGCAGCATGGCCCTTTTGGGTAAGAACACCCTTTATCTGCTATGATAACATTCAATAAAATGACCAGAAAGACAAACTTTCCTAGGAGGAGAAGACAGATCTGTCCCATTTGGTCCCTGCACGAGAGGATATTTTGTACCCCCTTGGCAACAGCAGGAGTGACATATGCCCAGGATGGCTGCCTGTCGACAGACCAGGTTAGTAGGTAAGCATCCAGGAGTATTTATATTCGTCCTTGGGGGAAGGTTTAGTGGCATATGTAAGCAAGCTGTAGTACAGAGGCTTCTAACTTGTGAGTGCTCACTCCTTGTAAGGTTTCTAACTATTTAGCTGGTATTGTAAGTAACTCTACTAGGAGTAGTGGCATCAATGGAAAAGCACTGTGGGGTTGATAAGGTACTGTGTTGTGACAATTTGTAACTGCCTTACTCATAAGAATATTTGACATGCCATGCTGAATCAGACCCATGTCCTTTGAGGCCAATATCTGACAGTGGCCAGTCTGGCTCAGAAGTACCCAGCAGAGTCTCAATAATTGATACATTTCTTGTATCTCATGCTCAGGATAAGGGCTGGATTTTCCAAGTCTACTACTATATATTGACTTTTTCTTCAGAAACTTGTACAGCTCTCCTTTGAATCCCACTATGTTAGTTACTTTGACCACACCCTCTGGCTACAGATTCCAAAGCTTTATTGTGCACTAAGTGAAAAAAATACTTCCTCTGATTTATTTTAACTCTACCAATTGGATTATTCCCTAGTCCTAGTGTTCTTTGAAAGGGTAAATAATCCTTCCATTACCTGTTCAACCCCTCTCATGATTTTATAAAACTCTTTCCTATCCCCTCTGAGTCGACTCTTTTCTAAGCTAAAGAGCCCTAATCTGTTTAGCCTTTCTCCATAAGGGAGTATTTCCATCCCCTTTATCATTTTTGTTGTTCTTATCAGAACTTTTTCCATGTTCACTATAATTTTTGAGATAGGGTATCCAGAACTGCACACAATGCTCATGGTGCAGTCACACCATGAATCTATACCTTTACATGGGTGTCCACGATAATAGGAGGATCATATGCGAAGAGGGCACATTACACAGCTGCCATAAGCCATTTGGGGCCAAGACTAGCCCCAAGGTCAGGGGGCAGCTGAAGCTGAGGTCTGAGGGCAGATGGAGAGAAGCAACTGGTCATCATGTGCCATTCAAATTTGCAACTGTTCCTTGCTTCCTTCTAACCTGTGGCTGATATAGAGACCAAATTACAATGGTAATGCTCACCCTGGCCAGAGGGAAAGTTAAGGATGGGTGTAGTGGAGGCTTAGCTGCCAGTGGTTCAGAACAGGGATCGACTGGAGTGGATAGGCATATATAAAAATGATAAGGATATCTAGAGGGGGACAGAGATTTTGTACTATGTTCACTTAGGATTGACTATCCTTAATGCTTCATATAACATCAACATTGCATTTCTAACAGGGACAACTCCATCCTTACCCATCCCCATGATCTCAAGGAAGTGAAAGCTAAATTTCAGCTTCTTTGCAGAAAAGCACCAACACCTCTTCAGGAAGACCATCGGCAAGTGCAGACTGCTGAGGGTAAGAGTAAAGCTGCCAATATTTACCTAATAGTTGTATAATGGGGGTAATATTAAATTCACTGTGTAAATGACTTTCTAGACCACAGCTTTCATCCTTTACATATGAGAGTGCATTTTATACATGTATGTATTGGGGAATTCATTAGTTGTCTAGGAAGCTAACATTAGAGTTGAAGAATAGGAAAATTATAATGAGCCATGTCTAAGATAACATACAATATCTGTCCATAATACGGGGCAATGCTAAAACCAAGTAAGATCTAACCACTCCTAAGCACTTTCAGTGCCTTCTGGTCTACAATATGTGGTTGCCAAAGTTTCCATTTCCTGTCCCTTTGTTTTCAGTTGCTTTCACATTTTTTTCCACCTCTGTCTTAGGCATGGATTCATTATTCCTCGCAGAATGATGAATCCTGCGAAACCGGGGGGCAAAGGGGGGCAGGCCTGCAAAAGCCTGCAGCCTTCGCACCACGGCAGTGCGCCGGCTGCCGGCTTTTGCACCGAATAGCGCCAGTGTGAAAGGTGTTGCTATTCGGCGCGCTACTGCTGACAATAATGTTAGTAGCATTATCTCCGGCAGTGAAGACATGGCCGACTTCGCCCTTCCCTGCCCCCTCCCCTCCCCCTAATTTGCATTCTATCGCATGCGAAAAGGCAGTTCTGGCATTTTCTTTTTATCACTCGTGACTGTTTTCATTTCATATTACAAATATGTAAACTATTGATCATGGGTATTAAACTCCCTGATTCAAAGTGTCACAGTTTTTTAATCTTGCAGGTGAAACAAAATCTATAGGCTAGATGTCAGTTGTGTTATACGGCTGATGAGAAAGTCCATGTGCACATAGGGGTAGATTTTAAGAAAGTGCGCCTTCGCGTACTTTTGTTGGCGCACCAGGCGCAAACAAAAGTATGCTTGATTTTAGTAGATACGCGCGTAGCTGCGCGTATCAGCTAAAATCCAGGATTGGCGTGCGCAAGGCTGCCGATGTCGTGTAGCCGGCGAGCACCGAGCCGCGCAGCCTGCGCCCGTTCCCTCCGAGGCCGCTCCGAAATCGGAGCGTCCTCGGAGGGAACTCGCTTTCGCCCTCCCCTCACCTTCCCCTCCCTTCCTCTATCTAACCCACCCTCCCGGCCCTATCTAGACCCCCCTCCTACCTTTGTCGGGGGATTTACGCCTCCCGGAGGGAGAAGTAAATCCCCGCGCGCCAGCGGGCCGCTAGCGCGCCGAGACACGACCTGGGGGCGGTTCCGGAGGGCGCGGCCACGCCCCCGGACCGCCCCGGGCCAAAACCACACCCCCGGGCCCGCCCCCGAAATGCCGCGTCCCGTCCCCAAAACGCCGCGCTGATCCGACACACCCCCGACACGCCCCCAACACGCCCCCTCGAAAAACCCCGGGACTTACGCGAGTCCCGGGGCTCTGCGCGCGCCGGTAGGCCTATGGAACATAGGCGCACCGGCGCGCAAGGCCCTACTCGCGTAAATCCGGGCAGATTTACGCGAGCAGGGCTTTTAAAATCCGCCCCATAATGTATTATTAAGCATGCACTGATGCACAGGCACTTTGCTATCACTCACTGGAATTGTAATAGACAAATTATGTAAGCCCTACATTGTTCCTCAAAAGTACAGATATTTTAAGTAAGTTATTATTTTTTGCTTCATTATGTGCAGCTATAAATGACAGGGCCTCTACTGTAGTAGACAACCTCCCTCATGTACAGTATTTAACTATTGATTCAATTGTCTGCATTAACAGTCTTTTTTCTCTTTTGTTTCCTCATTCAGCAAGTTCATCCCTTGTGTTAGGCACATCTGAACAAAGGAAGGAGGAAGAAGAGACAGACGGGATGGAAAACATGGAGGAGAAGCAGGAGGATTTAGAGGAGATGCAGGACGTGGCGGATGAAAGGCAGGATGGGGTAAGAACAAGAGTCTGAGGAGAGGTGGGATCTGGAGGATCTCAAGCAGGGCCAGGCACCTGCAGCTGACCTGATACCCCAAGCTTCACAGCTACCCCCTGCTGCCCAACCACCTGCAGCTGCGGGTCCCTGAGAAGTTATAATCAGGAAGGAGAAGGTACAGAGAAGGGCAATCAAAATGATAAAGGGGATGGAATAGCTCCCCTGTGAGGAAAGGCTAAAGAGATTAGGGCTGTTCAGCTTGGAGAAGAGACGGCTGAGGGGGGATATGATTGAGGTCTTTAAAATCATGAGAGGTCTAGAACAGGTAAATATGAATATGTTATTTATTCTTTCCGTTAATAGAAGGACTAGGGGGCACTCCATGAAGTTAGCAAGTAGCACATTTAAAACTAATCAGAGAAAATTATTTTTCACTCAATGCACAATTAAGCTCTGGAATTTGTTGCCAGAAGATGTGGTTAGTGCAGTTAGTGTAGTTGGGTTTAAAAAAGGTTTGGATTTCTTGGAGGAGAAGTCCATTAACTGCTATTAATCAAGTTGTCTTAGAGAATAGCCACTGCTATTTCTGGCATGGGATCTACTTAGGGGTAGATTTTAAAAGGAGCGTGCGCCAATTTTATAACATGTGTGTGCTGGCCAGCCTCAGTCCCGCCCCGCCCCACCTCTCTCCACCTAGACCATGCCCCTGGCCCAGCCCTTTTTTAGGGCATGGCACTTGTGCACATATCAGGACTGGCCACACACGTAAGTCCCAATTTTTATGCGTGTGCCCCTTTAAAAGTTTGCCCTTTAGTGTTTTGGTATTTGCCAGGTACTTGTAGCCTGGATTGGCCACTGTTGGAAACAGGATGCTGGGCTTGATGGCACCTTGATCTGACCCAGTATGGAAATTCCTCATGCTCTTAACCATCCGCAGCTGCACAGCCACCTCCAGTTGCACAGGCACCCCTAGTTGCCCAGTTATCCCTAGCTGCAAAATGTTCTCCAGCTGCAAGGGTGCCCTTATTTGCCAAGGCACCTGCAGCTGTATTGTCACCTTTCATTGTACAGGTATAATCCAGCTGCCCCCCCCCCCCCCACAACTACATAACCAGAGCAATAATCATGCTGCAACATCTGCTGCTGGAGGAGCAGGTTCTGAAGGGCAATAACACTGGCCCGATGAGAGAGATGCTGACTATGAGGCCTCCTGTGGGTTATCTGCAACTACGTACAGTAGTTGATGACTCGTGGTTCTGCCCCTTTTGCCCCAATCCCTTAATTTTCTTAGACTTTGCTATTTTAAATATGGAACGAGCATTTTGCTTTGTATAACTATATTTCGCTAAGTGTTCTCTTTTATATTTATATATTGTGGAAAATAAAGTTGTTTGCATATAGCTTCATATCATGTGTCCATGCTTTATTTGCTGATAAAAGGAAGCAAACCATGAGGCCACATCATTGTTACCAATACTGTATGGAAACATTCAAAAATGTGATGCTGACATTCAAGGCTATAAGAGGCGATGGGCTTATCTACTTAAATGAAATATCATCCTTATACATGCCCTCCAGAACACTAATATATTCACTTGATCCTCAATATCAATCCCATTGTCAAGAGAAATCAAAAGAACAGACGCAAAACAGAAAGTTCATGGGAAATCTTCTCAAAAGAGTACCGACAAATACACGCCAATTCTCACTTCTGGAAGCAATTGAAAGTGTGGCTCTTCTGTCAAGCTTCTAATGCCTGACCTGGATCTCAATGGCACTAAACTGCTTGGCATCATATTGAAGGCCTTAAAAGTGCTGCTACAAATTAATGTTTTGTTACAGTGTTATTTATTTTTCTGAGTTGGTTACCAGTAATTGCTGAAAGAGCTCAATCAATGTTTGTTGATCTATTTAAATTTAGTCTGAAGATAAACCTTTTATTGCCAAGTTGAAATGTGATTTTTGATGCTGTTCCAATCTATTATAAGCTTTTTCTCCCTGTAAAGCTAATGCCCTCTGTTAGAAGCTGTAAACCACTTTGAGTGAATCTTATATTCAAAAAGGCAGACAATAAAGCCAATAAATAAATAAATAAATGAATAAATGAATACATTAGACATTGCATCATATTCATTTACATCTTAAGTTATTCTATAAGACATTCATAACTGGAGCTGACAACAAAAAGTCATGAAAGGTTCATATTCATTCACAGTCCGGATAGCAAAGTTAGCCAGATAAACTTATCTGGATAACTCTGGAAATATATTCAATAGTTTAGGCATTGGAAAGGGGAGGCCACAAGGGCCATGGCCCTCCCCAAAATATGGCTGACAACTCCTTCCCTGTCTACTTTCAAGTTGCTGTGGGAGAAGGATCTTCTACAAAAAAAAAAGAATAAATTGGCGGCAGTGGGACAATGCTTGTTGTATTGTCCCATGAATGTCTACCTGTCTGCCCCAGATCTCTTCACTTACTGTTGATTAAATTATACAAGAGGAGAAGACAAGACTCTACAGAGCCTTGAATGCCTCATTCTTCTCCTCCTCCTCTCCGACTAGGTCCGAGTATCATGCTTTGAATGACATCATTCAAAGAACAACATTGGGGCCCGATAGAGGAGGAGAGAAGAATGAAGCATCCAAGTTCTGTAAAGCTTTTGTCTTTTCCTCTTCCCATGTAATTTTCTCAATGGTTGAAGTTGAGTGAGGCCTAGTGGGTCTGGAGGTGAGCCCAACCCGCTCACAGCTGAAGACACTGGAAGCATGATAAGTCACAAGTGGAGCCCATCCTTCTCTTAGCCATGAAGCATGAACATGAGACCCAGAAGATCCACCTGCGGGTGATGAGGGCAATGCGACCTGAATATGTATATGAGTAGAATGCCAGGAGGATATGTGTGTGTGTGTGTGTATGTGTGTGTGTGTGTGTGTACAGAATCACTGCACTCAGAAGGGTTTGTGGTGTGTGATTTGGAGCCTGAATGAAGGTGTGTGTGACAGAGGGATTTTGTGAGGGTGCATGTTTGTGTGTGTGAGAGGACCCCATGTGAAGGACTATGTGTGCAATTGAGAGGGAGCCTAGCAGAGAAAGTACGAAACCTTGGAGTGATTATCGATACGGAACTAAGTATGAAACAACATATATCTCTAAAAGTAAGAGAAGGTTATGCCAAACTTATGACTCTCAGAAGACTTAAACCACTACTAACACCAAATGTCTTCCGGTCAGTACTACAAGCATTAATTTTTTCAAGCACTAATTACTGTAATGCCCTTCTACTAGGATTACCCCACACCACGATAAGACCACTACAGGTATTACAAAACACAGCTGCAAGAATTTACCGGTAAAAGTAAAAGAGACCATATCACCAAAACCCTAATTGAACTACACTGGCTACCCATTGAACAAAGAATTCAATACAAGAAACTCTATGCACCATACATAAATTAATACACGACGAAAAGGCAGAATGGCTGAACACAGCCCTTCACGTACACGACCCTAATAGAAACTTGAGATCAGCAAACAAAGCCCTACTAACTATTCCCTCAGTAAAAACAGCCAGACTAACTCAAGTAAGGGATAGGGCCCTATCCCTGGCAGGACCTATAATATGGAGCACAATGCCTTTAGAAATCAGAACACAAAGAGACATCAAAGCATTCAAAAAAATTTTAAAAGCATGGCTATTTATGCAAGCATACCACAAAGGGAATGAAGAGTAGAATCCAGGGAATTGTATGATGCAGTTCGAAGAACTCCCACACACACACACATCAGCTTACTCGAATGGTGTGTGTGTGTGTGTGTGTGTATATTTTATTTTACTTTACCTCTATTAGATTGCAACAACAGAGGACCAGACTTAAGTGTTAATTTATCTTATAGCTGATATACTTAAAGTAGACATGACTTATCACAACCACTAAATAATATTTAATATGAAACTATGTTACAGTATTTGATGGCACCTGTTTAGTTAATATAACTCAACACATTTAAGTTTGAAATTATGTGCCTTATTGTGAACCGTTGTGACGGCAACTAGCTTAACGATGGTATAGAAAAGATTTTATTAAATAAATAAATAAATAAATGTGCAAGGTGTGGCCATGTGCAAGAGAGAGGAAGCCTGTGTGAGAATGTCTGTGTGAATGATAGAGAGAGAGAGAGATGGAGCCTTTGTGAGGGTATTTGAGTGTGTGTGTATGAGAGACAGGGAGCCTGTGTGAGGATTTGTGTGTGTGGGAGAAGGACAGAAGTAGTCTATGTGAGGGGGTGTGTATGTATGTGAGAGAGAGAGGGAGCCTGTGTGAGTGTGTGTGTGTGAAAGAGAGAGGGAGCCTGTGTGAAGGTGTGTTAGAGAGGAACTAAGGGAGCCTGTATGAGGGTATGTGCATGTGTGTATGTGAGAGAGGGACAGTGGGAGCCTGTGTGAGGGTGCATGTGGGAAAGGAATAGAGGAAAGCAGTTTGAGGTGTCAGAGGGACAGATCGAGCCTCTGTATGTGTGAAAGATGGGACAGGGAACCTGTGTGAGGGACTTCAGGGGGGAGGCATCAGACTCTGGAAATGGAGGGTGGAGATTGTGGAAGGGGTTGAGTCAGTAGGGGGAGGGGGATAGATGTTAGAGAGTGGATGAGTTAGAGCCTGAGAGGGCAGAGTGAAAGGGGAGTAGGGAGAGAGGTTGGAAGAGAAAGTCTTATAGTACACTTCTAGGGGAATTCTGCTCAAAATATTTAACATTGCATCTTTGGATAATAACTTTTCTGTATTACATTTTAAGTTAATTACTCAAAGTCTGCTGTATATTGTGTTATTTTAACCAATATAATAAAATTTGTAGAATTTTACAGAATTTTAAAATTTTGTGTACAGAATTCCCTCAAGAATACTCTGTGATCTCCTCTCTTCCTATACCCAGATCCCTTACCCTCCCTTCCTCCCCAGACTCAATGTATGTAAGAGAATGGTAGCTGGGGTGGAATTGGAGGCAGTTTGCATGGCCCACCCAACCAAAAAGGCATTTCACTGCCCCTGCACTATTGAATAGGGATGTGAATCGTTTTTCAACGATTAAAATTATCGTCCGATAATGTTTATATCGTCTTAAATCGTTATAGAACACGATACAATAGAAATTCTAACGATTTATCGTTAAAAATCGTTAAATCGTGTTAGTGCGCACTAACTCGAGTTAGTGCGCACTAACTCCCCGTTAGTGCGCACTAACTGAAAATGATACAAATAAACACTTTCCAGGTCACTGAAGGTCAGTTAGGAATGAATATGTGTTCCTATTGGCTGGCTGCCCTCTTATCTATTGATGTTACCAAGGTTACCACTGAGGTGATGGTGGGGGGATGGGAAATGGAACTGGAAACTAACGAACACCAACAGAAAATGAAACAAAGTGTTCACACTTCCCAGGTCAGTAAAGGTCACTTAGGAATGAATATGTATGTATGTATTCCTATTGGCTGGCTGTGCTCTTATCTATTGATGTTACCAATATGGTTGGGGGGATGTGAAATGGAAACAGTTGGAAGCTTGACAAAAAAGTAATGTAATGATCAGCACTCACGTGACTAGAACTTGTTTGTTTATTATTTTTGTTAGCAGGCACCTGAAATGCTAGTGCATGTTGAATTTGCCAATCACTGTGCATTTTAGAAAGGTGGTCCTGGCTGGAACTGTACACAGTTCAAATATATGTAATTGATTGTTGGTAAGTGTATTTTTTAAGTAGCCACACTGGCACCAGTATGTTTACTTTTCCTCCTACTTAACTCACTAGCTCAGCTTTGTAAGAAGGGCTTCTCTGCTTGTGTGTTGTTTTTTGTTTGGTGTGAGGAGAGCAGAAACATCAGATCTTTATTCAATCTACTACAGTCATCTCTTACAGTGCCCTATCCCTATTAATACCAGGAGTGTTGTGATCTTCCTGCACACAGTGCCCTAACCCTGATACCAGTCTGAGACAGCTCCCTCCCTGCATTACTAGTGAGAGGCTGGCTTCACAGACAGGGGGGAGCTGCCTGACCCTCACTCCTGACTTCCCCCATGTCCCAGCTAGTGAATGGTGTGTGGGTGAGGGGGGGGGGAGGATGGTGAAGTCTGAGACAGCTCCCTCCCTGCATTACTAGTGAGAGGCTGGCTTCACAGACAGGGGGGAGCTGCCTGACCCTCACTCCTGACTTCCCCATGTCCCAGCTAGTGAATGGTGTGTGGGTGAGGGGGGGGGGGAGGATGGTGAAGTCTGAGACAGCTCCCTCCCTGCATTACTAGTGAGAGGCTGGCTTCACAGACAGGGGGGAGCTGCCTGACCCTCACTCCTGACTTCCCCCATGTCCCAGCTAGTGAATGGTGTGTGGGTGAGGGGGGGGGGTGGATGGTGAAGTCTGAGACAGCTCCCTCCCTGCATTACTAGTGAGAGGCTGGCTTCACAGACAGGGGGGAGCTGCCTGACCCTCACTCCTGACTTCCCCCATGTCCCAGCTAGTGAATGGTGTGTGGGTGAGGGGGGGGGGGAGGATGGTGAAGTCTGAGACAGCTCCCTCCCTGCATTACTAGTGAGAGGCTGGCTTCACAGACAGGGGGGAGCTGCCTGACCCTCACTCCTGACTTCCCCCATGTCCCAGCTAGTGAATGGTGTGTGGGTGAGGGGGGGGGGGAGGATGGTGAAGTCTGAGACAGCTCCCTCCCTGCATTACTAGTGAGAGGCTGGCTTCACAGACAGGGGGGAGCTGCCTGACCCTCACTCCTGACTTCCCCCATGTCCCAGCTAGTGAATGGTGTGTGGGTGAGGGGGGGGGGGGAGGATGGTGAAGTCTGAGACAGCTCCCTCCCTGCATTACTAGTGAGAGGCTGGCTTCACAGACAGGGGGGAGCTGCCTGACCCTCACTCCTGACTTCCCCCATGTCCCAGCTAGTGAATGGTGTGTGGGTGAGGGGGGGGGGGAGGATGGTGAAGTCTGAGACAGCTCCCTCCCTGCATTACTAGTGAGAGGCTGGCTTCACAGACAGGGGGGAGCTGCCTGACCCTCACTCCTGACTTCCCCCATGTCCCAGCTAGTGAATGGTGTGTGGGTGAGGGGGGGGGGAGGATGGTGAAGTCTGAGACAGCTCCCTCCCTGCATTACTAGTGAGAGGCTGGCTTCACAGACAGGGGGGAGCTGCCTGTCCCTCACTCCTGACTTCCCCCATGTCCCAGCTAGTGAATGGTGTGTGGGTGAGGGGGGGGAGGATGGTGAAGTCTGAGACAGCTCCCTCCCTGCATTACTAGTGAGAGGCTGGCTTCACAGACAGGGGGGAGCTGCCTGACCCTCACTCCTCCGGGGTATTGTGATCTTCCTGCACACAGTGCCCTATCCCTGATACCAGGGGTGTTGTGATCTTCCTGCATGCAGTGCCCTATCCCTATTAATACCAGGAGTGTTGTGATCTTCCTGCATGCAGTGCCCTATCCCTATTAATACCAGGAGTGTTGTGATCTTCCTGCATGCAGTGCCCTATCCCTGATACCGGGATGTGTGCAAGAAGATCACAACACCCCCGGTATCAGGAATAGGGCACTGTGTGCAGGAAGATCACAACACCCCCAGTATCAGGAATAGGGCACTGTGTGCAGGAAGATCACAACACCCCTGGTATTAGGGATAGGGCACTGTGTGCAGGAAGATCACAACACTCCTGGTATTAATAGGGATAGGGCACTGTGTGCAGGAAGATCACAATACCCCTGGTATCAGGGTTAGGGCACAAGTTCTAGTCACATTGACTGATCACATTACTTGTTTTGTCAAGCTACCAACTGTTTCCATTTCCCATCCCCCATATACTGTCAGTAGGAAACTTGGTAACATGAATAAATAAGAGGGCAGCCAATAGGAATACATATTCATTCCTAAACTGACCTTAACTGACCTGAAAAGTGTCAAATTGTATCATTTTCAGTTAGTGCGCACTAACTCCCAGTTAGTGCGCACTAACTCCCGTTAGTGCACACTAACTCGAGTTAGTGCGCACTAATCGGAAAAAACGATTTTTAACGATTTTTTAACTAAAAAATCGTGCCTAAGACGATTTTCTTGCCCTGCCACACGATTTCTATCGTTAAGACGATATGGAAAACGATTCACATCCCTACTATTGAATATAGCTGGCTAGCTTTAAAACAACACAATGGCCTGACCAGACTTAGCCAGCTAAATCATCTGGCTAACTCTGAATATCGTAGTTAGCCAGTTAACTTAGCCAGCTAAATTAACTACTCCCAATTTCATCTCCGGATCGCCCCAACTTATCCTGCTAAATTCTAGCTTCCTAACTCATTAGCTGGCTAGAATTTAGCTGGATATGTGCCCAAATATTCATTTACCAGGTAACTTCTGAGTTAATACCAGATATTCAGGGAAACACTAGTATCTAAATATCATTTGCAAAAAGAGCTAGTGTATTAAATTGCAATAATCGTTCAGATTCTACTTTCACTCAATAAAATTATAATGAACTGTGTCCAAGCCTTATCAATGTTAATAAAAAAAATTTATATTATAATTTTATTCTTTTTTTTATTTTTTAAATTTTTTAAAAGGGAAGGACCTCAGCACTGGTTGCAAACATAATCAACTGAATTCAAATCCAGTAGTTGCAAAAATTGGGTCATAAACCTCTCGCTGCTTTTATTTATAATTATCTGGATTTATTAAGCATCCATAACTCTCTTTCTTTATATTTATTAAAAGACCTTGACTGCTCTCTCTCTCTTTGGAGTAGTCTTCCTTCATTAATGAAATATCTTTCTTCTTATATATTGTATCCACGAAACACAAATTTGTAACCTTGCAATTCAACAGAAGTTCATCCTCTTTTGCCTCTATTTTAAGCAAAGCATAATCACTATATATATATATATATATATATATATATATATATAGTGATAAAGATCTGCCAGCATGTATAAGAACTACTGTGGGTCTTGTGAAATGCACACTGCCTCTAGAGGCAGCTCAGGAGAAAAAGTAAAAAAAAAAAAAAGTTTGCCATGTGGTGAATGCCTCATCCCCTACACACAAACCCCTTCCAATAAATTGCTGCCTGGATCCAACCCCCTCCCCCCACATCCAGAAACGGCATCCATCTAACATCCTGACATATCCTAGCCCACTCCCCCAGGCATACCTGGTGGTCTAGAGGAGCCTAGGCTCTGGACTGGCACTATATTGATATGTTACCTATTGTACTTTTGTTCTAACTTTATTATTACAAAAAACTCTACTTTTATTTTATATTTACATTTTATTTTGTTAAATTGAAACATTTGTAAACCATTTTGATCAAATTGTATTTGCTATAATGATATATAAGAATTTTTAAACAAATAAATAAATGTTTGCTATGTTAGGTGTTTTACATATGGTAAACAGCATTTAATATATAGTAAAAAGCAAATGTCTAATACAGCTTAGTAAATGACCCCCTGTGTTTGAACATCACTTCAAAGTTATCTGAGTATGTGTAGGCAGATAACTTTAACCTTAATTTGTTGTATTGAAAAAATATAGCCAGCTAAGTAGCAATTCACATTTTAAAAAAATGAGCGGGTCTGCTATTGAATAGTGCTGCATATGTTTTATGGTTTATTTGTTTTTCTATACCGTGGTATCAGTGGGAACCTTCACAACAGATTACAATCATTTAACAAGGAAAGTACAATAATGAAATAGTAAAAGAATGATATCATATATAAAGCAGAAAGACAATAGTAATGGCAGTTAGAGTATTTTAAAATGTTGTAGACTAAAATATAAATATGTCTAGTAGTACTAAAAACCGATAAATACAATTATTATTATATTATTAAGTCCCATTTATTTGAAATTTAAAGACCTGAAAAGGGAGAAAAAGCAGCTAGGTAGAATGTGCAAAAATATTCAGGGTGTAAATAAACATTTAGTCTAATATTTCCTTTGGAAAATTTCAACATATTATTGCAACATGGAAAGTTATGGAAAATATCTATCTGTACTCTGTAGAGAGCTATCATTTCATTTCTAATAACAAAGCAGCATTTAGGTAGAATTAAATTCTGGTTAAAATTGCATAGGGAGTAGTCCATAATGTGAAACACAGTAATAACAAGAAAAGATGCCTCCTGAGAGTTTAGAAGCTGCAACTATTGCACACAAAATATGAAAATGAAAGCAGAGTTGACTAGAGCCAATAAGGTTTAGAAATCGCCTTTCTTCCTTTTCTTCAACTAAAAGATAAGATTTCTGTAAAGAGTTCTCATAGTTTGACAGCTGGGATTATGAAATAAACTGATAGGCTGAGGAAATGTGACAGGATAACAATACTTGGGGTCCAGCAGTCAAGCCTATCCCCTCCATACATGTGCGCGCACACACACACACACACACATATATGAAGATATTTACTATCTGAACAGAAACCTTTCCCACTCTAGAAATAACAAGTGGTAGGAGCAGAAGCAGGTAAATACTTTCTGGGAGACTCAAATATCAGGGTTTGAATCAGTTGATCCCTTGATCTGACTGAGCCATGACCATACCTGGGAACATTTGACTTCCAGTCACCTTGAGATTACCATGGATTAGTGTGTGTGTGTGTGGGGGGGGGGGGGGATGAGGGGAGGGCAACTGCACAGTGGGACCGGATGCTCACAAATTTGCTCTCAAAAACACTCTTACATGTTCACACTTACTTTCACTGCTCATTCTCTCACATGGTCCGCAACCAGCTACAGGAGGCTATGTAGGTCACGCTTCAGTGCAGGCCTCTCCTGAATCTTCGTCATGTTTCCAGCTCAAGTCTTCATCTTCTTGCTTGAAGTCTACTTCGCTTCCGGTGTGGTCCACAACCAGCCATGGGTGGCTGAGTAGGGTGCGCTGCGGGGCAGTATTCACCCTGTACTAGTACCTGAATCCTGAATCCCATGCGTGGCCCATTCGGGGCAAGAGCCCGCTCACCCAGTGTGAGCCGAACAGAGCGGCACCAAATTAATTTTAAAAGCGGAAGGGAACCGAGAAAGAAACCCGACGAAGCAGGAAATCATCGTGGTGAGTCCCTAACCGCGCCTCTCAGGGCAGCCGGCCTATCAGCAGGCGGCTAGAGCCCTTTAAATCTTGGCGCTTCCCGGCGGCCTCTCCCTTTTCGACGCCCACCCGCCTCCTGCCACCACCTTACCTCTGTCGGGGCTCGAGCGATCGGCGTGGCCCATTCGGGGCAAGAGCCCGCTCACCCAGCGTGAGCCGAACAGAGCGGCACAAAATTAATTTTAAAAGCGGAAGGGAACCGAGAAAGAAACCCGACGAAGCAGGAAATCATCGCGGTGAGTCCCTAACCGCGACCCTCAGGGCAGCCGGCCTATCAGCAGGCGGCTAGAGCCCTTTAAATCTTGGCGCTTCATGGCGGCGGCGCGCGCCAGGCGTCGCGCGAACTAAGGGGCCTGCCCCTTAGCGAGCCCCTTGGAGTGCCCCAGGCCCAGGGACCACTCATTTAGAAGTGAAACGACCTAAGATCCTTTAATGTCCGACTGACGTCCAGCCTTTCACGCGGCGATGCCCCCGAAGGACGACCCACTGAGAGAAAGAGCCCGCAGCCGTCGCTAGACACACCGGGGTAAGGCCCTCTCCAGGATCCTTTTACACTCACCCTAACCCCGATGGACCACGTGGTTCGTCCCTTCTTGCACCTCAGAAATATACCCACTCTACAACTGACTACTCAGACTACCACAGACTCAGACAACTCTCTGGGAAACCAGCATCTACTCAACAACGCCAGACTCAGCCAAAGCAAACTTCTCAGACAACTACACACGCAGACAACTTATCAGGACTCCAGCATCCACTCAACAACGCCAGACTCAGACAAAGCAAACTTCTCAGACAACTACACACGCAGACAACTTATCAGGACTCCAGCATCCACTCAACAACGCCAGACTCAGACAAAGCAAACTTCTCAGACAACTACACACGCAGACAACTTATCAGGACTCCAGCATCCACTCAACAACGCCAGACTCAGACAAAGCAACTTCTCAGACAACTACACACGCAGACAACTTATCAGGACTCCAGCATCCACTCAACAACGCCAGACTCAGACAAAGCAAACTTCTCAGACAACTACACACGCAGACAACTTATCAGGACTCCAGCATCCACTTAACAACGCCAGACTCAGACAAAGCAAACTTCTCAGACAACTACACACGCAGACAACTTATCAGGACTCCAGCATCCACTCACAACGCCAGACTCAGACAAAGCAAACTTCTCAGACAACTACACACGCAGACAACTTATCAGGACTCCAGCATCCACTCAACAACGCCAGACTCAGACAAAGCAAACTTCTCAGACGACTCCAGCATCCACGCTGATGACGCCAACATTAATATAATCAAGCTTCTAATATGATCCTATTTTCCCAATCCCAATCCTACATCACTGTCTCTCACAGAAAAAATACCAAACCAGACAAGCATACCATCGCAACCTAAAATCACTCACAACCAATCCTAATTACTCCAATAACCCAGCTCTTAGGACTTACACTATTTACCCTATCGCTATTCAATGCGCAATCTTTAACCAAAAAATCTCTAATCCTCAACGACTACCTCAGTGATGCTAAGCCGGACATTTGCGCAATAACTGAAACCTGGCTGAAACCCTCAGATACTGCAATAATAAACCAATTACCGACGCCAACTTACGACATATTCTACCTTCCCAGACTGAAAAAGAGGGGAGGGGGAATCCTCCTTGCAACTAAAAAAAGACCTCAGATTCTCACACCATCCGGTCCACTCCGATACCAAACTTGAATCGGCTTCTTCACATCACACCAACTTCAAATCCTTCTCGTCTATGCCCCCCCGGGCCTCTTAGAATCTGATGTCTCACCCATCATCGAAATAACCACAACACTCATCAACCTGGACACTCCAGCAATAATATTAGGAGATTTCAATCTACACATAGACAATCCTTCTCCCTCCCCCAGCTGCCAAACACTGCTCCTAGCCCTCTCAGCGATGGGCTAGTGCACTGTCTTTTAAAAATAAAAAAAGCACAACTGAAAGAGATATTTGGGAGGGCTGTAGTCTGCTTTTAACTGTTTCAGCCATTGTTCAAAAGCAGTTCCTTCCTCCTCAGCCTGGGTTTGTAAGGGGGGGCAGTAATTGGATTAAGTTGCCAGAGCCTCATGTGCATTGGGAACTGAATTCACTTGGAGCTGGGATCTTCATTGAACCAGAACCTTTCCTGCTAAAGTTAAGTCCATTTTGGTTGTTATCTGTTGTTATCTGTGCTTAGAAGTAGGGCATATATCTGCCAAAACTAGTGCACTGTCTTTTAAAAATAAAAAAAGCACAACTGAAAGAGATATTTGGGAGGGCTGTAGTCTGCTTTTAACTGTTTCACACCCTCCCACTCACCCCTAGGTTTGTGTTTCTTATATAACCTGCCTAGATTCAAAAATGGCAACAAGGTAAATTAGTATTTCCATAATTGCTATTCATCAAATGTCAAAACTTACCAAAATGAGGATTATCCAATGTAACTGCTGTGGAGCCTTTATTCTGAGGGAAAGCATCTGGAAACTTAGAGCTTGCCCAATTTGTGCACAACTCTCTTCCTTGAAAAAGGAGCTGAATGAGGTTAAAGCTAAATTAGCTTCAATTACAAGAATCACACCCACATTGCATTACTCAGAAAATAATTCCCCAACATCACAGAAAAACCAGAAGTCAAGAAAAAGAGATTCATTAGGCTCAGGTAGGACCCACAGTCACCCATTCGTGACAGATGGACAGCCAACAGGTACACCCTCCCACTCAAACAGGTCATTAAGAAATTATTTAAAATCCAGGAATACAGTGGGCTCTGGTAGAATTAGACCTGTGACGAGGAGACACACAATGTACCAAATGCAAAAGGAACAAAAAGCCTTCTCTATATTAAAAACTGAAGAAGTTCTTGAGAAAAACATTGAAGTGTTACCAGAAAAGAGAAAACAAACACAATGCATGCAGAATTTCAAGATCCATAACCAAAAGAAAAATCTAATTGAGATGGATAACTCTGTCAACAGTGGCACAACTGCAAAAGGAAATAGTGAAGTGAATAACAAATCTCAAATAAAATCTCATAAGGAGTCCAGGAAAAGCAATAACTTTAAAGAGAGTACCTGGAAGGCTATGACCACAAATGCTCATAGTTTGGGAAATAAAATCCCAGATCTGCAGGCCCTAATGGCTGAGGCAGAACTGGACATTGTTGCTGTCACAGAGACATGGTTCACAGAATCTCATGATTGGGATACAACAATACCAGGCTATAATTTGTTAAGGAAGGACAGAGAGGATAGAAAAGGGGGAGGTGTGGCTCTTTATGTCAGAAACAACATCCAAGCATCTGAGCTGCAAGGAAGTTGGGGCAAGGAAGAAGCAATATGGGTCGACCTAAAAAAAAGATGACGGAGCATCCATTATATTGGAGTGGTTTACAGGCCTCCAAACCAAAGGAAGAGCTGGACAGAGATCTGGTTGAAGACATCCATAAGATAGGTAAGAAGGGAGAAGTGGTGATCGTGGGTGACTTTAATATGCCAGATGTAGACTGGAAAATCCCATCTGCAGAAACTAAAAATAGTAGAGCAACAGTGGATGCCATGCAAGTATCTTTGTTCAAACACATGGTATTGGAACCCACGAGAGAAGGAACTATACTCGACTTAGTGCTCACTAATGGAGATAATGTCTCCGATGTCCAGGTGGGCACCCACCTCAGCACCAGTGATCATCAAACGGTATGGTTTAATATCACTAAAAGAATAGGGAAAAGAACCACAAAGACCCGAGTTTTACAGTTCAAAACACGGACTTTGAGGAAATGGGGAGTACCTGGAGGAAGAACTAAAAGGATGGGAGAATGAGAGAGATGTTGGAGCAGCAGTGGACCAATCTAAAACGAGCAATCACCAAGGCAACTACTCTATATGTTAGAAATGTAAAGAAAGGCAAAAGAAAATTGAAACCTATCTGGTTCTCAAAGGAGGTGGCTGAAAAAATTAAAGCTAAAAGAACAGCATTCAAGAAATATAAAAGATCCCAAAGGGAGGAACACAAAGAGGAATATTTGATTCAAACTGAGGGAGACAAAGAAATTAATCAAGTTGGCAAAAAGTCAAGCGGAAGAGAGGGAGTGGCCAAGGAGATAAAAAATGGTGACAAAACATTTTCAGATACATCAGCGAAAAGAGAAGGGTCCAAAGTGGTAGAGTGAAAATTGAAAGGTGGTATGATCAATGTGTGGAGAGAGACGAAGAAATGGCAGACATATTAAACGAATACTTCAGCTCTGTGTTCACGAAAGAAGACCCTGGAGAAGGACCATCTCTACACAACAAGAAACTGGAGGGAAGTGGAATAGATGAAAATCCTTTTACAGTAGAAAATGTGTGGGAAAGAGCTAAAGAACCTGAAAGTGGACAAAGCCATGGGGCCTGATGGGATTCATCCAAGGATATTGAGGAGCTCAGAGATGTTCTGGCGGGTCCGCTGTGTGACCTGTTCAATAGATCCCTAGAAAACGGGAGTGGTGCCAAGTGATTGGAGAAGAGCGGTGGTGGTGCCGCTTCACAAAAGTGGGAACAGGGAGGAGGCTGGCAACTACAGACCGGTTAGCCTCACTTCGGTGGTGGGAAAAGTAATGGAGTCACTGCTGAAAGAGAGAATAGTGAACTATCTACAGTCCGGAGAATTGATGGACCAGAGGCAACATGGATTCACCAGGGGAAGATCCTGTCAAACAAATCTGATTGACTTTTTGACTGGGTAACCAAGGAATTGGATCAAGGAAGAGCACTCAATATCATATACTTGGATTTCAGCAAAGTTTTTGATACGGGTTCCGCACAGGAGACTGGTGAATAAAACGAGAAGCTTAGGAGTGAGTGCCGAGGTGGTGACCTGGATTGCAAATTGGTTGGCGGACAGAAGACAATGTGTGATGGTAAATGGAACCTTCTCTGAAGAGAGAGCGGTTTTAAGTGGTGTACCGCAAGGATCGATGTTGGGACCGGTCCTGTTCAATATCTTCGTGAGCGACATTGCGGACGGGATAGAAGGTAAGGTCTGTCTTTTTGCGGATGACACTATGATCTGCAACAGAGTGGACACGCCGGAAGGAGTGGAGAGAATGAGACGGGATCTAAGGAAACTGGAAGAGTGGTCGAAGATATGGCAGCTGAGATTCAATGCCAAGAAGTGCAAAGTCATGCATATGGGGAGAGGAAATCCGAATGAACTGTATTCGATGGGGGGGGGAAAGGCTGATGTGCACGGAGCAGGAGAGGGACCTTGGGGTGATAGTGTCTAATGATATGAAGTCTGCAAAACAATGCGACAAGGCGATAGCAAAAGCCAGAAGAATGCTGGGCTGCATAGAGAGAGGAATATCAAGTAAGAAAAGGGAAGTGATTATTCCCTTGTACAGGTCCTTGGTGAGGCCTCACCTGGAGTACTGTGTTCAGTTCTGGAGACCGTATCTACAAAAAGACAAAGACAAGATGGAAGCGGTACAGAGAAGGGCGACCAGGAAGGTGGAGGATCTTCATCGGATGACGTACGAGGAGAGATTGAATAATCTAAATATGTACACCCTGGAGGAAAGGAGGAGCAGAGGTGATATGATACAGACTTTCAGATACTTGAAAGGGTTTAATGATCCAAAGGCAATGACAAACCTTTACCATAAGAAAAAAATCAGCAGAACCAGGGGTCACGATTTGAAGGCTCCAGGGAGGAAGATTCAGAACCAATGTCAGAAGTATTTCTTCACGGAGAGGGTGGTGGATGCCTGGAATGCCCTTCCGGAGGAAGTGGTGAAGACCAGAACTGTGAAGGACTTCAAAGGGGCGTGGGATAAACACTGTGGATCCATAAAGTCAAGAGGCCGCCAATGAAGAGTGGGTGACTTGCCAGAATGATGGCTACTGCCTGGAGACAATACCTTTATTCAATAAACATACACATGGTTACTGTGACTCCAACATCGCTCTAAGCTTCAACAGCAAGAGGAAATGTGGAAAAAAGATTTGCACTCACAAAGACGGGAGTAGCTGGCTTGTTACGGCGGTTACTACCCCAAACCAAATAAGCCTGATACTTTACTTTCAATGCATATCCAGCATAGTTCTCTGCTTCAACGGCAGGGGAGAAGAAAAACTGATACTTCACACATCCAGCAGAGCTCTCCGCTTCAACGGCAGGGGAGAAGAAAAAAAAAAAGGGTTCGCACTCACAAAGCGGGGGAGTAGCTGGCTTGTTTACGGCGGTTACTACCCAAACCAAATGTGCCTGATACTTCACTTTCGATGCATATCCAGCATAGCTCTCTGCTTCAATGGCAGGGGAGAAGAAAAACTGATACTTCACACATATCCAGCATAGCTTCAACGGCAGGGGAGAAGAAAAAGGATTCACACTCACAAAGCGGGAGTAGCTGGCTTGTTACGGCGGTTACTACCCCAAACCAAATGTGCCTGATACTTCACTTTCAATGCATATCCAGCATAGCTCTCTGCTTCAACGGCAGGGGAGAAGAAAAACAACCAATAAGGGCTGTATAACATAGTCTGGGAAAAAGCAAATGAGCATGGGTGTAGCTTGCTTATTGCGGCGGTTACTACCCCTACTACCCCTAACTAATCAAGCTAGATATTTCACTTGGATGCAGCTCCATCACTGCTCTCTACATTAATGGTGGGGTAGGAAGGGAAATAGAACCAAGAGCTAAGAGAAATAAATAAGTATGAGAGAAAAAATGTGTGAAGCTTGCTGGGCAGACTGGATGGGCCGTTTGGTCTTCTTCTGCCGTCATTTCTATGTTTCTATGTTTCTATGGGCTTTACACAAACAGTCAACAGTCCTACACATAAAGCAGGTCATACGCTGGACCTGATCTTTATCAACAAAGGCATAAAATCGACCTCTCCGCCGAAAAATTTGAAGGTACCCTGGTCGGATCACTCCTTGATCTCCTACTTCATTTTTTTGCTGGAAAAATCTAGTGCCCCTCATACTCCCTCACCTTCCTTTCCCTACAGGAAATCTTGCCACTCTGATGACCTCACCAATCACTTGACCAATCACCTCCCCGATATAGTCCTATCTGATCCCAACACTGCCCTCCGCTCCTGGAATACAATCACAGAAACCATAGCCAACAAGCTCTGCCCTCTAACAACAAAAAAAGCCCACCCAAACGCTTCCAAAAAACAGCCCTGGTTCACAAACGAACTCAGAAGGCTCAAACAAAATCTAAGACATAAGGAATCCAACTGGCGAAAAACCCCAAACGCCAACTCGCTCTCTGCCTACAAATTCATGCTACAACAGTACAAGGCCTCCACCTCCAAATCAAAAAGAGACTTCTATGCTTCCAAAATCCACAACTTGGTCTTTGATGCTAAAGCCCTATTCAACTATGTTTCCACCCTCACCCAAGTACCCTCACCAGAGTGCCCTAGTAACCAAGCTCAATCTAAAGCTGAAGAACTCGCACTATTTTTTCAAAACAAAATCACGAATCTTCTTACTCAACTTCCCTCTAAAATCGCTCCCTTCCATCATCTCTACGGCCTCCCATCAAAAACACTCACCTCGAAATCTTTGAACCTACCTCCGCTTCCGAAATCCAAACTATCCTTAGAAGAATGAAACCATCTTCGCACCCGGCGGACCATATTCCTACTAAACTTCTCCTCTCAATCCCAGATACCATATCCAAAACACTGGCGGACATCATCAACTGTTCACTCTCTCAAGGTTCCTTTCCTGAAGACCTCAAACAGGCCTCACTCAAACCACTCTTAAAAAAACCCAACTTGGAACCAAAAGACCCCAACAATTACCGCCCAATAGCCAATCTTCCCTTCATAGCTAAGATTATGGAAAGGCTGGTGAACTCCCAACTATCGGACTACATTGAAGATAACAAACTTCTATCCACCTCGCAATATGGATTCCGCAAAAATCTAGGTACAGAATCCCTCCTTACCTCCCTCACAGACCTCCTTATTCTTGGCATAGACAAAGGCCAATCCTTTCTATTGGTCCTTCTGGATCTGTCAGCAGCCTTTGATACCGTCAATCACTCTATCCTCATAAACCAATTAGCGGCGATAGGAATTTCTGGATTGGCGCTCTCCTGGTTCAAATCGTTTCTCACCAACAGAGGTTATTTATTTATTTATTTATTTATTTATTTACAAATTTTTGTATACCGACTTTCCTCAAAAAGAAATCAAGACGGTTAACAGAGTAAAATGTCAATACAGATCTATACGATCATATAGACGCACATTTTTGTCAATGAACATCAATAATAAAATAAATCATACATTTATAATCTCTCTAAAAGACATTTCTAAGTCTATTTAATACACATGTAGTACATCTTAAAACATAAAATATTACTAAAAACATCTAAAAATAGATTAATTAAAAAACTTAAAAAACAATAACACTAAAATTCTATATAATCAATAAGAGAATCTAAGATGTTAAATAACTCAACTTGACTCTAAAAAAGCCTGTTCAAATAGCCAAGTCTTTATCAATTTCTTAAATTTCTGGATACAAGTTTCTGTTCTAATATCAACAGGAAGGGAATTCCAAATTTTAGGACCAGCCAAAGACAAAGTCCTATCCCTAACTGAATTCAAATGTGCCGCTTTTGGAGAAGGAACTGTAAGCAATGCTTTTCCCAGAGATCTTAAATATCTAACCGGAGTATGGATCCTGAGAGAGGCATTAAGCCATTCAGAGTGATCCCCATATATTGTCTTATGAATAAGAGTCAGACATTTGTATTGAATTCTTGCATGAATCGGCAACCAATGGAGTTCTATCAGAACTGGTGTAATATGATCAAATTTCTTCCTATTAGACAAAAGGCGGGCTGCCGCATTTTGAAGTAGCTGTAAAGGGCGAAGAGTGACATTTGGTACTCCTAACAATAACGCATTACAATAGTCCAACTTTGGAGAAATCAAAGCCTGAAGCATTATGCGAAAATCCCCAGAATGAAGAAACGGTCTTAGTTTTTTTAAAATGTGAAGTTTAAAAAGACCATCTTTATTAATAGCTTTGATATAAGCTTTCATATTTAACTCAGCATCTAGAATAGGACCTAAATCTCTTACTTCATAGTTAATTTTATATGACCGTGAGAGGGATTTTATCTCACTATCCATTTTCTCAGTAACTTTATTACTCAAATATATTATTTCCGTTTTGGATCTATTTAGCGAAAGAGACATATGCGATAATAGTTGAGTTATAGATGAAGAGTAGAGTTCCCAAAGTTTCAAAGTAGCTTGAAGAGAATCATCAATGGGTAACAAAATTTGGACGTCGTCCGCAAAAAGAAAATGTACCAATCCCAAGCCAGTTAAAAATCTACAGAGTGGTGCCATATAAACATTAAAAAGTGTAGGTGACAACGAGGAACCCTGAGGGACCCCTGTAGACATTGATACTGAATCTGATTCTATTATGTCTAATCTGACTTTAAAAGATCTATTAGCTAAAAATGATTTAAACCATGCTAGAGTTGAGTCTTTTAATCCTATTTCATGTAACCTTGTTAGCAGTACATCATGCTTAACGGTATCAAAAGCCGCTGAAATATCTAATAAAATTAGAAGATAAGATTTATTCTGATCAAAACCCCTTTGTATTGTATCCGTCAAGGAGATCAATAGAGATTCAGTACTATGAAATTTTCTAAAACCAAATTGAGAGGGGTATAACAAATGATTATCATCAAGATACTCCATAAGCTGACGATTCACTACTTTCTCTAGAAGTTTAGCTAGAAAAGGAAGAATAGAGATGGGACGATAGTTTGCCAAAACTTCTGGGTCAAGATTACTTTTCTTCAATAACGGCTTAACAACTGCACATTTTAATAAATCTGGAAATATCCCTCTTCCAAGATTTATTAATAATATCTGCTAAAGGCTTGGCTATAATATCAGGAACTAACTTCAGCAGTTTTGTAGGTATAGCATCAAGCGGATGGAAAGCTGGTTTAATCTTTTTGATAAGATTACAGACTTCCAGTGAAGAAACTGATTCAAAAGCATCCCATGTGACTGAGGGATTACAAGGAAGGATTATATTTTGCAACGGTAAATTATCTAGATCCTTTAAAAGTTATAAAGTTAAAATTATCTAGATCCTTTAAAGGTTATAAAGTTAAAATCCAGAACAAAGAATCATCACGATTCGACTCGGCCATTGGAGTCCCTCAAGGCTCCTCTTTATCCCCTACACTCTTTAATATTTACCTCCTACCTCTCTGTCAACTCCTCACCAACCTCAACTTAAAACACTTTCTTTATGCAAACGACATCCAGATCCTGATCCCCATCAAAGAATCTTACTCAAAAACCCTCGAATTCTGGGAGTCCTGTCATCAAGAAATCAAAAGCCTCTTCAACAGCCTAAATCTGGTACTTAACTCCACTAAAACAGAACTATTACTCATTTCTCCTGAGAACAACAATCTCTCGACTTGTCTTCCAACCAACCTACAAACCACTCAAGTGAGGGATCTAGGTGTGCTAATCGACAATAAACTAAACTTCAAAGCCCACATCAATAAAACAACCAAAGACTGCTTCTACAAGCTGCAAGTTTTAAAAAGGATAAGACCCCTCTTCCATGCCAAAGACTTCAGAACCATCCTCCAAGCTCTCATATTCTCTAAATTAGATTACTGTAATTCTACCTTACTTGGCCTTCCATCTTCCTACACCAAACCGCTCCAAATGGTTCAAAACGCAGCAGCCAGACTACTATCTAACACCAGGAAGAGAGACCACATCTCCCCAGTCCTAAAAGACCTCCACTGGTTACCAATTCATTTCAGAGTAATTTACAAATCCATCACCTTAATATACAAAATTATTCACCAACATACCACAATTGACCTACAAATTCCTATACATTCACACAAATCCACAAGACTGACCAGAGAAGCCTACAAAGGATGCCTCCTTGTTCCACCTACCAAAACCACTAATCACAGCACCCTAAGACACCGAGCCTTTTCCACAGCAGGCCCACAATTATGGAACGCCATCCCCCCAGATCTCAGAAACGAGCCATGCCTCCTAACCTTTAGGAAAAGACTTAAGACATGGCTGTTTAGGCAAGCTTTCCCAAACTCCACCTAACACGCCCCACCAATAAAGACTCTACTCAGCAGCTGTATATTTCGGATTGTGTATATATACTGTACTCTTGTATATAATTAACCTCATCTATCTCTCTTTTATTTCCTCCACCCCAGTTTACTAGCCCTTGTTAATTGTAACTGCATCTCTTCATCACGTTTATTTATGTTCTTGGTTGTACTCTTCACACCCCTGTTTTCATGTAAACCGACATGATGTGAACGCTATGATGAATGCCGGTATAAAAAAAACCTTAAATAAATAAATAAATAAATCCTCACCTGAATCTTCCAAGTATCCTGAAACCTCTCCTGAGTTTTCCAAATTCCTCGTATCCTCGTCTGAGTCGTCCAAGTTCCTGAGTTCCATGTCTCATCCTGTTCCTGACCTCAGCCTCCATCTGGCCTCACGCACTCATCGTTCCCAAGTGGCGGGTCCGCAAGGGCTACCGAGTGGCCGGAGGGCTACTTTTGAAACCAGCATTGCGTTGCTGGATCTCACCTGTGTGTGTAGGTCCAGTGGAGGTCTGAGCCTGCTTTGTTCCAGTTCCTGATGTTCCATGCCTTGACCCTGGTCCAGCCTTATTTCTGCTCCAGCCCGTGCCTGAACACTCTCACCTCTCATGGTGTGTGTCTCTGGCTCCTCCCTGAGCCGCGCTGTGACCCAAGGGCTCACAATCCCTCTTGAGCAAGCGACCGCCCCTCCATGCTCGCAATTTCAATGATTAGAACTTTTGTTATAAAACAGTAGCGAGTTACTGTGAGTGTTGGTAAACTCATTCTGAAGTCCTGTACATAATATAATATTTGATCCTTTATTGATGCAAACAAACTAACCCATTGGTGTGTATGTTTAGGGACAGTGATGTATTTAATGGACTGTAATGGCTCGGGAACTCTGATATGGAGTTTACTCTAAATTGTTTGGTAAGCTATACTGCTCCCAAAGCCACATCAAAATTAGTGGCTCCCAGCAAACTGCAATATAAAATGTAACACGCTCTGCTTTGTTTTCAAATGCATGAATAAACAGGCCCCTGAATACCTCTTTCAATTTCTCTTCCCTTACACACCCTCAAGAGAACTTCTGTTTGTCAAAATAGCTTTTCTTTATTTTCCTCTGCTGACCACTGCCAGATTGTCCTGCATGAGACTCCATTCTTTCAGCTGTTATGCAGCAAGAATTTGGAACACAGTCCCATTAAACTGGAGCCTAGAGCCATGCTACCTTAAGTTCAGGGGGGGGGGGGGGAAAGCTAAGGTATGGCTTTTCAGCCAGGCTTCCTCCTAATATCAACATCTTCAGTCCAGCTTCATGAATCCCCAAGAAGGGATTGTGTTATACACAACAGAGACACACGTGGATCTTGAAACTATTTGCAAATGGGTTTTTCTATGCTGGATTCTAATGGCACATTAATTGTAAATTCTGATTTCACTGTAAGCTACTCAAATGCCTCTGTACATTTTAAATTTATTGTAATCCACCTCTAGACCAATTTTGGGAAAAGGCAGAATATAGAATGTTCATAAATAAATAAATTATGAGGCACTATCTTATGTTAATGATGTGTTTTGGTGGTCTATGCAAGAGCAGAAAAGGAGCACATAGAATCTCAGACTCAAGCACACAGTTTGTGGGCACAAGGGGCCCTGGTCTCATGTACAGCAATATCTTAGGGAATGCCAAATCACAATAATGTCCTTTAAGCACAATTTCATAGTAAACCTATCACAATCAAATGCTTTATTTTGGTCTATTCCCTACTGCATTATACTCTTGTTAGTCACGTTTGTAGGTTGCGAAACAATGCAGGAAAGAGCTCACCCACAGTGAACTCTAGCAGTACATGCTCCAGCAGATCCTCTGAAACTCTGGAAAAGATATACAACACTACTGGAGCAGAATTTGCAACTGCTGAAACTGGATCATTATCTGTAGGTACACCTACAAAAGTGTTCCCCATGGATACAGTTGAATTGAAGTCACAGTGTCTTGATCCAGGTTGGGACTTTCTGAAATAGAAATAGATTGGTTAGTCATAAGTTAATGTAGCATAGCACCCCTTTCTAGGCAGAGATTCAGGCCCATATTACAGATCAGGTGAAAGTTCATGAACCCCCACAACTGTGGTCATCTTCTCCACTGGAGACAAGCACAACTCCTGCAGCATAAGTATTCAGAGCTATTACACAGCTAGTATCATACCAGCATGACAGCCAGAGACACATACGAGTACACCCCATAAAAAAACACTTGAAAAAACAACAATAACATATATAGACAGGGAAATATTCATGGGGTGAATCACCTCCATCAAACACAGTTGGTCCTCTGGAACCTTCAAATATTTAATCCTCCTTCATCCACTGAAACACACTCAGCATCACTACTTCTGTCTCCAAGTACTGAGCTCCAGACCAGAAGCATGTACCTCACAGAGTCCAGGCAGGTCTGAAAAACATATAAAAGAATAAAGGTACGGCAAGTAAAATGCATTTATGTAGAGAAAATACTCATTCTTACTCTAGCAGCAATGCATGGCATAGACTACCAGTGGAGATGAAGAAAACAAAATCTGTAACAGAATTCAAAAAAGCAAGGGGTAAACTCAGAGGATCCTTAATTGTGATGAAGTCAAGGCAAAGCAAGAGTTCAACTGGGGTCTATGACACTACCACAGGAAATAATAATTCCTAGACTTGTCTGCAGAGTTTATCTGCCATAATCGATTGTGTTCTATGTTTTTGTTGTATACATTTGACTCATTAATAATGTATATGTATCCTACCATTTTCATACAGAAATATAAGAGATGAGGTATGCCAGACTTACTATAATAGGTAAGAGACCCATCAGTTTAGTTTAGTTTCTTATTTAGCCTCCTTTCCAAAATATAATCAAAGTGGTTTACCATTAAAGTCTACAAAATGTACAAAACAGGGAAGTCCCAGAGAAGCAGATGCAGAACTAAGGGCTAGGGGTCACACTCATCTCATACTAATTAGGGGGTCACACTCACTGTTGTTCTCTCTTTCAGACAATAAGCATGAGCACATGATACTTGGATGTTTGCTCAATGTGTGGGGGATATTTTTGCCTTTTCAATAGGGCCAACATCACCTGTGTGACTTTGCATATCTTATCTCTTTCAGTTTAATTGGCTGTATGCCCAGTCATCCTTTTCAGCTGTCTAGCTACATTGCAGTTATATTATTTATAGTTTATTTTGACTATTTTAAAAGCTTCTAATAATTATGTGCTTATAAACGTATAAACATAAAAACTTGATATTTTTCTGGTATGACAAGTTTTATCAGTTTAACGTCTTACAAAGAACTTTGCATTGATTTATTTTCTAGGATGCCTGCCAGGTTTTTTAGCTGAAGACATATAATCTTAGGGAAAGGGCACAGTAGTCCCCACTGGTAAAGTTCTTAAAAAACTGAATAATCTTTGTTACTCAAATGAGCATGTCTCAGAGTCAAATAAAATCCTAAATCAGAAGACTGTCTACATTCCTTTATTTAAGGAACCTAACACTGAGGAAAAAGCGGACATCCTTGTTACTGCTGCTTGAGGTTCCTGTGATACCTGTACCACTATCCATGTTGAAGAACCCCTCTCCTTGAAGTGAAGGGTAACTGGAGTGTAGCTACAGCATGCACTGGTCAAAAGATGGAAAAATATCCCTAAGTTCAAAAAAGTAACCGTCCAAATGGTCAAGAACTCTCAAGCTGTAATCCAACTCTCCAAAACTTGCAGGTTTCTTGAGTTCTCAGGTCAAGAGCCCCAAATTTTCTCACCCTTGATTCTCTATTCACTCCAGCAAAAATATCTCTGATTCTAGTCCTTCAGGTTACCGGGAGAATGCCCTTCCCCCCAGAATGAATAATCATGTTACTAAAATCTCTCTTCTCTCTAGTCCAAAAAAATCTCAACTTTAATCAAGACCCCCAGAGATGAAGAAAAGATCTAACAATCAAGTTCCTACTCCTTTTCCTGTTACCTTTCTATTTATTTGAGATCCAGGGATGATCTCTAGCTTCTTGTCAGCTACTAAACCACTACTCTCCAACCCACTGAAACGCTGGACATGCTCCAGGGGCTTTTATACCCCACTAAAGACTTTCCTCCTCCTCCTCCTGCTACCACTACTTAAAATTTCTATAGTGCTACATGATATATACAGTGCTATACAAACCACACACAAAAAAAGATAATCCCTGCTCAGTAGTGTTTACAATCTAATAAGACAAACATACAAGACAAGAGACTTGGGTCATTTAATTGTGTGTATTTTCAATACTTTGCTAAAAAGGAATGAGAACAAAAATATGTTTTGAGGGGTCAAATTCATTTTGATTGATTTAAAACAAAATGGGATCATTTATCCCATTGTCCATTTTCATTTCAAATAAATGCATATCCTTAGGGTTCAGCCATTGCAACAATTTTTCAGGAGATCCAGCAGGAAGGAAAGTAGATTGTTGATTTACAGGGTTGCTATTGAAGGGAGATGAATTAACCATCAAGTACTTATTTTCAGCACTAGCTGAATCATTTTAGACACCCAAATCTGGGCACTCTAAATCTAGATGGCCACATTTTAACCACCCATGTTTAGGAACTGTTCCCTTTATATTAATTAATTATTGACTATGGATCCTGGCAAAATATATTCCCTGAAGTAAATGTATTTTATTAAAGCTTGCATGCCACTTAAACCTTTTATATGTATACATTAAGAATTAGTTTAGTTTATTTCTTAACAAGACATTTATTTTATTTCATTTTCCAAATAAACACATGATCCATAAGCAATTAATTTTATTAGTATGAGGGGAATATGCTTATAAATAGAATTTGTCAAAATTGCCATAAATTACAATAAAATTGAGCATACACATGTATATTTACTGTTGTCCTGGGAGTGGATCCTGGGCCTGGTGCAGGATTGGTACGGTCCTCCGGTCGGAACCAGAGAGTGCCTGCCACCAGGAGCTGGAACACAGGTGGAGACAGAGGCTAGCTGGAACTTCACCAATAGCAAAATGGGGTTCCCTCAGGTTGAGCCCCTTGGTTACCTGGGCCGCTAATCTTAGGTGGGCTTCGCAGGGTCTCCTAGAGAGAAAGTTCAAGGGAGTGCCAAGTATGAACAAGGGTGCGCGGTCGGTGTTCAAGTAAGGAAGTCCAGAGGTTGCAGGAGGACAGAAGAGAGTGCCAAATGTATAGTGAGAATCAATGCCAGAGTCTTGCGTAGAATGGTCAGCCAGGCAGGGTCGGTAGCAGAGGCTGTCCGTGTGTAGTCAGAGTTATAGGCATAGGTCAGGGCAGGTAGCAATCAGAGAGTAGTCAGAGTTCCAGGCAGAGGTCAGGGCAGGCAGCAATCAGAGAGTAGTCGGTGTTCCAGGCAGAGGTCAGGTCAGGCAGCAATCAAGGAATAGTCAAGAACAGGCAAAGGTCAGTACCATGAGATCAGTCCGAAGGGTTCTACCAGGAATGGAGACGCTAGAACGGGAGACACAGGAGATGCTGGAGCAGAGAGACTGGAACAGGAGACACAGGAAATGCAGGAAGGCAAACTTGCTATCACAACATGATCGACCCGATTGGCAAGGCAAGGAAGTGGGTTCAGACCCCTTCTTTTAAGCAGCGATCGATCAGGGCGTGCCATGGAGCTGGGACAACCCTCTGGCCCTTTAAGAGGGGCGGGGCTGATGCCACGGAGGACGCCGAGCCCCGTTGTGAGTCCTGGTCCAGAGTGGGAGTGCAGGGGAGCCGGAGATGCTGCAAACTGGAAGCAGCCGTGGAGGGGACTTGCCCTGAGCTGGAGGAAATCGTAGCGAGGTGAGCAGGCCCAGCCACGGAGCGAACGTGGCCAGGAAGCACAACAAATACTACAATGTAAATGGACATCTGCTAATAATACTTTTCTATGGGACTCAGTTTCCAGATATTTTTTTCCAGTGTTGCACTGCCCTAAATGAATACGTTTAACATAAGAACATAAGAAATTGCCATGCTGGGTCAGACCAAGGGTCCATCAAGCCCAGCATCCTGTTTCCAACAGAGGCAAAACAAGGCCACAAGAAACTGGCAATTACCCAAACACCAAGAAGATCCCATGCTACTGATGCAATCAATAGCAGTGGCTATTCCCTAAGTAAACTTGATTAATAGCCGTTAATGGACTTCTCCTCCAAGAACTTATCCAAACCTTCTTTGTACCCAACTACACTAAGGGGCGGATTTTCAGAGCCCTGCTCGCCTAAATCCGGCCAAAACCGGGCAGATTTAGGCGATCAGGGCCCTGCGCGCTGGTGAGCCTATTTTACATAGGCCTACCGGCGCGCGCAGAGTCCCGGGACTCGCGTAAGTCCCGGGGTTCTCCGAGGGGGGCGTGTCGGGGGCGTGTCGGGGGCGGGCCCGGTCGTCGCGGCGTTTCTGGGGCGTGTCGGCAGCGTTTTGGGGGCGGGTATGGGGGCGTGGCTACGGCCCGGGGCGGTCCGGGGGCGTGGCCGCGCCCTCCGTACCCGCCCCCAGGTCGCGGCCCGGTGCGCAGGAGGCCCGCTCGTGCGCGGGAATTTACTTCTCTCTCCGGGAGGCGTAAATCCCCGGAGAAAGGTAAGGGGGGGGGTGTAGACAGGGCCGGGCGGGTGGGTTAGGTAGAGGAAGGGAGGGGAAGGTGAGGGGAGGGCGTTAGAGGATTCCCTCCAAGGCCGCTCCGATTTCGGAGCGGCCTTGGAGGGAACGGGGGTAGGCTGCGCGGCTCGGCGCGCGCCGGCTATACAAAATCGATAGCCTTGCGCGCGCCGATCCAGGTTTTTAGCAGATACGCGCGGCTCCGCGCGTATCTACTAAAATCCAGCGTACTTTTGTTTGCGACTGGAGCGCAAACAAAAGTAGGCCTATTCGCGGAGTCTGAAAATCCGCCCCTAAATGCACTAACCTCATCCTCTGGCAACAAATTCCAGAGTTTAATTGTGCCTTGAGTGAAAAAGAATTTTCTCCAATTAGTCTTAAATGTGCTACTTGCTAACTTCATGGAATGCCCCCTAGTCCTTCTATTATCTGCAAGTGTAAATAACCGATTCACATCTACTCGTTCAAGACCTCTCATGATCTTAAAGAACTCTATCATATCCCCGCTCAGCCATCTCTTCTGAAAGCTGAACAGCCCTAACCTCTTCAGCATTTCCTCATAGGGAAGCTGTTCCATCCCCTTTATCATTTTGGTTACCCTTCTCTGTACCGTCTCCTTCGCAACTATATCTTTTTTGAGTATGAGAAAAAAAAAGATGATGGGACATCCATTTTTATTGGAGTAGTTTACAAGCCTCCAAATCATACGGAAGAGCTCGACAGTGATCTGGTTGAAGACATCCAAAAGATGGGAAAGAAGGGAGAAGTGGTGATTTTTGGAGATTTTAATCTGCCGGATGTAGACTGGAGAATCCCTTCAGTGGAATCTAACAATAGTAGAGGCATAGTGGATGCCCTGCAAGGGGCTCTGTGCAAACAAATGGTAACAGAACCCACGAGAGAGGGAGCTATACTCGATTTAGTGCTCACTAATGGAGATAATGTATCTGATGTCCAGGTGAGTGCCCACCTCAGCACCAGTGATCATCAAACGGTATGGTTTCATATCACACAAAGGATATGTAGAAGAAGCACGAAGACCCGGGTTTTGCAGTTTAAAAACACGGACTTTGATGAAATGGGGAAGTACCTGGAGGAAACACTAAAAGGCTGGGAGAACAAGAGATATGTAGATAAACAATGGACCAAACTAAAAGGAGCAATTAACAAGGCAACTAATCTATATGTTAGAAAAGTAAAGAAAAGCAAAAGAAAAATGAAACCTCTATGGTTTTCAAAGGAGGTGGCTGACAAAATAAAAGCTAAAAGAACAGCGTTCAAGAAATATTGAGTATCCCAAAGGGAGGAGCACAAAGAAGAATATCAGGCGCAAACTCGGACGCGTCTTCGCAGAGTCGGCCCCGGTGACGCCCCCGACTCCTCCTCTTCCGGGGCTGACTCCGCCCCCATTTTGGTATCGCACGCGATCAGGGACTTTTCACGTGCGAAACATCCCTTATCGCGTGCGATCCGGATGGAAAATGAGGCCCTTAGTGACCTAACTGTTTAGCTACTTTCTTGGTAATAATCTCCTTATTATATTTCTGTCCTCCTATTGTCACATTTTCCAAACGACTAAGCTTACGATGAATATACAAATTGAGAATTTCTAATTTCCATATATAAACATATTTGTTTAATGTGAATTTCCTTTTGAATGAAGAAAATGTAATTGCATTTCAATGAATCAAATTGAATGGAAATGTTAACATATTTGTAAATTCAAAAATTATAACTAAATATGTAAAAATATATATATAATGCTTAGTTTTTAAAGCTTATAAGAAGGAAGGTCCTTTGTATTTGTCAGATTTAATTTCTATGTATGATCTCCTAAGGCTCTTCCGTTTTTCTAAAAGGTTCTTTCTTGCAATACCATCTTTGAAAGATCATCCTATGGAAACTCATCAGCATACCTTTTTGATTGTAGGTACTACACTTTGAAATGCTCTATCAGCTGAGTTTCATGCAAAGTCTGATTACATCAGTTCCATAAAAAAAACGTAAATGTTTTATTTTCAGAAGTCTTCTTTTGAAGCCATCTATAATTTTTTTATGAACGTTACAGTGTATGATTTTAGTGAGGTTTTATTGTTTTTTAATGTTTGTTTGTTCCCAAGAATGGATGTTATTGTTCATATTTTTATATCTGTACTTTGCCTGGCACAGCAGAACAGATATAATTAGACAACAAATCTGTGCAAATAAATAAATACCTGCTTTTAAAACCAGAACAGTAAAGGATATTCTTATCTGTTGGGTATACCGGGAGTTGAACCAGTGATCTTACGATATTAATGGAAGAGAAGCAAGGAGAGATGCACAGAGGTACAAGAAAAGATGGAACCCCAGTATATACATGTCTTCTAAGTGAAGAACTAGGACATGCCCCTACAGAAGAGAGTGTCACGACTCTGGCTGCTGTGCAACCTCCTCACTATCAGAGGCCCCCCCATGAGCACGCTCCCCTGGCTGGCCCGGCCTTCTTTGCCTACCTGCTCCATGTCCAGAACTCCCTATTTAACCCCTGCCTAGCCCATGCCTCAGTGCTTCGGCAGCGAGTTCCTTTGGGCTCCCTGCTTCAGCCATCTGTTCCTTGCCTTGCGCGCCTTCGGGCATCCTGCTTTCCTGCCTTACTCTGTGGCCTATGGGCCTTTGCTGATCTTGCTCTGTGGTCTCCAGGCATTCTAGTTCTTGCCTGTCTTCCTGTCCCCGCTCTCCCTGAATCCCTTTGTACCCTTCTATTACTCTTCTGCTTCCCCCTGCTTCCTTTGGACTTCTGGCCTTGCTGCCTTTGGGCATTTTGTGTTTGTATATTCAGTGTAGTCCTTTTCCTGGTATGTCTAATCCTGTCATTGTCTGTCTTCCTTGCTCTGGTTTCCCTCCTCCAGCTCACACTTACCTGCATCCAGTCCCAACTTACCTGCACACTATTCTGATTTCACCCATACCTACACTCGGTTCCAGTGTAGGTAGTTCATGCTTACCTGTGTTCACATCCACGCTTACCTACATGCTGTTCCAGTCTTTCCTGAAGTTCACCCTTACCACCACGCTCTCAGCAGCAGAGGCCCTTCTCTATCCTGCACCTGGCTCCGGAGACTCTACCCAGCCTCACTAGATCACCTGCTATTGTTCCCGTCCTCCTGTCCTGTGTCACTAATGCAGGTGGTGTTCACTACACCAGGCTACAGCCCAAAACCGTAACAGCATGCTGAAGCCATTCTACCTCCAGATATAGGGACAAGAGTCTGCATCAGTTCGGTGAGTCAACCTTTTTTTCTCCTCCACACAACATTTCTAATACTCAGCAGTATTTTACCTGTACTTTGTTATCAAACGTTGAATTACCCACATTACCAAGACTGTCTAGCATGTCAGCTTTCAGATCAGAAATCTTGAACATGCAGTAGCTGTCAGAAGAAAAATGTTTCAGTATACCAAGAATGCTTGAACTGTTACACTCCTAAGCCAGGATGGTGGAAATGTCCCTGTAACCCTAGCCTATGACACCCAGATAAAGCTTGCCCACATTGCACAGCTACCAAATGTAACCCCAATATTTAAAAAGGGCTCCAGGGGTGATCCAGGAAACTGCAGACCAGTTAGCCTGACTTCAGTGCCAGGAAAAATAGTGGAACGTGTTCTAAACATCAAAATCACAGAACTTATAGAAAACATGGTTTAATGGAACAAAGTTAGCATGGCTTTACCCAGGACAAGTCTTGCCTCACAAATCTGCTTCACTTTTTTTGAAGGAGTTAATAAACATGTGGATAAAGGTGAACCAGTAGATGTAGTATACTTGGATTTTCAGAAGGCGTTTGACAAAGTTCCTCATGAGAGGCTTCTAGGAAAAGTTAAAAGTCATGGGATAGGTGGCGATGTCCTTTCGTGGATTGCAAATTGGCTAAAAGGAAACAGAGAGTAGGATTAAATGGACAATTTTCACAGTGGAAGGGAGTAGACAGTGGAGTGCCTCAGGGATCTGTATTGGGACCCTTACTTTTCAATATATTTATAAATGATCTGGAATGAAATACGACGAGTGAGATAATCAAATTTGCAGATGACACAAAATTGTTCAGAGTAGTTAAATCACAAGCAGATTGTGATAAATTGCAGGAAGACCTTGTGAGACTAGAAAATTGGGCATCCAAATGGCAGATGAAATTTAATGTGGATAAGTACAAGGTGATGCATATAGGGAAAAATAACCCATGCTATAGTTACACAATGTTGGGTTCCATATTAGGTGCTACAACCCAAGAAAGAGATCCAGGTGTCATAGTGGATAACACATTGAAATTGTCGATTCAGTGTGCTGCGGCAGTCAAAAAAGCAAACATAATGTTGGGAATTATTAGAAAGGGAATGGTGAATACAATGGAAAATGTCATAATGCCTCTGTATCGCTCCATGGTGAGACCGCACCTTGAATACTGTGTACAATTCTGGTCGCAGCATCTCAAAAAAGATATAATTGCGATGGAGAAGGTACAGAGAAGGGCTACCAAAATGATAAGGGGAATGGAACAGCTTCCCTATGAGGAAAGACTAAAGAGGTTAGGACTTTTCAGCTTGGAGAAGAGACGGCTGAGGGGGGATATGATAGAGATGTTTAAAATCATGAGAGGTCTAGAACGGGAAGATGTGAATCGGTTATTTACTCTTCCGGATAGTAGAAAGACTAGGGGGCACTCCATGAAGTTAGCATGGGGCACATTTAAAACTAATCGGAGAAAGTTCTTTTTTACTCAATGCACAATTAAACTCTGGAATTTGTTGCCAGAGAATGTGGTTAGTGCAGTTAGTATAGCTGTGTTTAAAAAAGGATTGGATAAGTTCTTGAAGGAGAAGTCCATTACCTGCTATTAAGTTCACTTAGGGGTAGATTTTAAAAGAAGCGCGATCAGCCTACTTTTGCTTGCGCATCAGACTCAAGCAAAAGTACGCTGGATTTTAGTAGATACGCGCGGAGCCGCGCGTATCCACTAAAATCCTGGATCAGCGCGCGCAAGGCTATCGATTTTGTATAGCCTGCGCGCGCCGAGCCGCGCTGCCTCCCCCCGTTCCCTCCAAGGCCGCTCCGAAATTGGAGCGGCCTCGGAGGGAACTTTCCTTTGCCCTCCTTTGCGCCGGGCCGTGACCTGGGGGCGGGTACGGAGGGCGCGGCCATGCCCCCGGGCCGTAGCCACGCCCCCGTACCCGCCCCCAAAACGCTGCCGACACGCCCCCGGAACGCCGCGACGACCGGGCCCGCCCCCTGACACGCCCCCGACACGCCCCCCTCCGAGAACCCCGGGACTTACGCGAGTCCCGGGGCTCTGCGCGCGCCGGGAGGCCTATGTAAAATAGGCTTCCCGGCGCGCAGGGCCCTGCTCGCGTAAATCCGCCCGATTTTGGGCGGATTTACGCGAGCAGGGCTCTGAAAATCCGCCCCTTAGAGAATAGCCACTGCAATTAGCAATGGTTACATGGAATAGTCTTAGTTTTTGGGTACTTGCCAGGTTCTTATGGCCTGGATTGGCCACTGTTGGAAACAGGATGCTGGGCTTGATGGATCCTTGGTCTGACCCAGTATGACATTTTCTTATATTCTTATATTCTTACCAGACCAGCTGTTCCACAAGAAACATCAGCCTGCTTAATTAGCCTGTGTTCTGATCCTAGCCAGGCAAACTATGTAGTTACAACTGGTATTACATTGATAAAAAAAAATCTCAGCACACCTTCTCATGGCACCTTGGAGAAAACACCTTCTCATGGCACCTTGGAGAAAACCTCTCAGAAAAAATTAAAATCTCTACCAGAAAGCCCTGGCACTCACCTGTGACTTCCTTGCTTTGTCCTCAGAAACAAGGTTCTCTAGAGCAGAGAACTCTAATTAAGCCAACCAGAGCTCTGCCTGTTACAGTTGCAGGTCAGTCATGGCCAACGAGCTGCTTCCCAAGGCATTACAGAACAGCATGTGCTTTTACTAATCTGCAACCCCACCAACCCCAGCACCAGCATCACCAGTCCACAACACACTCTTCTCAGTCTAACGTGATCAGTCATGGAAAGTCCTATACCCTGTTACCAGTCAGCAGCAGGCTCCTACATCCAGCCAATTGAGCTTGCATGAGATGCCTGCATACCGGCACCAAGACCAGCAGGAGGCACCCGCATTCAGCAGATTCTTCCAGCAGACAGCATTCACTCCCAGCCAGTCCAGCCTACAGGGGGTATTTATTCCCAACCAGCTAGTCTTGAAAGGAACATCTGCTCCAGTTGTGCCACGCCACCCCAGGAGGGGTCTGACCTTACCTCGCCACCCCAGGAGAGATCTGAGCTTGTCTCGCCACCCCAAGAGGGGTCTGAGTTTGCATTGCCTCCCCAGGAGGGGTCTGGGCTTGGTGTTCCTCCCCAGGAATGGTCTAGGCTGGCCTTTCTTTGGCCCCAGCAATTCCAGAAGGGGCTTGACCTGGCCTCTCAGTGGCCCCAGGAGTTCCAGGAGGGACTCGAGCCGGCCTCCCAGGGGCCCCAACAATTCCAGGAGGGGCTGGACCTTGCTTCTCAGTGACCCCAGCAGTTCCAGGAGGGACTCGAGCCGGCCTCGCAGGGGCCCCAGCCATTCCAGGAATTACTTGATCCGGCCCTTCAGCAGCTTCAGCTGTTCCAGGAGGGGCTTGACCCGGCCTCTCCAGGGGTCCCAGCAGTTCCAGCACGGACTTAAACCAATCGCACCATCCCAGAGGAAGTCTAGACAACTGTACCCTGCAAGAGGCACCTGTTTCCAACAAGTCTATTTAACGAAATAAATCTGGCCAGCCCATAGCATCCTCCTTCAGTCAGTGCTCCCTGCTGAGCTGGGATCCAGGAGCAGGAGGCCTTAAAAGGGGGGGGGGGGGGGGGGGGGTACTGTTATGACTCTGCACACTTTATGGCTGGCTCAGCCTTCTTTGCCTACCTGCTCCATGTCCAGAACTCCCCATTTAACCCCTGCCTAGCCCATGCCTTGGTGCTTTAGCATCGAGTTCCTTTGGGCTCCCTGCTTTAGCCCTCTGTTCCTTACCTTGCGCGCCTACGGGCATCCTGCTTTCCTGCCTTGCTCTGTGGCCTATGGGCCTCTGCTGATCTTGGTCTCCAGGCATTCTAGTTCTTGCCTGTTTTCTTGTCCCCTCTCTCCCTGAATCCCTTTGTAGCTTCTATTACTCTTCTGCTTCGCTTGGACTTCCTGGCCTTGCTAACCTTCAGACATTTTGTGTTTCGTGTTCAGTGTAGTCCTTGTCCTGGTTTGTCTAGTCCTGTCACTGTCTGTCTTCCTTGCTCTGGTTCCCCTCCTCCAGCTCACACTTGCCTGCATCCGGCTCCACGCTTACCTGCATGCTATTCTGATTTCACCCATACCTGCACTTGGTTCCAGTGTAACAGTTCACGCTTACCTGCATTCACATCCACACTTACCTACATGCTGTTCCAGTGTTTCCTGAAGTTCACCCTTAGCACCACACTCTCAGCTCCAGAGACTCTTCTCAGCTAGCACCCAGTTCCAGAGACTCTTCTCACCCAGCACCCAGCACCCAGCAGCAGAGACTCTTCTCAGCCAGCACCCAGCACCCAGCAGCAGAGACTCTTCTCAGCCAGCACCCAGCACCCAGCAGCAGAGACTCTTCTCAGCCAGCACCCAGTTCCAGAGACTCTTCTCAGCCAGCACCCAGCACCCAGCAGCAGAGACTCTTCTCAGCCAGCACCCAGTTCCAGAGACTCTTCTCACCCAGCACCCAGCAGCAGAGACTCTTCTCAGCCAGCACCCAGCACCCAGCAGCAGAGACTCTTCTCAGCCAGCACCCAGTTCCAGAGGGTCTTCTCAGCCGGTACCCAGCTCCAGGAATTCTTATCATCCTACACCCGGCTCCAGATACTCTACCCAGCCTCACCAGATCACCTGCTATCGCTCCCGTCCTCCTGTCCTGTGTCACTCCTTCAGGTGGTGTTCACCACACCAGTCTACAGCCCAAAACGGTAACACAGAGATTGGATCACAGAAGTCTGAAGCATATAAGGTCATTCACAACAGAGGAACCTTGTTGGCACAGTAGCAACCTGGGACAGTTTACCAATCTTTTTGCTGGACCCTGCCCTGGTTCTTCTTTGTCTGATTATGATCTTTCACTCTACTGTCCTTTGAATTACCACTTCTTGCCTGTCCACAGGACTTCTCAATTGGTCCCTGGATCTTTTTCCCTAGCCTTGAGTACCTCCAGCTGTCCACTCCAAGGAAGGTACATGAACTGCAAGGATATAGACTGTCTATAGCTCAGTTAAATCGTGACATAATAGTGAATAAGACACAGTGATGAAATGAACCTTCAAATATAAATCAAGTGTTTAGCCCATCTCAAGTTCATTCTTAGAAAGTGTGTTAAATGAAAAAATCCTTGCTGGTTAAAATTTTTTAGGGAAAAAAAGCTCTGTAACAGATCAGCAGAACTAAATCAGTGTGTTAGTATTCAAGAGCTTACTTTCGATCTGATATCAGAACTAAGCTAAAAATAGCACTTAATAATTTGTAACATTTTCCAGCTGCATTTGCAATGTGTAAAAAGATAAAGCTCTCTCATTCAAGCACCTGTTTCTCACTTAAGAGAGATATTTTAGCAAATATGGGACAAATGTTATATAGTAATTAGCTTGTAAGAAGAAAATCTGCTAAATCCTATATTTACAGATTGGATCTAAAGCAGTGAAAAGTAATATTCTGGTTTCACTTTTATAAATAACTAAAAATGTTACATGTATCTAAAGCAAGTATATGAATCTAGATGAATAAATGTTTTCAAAAGCTGATATAATCAACACTTTCCTTTACACCTCTCAGCCTCTTAGCTATTACAGCTGTCACAACCTCAACTGTTCACTGTGGTGACGAATCAGGATTTTCAGTAAAGAGGATCTGCATAGTTAGAAATAAAAGGATGCTTTAGTCTTAACAGTTACTCAGAAAATCTACTTACTGGCATGAATTTATCATGCAAAAATTATTTATCAAAGTCAGATAATAAAAGGAATCACATTCAAGCACCTATGCACTGAAACTTGAAAAATATGTTTGTAGTGTATACTCACTGAAACATTTTGTGTGCATGCTAAAATAGCACACACATTTAAATTCTTTAATGCGCCTGCTACAAAAATTGCATCAATGCTATTTATTCATGCAATTTTTATGCAATTTATATACCTTTACACAGCATTCTGGCTAGCAGAAAAAGTATAGCATCCATTTCTTATTTAGTCTGAAACCCTAACTAAAGTGAAGCATATGTACTAAACAAATCATGCTTACTTATCTTATCTTTTATTCATAAATTAGTCCACATGTAAATATCTTGTAAATATTTGTAAATGCATTTCTACCCTCAGGTAAAACAGTAGAACTACATGCCAAGAGAGGGGAGAGATAGCTACAGAAAAAAAACCCAAAACCTCAACCTACTGGAGTTGTATTAGCAATAAAAGTGGGCGTGGATATTTGAATAACAGGAACTAGGGAATGATACATATGGACCACAACCCCAGAGCACCTAAAGAGCACATGTACCTTTTACCTTTCCACTGGCTGGAGCAGGAGTGGATTAGCCTATCGGCGGATTGGGCATCCCCCAGTGGGAACATTCCTCTCCTCGCCTCCTGTTCATATTACCCATCCCTGCCTGCCAGTGGCCAAAGAAAAAAAAAAGAATTCATCCTGCTGTGGCCCAAAGAAAAGCTTGGCAGGGCTGTGGAGGAGCCCATCCCGCCAATGAGCAGAAGAGAAGGGAGGCCTTGAGAGTTCAAGTGTGTGTGAGTGTGTGAAAGGCCATGTGTACATATGTGTGTGTGCCTGTGTTTATGGGAGAGGGAGTATATCTGAGAGCATGGGTATGTGTATGAGAGAGAGTGAGAACCTGTATATATACGTGTGTGTGTGTGTGTGTAAAGTAGAGAGAGCATCTTTGTGTATGAGAGAGCATGAGTAGGGATGAATTTGTGTGTGTGTGAGCATGAGAGTGTGTGTATATGTGCATGTGTGTATGCGAGAAAGAGAACATGAGTGGGTGTGCAGTTGTGCATGTGTGTGAGAGCATAGGTGTGTGTCTGTATCTGTGAGAGCATGGGTGAGTGTGTTTGTATATGAGAACATGGATATGTGTGTCTGTGTCTGTGAGAGCATGGATGGGTATGTTTGTATTGAGAGCATGGATATGTTTGTGTGAGAGCATAGGTATGTGTATGCATGTGTGTGTCTGTGACTACAACATTGCTCTAAGCTTCAATGGCAAGAGAGCATGGGTGTATGTCTGTTTTGTATATATAGAGATCCTGTTGGATCCCTACCAGGATCCATACAGAATATTTATGTGGGAGGGAACATATTAACCTGTGGATAGGTAGCTCCCTCATATGGGAGAGGGCACATGGTGTGTTTCTCTAATATAAACACTCAGCATACCATTTTATGTTGTGGATTTTCTGTTTCTTCTTCAGTAGTAGCATACCTTGGCTGTCCCCTGATTGTTCTGTTGTTTAAGTCTTAATGCCTCCATGGAGACTTTTATTTTGGATATGAGAGGTTCTTTCCTCCCTTCCTATCCCTTTTCTATTTTTATGCTAATTTATTTATGTTCTGAGGACCTATTAACTAGAGAATCTGTTACTTTCAGTTTTTTGCTTTATCAACTATGGGAGAATATCCCTTTACCAAAGAGAAATCTGAGATTATTGGGATCTGAAGAGAAACATATAGAAACATAGAAATGACGGCAGAAGAAGCCAAATGGCCCATTCAGTCTGCCCAGCAAGTTTCACACTTTTTTTTTCTCATACTTATCTGTTAGTCTTGGCTCTTAGTAACCTTTTGGTTCTATTTCCCTTCCACCCCCACCATTAATGTAGAGAGCAGTGTTGGAACTGCATCTAAGTGAAATATCTAACTTAATTAGTTAGGGGTAATAACCGCCGCAATAAGCAAGCTACACCCATGCTTATTTGTTTACCCAGACTATGTAATTCAGTCCTTGTTGGTTGTTGTCTGTATAAAGATCCACTTTCTTCATTCCCCTTGCCATTGAAGCAGAGGGCTATGCTTAATATGCATTGAAGTGAAGTATCAGACCTTCTCCCCTGCCGTTGAAGCAGAGAGCTATGCTGGATATGCGTGAAGTATCAGACTTTCTCCCCTGCCGTTGAAGCAGAGAGCTATGCTGGATATGCGTGAAGTATCAGTTTTTCTCCCCTGCCATTGAAGCAGAGAGCTATGCTGGATATGCATTGTAAGTGAAGTATCAGGCTTATTTGGTTTGGGGTAGTAACCGCCGTAACAAGCAAGCTACTCCCTGCTTTTTTGTGAATGCAAATCCTTTTTTCCACTTTTCCTCTTGCCATTGAAGCTTAGAGCAATGTTGTAGTCTTAGAGCAATGTTGGAGTCGCATTAATCGTGTGTATGTTTATTGAATAAGGGTATTATCAGGTAGTAGCCGTCATTCCCGCGAGCCACCCACTCTTCATTCACGTCCACTGCCACACTGTGAGTATTGCTATGCTCCAGCTCTCCTTATTCCATCCTTCAGGTTCGGCTTATACCGCACTGTGGAACACTACCCAACCTTGCTATATCCGGGTGAGACCATCATCTATAGAGACTGTCTGAGCTTACTGTGAGATCACTTGCCTATAGTACTATCCCTTTCTTGAAGCAAGATTCTACTTAAATCAGCAGTACATCAAAGCTTTCTTCCTTCAGTGTCTGCTTACTAGTCTAGCCTATTGCTATGCTTCCCCATGGGGCCCTTCCTCATGAGAGGAGTCATTGCCACTTCAACCAAAAGTCCACAATATGCTACAAACCCAACAGATTGCTAAATCCATGGACTTGGCTCAGCTCGCGGTCTTGCAGGCCATTCCTGGCCTAGCCCAGTGGATCACTGAGCAAGAAAATTCTCTGGAAAGCCTAGCTACTGCCTTCAATCAGTTACATGCACAACTGAATACTTCAGCACCTCCAGTGAAAGAATTGCTTTCTCTGGTGGTGACTGTCAAGACCACCGTACCATTATCCACGCCTACCCGCTTCACGGGCGAAGCACGGATGTGTAGAGGGTTTGTCAAACAATGCAGTATGCATTTTTCTTTGCAGCCTACCCTCTTTCCCACAAAAGCTTCCAAGACCACCTATTTCTTATCTCTACTTGAAGGAAGAGCCTTGGCTTGGGCTTCACCATTATGGGAATGTGAAGATCCTATCCTGAATGACCTATCAGGATTTCTGAAACTTTTTAAGTCTTTCTTCAATGACTCGGCTCACCAGACTGTCGCTGGATCTGCTCTGCTTAACCTCCAGCAAGGTAATCGTATTCAAGACTTTAGCATCCGAAATACACTGGGACACTGGATGTCTACATGCTATCTTCATTGAGGGCCTCAACTCTTGCTTGAAGGACGAACTGGTGGCTCGTGATATGCCTGATACCCTTGAGTCTCTTATGGAACTGGCTGGGAGGATTGACTGCCGTATTCGGGACCGAACTCAAGATGGTAGGAGTCCTTGAAAGCCACCTCGGGAGCTAACCGTCCTAAACCTGTGCCAATTGCCTCAAGCCTACCGTCTGCTTCCTTAGAAGAAGATGAACCTATGCAACTAGGCCGAAGTCATTTAACTTCTAAAGAAAGACATTTTTGCAAACGCATGGGGTTATGCATGTACTGTGGCCAATCTGGCCACGCCGTCCAAACCTGTCCCATCTGTCCGGGAAACTGATGGGCCTAGGATCTGCAGGAGGACTTCTCCTAGGCCTCACCTCTCCAACTCCTTCGTTATCTTTACCAGTCTCACTAATCTGCGGAAGCCTTGAATTTCAGACCCTCGCTCTCATAGACTCCGGAGCTGGAGGAAATTTCATCTTAAAATGCTTAGTAGAACATCTATGGATTCCTACCACACCAAAGCTAAGCTATTGCTATTGTCTTCAATCCATGGGGAACCACTTCCTGGAGAAGTTTCATTGATTACCCAGGCCATTGGCCTGTGCACCGGAGCTTTACACTCTGCAGAAGCTAATAATAGTAGAGAAATAGTGGATGCCCTGCAAGTAGCTTTGTTCAAACAAATGGTAATGGAACCCATGAGAGAAGGAGCTATACTCGACTTAGTGCTCACAAATGGAGATAATGTCTCCGATGTCCAGGTGGGCACCCACATCAGCACCAGTGATCATCAAACGATATGGTTTAATATCACAAAAATGATACGGAAAAGAAGCACAAAGACCCAAATTTTGCAGTTCAAAAACACGGACTTTGATGAAATGGGGAAGTACCTGGAGGAAGAACTAAAAGGCTGGGAGAACGAGAGAGATGTGGATCAACAGTGGACCAATCTAAAAGGAGCAATTACCAAGGCAACTAATCTATATGTTAGAAAAGTAAAGAAAAGCAAAAGAAAAATGAAACCTATTCGGTTCTCAAAGGAGGTGGCTGACAAAATAAAGGCTAAAAGAACAGCGTTCAAGAAATATAAAAGATCCCAAAGGGAGGAGCACAAAGAAGAATATCTGGTAGAACTGAGGGAGATGAAGAAAATAATCGAGACGGCAAAATGTCAAGCGGAAGAGAGGATTGCCAAGGAGATAAAGAGTGGTGACAAATCATTTTTCAGATACATCAGTGAAAAGAGAAAAGTTCAAAGTGGTATAGTGAAATTGAAAGGTGGAAAGGATCAATGTGTGTAGAGAGATGAAGAAATGGCAGAAATATTAAACAAATACTTCAGTTCTGTGTTCACTAAAGAGGACCCTGGAGAAGGACCGTCGCTAGTTAACAAGAAACTGGAGGGGAGGGTAGTAGATGTAACTCCATTTACAGTAGAAAATGTATGGGAAGAGCTGGAGAAACTGAAAGTGGACAAAGCCATGGGGCCTGATGAGGTTCATCCCAGGATACTGAGGGAGCTCAGAGATGTGCTGGCGGGTCCGCTGTGTGACCTGTTCAATAGATCCCTAGAAACGGGAGTGGTGCCGAGTGATTGGAGAAGAGCGGTGGTGGTCCTGCTTCACAAGAGTGGGAACAGAGAAGAGGCTGGTAACTGCAGACCAGTTAGTGTCACTTTGGTGGTGGGAAAAGTAATGGAGTCACTGTTGAAAGAGAGAATAGTGAAATATCTACAGTCGGGAGAATTGCTGGACCAGAGGCAGAAATGATTAACCAGGGGAAGATCCTGTCAGACAAATCTGATTGACTTTTTTCACTGGGTAATCAAGGAATTGGATCGAGGAAGAGCACTCGATGTCATCTACTTGGATTTTAGCAAAGCTTTTGATACAGTCCCTCACAGTAGACTGGTGAATAAAATGAGAAGCTTAGGAGTGAGTGCTGATGTAGTGGCCTGGATTGCAAACTGGTTGATGGACAGAAGACAATGTGTGATGGTAAATGGAACTCTCTCTGAAAAGAGAGCGGTTTTATGTGATGTACCACAAGGATCAGTGTTGGGACCAGTCCTGTTCAATATCTTTGTGAGTGACATTGCGGATGGGATAGAAGGTAAAATTTGTCTTTTTGCGGACAACACTAAGATCTGCAACAGAGTGGACACGCCGGAAGGAGTGGAGAGAATGAGACGGGATTTAAGGAAGCTGGAAGAGTGGTCGAAGATATGGCAGCTGAGATTCAATGCCAAGAAGTGCAGAGTCATGCATATGAGGAGTGAAAATCCAAATGAACTGTATTCGATGGGGGGGGAGGGGGTGGAGGAGAGAGGAGGAGAGAGGAGATAGCTAAAGCCAGAAGAATGCTGGGCTGCATGGAGAGAGGAATATCGAGTAAGAAGAGGTAAATAATTATCCCCTTGTACAGGTCCTTGGTGAGGCCTCACCTGGAGTACTGTGTTCAGTTCTGGAGACTGTATCTCCAAAGAGACAGAGACAAGATGGAAGCGGTCCAGAGAAGGGTGACCAAAAAGGTGGAGGGTCTTCATCAAATGACTTATGAGGAGAGATTGAAGAATCTAAATATGTACACCCTGGAGGAAAGGAGGAGCAGAGGTGATATGATACAGACTTTCAGATACTTGAAAGGTTTTAATGATCCAAAGACAACGACAAACCTTTTCCGTCAGAAAAAAAACAGCAGAACCAGGGGTCATGAGTTGAAGCTCCAGGGAGGAAGAGTCAGAACCAATGTCAGGAAGTATTTCTTCATGGAGAGGGTGGTGGATGCCTGGAATGCCCTTCTGGAGGAAGTGGTGAAGACCAGAAATGTGAATGACTTCAAAGGGGCGTGGGATAAACACTGTGGATCCATAAAGTCTAGAGGACATGAATGAAGAGTGGGTGCCTCGGGGGAATGATGGCTACTGCCTGGAGATAATACCCTTATTCAATAAACATACTCACGGTTAATGTGACACCAACATTGCTCTAAGACTCCAACATTGCTCTAAGCTTCGACGGCAAGAGGAAATGTGGAAAAAAGGATTTGCATTCACAAAAAAGCGTGGAGTAGCTTGCTTGTTACAGTGGTTTCTACCCCAAAGCAAATAAGCCTGATACTTCACTTTCAATGCATATCCATCATAGCTCTCTTCTTCAACGGCAGGGGAGAAAGACTGATACTTCACACATTTCCAGCATAGCTCTCTGCTTCAACGGCAGGGGAGAAAGTCTGATCCTTCACTTCAATGCATATCCAGCATAACTCTGCTTCAACAGCAGGGGGAATGAAGAAAAGTGTATCTATATACAGACAACAGCCAACAAGGACTGAATTACATAGTCTGGGTAAACAAATAAGCACGGGTGTGGCTTCCTTATTGTGGCGGTTACTACCCCTAACTAATTAAGCTAGATATTTCACTTAGATGCAGTTCCAACACTGCTCTCTACATTAATGTTGGGGGTGGAAGGGAAATAGAACCAAAAGGTTACTAAGAGCCAAGAGTAACATATAAGTATGAGAAAAAAAAAGTGTGAAGGTTGCTGGGCAAACTGGATGGGCCATTTGGTCTTCTTCTGCCATCATTTCTATGTTTCTATGTTTCTATGAATCCATTTCCTTCCTTGTATTGGAAAAGGCCATGCACCCAGTGGTACTTGGACTGCCTTGGATACAAGATCATATGCCACAGTTTGGGCCATGCTGGAATTATCCCAGTGGGGACCTGGCTGTCATGGTCGGTGTCTCGCAGAAGTCTCGCCACTAATTTGCATGCCCACTACACCATCGTTACCTGGCTTACCTCCACAATACACCTCCTTCTAGGATGTCTTCTCTAAACAAGCAGCAGATGTATTCCCTCCGCACAGAGTTTTTGACTGCACTATAAACCTGAAACCTAATGCGGAGCCTCCAAAGGACAGAGTTTACCCTCTTTCTGCAACTGAGACTAAGGCTATGTCTGCCTATATACAAGAGAACTTTCAAAAAGGATTCATCAGACCCTCCAAATCCCCCGTTGGTGCAGGATTCTTTTTTGTAGGAAAAAATATGGCACCTTATGGCCCTGCATCGACCACAGGGGTCTGAATGAAATTACCATCAAGGACCGGTATCCCCTCCTTTGATTTCCGAACTATTTGACAGACTCTAGGGAGCCAAGATATTTTCTAAACTGGATCTCAAGGGAGCTTACAATTTGGTGCACATTCGTGATGGAGACGAATGGAAGACTGCTTTTAACACCCGTGATGGGACTTCGAATATCTCGTCATGCCCTTCGGATTAAGTAACGCACCTGCAGTCTTTCAAAATATGATGAACGACATCTTTCGGGACTTACTATATCAATGTGTAGTAGTATATCTTGATGATATTCTGATCTTCTCACAAGATCTACAAACACATCAAAAGGACGTTCAAAAGGTTCTAAGACGCCTGCGGGAATACCACTTATACGCTAAACTAGAGAAGTGCAAGTTCCACAAGGAGTCTGTACCCTTCCTGGACTACATTGTTTCTAAAAACGGGTTTCAGATGGACACTAAGAAATTAGAAAGCATCTGGGATTAGCCCCAACCTACAGGCCTGAAGGCACTGCACCGCTTCTTGGGCTTCACAAAATACTACAGTTCCTATATTAAGAACTACTCATCATTGACAGTTCCTCTCACTGCTGTGACTAGAAAGGGAGCCAATCCCACCAACTGGTAGCCTGAAACTATATCAGCCTTTTTGACTCAAAGAGGCTTTTCAAAAGAAGCCAAGACTCCATCAGCCAGACCCACATCGCCCATTCATCATCGAGGTCGATGCATCGGACATCAGCGTGGGAGCAGTTTGAGCCAGTACAGCGAATCTAATGTGCTCCATTTTTATTTATTTAAAATCTTTTCTATACTGTTGTTAAGTTATTTACCATCACAACGGTTTACAAAATAGGCACAAATAGTAAAAAAACAAAATAGTTAAAGTTATAGAAGTGCCAATAATGATCCGGTTACAAAGAATTCTAATATAATTACTAATTGATGAATTATGTATATTTTTCCTTCTGGTACATGTTTCATGGTTGAGTTACATGTAGCTCCCACCTGTAATTTTATATTTTAACTAAGGTTATCAGAGAGATTGAAAAGGACTCAAGCACATAGAAACTAAGTGCTGGGTGCAAATTTGCTGATGCCAGCTTTTCCTTACTTACTTTCTTCTTTCTCTTATAAAAAGCCTGTTTAAAAAGCCAGGTCTTCAAACTTAATTTGAATAGTTTGAAATTTCTCTGTAATCTTATTTCAAGAGGCATTGTATTCCACAGGGTGGGTCCGGCAAGGGATAGTGCTCGGTCCCTGATGGGTAAGTTGTGCTGTTTAACAGATGGGATAGTTAATAGTGCTTTATTTGCCGACCTCAGATTTCTTTGTGGTACGTGTACATGTAGTGCTGTGTTAAGCCATTCCGCTTTTTCATCATGAATCAGTTTATGAATTGTACATAGTGCTTTAAATTGTACTCTTTGTTCTATGGGTAGCCAGTGTAATTCAGCTAGTGTCTCAGTGATGTGATCTCTCTTCTTTTTACCTGTGAGATTTCGTGCTGCAGAGTTTTGTAATATTTGAAGTGGTCTTATGGTTGCATATGGTAAACCCAGTAACACAGTGTTGCAGTAATCAGTGCTTGCAAATATTAGTGCTTGTAAAACTGTTTGAAAGTTTGATCGTGTTAATAGCAGTTTTAATTTCCTTAGGATCATTAGTTTAGCATATCCTTCTTTTGCTTTCAGTGATATGTGTTGTTTCAGATTGAGTTATGGGTTGATTATTACGCCCAGGTTATGTACCTTCTCAGCTAGTTCTACTGTTTGATTATTTTTAAGCATAATTGGTGATTGAATTAGATTTATATTTTTCCTTTCTAAGTGTAAGAATTCAGTTTTATCAATATTTATCCCTGCTCCTTCTTCTCAAGGCGATTCTCGCCTGCCGAAATAAATTACGGAATCGGAGACAAAGAGTTACTCGCAATCAAGCTGACCTTTGAGGAATGGTGTCCTTGGCTGGAAGGTGCACAATACCAGATAGTAGTGTACACCAATCGCAAGAACTTGGAGTATGTTAGACACGCTCAACGACTCAATCACCATCAAGCAAGATGGTCTCTCTTCTTTAACAGATTCAATTTCCTCTTGAAATACCATCCGAGAGAGAAGAGCACTTGGGCTGATGCCCTGTCATAATCCTTCTCACCTTAGGATGTGCCTGACAAACCCCATCATATCATTGACCTGGGGAGAGTGGTTCTTGCAGCCACTCATGTCGTACCTGCTGGGAAGACGGTTGTGGCTAGAAATCAAAGGAAGAAACTGTGCAAGTGGGCACACAATTCCCACCTAGCTGGCCATCCTGGACAGAGTCGCACTTTGGCTATGTTACAGCGGTGTTACTGGTGGCCAACCATGAAAAAGGATGTACAAGCTTATGTGGGTTCCTGCGCTGTCTGCACCAAGCAAAAGCCACCAGCCGGATGTCCGTGGGATCTGCTACAACCCCTGCCAGTGCCGGATGAACCCTGGACACATAACAACCGATTTTGTGGTAGACATCACTCTCCAACAGGAAGAATACCATTTGGGTCACCGTTGACCACTTCTCCAATATGGCACATTTCATTGCTTTACCAGGATTACCTTCTGCTGTGGAGTTAGCGAAACTCTTCATCAAACATATCTTCCGCCTTCATGGAATGCTTAAGCATATTCTTTCTGACAGAGGAATACAATTCACTGCCAAATTCTGGAGATCCTTATGTCAAAAATTTGATATCTCCTTGGACTTGACTTCCGCTTACCACTCTCAGTCTTAATGGTCAGACTGAAAGAATGAACAGAACACTTAAACAGTTTCTACAGTCTTATGTTAACTCAAGACAGAGTGACTGGGCAGAACTGCTGCCATGGGCAGAATTTGCTATCAATTCGCATCCTGCTACATCTATAGGGTCTTCTCCCTTCCAACTCGTCTATGGACGACAACCGCTTCCTCCTCTGCCAATTCCTTTATCAGTGGCTTCTCCTGCCACACATGCTACTGTAGAAGAGCTATCTCAGTTTTGGAAGAAAACGAGGGACCTGCTCCTCAAGGCAGGACAGAAAACAAAAAAAAATCTACGATGCTCACCATCGAGAGGCACCTCAGTTTCAGCCTGAAGACAAAGTTTGGCTGAGTACCAAGTTCCTCCATCTTAAACTATCTTCAGCACGCTTTGAGCCTCGCTGTGTAGGACCTTTTGCTATCCTTTGGCGCTTGGGAAATCTGACGTACAGTCTAAAACTACCTCCATCTATGATAATACACAATGCTTTTCATGTCTGTTAAAATCCTTGAGGCTTTCAGAGTTCTCTAAGAAGACCCCAGAAACCACAAATCTGGACACGGAGGACGACATTGAAGATGCCATAGATGACATCTTGGATGTCCGTAAGAGAGGCAAGATGTGGGAATACCTCATCTCCTGGGAGGGCTATGGACCAGAAGAAAACTCATGGGAACCTCTGGCCAACGTTATGGATAAAGACATGGTACGTCAATTTAATCTCGCACATCCTCGAAAACCCAGACCACCAGGAAGAGGTCCTGGAGGGGGACCTTTGAAGGGGGGTGTTGTTGCGTACGTCGGTCACAGACGGCTGCGACCATTCTGCCTCGCCTCTCTTCTTCCCTTTTGCTCCTCCCTGTGAAGGATGGCTGCTTCTGGTGCTGATTGGCGAAATCCTCGGCGTCTCTGACACAGCATGGGCATCCCCGTCGGCTATGCTTATTCCTGAAGCCTCCTAGGCACGCACGCGCATGCCACCTATGCTTTTGAATATGTCATGGCGGGAACCTCGGGGGCGTCCCCACCACATGACGTCAGTACCTCCGGGTATTTAAACCTTCGCTCCGCTATAGCCCAACGAGTTAGCAAAGACTTCAGTTTTGCTACTCTGACCGCTTCTAAGCTGCTCGCTTGGATACCTCTCTACCCTCTGGGGTAGCGCACTCCTACGGAAGCTCTGGCTACCCGCTCCTCGGCAGCCTCTTGCTTCTATCTGCCCTTCGGGGTTCAACCACCTCACCTAGGACACCCGCTCCTCGGGGGTCCTATCTACTTTCTTCCAGGATCCTTCGGTGCTCCTAGGTACTTGCTCCTCGAGGGCCTATCCTGCTCAGGGTATCCTGCACCTCGGACCTTGGGTCCCTCTCTCTATTCTTCTACCAAGGAATTTACCAGCACTGCCACACTGTGAGTATCGCTACGCTCCAGCTCTCCTTATTCCACCCTTCAGGTTCGGCTTATCCCGTGCTGCAGAACACTACCTATCCTTGTTACATCTGGGTGAGACCATCATCTATAGAGACTGTCTGAGCTTACTGTGATATTGTTGGCCTACAGTACTATCCCTTCCTTGAAGCAAGATTCTACTTATATCAGTAGTACAATAAAGCTTTCTTCCCTCAGTGTCTGCTTACTAGCCTACCGCTGTGCTTCCCCATGGGGCCCCTCCCCATGGGAGGAGTCATTTCCACTTTGACCAAGAATTCACCATATGCCACAAACCCAACAGCCATGTTCAATCAATGGATGCCGGTTGGTCTTACATGGCATTCCTAGTGCGTAATCCCACTCTATCATTATATACATTTTTGCCTGATATGGAAGTGTGGGTGGTGGAAGGGCTGAAGTTTTAGGTCAATTGGCTGATAGGGGAAATTCAAAACCTTTATGGAGCTGGTGGAAGATTATCAAATACCCAATATGACTTGTTACTTATACCTACATTTTTGTAAATATATTAAAGATATTATTAGGGAAAACCCAGATGTAGAGGGTTGTAAGGGGATTTAAGAAGTTGTAAATGAAGAGTGAGACTTTTTATATCTGTCCTGTATATAACACTTCCCATGGCACTGTGTGAAAAAGTAACCTCATGAAACTTATGCAGGTATGGAATTTAAACTTAAATAAAGATCTAGACAGTAAGGACCTAAAATCAATCTGGAAGAGGTCACAACAAATTACCACATGTTATAAAGGGCAAGAGCTACTGTATAAGCTATTAAATAGATTATACCATGCACCAGCTGTTTTTGCAAAATTTAGTAGTGTGAGTCCATATTGCTGGAGAGGGTGTGGATTGTTAGGAATGTACCTTCACATGTGGGATTGTTGGGAAACTCAATTGCTCTGTTCTAAATTGTCAGATCATATTGCAGATATATGCGAGCAAAAGTTAGCTGTCAATGGCACACTATTTTGCTGGGGATGTGGCCTAATAAATGAGAAATGAGAGGTCACAGGTAATTGGTGGGACATATGTAACATGCAACAAGTTTATCAGTGGCTCATCAGTGGAAGCAGTCCCTGACTATCCTGTGCTGGGAAAATAAGGTGATGGATATAGCTTTAATGGAGAAGTTAACTTATGCATTAAAAAATCAGACAAACAGATAATATGCAGTGTGGAAGCCATATTGGATATGGTGAGAATTAGAAACTATTTAATCTCCTTTGATATGCTATGGTATTGTATTGGTTATGTCTATGCTGAGTAAACATGTTATCATGGCTTTGATGTATGTTTAAAACTTTAAATCATTTTTTTAACTCTTTATTTATAGTCACTTTAACATCTATTCTGAATATCCTTTGGGGGACTATATATTCTGATGTCATCAACAGAGAAATAATACCACTGAACAAGAAAAGTAACTTTTACAGAATTTTGAGAAGAATCTGCAGTTGGCACAGAGGCTAATACTATGCGAAAAATACAGAATACAGAGGGAACTCAGGCATATTAAAGTGTGAATACTGTTATATAAATGAGGTGTTTTAGAAATTGTTGTTTTTAATCTAAAAACCAAAGATAAGATTCAGAGTAGTCTCAGTTAAATATAAGCGCAGCTGAGTCACGAGAGAATGTGACATATAATAAAGTATACAAAGTTATTTGAGCACAAATTCAGTAGGGATAACATAACTCTTAGCTGTATATATGTGCTTTATTAATTGACTTTCCTGGTTTATTCTGAATTGCAGGAAAGAAGCTTTATTTAAAAAAAAAAAAAAAAAAGCTAATACTGAGCTTTACCAGAAAAGAAAAAGAAATCTCAAATGGTTAATGAGTTTTAATTGGGACTGATATATTAAGACTCCTTATTGGAGTAATTTCTAAAGGAGTAACAGTAATATTTAAGCTGAGAAAACTCAGAGCAAAGTCATAGGTACCGTGAAATAACACCTTTTAATTATTCAAGTTTGAACATTTTTAAAATAATAAAAAAATCTGACTTTATAAAGGAAGACAATCTGAGAGGCTGTTGAAATGACAGTATTCATTGCTGTGAGTCAGAATCTTATGGTGTCCAATACTCAGCAAGGCTACATAATAAATAAACTTCAGAGCTGTTGGAATAGTTAACAAAAGCACTTTCATATACAACAAGGGCAGAAATAAGAAAAAGTGAGTGAAGGAAAGAAAGATATAGAGTGAACACAAACTTTTCTCACTGACTATACTACATCACACATTCTCTCTAATATATAAGAAGAACAGGGATTTTCAATTATTCTTTACTTTTTCACAAACATAGCCAAAATACAACAATTCAGCAGATACAACACAAAAGGTATATAATAGTACACCTCAGGGAATGAGGGATGCAGTTAGGGCCGGAATTTCAAAAGGTTACGTGCACCGGGCCTATTTTCAAAAGGCCTGGCGACGCGAGTAAAGCCCCAGGACACGTGTAAGTCCTAGAGCTTGCAAAAAGGGGCAGGGCGGGGCAGTTCAGGGGGTGAGGTCAGAGGCTTCCTGCACAGCGGCCATTTACCGCTGTGCCAGGGATTGTGCAATTTACTTCAGCCCCAGGGATGAAATAAGTTTTGAAATAAAAGAAAACAAAAGAAAAAGGTAGGGGGAAAGGGTGGGGGAGGTACGGGAAGGGAAGGTAGGGTGGGGGGTAGGGAACGGGGGAAGGCAGTGCTGCTCGGCGCGCACAAGGTACACAATTGTGCACCCCCTTGCGTGCGCTGACCCCCGATATTATAACATGCGCGCGCCTGCTCAGTTCTTATGTTAAGAACATAAGAACATGCCGTACTGGGTCAGACCAAGGGTCCATCAAGCCCAGCATCCTGTTTCCAACAGTGGCCAATCCAGGCCATAAGAACCTGGCAAATACCCCAAAACTAAGTCCATTCCATGTTGCCGTTGCTAGTAATAGCGGTGGTTATTATCTAAGTCAACTCAATTAATAGCAGGTAATGGACTTCTCCTCCAAGAACTTATCCAATCCTTTTTTAAACACAGCTATACTAACTGCACTAACCACATCCTCTGGCAACAAATTCCAGAGTTTAATTGTGCGTTGAGTGAAAAAGAACTTTCTCCAATTAGTTTTAAATGTGCCACATGCTAACTTCATGGAGTGCCCCCTAGTCTTTCTATTATCCGAAAGAGTAAAAAAACAATTCACATCTACCCGTTCTAGACCTCTCATGATTTTAAACACCTCTATCATATCCCCCCTCAGCCGTCTCTTCTCCAAGCTGAAAAGTCCTAACCTCTTTAGTCTTTCCTCATAGGGGAGCTGTTCCATTCCTTTTATCATTTTGGTAGCCCTTCTCTGTACCTTCTCCATCACAATTATATCTTTTTTGAGATGCGGCGACCAGAATTGTACACAATATTCAAGGTGCAGTCTCACCATGGAGCGATACAGAGGCATTATGACATTTTTCGTTTTATTCACCATTCCCTTTCTAATAATTCCCAAAATTCTGTTTGCTTTTTTGACTGCCGCAGCACACTGAACCGATTATTTCAATGTGTTATCCACTATGACGCCTAGATCTCTTTCTTGGGTAGTAGCACCTAATATGGAACCTAACATTGTGTAACTAAAGCATGGGTTATTTTTCCCTATATGCATCACCTTGCACTTGTCCACATTAAATTTCATCTGACATTTAGATGCCCAATTTTCCAGCCTCACAAGGTCTTCCTGCAATTTATCACAATCTTGTGATTTAACTACTCTGAACAATTTTGTATCATCTGCAAATTTGATTACCTCACTCATCGTATTTCTTTCCAGATCATTTATAAATATATTGAAAAGTAAGGGTCCCAGTACAGATCCCTGAGGCACTCCACTGCTCACTCCCTTCCACTAAGAAAATTGTCCATTTAATCCTACTCTGTTTCCTGTCTTTTAGCCAGTTTGTAATCTGCGAAAGGACATCACCACTTATCCCATGACTTTTTACTTTTCCTAGAAGCCTCTCATAAGGAACTTTGTCAAATGCCTTCTGAAAATCCAAGTATACTACATCTACTGGATCACCTTTATCAACATGTTTATTAACTCATTCAAAAAAGTGAAGCAGATTTGTGAGGCAAGACTTGCCTTGGGTAAAGCCAATGCTGACTTTGTTCCATTAAACCATGTCTTTCTATATGTTCTGTGATTTTGATGTTTAGAACACTTTCCAATATTTTTCCTGGCACTGAAGTCAGGCTAACCGGTCTATAGTTTCCCGGATTGCCCCTGGAGCCCTTTTTAAATATTGGGATTACATTAGCTATCCTCCTGCCTTCAGGTACAATGGATGATTTTAATGATAGTTAAAAACTTTAACTAATAGGTCTGAAATTTCATTTTTTTGTTCCTTCAGAACTCTGGGGTGTATACCATCCGGTCCAGGTGATTTACTACTCTTCAGTTTATCAATCAGGTCTACCACATCTTCTAGGTTCACCATGATTTGGTTCAGTCCATCTGAATCATTACCCATGAAAACCTTCTCCAGTACGGGTACCTCCCCAACATCCTCTTCAGTAAACACCGAAGAAAATAAATCATTTAATCTTTCCGTGATGGCCTTATCTTCTCTAAGTGCCCCTTTAACCCCTTGATCATTTATTTATTTTTATTTATTTAAAGAATTTTATATACCGGGGCACGTAGCAAAACATCACCTCGGTTCACAGTGTAACATAACATAGCAAATAGCTTTACAATGAATATAAATAATGGTTCACACTATAAAATGATATAGAAACATAGAAACATAGAAACATAGAAATGACGGCAGAAGAAGACCGAATGGCCCATCCAGTCTGCCCAGCAAGCCTCACACATTTTTTCTCTCATTCTTATCTGTTACTCTTAGCTCCTTGTTCTATTCCCCTTCCACCCCCACCATTAATGTAGAGAGCAGTGATGGAGCTGCATGCAACAGGCTCTTACAATAGTAACAGGCTTTACAATAGGTTATTATCTGAATGTAAACTATATACAAGAGACTGATAATTAACTATATACAAGGGAGGATGGAGTCAAAGTTGACTGATAACATGGGAGTCAAAGTCTGTCATCTAACGGTCCAGCTGTCTCCTTCACAGGCTTTCTGCTTTGGATATATTTAAAAAAGTTTTTACTGTGAGTTTTTGCCTCTATGTTCAACTTCTTTTCAAATTCTCTCTTAGCTTGTCTTATCAATGTCTTACATTTAACTTGCCAACGTGTATGCATTTTCCTATTTTCCTCTGTTGGATCCTTCTTCCAATTTTTGAGTGAAGATCTTTTGGCTAAAATAGCTTCTTTCACCTCCCCTTTTAACCATGCTGGTAATCGTTTTGCCTGCTTTCCACCTTTCTTAATGTGTGGAATACATCTGGATTGTGCTTCTAGGATGGTATTTTTTAACAATGACCACACCTCTTGCACACTTTTTACTTTTGTAGCTGCTCCTTTCAGTTTTTTCCTAACTATTTTTCTCATTTTAACAAAGTTTCCCTTTTGAAAGTTTAGCACCAGAGCCGTGGATTTGCTTACTGTCCCCCTTCCAGTCGTTAATTCAAATTTGATCATATTATGATCATGATTGCCAAGCGGCCCTACCACCGTTACCTGTCTCACCAAATCTTGTGCTCCACTGAGAATTAGATCTAAAATTGCTCCCTCTCTCGTCGGTTCCTGAACCAATTGCTCCCTAAAGCTATCATTTATTCCATCCAGGAACTTTATCTCTGTAGCGTGTCCCGATGATACATTTACCCAGTCAATATTGGGGTAATTGAAGTCTCCCATTATTACCACACTACCAATTTGGTTAGCTTCCCTAATTTCTCGTAGCATTTCACTGTCAGTCTCACCATCTTGACCAGGTGGACTGTAGTATACGCCTATCACTATAGTCTTCCCCGACACACAAGGGATTTCTACCCATAAAGATTCAATTGTGCATTTAGTCTCATGCAGGATGTTTATCCTGTTGGACTCTATGCCATCCCAGACATAAAGTGCCACACCGCCTCCCGGGTGCTCCTCTCTGTCATTGCGATATAATTTGTACCCCGTTATAGCACTGTCCCATTGGTTGTCCTCCTTCCACCATGTCTCTGAGATGCCAATTAAGTCTATGTCATCATTCACTGCTATACATTCTAATTCTCCCATCTTACTTCTTAGACTTCTGGCATTAGCATACAAACATTATGGTGTTACCTCTAGAGGCTCAACCCCTCTCCCTCTCCCTCCCTCCACCCACAACTCAGACCCTTCCCCAGCCTAAAAATGCCCAAAACAGAATTTGCAAAAAAATCACAAATTGCATTATGGGCACATTACACAGCTTAACACAATTGAAAAAGGTGTAATTATTTTCAGTGTTAAAACTGTGTGATATCGTGCGTTATGGCTTCACAAAGCCAGCCCTCTTTTACGGAAATCCCACCCCATAACGCATGCGAAAATGCCTTAACGTGATTTGATAAATGACCATGTTAGCCAGTTAGTACTTATCTGGCTAATTTATGATGTATTTTCAGTGCCATGGTGAAGCTGCTGAATATATGTGTGTATATACGCACATCCAAATTTATTTATTTATTTATTTATTTTGAATTCTTATATACCGACATTCCTGTAAAATATACAGATCACACCGGTTTACAGTAAAACAGAACTGTCGCAGAAGGGCGTTACATTAAACATTGAACATAAGAGCAAATCTACCCAGCTATGTTTAGACCTGTTCTATGTGGCAGTTAAACTTACACGTATACTTATAAGGCTATCTCCGAATATCAGTAGTTAGCTTTATACGTTATATGACTAACTCACTCCACCTCTGATCTGCCCAGTACAAGCCTACTTTTTGTGCATATAACTTTTAGCCATATAAGGGGCTTATATGGCTAAACAGTGGCTGCTAAATTTTGGCGCATATTCAGCAGACTCTACTTAGCCGCATAAGTCAAGCTTATCTGGCTAAATTTATCTGAATGCGCTTTGAATATCAGGCCCATTGAAAAGAACTGGCCCTAGGACAGATTCCTGAGGTACTACACTAATCACATCTTCTGAGTGAATTCCTTTTATAATAACACCCTGCTGTCTATCACTCAACTAGTTTTTAATCCAGTTCAGCACCATGGGCCCATCCACAGGCTTTGTTCATGAGCCTCCTATACTGGACATGGTTTGATATAATTTGATATATATACTGGGTATGGTTTGATATAATTGCCAGTATCTTCTCCTCCTTGGCAATTATATCAAACCATACCATCTGATGAACACTGGCACCCAAGTAGGCACCCAATCAGATATTGGTGATGTTTTTCCATTTACAAGTACTACTTCTAATACAACTCCATTGCCATTTGTCTGAGGAGGGCATCTTGAAAGGAGTCAGGATCTCTCTACTTCTAATTGAGTTTTCTGATGGGTATTCCAATTTACATCTGGAAGGATAAAATCTCCAAACAATACCTCTCTTTTTTGTTCTTACCTTTCTGATGTTTTCAACCAGTTCTCTATTAATTTCTGCCTGAGTCAGAGGTCTGTAGATCACTCTGGTGTAGATGAAAGAGAAGTGTCATTTCATCTTTCCAAGACAGTTCACAGCACCTCTTCTTTTGGGCAGACCACACCTCCATTTCAGTTGTTTTGTTAAGCATCTTGCTGGGCAGACTAGATGGTCCAGTTCAGACTTTTTCTGTCATAGATGATCCAGTTCAGACTTTTTCTGTCATCATTTACTATGTTACTATTATTATTATTAATATATTTTTTTGAAGAATATAAAAAAAAATAACACAAGAATTGTCAATTTGAGCCACAGCAATGGTCCATCTAACAGAGCATCCTGTCTGACATTGGTAATCAGCAAGTTCTTAAAGGAAGTTTGTACCAGGAGTTATTCAATTGCTTTAAAAATCAGTCTAAGATCTCATATGATCCTATACTTAAAACATGCTGAAAACATTTTACTCATCGTTCATACTTTTTAATCATTTGGTACTTAAATTTGTAGGGGGTCTTATAGTTCAAAATAGGGCAAAAAAGTGATAAACACTGCAAATGATTGGTTTCATTCTGTGCACAGCAGTGGCTTCTGCTTTCAGCAGGAATGAATTACAGCCTACAGAAAAGTGAAGGGATAAAGAAGTATTTATACAGAATGCAGAGTAGGACATGCAAATTAATCCATGCTTCTGGATGGCTTGTCTCTTTCCATCTGTCAGTGTATTGAAGTGAGTATACAAAGTTTCTTTAAGTGCACGGACCTAATATAGTTATAGGTTTTCTACTATTGTGTGTCAATGGGAAAACGCTTAGGAAATCATAATTGAAAAATACAGCACAGATCAAAGTGAAGCTTGAGTACCTTCTTACATTGCTTTTACATAGATCAAGTTTATTTTCTCCTCTAGAACATAAGACTTCTGGGACCTTAATAGAATTCATAAAATGAAACAGAAACAATACAGTACAAAAAATGGAGACATTTTGTATAGTATATGTACTGATTAACATATTTCATTTCATTTTTCTGTATATTAATTTTTAAAAATTGCTTTCTAAACGTCCAGAAAATGCATTGTAAATAAAATAGAACAAAATAATCTTTCTAGGGGCTTTAATAATAATGATCATTTGGTTCCATGGTATATGGTTACCTTTACAAATAGTTGCCCACCTGAGTACCATTGATCATTGGATGCTACAGTTTGATATAATAGCTAAGGGGGAGAAAAGTCATATGAAGCTCAGATTTCTGGATTTCAGAATTACTGAACTTGTCTAAATTGAGAAGTATTTTCAGGAGGAGCTGGCATGCTAGGAGGAGATAGGTGAAGTGAAAAACAGTAGGCTAAACTAAAAGGAGCTATAAAAATGCCAACAAATCTTTTTTTAGGCATAATAAATAGAATTAAGAAGAAAAGAAATCTGATATGGCTCTTCAAAAAGGTGGTTGAAAAAATTAAAGCCAAAAAAATCAATTTTCAATAAGTATAAAGGGTCTAAAAAAGATGAAGACAGGGAAGAATATCTGGAAAAGATGAAACTCAGAATATCAGGATGGTGAAAGCATGAGTGGAAAAAAAAAGATTGCCAAAAAGGTAATATGAGGTGGCAAAACATGTTTCAGGTATTCAGAGAAAGGAAAATGGTCAGAGGTAGAAATGCAAGATTGAAAGCAGACAAGGAGCAATGAATGGATAGAGATGCTAAACAAATATTTTTGTTTGTCATTGAAGAAGACTTTGGTGTAGGACTGCTGCTGGTTAGCAAGGGATACATATAGGAGTGGGGTAGGTACCACAACATTTACAAAAGAGTGTTTGAATGGAACTTGCAAAACTGAAAGTGTCCAAAGCCATGGGACCAGCTGAGGTTTATCCTAGGATACTAAGGGAACTCCGCATTGCTGGCACATCTGCTGAGGGACCCCTTCAATAGATTATTGGAAATGGGAGTGGTTGTGCAAGATTAGAGAAAGATGTTACCCTTTTTATACAAGTGGTAACAGAGAGAAAGTTGGAAAGTACAGGCATGTTAGCTGTACTTCAAGGCTGGGAAAATTAATGGAGACTCTACTTAAGGAAAGGACAGTGTACTATCTTCAATCCAATCAGTTGCAACATCTGAGGCAGCATCATGGCCAGGCTTTGGGTAGGTCAGCTGGGTGGTTGCCCAGGATGCATTAGACAAAGGACTTCTTGGGCACTGTCAGCTTCGCCCATTGGGCTGTTCAGCTGTGGTTATCATAGATGCTCAATATAAAAAGGCTAATACTCCCCAAAGCCAGTTATTCCTCCATGATCCTTCTGCCATGCATAAGGTTGGCAGGAGGAGCAGTGTTTAATATTGCATCAGCTTTCTCTACCATGCTAGGGTAGTCTCATGGTATGAGCTATGAGATTATGCAATCTCATGGCTCAAACCACGAGACTGGCTCAATGTAGCAGAGGAAGTTGATGAGTTATTAAGCACCACTTTGTTGGTCATGGGGAATCCAAAGATGAACTGGGAATACAACTGTAAGGGGAGAAGAGGGGGAAATAGTGAAAGAACAGAGAATCAGGGGCACAGAGCAGGGTACCTGCATCATATGGGATAATAGATGAGAAGGAGACTGTACTTGGGGTGGTGGGAGGACAGGGAGGTTGTAAGAGGCAGGTTTAGGAAGACCTACATGAAGAGGTGGGGGGCAAGGAGACCTATAAGAGGTAGTGATGGGGACATGGTGAGGGAGACTGTACATGTGGGATGTTTCAGGATGGGGGCATGAAGTAGGAGAGAGGATCCAGGATAGAGAAATAGGTCCCAGAATGGGGAGGGAGGGAAAGTGTAAGAGAGGACCACTAATAAAAGAAAATAGGATTATAGAGTGGAGAGGAGTTTGACTAGTGGAACAAAGACGGAGAGAAGACCACATTTAGGTGGAGGGAAGATTGAGGATACACAGGACATCTGGGCTGGGCAAGACTAAATCTGAAAAGGAAGAGGGTGCATAGAGAGGACATGAAGATGGATGGAGGTAGAGAGGGGATTAAGGGTGAGAGGATGAATAGGATGAAGATGGAGAAAGAACCTGAGATGGTAGAAGAAAAGAACTGGAACCAGTGTAGACTATGAATGGTAGGAATGAAGCTTCAGCTGCTGAAGGAATGAGAGGGAGAAGAAAATAAATAAGGCCTTCGGTTGCGTTTGGGGTGAGAACAGAAAGTAGAAATGAAGGATTAGGGAGTGGGCAAAAAATGGTAAAATGGTGGGGGGGGAATACTTTTTTTTTTATATGTTAGTGTTAGGAGGAAGTGAACAAGTACCATTGTGATACTCAGAGGTGAATAGGAGGAATATGTAGAAGAGGACAAGGAAAAAGTGAAATTGATAAACAAAATTTCTGTGTGGTGTTCACTGTATAACAGCCAGGACAAGGATCATAAGTACGACTGGAAGTGAAATAAAGCTCAATTGTTTTATTTATTTATTTAAAAACTTTTCTATACCGTCGCTAAGTTATACCATCAAAATGGTTTACAAATAGGCACATAGACTAAGGTTAATAAATCTAGGATATCGTACATTCTAACAGGTGCCAATAAAGTTCGGTTACAATTTCATAAATAAAATCATTATTTGAGTAATGTTGGTCAAGTCCAGGTATATTATTGAGTTACTATCGCTTTGAGATATTACTTCTTAAATGTAGGATTGAGTAAATTCATTCTCATCTGCATTACTCTGTACTTTCATTCTCTACCCTCCACACTGATTGATTTTCAGAAAAGAGTGTTTGTGAGAAGCTAACTAAAATCAAAGTAGAACAATGCAGATATATTTTTAACATCCAAAGGTTTTATGTACAAAGCCTGCTAGGGAGTCAGCCGAGTGGATGGTACTAAGACAGTGCACAACAAAAAAACATCTTTAATTGACCGGTGAAGTGGAAGGGGTCCACATTGTGGAAGAAATTTCAACTGAATGTATCTGTAATATACTTCACTTTATATAACTGTGACTATCGTTGAAGTTAGTTAAAAATATGAGATGTTTAAACTCAGTGCTTGTTAAAATCAGTATTCAGTTGATAATAATATTTGTATTGCTGTAAAGATGTACAATTAATTTCTCTTTTATTTTGATCGACAGGACCCTTTAAATGCTCTTTGGTGTTTTTTGTCAATTAATTTCTTACACATTACAAGCGTTGGGTAATTGAGTTGGGTCCATTTTATGATGCTCTGCATTTGGTTTTAATGAGTGAATGGTGTGAGTGTATGAATGGTTAGCTAGTATTTAGTGGTCCAGACAGGTGTTGTGTTATTCTTAAATAAACATTTTTGTATGTTTGAATTTAAGTGTCTTGTGATATGATATGTAGTATTCTCTAGTAATTTATATTATTGAATATAGAGAACCTATTTAACATTAGCCCTCTGTTTTTGTATTACCTAGGGAGTCAGTTGGACCATTAGATGATTAAAGGGTAAAAAGGGCGCTAAGAGATGACAAGGCCAGAGCAGAGAGACTAAATGAATTCTTTGCTTTGGTATTCACTGAGGAATATATAAGAGAAATACCCATGCCAGAAATGATATTCAAAAATGATGATTCTGAGGAACTGAAAGAAATCTCAGTGTACCTGGAAGATGTAATAGGGAAAATTGACAAACTAAAGAGTAGCATAGCACCTGTACCAGATGGTATACATCCAGAGTGCAAAAAGAACTGAAAATGAAATTGCGGACTTATTATTCATAATTTGTAAACTATCATTATATTTGACTATGGTACCTGAAGACTGGAGGGTTGCCAATATAACACCAAATTTTAAAAAGAGATCCAGAGGTGATTCAGGAAACTACAGACCAGTGAATCTGACATCTGTGCCAGGCAAAATGGTAGAAACTATCATAAAGAACACAATTGCTGAACATATAGATAGGCACAGTTTGATGGCTATGGATTTAGCCAAGGGACATTTTGCCTCACCAACTTGCTACATTTTTTTTGTGGGCATAAATAAACATGTAGATAAAGGTGATCCAGTTGATATAGTGTATTTGGATATCCAGAAAGCATTTGTCAAAGCCCCTTGGGACCTGAGTGGTGATCCTCAGGCCTGGTGATCCTCAGGTCTTTGAACCTGGTTGTTCGCACACCAGGCGCAAAGAAGAGTATGTGGGATTTCAATAGATACGCACATAGCCGCATGTATCCATTAAAATCCGGGGTCGGCGCGCGCAAGGCTGCCCAAAATTGGCAGCCTGCATGCACCAAGCTGCGCGGCATGCCTCCATTCCCTCCGGCCTCCACCCACCTTCCCCTCCCTTCCCCTCCCTAACCCACCCCTCCCCCCCCGGCCCTATCTAACCCCCCTACCTTTGTTGTACAAGTTATGCCTGCTTGAAGCAGGCATAACTTGTGCGTGTTGGGCCGGCCACTGGCGTGTCAGGGTCCGGTCCCGGGGCTGGTCCAGAGGCCGCGGCCAAGCCCCCGGAACACCCCTGATGATGCGCTGACCACAACATGCCCCCCAGAACGCCCCCGATGACGCGCCAGCCGCAACACGCCCCCCCAACACGCCACCCCAGAACACCCCCAGGAAAGCCCTGGGACTTACATGCATCCCGGGGCTTGTGCGTACCGCCGAGCCTACTCAACATTTTTTCGGCGCATGCAAGGGGAGTTTGGGCCAGGTACCCCTTTGAAAATCTGGCCCTCAGTGTTTAGACAGTATTTTCACAGGAGCTGCCTTCCTCCTGGAGACTTGGAGACCTGGGCCTGATCTGACTATTCCCACCTGGATCCCAGTTCTTATTCCTTTCCTACAGGGCCCCATCCACAGATCTCTCTCTTAGGGATGTGCATTCGTTTTGAACAAATGCACAATCCACAACGATAAGGCCCCTATTCGTTGCATTCATGGGTTCCCGAAACGTATGGCGAACCCCCACGAATGCAACGTATCATTAACGAATAAAACCCCACCCTCCTGTCACATGGTAGGAGCAATGGATGGCCAGCGCCGATCTTGTGCTCCTACCATGTGACAGGGGCGACCAATGGCACCGGCAGCCCCTGTGACATAGTAAGGGCAAAGGCTATCGGCACCATTTTGAATACAAGCAGCTGACGGCCTGGGTGTAGGAGATCGATCCAGGACCCCCGCTGGACCACCAGGGACTTTTGGCAAGACTTGGGAGGGTCAGGAGGGTTGGGGCTTGTAAATAATTAAATTTAAAGGGTTGTGGGGGTTTTTACACCTTTAATGGGAAATGAATACTATATGTAACTAATGGACGAATCGGGTTCCCCCGAAAACGGATGCAACGGATTTGGGTCCCAACGAATATGAAAACCGAATCGGACAAATCTTTCCCTTCTGCACATCCCTACTCTCTCTCACAAGGGGAATTAAGGTGGACCAGGCATCTAGCCTGGTCCTGCATGGGTTTAAGGGAAAAATAGGGGCACACCATCACAGTCACTCATGATAGACTTCTTAGGAAATTAAAAAGTCCTATTGTAGATTGGGAACTGGTTAAAAGACAGTAAAAAGATAGTAGGGCTAAATGGTAAATGTTCTCAATAGAGAAAGCTGAATAGTGGAGTGCCCCAGGGATCTTTTCTGGGACCACTGCTTTGTAACATATTTATAAACAACCTGGAAATGGGAACAATGAGTGAGTTGATCATATTTGCCAATGACACAAAATTATTCAAAGTTGTTAAATCACAAAAGGTGTTACAAATTCAAGCCAAGGAGGCCTCAGACTAAGCCCTCCTACCTTCCGACACCGGGCCCCGAGTTTGGTCCCTCCTGCTCTCGCAGCAGTCGGCAGCTCCCTGCACAGTTGTGCTGCCACCACATGACCCAGTCCCTCCGGCATGACGGGGGGTTCCCCTCTATTGGCCCCTACCCCTTTGGCGGCGCATGCCACCACACAGCCCACACCACTGCTGCCACCATCCTCAATATCCTGTCCTAGGCGCACGTGCGTGCCGCACACTGAGACTTAAAGGGCCCAAGACGGGGAAAGTTCCCGCAGCCCACTCTGATGACGTCAGCAGCCCAGAGTATTTAAGGCAAGCTCTGCCATTCAGAGCTTACCTTGGCAACAGGTTGCCTTGCTTGTCCTAGCGTAGTTCCTGAGTTGCCGTGTTCCAGATTCTGAGTTCCAGCCTTCTTTCTAGCTTGTTCCTGATCCTGAGTGTTATGGTTTTGAGGTGTTTGAGTGGATTTTTGGGTACTGTGGGGATGACCATGCCCACGGGGAGGAGCCTCGTGAGGAGCCACAGTACTAGGCAATACTCGAGATGCACAAATACAGAGGTCTGTCTTTATTATACAGCTGATGTATACCACCAGAGATGGCAGTAGTGAGGTGATCCAGAGGTAGAAGTCCAGTGACCCTCGGCGGAGGGAACCCATCTCTCCGAGATGGAACAGGGAAATCCAGGTGTAGGTTCCCAGAGCAGCAGGGCTGTAGAAGAGACAGACTGAGAAATTAGATTACTCACTATGTCGATGACTGTATGGGTGAAGATTCCAGCAGGCAGAAGTAGTTGAATACAGGCACTGTACCTGGGAGAGCAGGGCCTTGAGGAGCGAGTACCTGATCCAAGATAGGTACCTGAAAGAGAGCAAAGGGCCCCCGAGGAGTGGGTACTCAAGGTTATTGAAATACCCCGAAGGACAGAGAGAGCTTCCAGTGGCAGCAAGGAAGCGGCAGAGTAGCTCAGACTGGAGGCTTTCCATCCAATCACGATCCTTGCTAACTCGATGAGCTAGCAAACAAGGGCAGGCTAAATACTCAGATGGCTTGACGTCACTCGAAGGGGACGCACCCAAGGATTCCGCCATGACGTGGATAAAGAAGTGGGTGGTGCATGCGCGCACACCCTAGGAGGCTCTTAGGAGAAACATGGCGTGAGGCTTTGCCATAGCTGTTCCGGGGTCGCTGGAGAGAGCGGCTTGCAGATATGGCAGTGGCCATCTTTCCAAGGCTAGCGGGGAAAAAGGTGAGGCACAAGGGTCGAAGCCATCTGAGACTGACAGACGCAACACTGAGTTCCACCTTTCTTCTCTGGTCCTGCCTTAGTTCTCCTCTGCTTTGCTCCTTGGATGGACTTTGGCCTTACCCTTGGACTGGATCCGACTATGATTTCGCCACCTGCCTCTGACCCTTGGACTGGACCAGACCATGACTTTGCCACCTGCCTCTGACCTGTGGACTGGACCAGTCTTCTCCTGTTGTCCACTGTGGCTCCTGGACTGGAGCTTCATTGATCCTTGTCTCCCTCCTTGCCTGACCGCTCCCTGGATCATTCACACAGAGGCCCACCTAAGACCAGCTAGCCTCGGCACCCAAGGGCTCAATCTGCGGGGAACATGGGCTGATATTGGCAAAGCCCTTGTTTGCCTCTGCTTCCCGTCTTGCCTCGCCTCCCAACAGTGGGGACCTGTGGGGTCCTCCCTCACAGGTAGCGCTAACCCCACCTCGGGCCAAGGATCCACTGCTGTAACAAAAGGACCTTGCATAACTGGGAGATTGGTCATTCAAATGGTAAATGAAATTTAATGTGGACAAGTGCAAAGTGATGCTAAACAATGCAAGTTTCCACATTAATGTTGGCAGGAGTGCTAGGGAGCGTTCCCAAATCCGGAGATGTTAGTGTGCTCTTAGACCACAGTGCAACTACAGAGAGCTCCGTAGAAGCGCAGAGGCAGGTGAGACATGTCCAAGCACAGGCGGACAGGCTGAATACCAGGGACTCTGACCTCTGCTGAACCTGACTCATCAGAAGAGACCCAGCAACGCAATGATGGTCTCTAGGGTAGCCCTCCGGGCACCCGATAGCCATTTCAGACCTGCCATACAGGAATGGCAAATGCGTCAGGAAGGACAGAGGTCGAGGACAGGCGATGGTACTAGAACTTGGAACAAGACAGGAACTCGAAGATTTGGACAAGACTTGAAGACTGAAGACAGCGTCGGTGGCCTCCAGGGCACATAGTAGCATGGCGGCAAAGCCTGCTGTGCAGAGAGATGGCAAGGGCGGTCTCCGGACCGCAGAGGAAGGAGGACGGCGGTTGGCCTGCCGTGGAGCACAGCAGCCCCAACTGCCACAGGAAGAGCGACAGAGTCAGCAGCTTGCAGGCCATGCAGGCTGGATGACGGCGACTCCGAGCGCCACGGAGTGCAAAAGATGGCATCCGGGAGCAGGCAAGGAGGTGAGAGGCTGCTCACGGAATCGCAACAATTAAGAGTCACCATTCACGAAAAGGGTCTAGTGTCATCTTTCATAACACATTGATATCTTCTGCTCATTGTGAACAGCAGCCAAGGAAGTAAATAGAATGCTAGGGATTATTAGGAAAGGGATGGAGAATAAAACAGAGAACATAAGAACATAAGAAATTGCCATGCTGGGTCAGACCAAGGGTCCATCAAGGCCAGCATCCTGTTTCCAACAGAGGCCAAACCAGGCCACAAGAACCTGGCAATTACCCAAACACTAAGAAGATCCCATGCACTGAATTTTATATTGTGTGTGCAAGCACGTGTATCATTTAAAATATCCCTACCAAGCAAATGTGTGGAGCCTTTAAGTGTGTATGAGAGAGAGAGAGAGAGAGAGACAATCTGACACACTCTATATCTTCCACTGTAAGAGGGGCACTTTCAACTCAGGGTGGGTTTTTTTGGGGGGAGGCCAGTGTTAAGGGTCTACAGAATCTTGCTCCCTAGGCAGACCAATGTAACACCATCTCCCCAAAAAAACCATCCTGAGTTGAAAGTGCCCTTCTTGTAGTGGAAGATATAGAGAGTGTCAGATTGTCTCTCGCTCTCTCACTCTCTCGATCTCATGCTCTCTCAGACAAAATCTCCAGACTTGTGTCCAGTAGTATACACAGGTAACAATTCAGCCTTGCTAAATTTGGGGGTTCTGCCTTCTTATTCTTGATGTGCGCACAAATATATACGCATGTTCTTCCCAGCTTCTTAAAATTTGCGTGCAGCCTACATCGGGCCATTTTTGCATGAGCAATGTTTTTAAAATTTACCTGTTTGTGTTTACTCCAGCTCAAATGACTAAGATTACACATCTTTAGTCATTTCTATATGCACTTCTTAAATAGTTTTAAAATCTACGATTGAGTTTTGATAAATACTTTCTATTAGTCTAACCATGCCTAATATCACTAATACTTAGTATAGGTTTTGAACAAAAGCATTGTATCTCTACACTTCAGATTATATTTAATTCATTCATATCCTTTAATCCCAGAGATTCATGCCTGTTTAATGAATGTCATGGCTTGAAAGCACTCTAGGATTTTGTCTTCTTAGAGGAGAAATCTAAATTCCTTTTACTGCATTATTAATAATAATAATATTCTTATTCCTTCCCCCGAATAACCCAAAGTCATGATTTGGAATTTTAGGGTTGATTACTTGCCTTTCCAAACCTGAGTTCAAGGCAAATTACAATCAGTACAGTAATTATTTCCCTGCCCAAAAGGATTTACAATCTGGTAGCCTCTTGGATTGTTAATGGTCCTTATTAAATTCTAACAAAAACTGTTTGAAATTATTATTATGTTTTAAATTGTTTAAGCAGTATCTGTAGCAGACCCTGTTGTCACGCTATTAATAAATCCAGAGCTCTCTTTTGTCAACTAGATCAGTGCCGGCAGGTTGTAGGGAGAAGTACCATTCAAATGCAGCCCCTTCTTTTGAGGGTGCTGGAATGGCCGTCTCCCAAGGGAAAGTTTTATAGTAGTGCTCTGGCTAGTGCTCTGGGGCGGTGTCCGTTGATTTTTGAAGTTAGTGGATGTATAAAGGAGCTTTTGCCTTGGTTTGGATTTTGGGGCCTGCTCTGAAAACTTCAGCAAACACTGCTGATAGTCTGAGCGTTAGGTCAGAGATCTGCCTTTCCTATCCACTCCCTGGTGAATAAGGTGTGCATTCAGGGAATATTTTGTACTTTAAAAAACTTTAATTTGTAGGAAGCCTGGTGTGACCCTGTGCACCGCCTGGGCTCTGGAAACAGGGAACCCTGTTTATCGGGCTGCACAGGCTAGGGAAGACCTGCCCCTCTTCACCCTCAATGAGGACAGAGGAAGGTGGTGACCCGGTGCCAGGACCTTCCAGTGGTAATTTTATTTTTGGGAAGAAGAAATTACTTTGAAAAGATCTGGGAGGAAGTGTTTAGCTGCCCCTCTTCCTATCCATCCAAAAGAAATTGTAGCTGCTTTTTCCAGTTGGATTCCTCCAATCAGATACCAAGAAAGTCTAAGAAAACTACAAACTGTGAGTAACAAAGTATGGGGGTCATTTATCAAAGTGCTAGATGGTGTTTTTGCATGAAAACAATGCCTTTAACGCATGTGAAGACGCCATAACGCATAAGAACATAAGAAATTGCCATGCTGGGTCAGACCAAGGGTCCAACAAGTCCAGCATCCTGTTTCCAACAGAGGCCAAACCAGGCCATAAGAACCTGGCAATTACCCAAACCCATCAAGCTAGGTTGAGAGAACATTGCACAAATCTCATCTTTGGGTGAGTTTCCTCACTCTGAAGATCATCAAATCTTCACAAGAGAGCACTGTTCTTTTCGTATGTCTCACTTTGAATGTCAAGTGGTCCCTAACCCCTACACTAATACCTAAACCTCACATCGAGTGACTAGGTAGGCCTCATATAGAGGGTTAAATACCTACCTAGTATGAGGGCATTATGGCTAGGTGCGCTCTCTCTCTCTCTCCCCCCAAGTGGTTGTAGAAGGACCCTGATAGCTAGGCTGGATCTGCAGCAGCTTAAAATGGTCCCCCCAGTGCTTGTATGTAGGAAATACAACAATTCTGACACATTGCAAAGTGCAAAAAAGGCATTGCATTTTGTGCTAATACCTATGTGAAGCATTAAGGTAGCGCACTTTGCAATAAACTGCCTATTAACATAAAAAATGCCTCTTTTGCATGCAATATTTAGGACATTTTGATAAATCCAGGCCTAATTGAGAACACTGAGGAAACCACTCACATGAGTTTTTGACTGTGGGGAGAGAGAATAAATTATCTGTGAAGAGACAGAATAGTTATATTTTTACCAGTTTGGAAGGGATTCCTTGCCCACCTGGGAACTCTATTTTGTCCATATTTTGGAGGGTAGAAGTTCCCTTGCCTGGTTTAAGATATTCCTACTCAGATTGAGAAAAGAGATTGTAAAAAGGACTATATAGGAGAATTCTGTGGTGCTGCAGTTTAAGTTAATTGTGCCATAATCTAACAGTGATTTCAACATTAAAGCCTTTATTTTTCAACACTAACGCAGTGACTCCAGAGTATTTCCTTCGCACCTACTGCACCTACCATGAGGAAAAGTACTGTCTCTCAAGAGAACACAAAGGAAAAAGAAATGTGTATAAAGGACACCCCTGCTACTGTGGGCCAGGAAAGTAGAACTTTCCACCCACCAACAAAGGATCCTGACCCTGGGGGAAACAGAAACATGTTGAAGTTAGCCTGGAATAAATCCAGCCCCAAACCAACAATAAATGTTTTTATGCAGGCCATGCACATCTATCTCAGGCACATAAAAAGATCTTGTCTCTTTCTATACCTCTCTCTCTGTCATTTTATTTTATCTCGAAGAAGGTTAAGGGCAGATTTTAAAATGCCTCTGCGCATAAAATTGGGCCTTGCGTACGCCTGGTGAATTTTCCAATAGGCCCAGCCACGCACGTAAAGGCTGGTATGAGCACAAGGGGTGGGTGGGGGGGGGGGGCGTGTTCGGAGTGGAGAGTGGGGAGCGGCGGGGCGGGGCGGGAGGTGGGCCGGGAGACAGCGCCATTGATCGTTGTCCCGGAGACTTGCACACTGGCAGCCGGCTGGCGCACGCAACTTACTTTACTCGAGAGCTGAAGTAAGTTACAATACAAAGAAGAAAAAAAGAAAAAGGTAGAGTTTAGGCAGTGGGTAAGAGAGGAAAAGGGGAAGGGAGGTTAGGTAGGGGAGTAGTGAAGTTCTTTCCCATTCAGCTCCTTAATTGGAGTGGACTGGAAGGAAACTGGGGAAGGCCAGAATGTGACACTGCGCGGAAATTGAAAAATTCTCCCCGCTTGCGTGTGCCACCCGCACGGATATTAAAATCCAGCGTGCATGTGTGCATGGCCCATGAATCTTCCACCATGTGTTTGTCAGCAGGGCATGATAGAAAATCAGCATGTCCATGTGTGCGCACCAGGAAGTGTGTGCACATGGACGCAGCACTCACACATGTGGAAAATCTAACCCTTAGGTTTCTACAAAACATCTAATACAGCAAAATGATTTATGAATCATTTTTATTATTAACCAGAATAAGTGGATTGGAAGCTGTTCATATTTGCCTGAAACCATTGGACTAAACAGGATAAACGGGTTTTTTCCTTATTTTTTCAAAGTGTCATCTCTAGTTTTCAATGCTTGAAAATTCTGTAGGCCTCAACTTGAATGAACAGTGCTTGAAAAACAAGGAAATATCAAGTACAGCTGCATAAGTTTAGAAAATATATCTACAAGAACGGGGGCAAGATGGCCACCACATAGCAAACACAGGCTCCTCGGCTCCTGGACAGTCTAAAGTTTTTCCTGTTTTATTTTTTCATGATTTACCTCAAAAAATGCCTCATACGAAGCATAAAGCAAAAATACGCGAGATTACCTCAACACCGATTTTTTCCTCCAGACAACCTGGGACAGAGGAAGCCTTCAGGAGAGCCATGCAACACCAACCAGAGGGAAAGGGCCGCAGGAGATCATGTCGGAGGGCAGCCGACGGACTCCAGGCCAGACAAGACATTCCTCAGCTCAGGAGCACCAACTGTTCAACCTCCTCCAGTGGACTACCTTAGAGATGGAGCAGAACATCAAGAGTCGCCGATGGAATATCCTTAAGCCCCAAAGAACCCCGTTCCCCCAGAGAAGTAGCGCTGGTAAGCTGACTGCTTTGGAGAGCCCATTGGTTGTGGGCTCTAGGGATGTGAGTGAGGAGGAATCGTGGTCGGCGTCAGAGAGGAGGCCCTCGGAGGTAGGGAAAGTGCAAACTCAGGAGGAAAAGATTACCCAGATGGAGGCAAAAATGAAAGAAATTGAGGTAGAAGTAAAAAAAGTGAAAGAAGTACAATGTGAATTGATAAAATCAGATTTCAGTGTGAAGAAAAATGGCCTTTTTTGAGAACAAGATGAGGAAGCCTAATCTTAGGTTCTTCAATTTTCCCCGGACTAAATGGATTACCGCTAAAGATCTTCAAAAAAGTTATTTTTTAAACATACTGGGACCTACCGAAGCTACAATTCCCACATTATCCAGAATTTTATATATACCATCAAAATCTGATATAAGAGATCAAGTTCAAGAGTCAACTGATAATCTTTCAGAAATATTAGAGAAATCTTATGAGACCAATGTAGAGTCGAGGGCAACTTTATTGGAAATGTTTACTCGGGTATCGGACAGAGATTTAATATTGCAGTTATATTTCCGAAAACAAGAAGCTCTTTTCTATGGGAAACAAATCAGAATCTTTCCAGATATAACAAGAGAGATGCAAGAAAGAAGGAAAGTATTTCTAAATATGAAAAGTGAAGTATTGGCAGGAGGTGCAAAATTTTTTTCTGCGATTTCCATGCAGATGTCTGATTGTCTTTCAACATAATAGATATATTTTCCTTGAAGCGGATCAGTTAAGACAATATTTGGACTCTCATTCCTAAGAATCCCCTGAAGGAGTTGGCTAAGAGTATGTGATTGCATGAAGCTCTGCTGTCTGTTTTGTATTTTGCTTCTGAATCTGCTTTAATTATTCTTCCCCCCCCCCCCCCCAATTTTCCTATAAATAATAATAGATGATGGTTACTGAATAGCCCTATAGGGCTTCTTTCCTTTTTTTTTTCTTTCTTTGTTGTAAGATTCAAAAGTAACATTGTCTCTATGTAAAAATTGATTAAAAATTCAATAAAAAAAAAAGAAAAAAAAAAAAGAAAATATATCTACAAAATGTAGACATTGTAAAACCCAAACCCTTATTCTTACCTGGATGCTTAAGTTAAAATATTTCAACTCAGAAATTTTCAACTGCTGACAGATATTAATTGTTGAGATTCTGCCCTTCTGGCAGACTCTCCACCTTCTTTTTTCCTGCTCCAGCAGTCCGGAGGCTGCCAACGTCTTGCCAGCGCAGCCCGAGCTGCGCTGGTGCAGCCCCTGCAGCCCAGAGGCTATCCCTGCTCTTGTATGCGGCAGGAGCCGCACCTTTGCCTTCCCTAGCAGCCAGGAGGCCACCGACCTGCCTTTTACACAGCAGGAGCCATGCCTCTGCCTTCCCTGGTGGCAGGGAGCCGCGCCGAGGCTCCCTGCAGCAGCAGGAGCCGTGCTGGGAATCTCCTTCACAGCATGGCACCGTGCTACTGTGCCTTGAGCGGCCCGGAGACTGCCGAAGATCCTCATACGTGGCTGGAGCCACGCCTCCCTCTTCCTGCGGCCAGGAGGCCGCCAGCATCGTTCTTATGTGGCCCGGAGACCACCAACCTTACCTGGGACCTCCTTGGGAGGAAGGCCTGCATCACCGGTCTTGCCTGCATCCTGAGGCCGCCTTTAGTTCTTCTTCAGCGGCAGGAGGCTGCCTCTGTCTTCGGGGCCTGTCTTGAGGCCTAATTCCAGCTTCTTCTTCAGCTCCTGCTCTCTGTATTGCAGCAGGGCCGCTGTCCAGGGTTCTGCATCTCTCCTGCTTCCTTGTAGGTGGGGAGGCCGGCTCTCTCTTCAGCATTTAAAGCTACAAGGAGGGAGTGGTGCTTCACTGATGTCATCATTAGATCTGCCTCTTCTCCAGTATAGAAAGCTTCAGTCTTCATTCCAGCTTTGCCTTTGCAAGGAGTAAGTCCCCTTAGGATTCCATGTCTGTTCTCCTCCTAGGCACTCTGTTTCATGTGGTATCCTGAGTCTTCATCCAGATGTTCTTTGTTCCTTGGTCTCTCATCTTTGTCTTTGTTCCAGATGTCTTCTGCTTCCCTCGTGGCCCGCGACCAGCCCAGCTGGGCTGGTAGGGCACTTAGTTGCCCAGTGGTCTTCGACCACCCCGGCTGGGGTGTGTAGGGCGTTGGTGGGCCTTTCCATCAGATGCCACTGAGGAGTCATCTCGTCCTATCCGAGTTCCATCTCGGATTAGCGTCCTCAACGTTTGAGCCTTGTCGTCCTCCACGTCTGAGTTTCGTCATCCTCTACTTCTGAGCTTTGGCGCCCACGATGTCTGAGCTTCGGCATCCTCAACGCTTGAGCTTTCAGGTGTTCTCAATCCTTCAGCCTTCATCGTCCTCAACGTCTGAGCCTTTGTCGTCCTACATGTCTGAGCCTTCGGCATCCTCACTGTCTGAGCCTTCGGCTATGTTCAAGCCGCGTTTGCCTTTGTCCTCGAATGAACTCTGTCTTGTCAGTCCAAGGCCTGGCCTTGGTTGGCTGTGGTGGACGCCCTTCGGTGCTGGCCTTAGAGTCTTTGTCTACCTCATTGTCTAAGTATTCGTTTACCCTGCAAGGCCCTGATGTCTTTGTCTTGTCTCGCCTGATGTCTTCATCTACCTTGTCCTCTGTCTGGCCTGCTGCTTCCTGCCGCTCCCTAGCGGCAGTCCGAAAGGGCATGGAATGGTCGGAGGACCATTCAGAGACCACCATTATGTTGGTGGTCTTAAGGAAGCGTGCAGGTCCGGTCGAGGCTCAGGGTAATGATGTTTCACCGCAAGGGCACACATTCCATCCCGCACTGGAGAGCGTCCCCTGGTGCTCTCTCCCATCCGCAGCACAACATTAATATATTTAGAAATATAATACTTTAACTTTACTATGACATTATTGAGCTAACGGGTACCTAACAGTTGAAGTTTTATGATATTGTGGTTGAAATTCATGTGACAGATGTCTGTATTGCACTGATATGCAGTACCTAGTTGATGATAACATTCCCTAAAATCACAGAAGCATTCTGCGAGATTTGCTATTGACTTTTTCCTGTTAGTGCCAAACACATGAAAAATTAAAGTGTAATGTTTTATGTTATTCAGAAAGCAGAGGAAGTAAAGTTTGACACTAAGCCAAAAGCACACACCTCTACAATTAAAGAAAATAAAAACAAGATAGATGGATAGATGTGATACTTATAAAATGCTAATACATATTCCTAAATGCAAGCCTTCACCACAACTAAGGCCCCTTCCTCAAGCAATAAAGTGATATTCATTACCTTTAAAAAGTATCTACCCATCTACCTAACTGGTTTCCTTTTTTGCTTTTGGCAGGCTAACAAGCTGCTCCCTTTCTGTGTCTTTATAAGTAACAGCAAACTAGCTACAGTACTATCCTGTAGGTAAAATTCTAATAATGATCCTCATTTAAGACTGGGGTAGATTCTTGAGGCATAAAAATAAGTCTCAGTGATTTCATCTCTCTTTGAAAGTATAATTGCAGGGCAAATACATGTCCTTGGATAATTTATCACTGTTGTAAAGTAGCCAGAGGTACTAATATGTTTTATTTGCCATTTTTATCTATGCTCTTCAAACAGACACATTGTTAAGGTCAATGCTAGGTATAACTCATAATAAATGGATGTTAGGTCTAGGGTATAATACTGGTAGGATTATATAGATCATATGTTGTATGTAAGTTAGGAATAACCAGAAGTCAATCAGATTGTTCTACATTATTAAGCATCCCATTAACATTATTTTCTTTCCACTTATTTGAATACAATATTGTATGGTATAAGTAATTTGTAACAACAAAACCCAATCAATCTATGGCTAAATTAATAATAATTTCAAACAGTAAATTGTCCCAAAATATCAATCACATTAACATTCAAAAAGACTTGAATCATAGATTATTTTTAGAGAAACATTATTCTATTTTTAAGCTTCCTATACATATACTGTTTAAACCATACGTTAATTTTGTAATGGAAAGCAGATTGATATAATCATAGCACCTACATAAATTATATAGTATATAAAAGAAATTTAAATATTTCCCCGAAGCATGTTCTTGCCACTGAAACATGGCCGTGTCTATAAAATATCTTTTGGAGTTATAGAGTATAACATCATTAGGACTTTCTCAGAGTAGTTGCAACATTGGATATAAGTTATTTTGGACATAATTTTCATCTGTGTAAGAGGCAAGCACCTGGCTACCAAGAGTAATATGGATATTGCCTAATAAAACCTGTAAACACTTCAGGGAGAAAAGTGTTTGTATGGAGGAGGAAGAATCTGGCCAATGATAGTGGTAATAGGGTTTCCTTTGCTGCCTCTGTGGTTCTAATCATCACCAGGATATTGAGATCTCCTGATTGATGTCTGGCCGAGGGGACATAGTGAAAGGAGAGAGATTTTGGAGGGTTTAAGAAGAAGAGGGCTCCTTTGCCTCCTACGTTTGATCCTGCAGCTGAAGAGGCTTAAGTGGCTTGAACTCAGTGCAGGTGAGGATGAAAATGGGCCTACCTTGTGATGGCTCATGGCGGAACCCACAGACCTGGCTGAGCTAGCCGAGGTATGAATGGTTCTGGAAGAGCTACATTGTCCCAGCCTGAAGAGTCAGTGATGGACGGTTTGGCAAGAGAGGCAGGTTTGACGGCTTATAGCACAATAGGTAAGTTTGAGGCTGCAATGGGATTCAGCCTCTGATTATAGAAGGCAATGTCTAGGGGTTGGAGCAGAGGCAGGGGGATGGGGAGGGACTGGGGGTATGGCCATCCTGTTGTAACACGGCAGGTGATGACAGGAGCGGTAACTGAAGTAGTGGCAACATCATGAGAAGGCCGCATCAAAGATTTGGAAGGGGCCTCGGTGGTGACAGAGGAAGCATAGACTGGCAAGAACCAAGAGTTGTCTTGTGGGGGTTCAGCCTGTGCCAGCACTATAGGCCCCTGTCCCCATATGGCTGAGGATGAGCAGAGGAGAAGCAGGGCCATCAAGTCTGGTTAATCTTCAAAGAGCAGAAGAGGCAAGGTGTGATAGGGAATAAAAAGATCCAGTGGGAGAAGCCTTGGGCAAAGTTGTAGAATCTCAGAATGGGAGGAGGGAAGAAATGTACTCAAGACATATTATGAAACAGTGGATGTTAGCTGTGGGAATGACAGGGAAGGGAGGACACAGGGGAGTGTGGGGGTAGGGGAATGACACTATGGAAAGAGGGGTGATCGGTTTGGGGAAATGGTATTTAAGGATGGAATGGAGAAGGAAGTAGGGGTCACTGGATGGAGGTGAGGGGAGAGTATAAGGAATGGTACATTAAGGTGTGGGAACCATGAGGGGAGAGGGGGAGCATTAGGCTACAATTCAGGTTTAAATACTATTGTAGGGTATCAGTGCCAGGTTATGTTAGATGAGCAGCTGAGAACATTTAGGCAGGAGACGTAGAGGTTGCAAAAGTTTATATTGGGTTATTCTGGAAATTGTGGTAGCCATCCAAATCAGGAACCACTACAAAGGGAGGCTTTTGGGGAACATCCATATATTCCTTTTGTTCTACCAGGGTTCAGAGGAGTATTGGTTGTCTGCAGGATTGGCAGGGGATGGTTCAACAGGATGTATCAGGAGCGAGGGAGCATGATGAAAAGGGGCATCACATTCATTCCCAATCTAGAGAAAGGGGTGTGATTGGTGGAATTCTTTCAGGAGATTCCTGCAAGAATGGAGCTTAAGGTTAAGTTATTTGACAAAAGAAGAGGTCATAAGAAGGTGAAGTCTGAGGATGAAAAAGGAAGAGAAGGGACTCTTTTCTGACTCTTCTAATTCTTTGGGGACATCATTTGGGGTTGAGGTAAATAAGAGGAGGGCAGTGTACAGATATCAAAGGTGGCTTTGCTGGAGCATAGGAGAAGGAAAGGTAGGAAGAAGAAGGGAAAGGATAAGGTTGAGCTCAGGAGAAAATTGAGGATGATTCTCATTTGAACAAGATGCTTCTTATTTCTGGCTAGCATGGCTGATCATTATGACCCTAGCCAGTATGAAGCTTTGTTGTCATATACAGACAGTAAGTCAGGATCCATAGGACTATGACAGGTGGGAATGAATAAATTATGATGAGGCATTCTGTGATAAAATAGAGGAAAGTCCTTACATGTGCTGGGAAGTACAGGATATCAGCCTGTGGCTGAACAGATGACAAAAAAGAATCACCTGATAGGGTCAGCTGCAGGGAGAGGTTGACCTTCGAGGAGATGTCTTTTTCATCTGGAATGTCAGAGGTCACAGTGGTGGGGGAGTTGCAGGGAAATGAAGCTCAACAGCTAGAACAGTCAGGGAAGGAAAATCAGGGACACAAGATTTGTGCTGATGGTATAATAAACCATCACGCCTCTTCCTCAATTGCAAGTTCCAGTATGCTTGCCCAATGTGTCAAATGCCCAAAATGGCTAGGTGGGGAACAACTGGAGAGTGCTATGTGATGGAGTATTTTTTTTAGTAAGCCCCTCCCCCCACCCCTCCAGTGCTGGAGATGTTGCCTTTGTTGGACAATTACCCTAAGAGGAAAGATACGATTATTATAAAGGATGGGTTTTCACTTGGTTTAGTTATTCCATTTATGGGTCACAGTCAAGACAGGAGAGTGGTAGATTTCTAATCTGCTTTCCTTTGGCAAATGTGTTCCAAGAGCAATTGTGGGTGGAGGTGATGAAGGGCAGAATAGCAGGTCCTTTTCGGGAGCCACCATTTGGCTGTGGTTCCAAAAAAAGACCCAGAGAAATTTTGTTTGATATTAAATTTGTCTTACCCGAAGGGAGGTTGATTAATGATAGTGTTCTCAGGGAATTGTGTTCTGTTAAGTATGCATCTTTTGATGCAGCTGTAGCTTTGGTCTGGAAAGCACAGTAGATAGTTTAAAAAATGTCAAAATTAATTTTTTAGAAACAAATTAAAGACAGAAATTGTGGGTTTAATTTAAACTGCAATGTTATTTTACAATTAGTTTTTTATGTTTTTGCCAATATTTATGGATGTTTTATTGAAATCCACACTAATCAACATGTTTTGGATATTGCAAACTAAAAATGCAACAAATAAATAAAGCAGGTATAGAAGCCTTGCTGGTCAAGGCTGACATAGTCAGCATTTATGCTATTGCCAGTTCATCCTGTCAGTTTCCCATTGTTAGGTTTTCCATTCGCAGAAGAATACTATTTTGATAAATGCATGACAATGGAATGCTCTATCTTTCATGCTTATTTTGAGAAATTCAGCACATTTGTCCATTGTGTTACAACACAGGAGGTGGGGATTCATGCATCAGAGCATTATTTGGATGGTTTTCTGTTTGTGAGATCAGGGAAAGGATACTTGTGTCCAGATTTGCTGGATGTTTATTTTTGTTGAGGGTAGCAAATCATTTTGTATTCTTATTGCAAAGGAAAAGGCAGAATGGCCTGGTGTGCAGTTAACCTTTTTAAGACTCAAACTGTATTTGGTGGCCATGTTCTTATGTTTCCCTGACAATAAAGTCAAGTAGCTTAGGCACATGGTGGAAGAGATAAGGAAGACAAAGAAGGTCACCTTGTAGTAGATGCAGTCATTGGTAGACAACTTGAGTTTTGCATGCTACATAATTCCAATGGGGAGGGAATGTTTGTGTGGTAGTTTGTAGCTATGTCTGGGATTCGATGCAAAGGTCATTTTAACAGAGTGTAGAAAAGCATTAGTGAGTATCTGATTGTTTGGCAGCAGTTTCTTGAGGATTTTAATGGGGTTGCCATCTTCAAGGCTAATCCAGTGCCCAGCAAGGACTTATATTTGTCTTCTGATATTGGATGGGGGATAGGAAATTTGTTTTGTTTTGTCAAGGGGCATATTTTATAGTTCCGTGGTCAGATGTATGGGTGAGCAGCAATGGGGTCATGAAGAATATTACCTTCTTGGAGCTTCTCCCGTTGATTGTGGCATTGTCTGTATGGGATGATAGGCCGAGAGATAAGAAGGTAATCTTCTGGTGCAATAATGCCAGAGAAATTGGAAATAATTCATAAGCAGAGAGTTAAGTGCCCTCAAATTTCCAAATTGCTGAATAAGTTTGGGCTGTTATGCCTACAGCAGTGTGTGATAATATGGGCCAGGCATGTGCTTAGTGTCAAGAATATATTAACAAATACCTTCTCTTGTTTTAAGTTAGAAAGGATATGGAAGTTGGCAGCAGGAACAGATCTGAAGAGGACTGAGGAGTCCGAGTGCCTGTGGAAATATGACATAAAGAGACGTGGACTTTGTTGTGATTTTCATTAGCTCTTTCGACCTGGGCAAGATACATTAGATGAAATAAGAAGATAACTGTCTTTTAGAGGGAGGGAAGTTGGACAGCAAGACTGATGAGTAATGAGTAACTAGTGGAGTATATACTTAATTTTTTAATTATCTCTTTATTAATTATTCATCATGAACAGGAAAAATAATATCATTTATTCTGACTGATACACAGAGAACAAGGATAACTATCCGGAAAAAGTATTACAATATGATGTAAACCCTTTCTAACAGACTGAATTCAAGCCCACATCTTGGGGGAATAATAATAATTAAAAAAAAAAAAAAAAGGCAGAAAATATAGTTCTGGATTGCTACAAATAAAAATGAAGTGGCTCCTTCCCCCAAATCAAGTGACTTCAGCCGTTTGTAAACCTGAGGATTTATCAACCAGGATGTGAGATGGATCAAGAAACACAAAGGTATTTCCTTGGTAGGTTACTATACATTTGCAGGGAAACTTAAGGAAAAAAGTTGCCCCAAGGGAATCTGTTTACTGCTTAAGAGAAAAATAATTTCCTATGATATTGTGCTACACGAGAGATATCAGGATACACAAAAACCTTTTGACCACAAAATTTTACAGCATTAAATTTGAAATATTGTTTAAATATTAACTATTTATCCATATCAGAAACAAAAGAAACTAACAGAGTAGCTCTTTAACAGGGTCATTCATCAAAATGTGTTATGGCGTTATCACGTGCATTAGGGCGCAAATTGTTAAAATGTATTCAAAGGGGGGGGGGGATCAATGAAAATGAGGGGCATTATCATACTGTGCAATAGCATAATACACACTTTTAACACCAGAAGTAACTACACCTTTTTTCCTGGTGTTAAACTATGTGATATGCCTGAAGCGAGATTTGCGATAAATATCGCAAATTCCATTTTGGGCATTTTCAGGCAGGGAGAGAGAGAGAAGGGAGGGGGAGGAGTTTATGAAAATGAGGGGTGTTTAGTGTTGCGTGCGATAGCGTAATGCACATTATCTCATGTTTTAATGCGAGAAATAACTACACCTTTTTTCCTGGAATTATGCTGTGTGATATGCCCAAAATGGGATTTGCAATAATTATTGCAAATAATTATTGCAAATCCTCTGCAAATCCCATTTCAGGCAGAGATGAGGGAGAAGGAGTGGAGTGGAGTGTGAGAGAGAGAGAGCCTCTGGGGTGGCATACATAGTAGTCAACTTTTTTATACTACTATAGGAGGGTCAGCTTGTAACTCAAGGTGAGGTTTTAGTGGTGGTCTAGGGTTTTAGGGTCAATTTTACATGCACAGTGAGATGTATGAACAGCACAGTAAATATTAGTGAGGATTTGATGTGATTTAGAGTTAGGAAGTCACACAAAGATGAGATTTCTATAATGTTCTCCCACCCTAGCTTGATAGTACCCTGGTAGAGAATGCATCAAGCTCCTATAGAGGTATAAAGTGTTGACTCCTATGAGAGCCTTATAAAGAGGCTCTCTCTCTCGCTCTCCCTCTCTCCTCCCCTCCCCCCCCAAAAAAAAAAAAAAGTATGAAATGTCTGTCTGGGCACTTCACAACTTGTGAAGTACAACTTTAACGCATGTTACAATAAAGTATCTATGCAAAACATGTGATGTGGTAACTCTAAAATTATCAAAGCCACACCTCTTCTTGAGAATCCTGAAGAAATGCAGATAAATCTGTACTATTATTTGTAACCAGAACATCGGCTATCCCTTCAAGTCCGACTTCTTTTTTCAATTCAGGAAGATAATAACACTTAGCTTTATCTCTTTATCCTGGCCAATATGTAATATTTCAGTTATATATTTTTTTAAACAGTTTTATCGATGACAGTTATCTAGATTTTGGAAAATTCACAAACCTTAAATTTGTATATCTCATAGCATTATCCAATTTCTCAATCCTATTGTGCAGAGTAAGGCAATCCTTAACATTTGCAGTTAGAACATACTGAATATTATTTTTAGATTGGCTAATTTTTACCATCTGTCCCTCAAACACAGGAATTCTGTGCTCCAAGTCTGAAAACTTATTAAAGGCAACCCCAGAAAATACATGCAATTGTGAGACTGGTTGGAGTAAAGCAGAATCCAATCTAGAAACTACTTTCCAAATGTCTCTAAGAGTCACATTTGTTGGTTCTTCCATATCTCCTGGTAAATAGGATTTATTCAAAGCCTGATTAACAGTGATTGGAATCGAGACCAAAGGTCTTAAGTCTATAGCTCCAAATGGTCTTGGAAAGCAGAGGGATAAGATCATTCATCATGAACCTGTACAATAGGAGAACTACCAGGCAGAGACAAGGCAAAATTAACCTGAGGTCCTTGCTGGAAATTTAGATCAACTTGATCAATTTTGAAAGAAGTTCCTGGAGATAATAAATCCCCTACAGATCCCAGTTGGGGTTCAGGAGGAGGAAACCGACCACCCACACTCAAGGAAAGCTCTCCTGTTTCCCCCATGACTTCCTTCCCTTAATTTTCCAATGGGGTAGAAATGCGTAAAATGATGATCAAACAGTCCCACAGTGGGTGTTGAGGCTTAGGGGATAGAACTCAACGTCCCCTTTCTTTCTTCCCTATTCCAAACTCTGGAGAAAAAAGAAATATCAGAAGGGGCACACCCCTTTGGTTTCCGGCTTCGGCATGCTGTTGGCCTGATATTTAAGACCTGGTACACCTCAGGACCCCAGGTGTCCACCTCAGTGCGGTCAGAGGGTTTTGTTAGCAATCCGTTGGGCAAGGCAATCCCAGGTAAGCACCACTGGCTGGCCACTTAAGACCTGGTGTACCTCAGGATCCTGGGTGTCCACCTCTGTGCCTGTTGGTCTGGTCGAACGGTGTTGTTTGCAATCCATCGGGCAAGGCAATCCCCTGGTGGAGTATATATTTAGAGCTAAAGAAACAAGAATATTGAGGATGGTATAATTGATGTTGAATGGATATAAATTTTTATGAAAGTGTGGGGTTACGGTAATCCAGTGTCCTGCTTTGTTGTGAAGCAGTCTTTAGAGGTGTGGTTTCACAACACAGAGTTATTGCAGGATAGGAGTCATCTAGGTTTGTATTTGTTATTGAAGGAGATGTGTAGGGTATTGCCCTTTCTGTGTCCATAATTTAAGTGGCTTTTATGTTTAATTTTTCAGGGCATTTAGAGTTAGTGTATTATGTAGCACGGGCATACGTGTGCCCTTGTGCCTCGGCCCGACCCCAGACGGATCCAGGACCGAACCGGTGTCATCCAGAGCACCACGAAGGCTGGCAGGACAGGCGGCTCAGGAGCACAGGACAGCAGTCCACTGCCGGCATCTCCACAGACAGGGATGTGTCACCCGGAGATCCACGGCCGGCAGAACGGAAGGCTCAAGAGCACAGAAACAAAACACCAAGGAGGGCTGGAACACCAGGAAGCGAAACATCAGGAGACCTGGACAAGGACCTCAGGCAACGAAGACATGACAAGAAGCAGACGAGACGAGGAGCTCCACATAGAACATCAAGGACCTGTCGGAGCGCTGGAAGGCAGAATCCTCCAGGAGAGAAGTAACTCCAATGCAAGGCCAAGAAGAATTGCAGGAACAGCCCTTTTATAGGGCTGACTCAGGAAACAGTCCACAGGTGGGGACCCGGGCATATCTGGCCATGGGCCCTTTAAATATTGTAGAGAGGTGCGGTCGCGCGCCTAGGAAGGAAGCAGGAAGCTGTGCAGGACAGTGGACAGCGGTCCTGCACCGACGTCTGCGTATGAAGCAGGGCTGGGCCTAGAGGCAGGCCCCAACGATGGCAGCGGCTCCTGCCGCTGCAGGAGGCCCCGAGGGTGGCTCCAGCCGCCAAGCCAGCTCGGGGCTTGCGGCCTCCAGCCCCGGAGATAACCAAGACGTCGGCGGCGGCTCCGTGCCGCGTTGGAAGAGCGAGATGGGCCGCATCCGGGCCGCGAGGAGACAGAGAAGTCCATAGCTCTGGCCATGGCAAAGCAGAGCAAGGTGGGTGGCCTCCGGGATGCGTGATGAAAGCAAGTCCGTGGCTCCAGCCACAAGGAAGGCCCGACTTCGGCAGCATCTGGCCGCATCGGGAACGGCAACAGAAGCAAGGTGAGGAGCCTGCTCGCGGAGAATAGCTCTGCGGGCAGGATTCATAACATAGTGAACGTATGGCATATTCTGAATGTGATTTAGGGGGAGCAGGATAATTACCTCAGCATGTTTGGGTGCAAGATCATTCTGTTTGCATTAAAATTCAGAGATCAACAGTAGATCAATGGGGAGTGAGGCAATGGAGACTGGGCGTCAATTAAGTTTCCCGGTGGAGGTTGCAAAAGCTTTTAAAGAGATAAGGCCATTGGTGGGTGGCATTTTCTGATATATCAGAATGGTAATCCATTATCTAGATACCAATTTAATGCAGTTTTTAAGAAAGTTTTGGCATACTTGGTTACAATGAGTCTGAATTTGGTACACATTTATTTTGGATAGGTACAGCTTTGAGCACAATAGTGGTAGGATTGCCTGAGAAAATGATTAAGCGTATTGGGCATTGGAAGTCAGACACATACCAATCTTATGTGAGGATAGAGATTTGGGTGCTGAGAGGATACTGAACATTATATGACCACTGGACTGGTTTATACTGGATAGTAGATCCAGAGACCATTTCTAGAATACAGTCACTGATGGTAATTTTCCCTGCTAAGTCCAGTATGTTATTAATTAGGATTCCTAGAGCGGGAGGAAATATAACTTTCAAGGCCCTTAGCATTGAAAACACTTAAGTTCCAATTCACAGTTCTTGTAATGACACAGCACGGATAAGTTTATCAGTCTCTATACAGAAAGAAGTATACTGGAAGCTGACTTGGTTTCCAACATTAGTTTTACTGAATTGATGAGAAATTATGAAAACATTCTTTAACTTTACAGCTCTATCTTTCTTTACAGATGTTTAATTACTGTTTTAGAATAAATTTGTGACTTCTGAAGCAATTTAATTTATTAAGTGATGTAAAAGCCAATTCTCCAAATTTATAAATGTAGATTTATTTTGCTGTAACAATGGATTAGGGGCAGTGGTAAACTTTCCTCCCATGTAGATGGTGAATAGAGTTTAGTCCCAAGTAAATACAAAGTCTCATCTCCTACCTCTCCATGCAGTTATATCAACCGTCATCTCCTAAATGGCACTAGTTATTCTCCTCTTCTCCCTTGTAGTATCAGAATGATACTGGATTCCTCCTCTGCTCCCAAAATCGTCCATAGATCCAAATAAATCAGAATGGGGTTCATAATGACTCCTTTCACCTCTCCAATCTCCTTTTTTTCCTTCTGGGGGTGGCTAAAAAGTAATCAATCTCCAAAGATCTCAGATTCCCCCTAAGGGAAAGGGTTGTTAAAACAGGAAAAGAAAGTAATTGAGTCCCTTGATAATGGGTATTCAAAATTTAAATAGCTCAGCATATAAAATATGAAAAGGGATAGGGAGGGTGGAAAGAAACTCCCTTCCAACTAAAAGTCTCAACTGAGACATTAAAACTGAATCAGCAGAAAATTTTAGGGGACAACCATGGCATGCTGACTCTGTAAAGGGAAACAGAAAATCTCCACAGCAAATTGGTAAGCTGCCTTTATGTACCCTACCATCACCATCTATCCACAATTTCTCACTCTATGTGCGATCCCCCTTCGCACGACTATTCCCATAATATCCAAAGCCTGAAATCCTGGCATTATTCTTGACTCCAAACTGTGTATGGCACATCAGAACATAAGAAATTGCCATGCTGGGTCAGACCAAGGGTCCATCAAGCCTAGCATCCTGTTTCAAACAGAGGCCAAACCAGGCCACAAGAACCTGGCAATTACCCAAATACTAAAAAGATCCCATGCTACTGATGCAATTAATAGCAGTGGCTATTCCCTAAATCATAAGAACATGCCATACTGGTTCAGACCAAGGGTCCATCAAGCCCAGCATCCTGTTTCCAACAGTGGCCAATCCAGGTCATAAGAACCTGGCAAGTACCAAAAAACTAAGTATTTTCCATGTTACCATTGCTAATGGCAGTGGCTATTCTCTAAGTCAGTGGTTCTCAACCTTTTTTCTGTTGGGACACACCTGACAGATGGTTCTCACATGCATGACACACTGACCCATGATCGTCACAGGGTTAGATGTAAAAGTACAGTTTGCATCCATGGGAACCCCCTGACCCACAATAATGGATGTAAAGCAGAATTATGACATTCCCCATACAACTCACCCTACAAAAAAGATATTCTGGTTCTGGTGTCACCTCAGTACCAGCAACTCACACTCCTTCTACTTCCAGGCTCAATAGCCCTACATATGAAAAGACAGTAGTTTACCACAAATGCATGTCCTCTTGAGAAAACACAACAAATAAGACTGATACAAACGTTTACATGCTAGTAAAATATCTCGGTAACAGACACAAAACCAACCTAACATACACCCAGGATCTGTAGTAATGCACATAAACTAATCCGCACACAGTTACACCTGTATTATGAAATACACTCAAACAGGAGCAACCCTATCTATGAAAAGGCAACACTACAAATATTAAATCAGGTCCTAAAAACCAATACACCTCTTATTAGGAAAACAGAACTAGCAAGCAGCTATAGATCCCCACACAGAAATAATTGTAAAACTATACTAATAAGCAGAATAAATGTTTCACAACAACTATGAACAGAATAACATCCAACAATTAAAAACTCATAAAAACAATTAAAAATTCTCCAAACACCAATAAAATATTTCAAAAAAAAGCAGACACATCACATAATATTAAATAATTAAAATGACAGTCAATCAAGAAAAATAAACTTAAAAAGCCACCTTTACTTACCCCCTCCAGCAGCTCTCCTACTCCTCTTCCATGCAGGCTGTAGCACATACCAGAAAGCAGCAGTTAGTGGCTAAGCTCTATACTCATGGTCCTCTTCCTTAGGGCCCATGTCTCTCACACACACGCCATATCAGTCATGCCCCCATGACCAGTTTCTGTGTCTCACACACCAATCATCTCCCAAACAGTCTTTGACAAACACACCAGTCACCTTCCTGAACAGTTTCTCTCATGCCATACACACACACAGGCTTCCCACTCCCGTGTTCCATTTACATATATGGGCTTCTCACTCTCATAATCACTTTCTCTTTCTCACACACACTCACCAATCTCTCACTCCCATGCTTGTTCTCTCCACATGCACAGGCTTCTCATTCCCATAATCACTTTCTTTCTCTCACACCATACACAAACACACACACCAGTCACCTGATCTCTCTCATGCATACACACACAGGCTTCCCACTTCCATGTTCTGTTTTACATATACAGGCTTCTCCCTCCCATGCTGTGTCTCACACACACCCAGGTTCTCACTCCCATGCTCACTCTCTTCACATGCACAGGCTTCTCATTCCCATAATCACTTTCTCTCTGTTACACACACACACACATAAACACACACACACACCAGTCTGTCTCTCATTTCCATGCTCGCTCTCCACGTGCACAGGCTTCTCATTCCCTGAATCACATTCTCTCTCTCTCACATTCACATACACACCAGTCACCTTACCAATCAGTCTCTCTCTCATACATGCACACACACACAGGCTTCCCACTCCCATACTCTCTCTCATATAATCAGGCTTCTCACTCCCATGCTTTCTTTCACATACACCCCCACAACACCAGGCTTCTTACTCCCATGCTTTCTCACATACCCAGAATTCTCACTTCCATGCTTTTTCTCTCTTTCTCACACACACACACACACACCAGTCACATCCCTGACTGTCTCACACTCTCACATACACATGTCATCTCCTGGAGCAGTCACTTTCATTGTCTCTCACATATACACATACATCATCTGTCTGACCAGTTTCTCTCAATCACACACATGCTCTCGATCAAATACATTCTCTCACTTACACACAGGCTCTCAATCACACACACATTCTCTCACACGCTGGCTGGCTACTTCTCTCTCTTTCTCTCACTCACTTCCTCCCCCCCCCCCCCCAAATGGTAGCTGCAGCAGCCTCCTCCTCCAGCCCCCGCAGGCCAAGAAGGAAGAATTCCATCGACCGCGGGAGGCTCATGCTGCTGTCTCCTTTCCCGATTACCGGCTGCTTCTATTGCTCGGGGGCAGATGCTGCAGCTGCCGCTGCTGCTTTATCACGCGGCACGGCTCTTTCTTCTTCCCGCGCACCGTGTATCACTTCCTGTTCCGGGTCACGGGGGGGGGGGCAGGCGCGGGAAGAAGAAAAGGCCAGCCACGGGCACCACAGCTTCTTTTAGCACTGCTGCTGTTCCCACTGGGCTTGAACGTGCTGATAGCCCGGCGGCAACGGCAGCAGGGAAGAAAGAGCAGCGGGAGAGACCGGGAGCACGCGACACACCAGCCGGTGCTTGGCGACACACTGGTGTGTCGCGACACACCGGTTGAGAACCGCTGCTCTAAGTGAACTTAATAGCAGGTAATGGACTTCTCCTCCAAGAACTTATCCAATCCTTTTTTAAACACAGCTATACCAACTGCACTAACCACATCCTCTGGCAACAAATTCCAAAGTTTAATTGTGCGTTGAGTAAAAAAGAACTTTCTCCGATTAGTTTTAAATGTGCCCCATGCTAACTTCATTGGAGTTCCCCCTAGTCTTTCTACTATCCGAAAGAGTAAATAACCGATTCACATCTACCCGTTCTAGACCTCTCATGATTTTAAACATCTCTATCATATCCCCCCTCAGTCGTCTCTTCTCCAAGCTAAAAAGTCCTAACCTCTTTAGTCTTTCCTCATAGGGGAGCTGTTCCATTCCCCTTATCATTTTGGTAGCCCTTCTCTGTATCTTCTCCATCACAAGCCTGCGCCGGCTGGAGACTTCGATGGACTGATAAACCCCTTCTGTAAGTTTTCCTCAATATATTCGGACTTCGCCTTGTTCTCAGTTGCTGAGAGAGGACAGACATGTCCTTTAGGAGGTTCAGTATTGGCACAGTCATAGGACCTATGCGGAAGAAGGATGTCAGCGGCTTCTTTGGAGAACACATCACTAAAGGATGCATATTGGGGTGGCAGTCCCGGCATTGCTGGAGTCGTAGGCATGCAGATGACAGGAGTAATCTTGATTAGTAGCAGTTAATGGACTTCTCCTCCAAGAACTTATCCAAACATTTTTTGAACCCAGCTACACTAACTGCACTAACCACATCCTCTGGCAACAAATTCCAGAGCTTTATTGTGCAATAAGTGAAAAAGAATTTTCTCTGATTAGTCTTAAATGTGCTACTTGCTAACTTCATGGAATGCCCCCTAATCCTTCTATTGTTTGAAAGTGTAAATAACCGAGTCACATCTACTCATTCAAGACCTCTCATGATCTTAAAGACCTCTATCATATCCCCCCTCAGCCGTCTCTTCTCCAAGCTGAACAACCCTACCCTCTTCAGCCTTTCCTCATAGCTGTTCCATCTCCCGCGGACTTTACTGAATCGGCCAGTATGTGATTTTTTTTATGTTTACTATTATGGATGTTTTTTACTTGTAAACCATTTTGGCCAACTTCAGTTATAAAAGCGGTATATAAACATTTTTAAATAAATAAAATAAATTTATATTTGTACTTGCCAAGAGAGGAAGAGAAAGCTGAGAGGGCAAGGGCTGCTGGAGATAGCCATGGTTCCTCTCTACCCATCCACTACAAAATCTCACTATACAATACAAATAGCTCAAATTCTCAGCCTGCCAGCCTTCTCACCAGGTGTTATCCCACTTTGGCCCAGGGGATACAGGAATATCCATGAGAGGGCCATAGTTATAGAAGGGGAGTTTGAAAGGAGGGATCATATGTCAGTTTGAGAGTTATATCAGCTATCAAGAGTGAAAGAAAGACATGAAAGAATGACTGAATATGTGAGAAGGCCTAGAAGGTTGACTGGGGTCCAAATGGAGGTGTGTGAGAAAAGGGTTGGAGGGGAGAATGAATGTGGCAGAAAGAGGATGAGGGATGAAAATGAGGAGGGAATAATCGAGAAGTGAGATGGAGGGAATAACAGAAAATAATTTGAGGTTATAAGAAGTACTTGACGTAGAATGTATCTGATGTGGTAAGTGAAAAGAGCTAATGAGGAGGAAGAGAAGAAGTAAGCTGGGAATGAAAGAGAAGCTGAGGGAGGTAAGATGATATAAACTGGAGTGGCAGAGGTTGAGAGAGCGGCTGTGCTGGAGGAGAGGAGTGGTCTGGAGGGGGGTTCCACTAGAAACTGTGCAGTATAAAAGAGGGGATCAGTTGACTAGAGATTTGGGTGAGGGTGAGGGATAACACCTCAGCTACATTGTTGAGTTTTCCTTCTAGGATCATGTGCTGTATCAAAAGGCAGACATTGGATGACAATGTTTGGGATTAACCATTTTACCTTTCAAAGGGCTAAGGAAATTAATGGTACCTTGCCACAAGCACAGGTATAGTCTGTATTAAAATATGATCTACTTCCCCCATTAGTTATAGCACAGTACCGGAAAACCAGAGGCAAACATGAAGAAGCTCTTTTGACTACTGCACATCTTACAATAGAGGAGAGGTATCATATAAAAGTCTTGGTAGATGTTTCAGTTATCTGCAGCTAACTGCAGCTGCTACAGGTTTTAATAAATCTCGTCAATATCCCACAACTTGCAGATGTGAAGGAAAAGAAAAGCTATCCTTCAAAACCCATAGAGACGATGGGCTACCTGCATGACTAAAGGTGACTGAAGTATCTATATCTACAATCCTAACCTTTTTCATGCTCACACTGGCAATCCTCCCATGTTGTGCACACTTTCCTCCAAAGGATCCCTGCTTTTGCCTGATAATTCTTTCATCAAACTGCCCACACTTAGAGCTGTGAAAGAAAAACTAATATTTTACTGAAGATATGCTTATAAGAAGACTGATTTGCTCTGTGGGATTCTCTACATGTAGGATTATGTCCTTTATAAGGGCTTTCACACAAATGATCCCAGCTGTGAGCTCTCAGGGACGCTCTGCTATTTCCATGACCACCTCCACCACTTGTAATCCAGCCAATTATCAGAGCTTGTCTATCAACTGAAGCTGTGTCCAAACAATTATTTCCCTCAGCTACTGCCCAGCCCAACAATAATTACATTATGAAGCATTTATAGGCTAGATAAAGCTATCGACAACCAGTAGAAACTAGTTGCTGTACGTATATGAATACACAGTTCAAACACATATTCCTATTGATGCAGATTTCAGATTATGTTCATAACAGAGGAAATACCAGGTTAAATGATTGACAAGCAAGAGAAACATATACAGTATCATGGCTTCAGAGGATGAGGTCATCATCCACTATGCCTTCTTTTGCAAAATACGGCTCTTGTCCTTCTGTCCCCATGTTATCTGGGCAGCAGTGTGGAGTACAAGAAGAGACTGGAGCAGGGAGCTTATACAGCATAAAAGGGAAGAGCCATTCTGTTCCAGCCCTTGCAGTGCTCTTGTTGTTGTGGAGATAGGGAAGGAGGGGCTGGAGCAAGGAGCAAAGGCTTTTCTCTGTGAAGTGGCAAGGCTAAAGCAGAAAGGACAGCAGAAAAAGAAATCAGTCTGAGCCCTGCTGCAGGCTTCCCTATTCGTGTCCACCCTCCACCCTCTCTGCTGCCTGGAATAGAGAGCTCTTTGCTATGCTGCCCAGAAGAGAGGGGATGGAGAGTACATTGTCCCAATCCCTGCATATCATCATTCTCCCAGCTGACAGTAGAGGGGAGGAAAGAATCACTTGTTCCAGTCAGGCTCACATGATTTGTGGCAAGGGAAAGGGGGGTGTATGTTTGGTGTGGGAGGCTGTGTAAAAAATGGTGAATGTTGGGGTAGATGAGGTATGAATGCTTGGGGGAGGAACAGTGCTAAGGGAAATTAATGCTTTTGGGGAGAAGCCAATGCAAAAGGGGGTGAAAGTATCTTGGGAGAGAGAGGAATGGGAATAAATGCTGGAAGATATGAGGAGGGGATGAATGTTGGACTGTATGATACCTTATTCCTCCAATGTCTATGCTGTCAAGTGTTCTGCAGCGGGTGTGAGGGGACCAGGGCTAGGATGAGAGGAATAGGGGGAGTGAAAGGGCCAGGATAGGGAGTTGATTGTGGGAGAAAGACTATGTGTGAAATAGTAAGAGGAAGTGGAGGAGGCACAAGAGCTAGAAATGAGGTTAGAAGGGGTTCAGAAAAACTGCAGGAAAGGCAGTAGAGATTCAGAGGGGGAAGGTATATATGAGAGAAAGCCAGAGGTGGGGAATGAAGGGATTATGGATGAAAGAGAGCCACAGGTTGTGAAAGAGGGAGAGAAGATGACAGAGAATGAAAGGAGAAAGGTAACAGAAATGGTGATGCAGAGAGGAGGGCAGTGAAGAATGTGATCCAGAGGTGTGATACGGACCAGAGATAGTGACTGGGAGGGGGGAAAAGTTTGAGAGAGAGAGAGAGAGAGTGCTCTGAGGAAGGGGGATGGACGCAAGAGTCAGAAGGAGAAATGGTGGATGGTATGTGAGAGAGAGCCAAATAAGCTACTAGGGAGAAGTGTGTGCAGTCAGGGAGAGACAGGGACAGAGGATAGGGGTACAGGATACCGGTACAGAAGGTGGGGATGGAAATAGCACAAGAGGCTGAGTGGAAAGTGTTATATTGGGGATGCTAAGCCTCAGTCATTTTTCTTGCTGGGGTGGGATGTAATGCTGAAACAGCTGAAAGAGAGACAGTTAGGGAAAGGGTGGGAAGATTGACAGGTTGGTGGGTACAGGGTTGGAGAACAGAGAGAGACTGGTGGAAAGATTGAGAGAGCCTGGTGGAGGCATAGTGGGAGGATTGTGAGAAATTGATGAGGATAGGATAGAGGAATTTTGAGAGAGAGAGAAAGAGAGAGACTGCTAGGATAATTGAGAGAAGATTGGTGGGAGATAGGGCAAAGGAAAAGGATGGGACTGGATTGTGAGAAACCAGTAGGGCCTGGGTGGGGGAATGAAAGATTGGTTGGAAGACTGAGAGAGGCTGGTGGGATTAGGATAGGATTGAGAGACTGGTAATGATAAGGTGAGGGAATTGAGAGAATGAGTGTTGGGTTGAGGTACTGATAGTGTAGTAGTGGTGATGTGGGGAAGAAAGATCTCCGACAATGAACACCATCCCATCCTGATCTGCTTCCCCCCCCCCCCCACTCCTGCTCATCAAAGGACCCCTTTCCCACCCCCACACCCATCTCTCATTTCTTGAGAACGTGAGGCTCTTTGGTACTGTGCATTCTGGTTACTTGGCTCTTAGTGCATGAAATGTTGGCCATCCCTGCTATAGGGAGAAACACTTGACCAGATCCAAAAGTTCCTGAGGAGTGGATCCAGTTGTTATCCCTTGTATAGATCAACTCTGCACTCACAAGTGGAAATAATACATGTATACCACAGCATTAAAAGGAAGATATGCATCAATGTTACACCTATACACATGAGTAATAACAAAAACACATATATTTCCTATCTATTTTTATAATATATACTTGTAATATTTACTTGGGTGAATTCCGAGGTTGCTCACAGTGCATGTCGTCCTACTTGCACCATGTTCATAAGGAATGAAGCACTACAGTGGAAGCCTAACATAGTAACATAGTATTGATGGCAGAAAAAGACCAAATGATCCATCCAACTTGCCCAGCGAGTTGCTTATGGTATTAACTGTCTCTTCATGCAGGTTACCCCCATATGTTTGTTAAGGGTAGTAGCCGCTGCTCTGTGCAGGTTACCCCCATGCTTTATGTTAAGGATTGTTATGTTATCAATCAAAATCAAGCAACTGTCTAACCCATAACAAATTACTCCCAGCAACATTTTTACTTGGTGAGCAGCCTTCCTAATAATTCAGACAATGCTGCTTGATCATGTTTTGCTTTAGGACTTGACCATAGAAGCAGTCCTGTACTTTATTCTTAATGTCATCAGCATACCACAGCTAGTAAAATTTGGAGCCCAGCATTTGCTATCATCAGAATCCAAAGCCCCCTTTTAACTTCTTACCTGGATAGATGGACTCTCCTGTCCATGAGGTTATGAAGGTTCAGCATGTCCTGTATTGCCCCAGATTCAGGAGAATGGACTCATACAATAAGAAGAGGATATAGGAGAAGATCCGTCACAGGCTCAATGCGGTCTTTCAAAACAACTGCAGTGTGAAAGACCTGAGCAACAAGTGGCCAGACCTCAGATATCTTGTCAAGCAGAAGCAGGCCGAGGGGCCTGCTAATCAGATCACCTTCTCTGCAGCAGAATGGATGATGCTGAGCATGATTTCAAATGCACTTGTGGGAGATGTGGGACCATTGGACACCTTACAATCTAAAGGCCATCCAGGGAAGTACTTACTATAAGAAAGTCATGTAAAGTTCTTGAATTATGTATATATAGTACCATATGTTTTTATAAGTTTACCCCATTCAGTGAAAGTCCTGAGCACACAGAGATACCACGTCCACCATGGGCCCCCTCATAAGATGAGAGTTAACTTAATTTTTTGCTCCTAGCTTATGTTCACTCACTTGACAGTCTAGGGCAGCTTTTAGTGGACTCTGTCTCAGATTCTGGTAAGCTTTCCTTGGCAGGATGTAACACTTCCCTTTATGCTTGTTCTCAGTTTGTGGGAACCTCTTTCTTTCTTGACTTCTACACCGCCCAAAAATGATTTCCTATAAATCTTGTCCTAAGCTTTCTTGTGAATATACAGTCCCTCTGATGAAATTCAGTGAAGATAGACCACTCAGTGGGGGAATGGCACACCACCATTGTATAATAACACTAAATCAGTTGTGGCCAACTCCAGCCCTCGAGAGCCACAAACAGACCGGGTTTTCAGGATATCCACAATGAATATGCATGAGATAGGTTTGCATGCACTACCTCCATTGTATGCAAATCTATCTCATGCATATTCATTGTGGATATTCTGAAAACCCGATCTGTTTGTGACTTTCGAGAACCAGAATTGGCCACTCGTGCCCTAAACTGACAACACACAGGCTAGGTCTAGTGATACCTCTGTCATACTGAGGTCTCTCTGACTAATGAAAGCCATATAAAGGAGATGGGACTTATTTCAAGGGCCACAAAATGCTCCCCTCCCTTACACAAAGAAATGAAATAGTACAACGTCAAATAGTGTGAGCACTGAAGTGTTAGGTAGCCACGTGGCTCTATAATTTCAGGACAGGTTGATCCAGTTCAGACTTTACCACACTGAATGCAGGGACTAATATTATAGGTTTTTTAAAGGAATGCAAAAGGGAGCTGTTACTTCCCAAATGCTTTTGGATACATCAAGGACAACTTCAATCTGTTCTGAAAATCTGGAGCTAATTGGCAACCATAATCTTGATCCACATCAATTACAGGCCCATGCAATATCAGTGCATGTAAAATGGGTGCTCGTGATTGAGCGCCCGCTCTCCTAATGAGCGCCGATGCAGCTCTCCTGGTCACCCGATTTAATATTTAAATTAGCTGCCATGGTAAAAAAAGAAGCACTACGGGAAATTGTGTGTCCCTAGTGCCTCCTCGGCATCGGGCGCTCAAAAATGGTAGCTGTTAGTGCAGGATAGGAAATGGACACTCAATATGAGTGTATGATTTCTCCTGCTACCGGCACAATATACACTTACAATACACATGGCCTGGATTTTGTATATTGTAGATGTATATAGGGTGCCCAGAAATATATATATATTTTCGTGAATATATTTTTTTTAACTGAGTCTGCTTTCTGTGGTCCTTCCTACTTAGTATCATGACAATAGTAATAGGAGGGATCACAGAAAGCAGGAATGTGGGGTTTTTGCAATGAATCCTAGAGCGCGGAAGACTTTATGGGAAACTTTTTGCATCGCGGGGATTAGCTAATAGCCTCATCTACATGGACTTTACATGTGATGAGTGCTAGTTATGCACTCAATTTGACATGCATTTTGGATGTACTAATCCCTGTTTTGCATTGGGGGATATGAACGCATGTCCAAAATTTGTGTCCAATTGCTTGTTGAGTTGTGCACTAGCGGCAGTACATGGTATTGCATTGACCTGGTAATGAATTATCTTTAGGTCATGGTATGCTGGTGCTTTACAAATGTAGCAAGGGTAGATTTAGGTACCATAGAAATGCTTTCTATATAGATTATTGTGTGGCTAGAGGAGCTAGTGTAGGGCCTATGAAGCTGTTTGGTTGTGACTTATTCTCTTCACACCCACTCTTTATTGGCTGTGACTTATTCTCTTCACACCCACACTCTTCAGTGTGTTTGTGAAGAGAATAAGCCACTTAGCAATACCCTTTTTGCAGGAGAGAACCTTGTGATGACTCTGATGCCCCAGAACCCAGTGGCCTTCAATGGGCAAGGTGGTACTCTTAGTTGCTTCCTGCTAGCCCAGAAGAGGAATCAGAAGAGGATGATGTAGCATTGACAGTGTGCACACTTGCAGGAGGAGGAAAAGGAGGAGGAGACTGAGACCCAGCATAGCAAGAGTTTGTCACAAATGCCAGAGTTCTAGCCGCATGCCAGGGCAGTAGTGACTGACATGTACAGGCAAGGCATGACTCCTGAGGTTAGAAAGTTGCACATCCTATTCCAACTGCTAGCATAGGTACAGAATGGTTTCTTTGTTAAATCTGAAACTGTGCATGACTTGCTGTTCTGATAAATCCAAAAATAATACCTTAGTCCTGCATGCTCGCTGTAAGATGTACTTCTTTCTCCTTCTCCTCTCTTCTCCCTACCTGCTCAACCATTGTGGCAATAGTATCCATAACCCCATCAGAGTGATATGTATCATGGATTCTCCTCCATGAACTCCCACCCCCTAGTATAGCCCAGTATGTCCAAGATATCCTCACTCTTATCCCACAGTATGTAGCAGTCTGTCCCAGAGACTCTTACTGCCACCTTTAGACTGCTGCCATGTTGAAGACAGCCTGCCAAACACCAAGTTGCAAACAGCATTAAAGTTTGAATTTGTGTACATAAATGAGCAGTAGTTAATATACTCACTTACATGTGAATTTTCAAAAGAGTTACACATGTAATTGAAAAATAGAATTGTAGCAATTTTGAAAAGCCATGTACCATGTTTAGTGCACTTAACATGGGTAAAACCTATTGGCAATTTAATGACATTTATTGTATCAATTTTCTAAAACCCACTGACATAGGTAAAGTGCATTTACATGTGTAAAACCTAGTTTTAAGAATGTAAATGCTTTTGAAAATCAGGCCTACAGTGTTGATGACATTTGCATGCAAGTTGCTTTTAAAATCGCTCATTACATGTGAACATGCTAATCATGCTCCGATATATCCCTATCACACCCTCTTTTTTTCTCTCTTGTACTTTTTACATGCAAAGCCTTTTCTATGTGTGTAGCTTACATTTATAAAATACAGATTGCATGCGGATGCTTCACATATGTGTGTATATGCACATTTTTCTGCATAAAAGCTTTTGAAAATTCACTTAGAAAAATCCAAATAATAAATCATAAAAAATACATCATCCATTTATGAAAATAAAATGATTTGGTGCTATATATTTATTGGATGCTTAAAACTAACTCATTTTAAGATTCATTTCAGTTTATTTTATTGTATAATGTGTATTTGTTTTTATTTTGCTTGATTTATTGTTAATGATTAGAATAGTTAGAATTAAATACTTTTAAGTATTTTAAAATTGTGTTTCATTTTCTATGTTCTTGAGCGGAGTAGAAATACTAAATAAATAAATGTATAAAAAGCAATACTAATGAAGATTATGTTGATAGAATGGTACATAATGAATCTTCTGTTGAATACTAATAGTTTCAGATCCACTAATGCTTATTCTTTCTTTGTCCCCAGAGCCTTTTCCTAGAAATACTCTTGTATGTTGCCACTGCTAATTTTTACAGAAATGTTCAGGTATATTAATAGGAAAAAAAAAAGTAACATTGAGGACAATTTTCATAGGTAACTATGTTTACCTGGATAGATTGTTCCTGTTGAAAATTCCTCCACCTCCACTCCTACCCCCCAACCATAGCTGAAGCTAAAAGTGAATATGGCTTTTCATAAGATGCATACTATTAGAGAAAATAAAAAGAGGCATTTCTGGGGAATATTTAGGTCAGGGAAGGAAAAAAGTGCTCATAGATTTGTTTTTCAAACACATGCCTGCTGTTGTACCCCATGTGTTGCCGTGCTCAAGAAAAGCAGAAACTGTGCGCACTCCTTTTCAACACCTGTAGCTTCTAGGCAGTTTCCAAAGGAAAACTACCCAGGTAGCTTTCCTCTGAAAATTAGCCACAAGATCCACATGTAACTTGTAATACTGTCTCCATGGTTATCAGTGTCAGCATCTGTTATTTGGACAATTTTTTATACTTTTTATGAGTTTTTAATTGGTGGAGTTATTCTGTGCATCAGCTGTTTTGTAACATTTATTAGTATAGTTTTACAATTATTTCTGTGTGGGGATCTATAGCAGCTTGGCTTGTTCTATTTTCCTAATAGGAGGTGTATTAGTGTTTAGTGTTGCGATCCCTCCTGTTGCTGCGCTACAGGAGGTATCTTACCTTCCTCCCGGAGGCTGCTTCGAAGCCAGGGCCTCTCCTGTGCACCATCCGGGACTTGCTCCAGGGCCTGGGAGGCCTAGCTGTTCCTGAGGCCTGCCTGTGGCTTGCATACCTGCGTTTGGACTTCCTGTTGGCGACGCCCTTCTCCTAGGGGCCGGCCCGCTGCTCTCTACCCCACATAGGGCCAGGGAGGGGCGGTCCCGGCAAACTCCTCCTAGGGAGTTGCCTACAACCTCCAGTATATAAGGACTTTCTTGTCACTTGCAACTTGCCTTCGGATCGGGCTCTACAGTTGCCTGTAACCTTCTCCTTGATCCAGGTCATCTGTGGTCTTGCCTGTGTTGATGGTGCTGTTTTGATGTCTGTTCCAGTCCGTGCCTTGATGTGTTACCTGATGTCTGATCCTGTGCCTGATCCAGTTCCTGCTTTTCCTTGATGTCCTGCCTTGTGCTGCCTGGAGTGCAGCGGTCTTGCCTTGTGCTGCCTGGAGTGCAGTATTCTTCCACCTTGTCTTCCTGGTGCTCTCCCGCTCTCAGCGTGGTCCGCGACCAGCCTTCCTGGGCTGAGTAGGGCATGTATGGGACGGGGTGGTCTGCGACACAGTCCCGTGGGTGGGCTGAGTAGGGCGCCCTCAGGGACAGTGCCCATGTCTCCTTCCAGCCCTCATCTTCGATGTCTGTATTAGCCTTTGTCTACGATGTCTGCACTAGCCTTTGTCTACGATGTCTGCACCTGCCTTGTCTACGATGTCTTCAGTGTAAAGGACTCACTCTGCCCTCGCTTCTGTCCGGCCTGCCGCCCATTGCCGTACCCAGCGGCAGGTCTGAAAGGGCCGGGAACAGTCGGAGGACCGTTCATCAATCAACTTTCCAGTGTTGGTTGCCATGGGCGTGCAGGTCTGGCTGAGGGTCAGACTCCTCTTCCTACTGCCTGCTACTGTACCCGCCTGGCTCACCATGCCTGCTCAGCTCACCTCCCACGGTGTGGCTTGGGGCTCCTCCTTGAGTCCTGCCGTGGCCCAAGGGCTCACCACCCGCTTGAGATGACCGCGCTCCGCGCGCGCTCGTAACATTTAGGGCCTGGTTAAATATTTGTAGTGTTGTCTTTTCATAGGTAGGGTTGTTACTGTTTGAGTGTGTTCCATAATACAGGTGTAACTTTGTGCAGGTTAGTTTGTGTGCATTATTGCAGATCCTGGGACTGTTAGGTGCTATATTTCTCTTTCCATTTCTCCAAGTTTGCACTGCACGCAGAGTGTGGTTGTTTTGGTTTCCCATTCCAGTTTGTCTCCAGGACCCCCGCTGGACCACCAGCGACTTTTGACAAGTCTTGGGGGAGTCAGGAGGGTGGGGGGTTGTAGTTAATTAAATTTAAAGGGTTGGGATGGGGTTTTTTTTAAACTTTAATGGGAAACGAATACCATACATAACTAATGGACAAATCGAGGTCCCCCGAAAACGGATGTAACGGATTTGGGTCCCGACAAATATGAATACCGAATCGAACGTATCTGGCCCTGCTAGACATCCCTAGAAAATGCACAGTTTAATATGTCTCTACATGCTTTATTTCTTCTGGTTCTTTGCTTAAAGAAAAAAAGAAAACTTATGGATGTTAGTATGGTTAAGGCCATATTCACAAATAAACAATGAAATTGGCACTAAATATAAAAGGCACTATAACAAAGCAATGAGAATTTTAAAATAAATCATAAATTCATGTAAACCTACATTGCAGCTTTTTTTAAAATTTTTTAACAAAATGTAATTGCACCCAAGGTCATTTCTTTACTGAAGTTTTATACAAAAGATGTTATGGTGTCTGGTTATCAAAAAGGGCAATCTGTGTAATGTTACAGGCTGTACCCCCCCCTGCTTTCCTCCCAGGAGCAGCTCTGGCTTTAACTGAAATATTTCAGAATTTCATCTTTATGGTTTTTATTGAAAGAAACACAGGACAAAATGACAATCTTACAGCTGCCCAGACAGACACAAATATAATTCCCATTTATCATGGGAGCATTACAGAACCAATCAACAGGTTACAGTTTGATTATGCATTTCCCTGACCAGTTGCTATACCCTAGAGACAATCAAGTGTCAGGTCTACAGCCCCCAACCCAATCATATACTGACTCATCAACTTATATTATACATGCCTCCACCATCTGGGGTCTAAAATCACCTGTTCCTTAAGCCTCCATTTTAGAAAGTCAACGTGATATTTCTTCATCCACACAAACAGCAAGCCTTGCAGTTTCACTATGGCTATGCACCAGGTGCTAGTCTGAGTTTACCCCTTGATTCCTGCAAACTGATTGCAACATCAAATCATAAGACTTAGAAACATAGAGAAAACAGCACAATAAGCTAAATTTCTATTGTTCCACAGTATGACACTCTAATAGCTGGCCTGCCTGTAGATCTAAGACCCCACACAAGCCCTAAACAGGAGGGCTGTATGCTACAGATTCCACAATGTTATGAGATATATATAGACCACATGGCTCATGTAGACTCTCTTGGCTCTGAAGTCTACCCATTTCACCCATATCTCCTACCCAGTCATTTTTTCACTTTTGAGATGTTTACAATCACTTATACCAGATATTGAGCAGGAATAAATATATGCAAGTAAAAGGCTTACGCTCATTTGTCAGGTTATAAAATAGCAATTTATGCGCATAAATGTTGGCCCCGCCCCAGAACACTTCTGGCCCTCTCTTTTCTAACACATTCAAGTTTATTTCTGGTTTCCAATATATACATGTATTTTGCAGTTTTTAAAATAGTATATATATATATATATATATATATATATATATATATATATATATATATATATATATATATATATACGCCTTGTTTTTCACATGCATGTGCTATTTTTTTACGCCTCATAGGTTTCTGCAAACTAATATCTGCATTATATATATATATATATATATACACATACACACTACATATTATATATGTGATGAGTGGCATGGGAGTGAGCCCTTAGTGCTGTGGCATAGCTGACATAACATTGTAGGAGAACCTACAAGGCCTATGCCAACAGCTGGTGAACACGCCCTAAAGCAGGATACATTGGAACTTCAACTTTACCAGCTGACTCCCCTACATTGAGCCCTTGGGTTCTGGTGGCTGGCAGGCGGGTTCCTAGGGTGAGCAAGAGTCCAGATACACACCAGGATCAAGGTAGGCAGAAGACAGGAGATACTGGGAACAGGCTAATAGACATGGCAGGTGGCAAGAAAATCTAGTCATGTCCAAGGCAATGGTCAGATTCAGGCGGCAGGAAGGTGTGGTTAGGTCCAAGGCAATGATCAGGTCCAAGGCAATGGTCAGGTCCAGCTGGCATGCAGGCATGGTCAGGTCCAAGAAAATGGTCATCCCCAGAAAATTAGGTCAAGAATGGGTAAAGATAGAGGAGGAGACACTGGATAAGACTAGTAGTGCAAGACTGGGCAAGGCAAGGCTGGATGACTTAGGCTGGGCAAGGCAAGATGAGGAGATGGTGAGGCAACATACACTTAAGGCACAAGGCACAACAGGAGATCCGTTGCTGAGGCAAGCTTAGGGCAAGTGGCTTAGCCTTATATATCTAGCCATGTGATGTCATCAGGAGGCACCAATAGCTTGGATTCCTGCCTCAGGACCTTTTAAGTGGTGGCATGCCTAGGGAAGACCCATGGGTAAGAGGGAGTAGCATCTTGGCAGCTGCATCCTGCTGCAGGAGTGCAGCAGCATGCAGGCCATGCCAGAAGCTGTGGGGTATCTTGGGGGTGAATGATACCAGTTGGGGGCAAACCCCGTGACTGGCAAACATAACAATATATATACACACTTCATCAAACATTACTTAACAATGATAAAGCTAGTCTTTGGTAGGATAACTTTAAAAACGTGTGAGCTCACCCATATTTGCAGCTATATATATATGAATGACACCGGTATTTTCTGGTATAAGATAGGGGCAAAGGGCAACTGTGCCATTTTGACTAATGGCATTTGCCAGCCTGGTAGTGGGAGATTACTCCCGGGCCCCCAGCTAGAGCACCAGGAATTTTTGGTGAGTCCTGGGAGGTGTCGGGAGCTGGTGGGAGACCTCAATATTTGAATAAAGGCTGGGGCAGGTTCTGGTTTTTTTTTTACTTGCGTTTTTTTGGCACTCCCCAAAAAAGATAGAAAAAACCAACAGAAAATGTTATGTTTTTTTCCTATCTTTTTTTTTAAATTATAAATGCAATGAAATAGGAAATGTTGGTATTTCCTATTTCGTTGCACTTGAATGCCCACCCCTACTGAAAATACTTTCCTACTCATCTTATCCAAGATAAAGCCTTCATTGGGACTATTTGACCACCACAAATCTTAATGCCTTATGAAGTCCCATTAAGTTGTATCATTCCAGTCACTCCTGCCAGTGAAGATTGAGATGATTGTTGTAATGGTAAGTAGCCATTCTGGAAGATTAGGAAGATCTGGAATTGTGTTCATTAGGCCCCAGTAGGATATACAGTATTTTTTTGCCTGAAGAGATTGGAAGAAATGGGTCCAGCAGCCCCACAGAGGTCCTGATCTTGGATAGGAAGGTGGGAGGGGGATCCAATAGTCATGGAGGGGCTCAAATGCCTTGATAAATTTAGCAGTCCTTTGTAATTAGGGTGACTTCAGCCCATGAGTTCATTATCTCCCGTTTTGCATAATTTACATACACCTGCATTCATTTTTAGCATGTATACCTGATTTAGTATGGGTTTTCATCTGTGCTAAATTGTTAGCGAAAAGTCCACTATTTATCATGAGCACTAAATAGCTTAAATGTGCACGCTTATTGATAGCGGGCATTAACCTCTAAGTCTCTCTATATTTATCTACAATAGATCAGTAGAAAATAATAAAGAAAACCAATATCATGTGATTTGGGACTGTTTCCATGAGAGTACACTTATGTGACACGTATAATGCTGATTGCTTTAGCTGCTTTATTGTTTTGGAGATGTGCACTGCATTACTACAATACAAATTTAAACAAAATCAGTATTAATCTTTTTGGGTTGTGGATACGTTCCCTTTGGGCACACTCCTAGCACTGGATAACTTGGTATAAGTTCTTTGATTGAAATACATAATTAATGTCAGAAGCATCCCAAAGTATAATTCAGAGACATTCTACAGCTTTGTATGCTTCAAATTCTCCTTCAGTTTGCCAAGTATGAATTTGACATTTATTTGTCATTTCTATGAGGTATTATACAGGGTATTGTATGTTGGCATTGACTGGAAAATTACAATAAGAGAAGGACAGTGTTGAAAGAACTTGTACAATTATTTGTTGCTCACATTGTTGCGTGCCCCGTCTGCACCTGGCTCGCGCACGGGCGTGCTCACCTCGCTAGCTCCTCTGCAGGCCATGGGTCGGCCTCCCCGGCAGCAGCCACAAGCTCCTCCAGGCCTTGGCATCCCGCGGCGATGGTCGCCGGGCCTTTCACTGCGCACCAGGCCTCACACTGGTGTTTGGCATCTCCAGTGTGCTTCCTGGTCCCTACCAGGGAGCCGTTCTCCACGGCTCCAGGACAGGGGTCCACCTCCAAGCGCAACACACATCCCTGATTCCCTGACCCTCAGCACTATAGTGGCTGGATTTCTTGTCTACCTGGTAATATATAAAATTGAACTAAGCAGAATAAAATCTCCTTTGTGAAACTGTTTAAGATAACTGCTTTTCTAAAAAAAACATCAGATGCTAATAGAGAAATAATTCTAGAAGAGAATGAACCATAAGAAAATACACATGTAATCAATAAATAAAATGGCAGCCAATAGTCACTAAGGGAAGGATCTTATGGAGAAAAGGCTGAGACTGTAAGCATAGACTAATATAGATAATGAATACATTTAATAGAAGTGAGAACATTACTAGGATAAAATTAATGTAACCACATTAAAATAAAGGGCAAATCACTTTAGATTTTATAATAGGCCACATAAATGTGTTGACTGTTATACATTCAAGCTTCACCAAATTTCAAAGTGAACTTATGTATGTAAGCCCACATAAACATTATTCTAGAAAAACTATGCATACCAATTATACCTGCTACTGTATTTGGTGCACACAGTTTTGCCAAGAGAAGTTACTTACAAATGTTTAAAAATAAAAAATATATCGGGTGAAGTTTAAAAGCCCTATGCACGCCAAAGCTGGGAGATCCATGCATATATCGGCCCAGCACGCGCTAAGCAGATTTTAATATGCGCCTGGGTACACGCATATCTCTCGGATCGGGAGTAAAATTTATTTTTCATAAAAGGAGCAGGGCATGGGTGTGGTCTGGGTGGGGCATAGGCTGGGCATGGGCACTCCAGGAAATATGAATGAAACTAACACGTAAATATTTACGCACACTAGTGCGTACTAGGGTTCCTATCCGCCTAACTTTCTTTCTGCTCTGGATGGCGTAGGCTAGTCAGTGGGGTATTAAGGGTTGAGGCTAAATGGATAATAGGGAGGCCAGTTAGCTAGGGGTTTAGGAAGTTGTCTATTTTACTGGGGCAAACCGGGAACCAACTGGGGAAACAGCTAAATGCGTCGGCATGAATATCTACTAAAATGCCCCCCACATGATCGAGGCAGCATTTGCTCACACATGCCCACATGTACAAGTGTATAGCCAATTTTATAACACATGCACATGTGTTATACAATTGTCGCGTCTATGTGCAAGAGCTGACAAACGCGTGTACATGTGCTCCCACGTGCAGGTCTTAAAATTCACCTTTAAGTGCTTAAGTCCCAACTCTGTCAGACTCAACTCTTTGGAACACCTCTCTTCTATGTACTGTTATGGGCTGATCTAAAATGGCCAGCGCGCATAAAAACCGGGGCTTATGCACGTGGCCCTATCTTGTGTGTGCCGCACACATTTTAGAAGGGGCCCAGTCACACGCGCAGAAGTGCCAGGCCAAAGAAAAGGAGCAGTCCAGGAGGCGGGGAGTGGAGGTCCGAGGAGCAGGAAGGGGCGGGACTGGAGGTGACTGTACCGGGGAAGGGAATGAAGGGGAAGGGAAAGGGTTTAGGGGGTGGGGAAGGGGAAGGGGAAGGGGGGGGGAGGGAAGGGGAGGGGAAGGGGAAGGGTGGTTAGGGGAGGGAGGAAGGAAGTTCCCTCCCAGTCCGCTCCAATTAAGGAGCGGACTGGGAGGGAACTGGGGAAGGCAGTGATGCATAGCCATGCGAAAGTTGCAGAAAACTACTCCTCCTTGCACATGCTGCACGCACATGCTGCATGGTCTTGTGTGACCCACTGAATTTTAAAAGCTGCCCAGATGTGCACACATCTCAAATGTTTTCAAAAAGGGGCAGGGAATGGGCGTAGTCTGGGTGGGGTGGATGTTTCAAGGCGTGGCCAATATATGTGCATGTAAATATGTATACACCTGGGCAAGCACCCAGATCTCCTGCCTAGGGACAAGGTGTAAGTTTCAAAAAATAAAAAGCTAACCATACCTGAGGGTTTTAAGGGTTAGGGGTAATTAAAGGGAGTGTAAGCTATTCAACTAGGGGTGTTTGGAGGGCCTAACTTAACTGGGTGAACTGGTGAACGAACTGGTGAAACTGGCAATGGCATGGACGCACGACCCTTTTAAAATTCCCCGACTTACACGGTCAAAGCAGGAGTTACACACCTAGCTGTGTGCCCACTTAAAATTGGGCACACGTGTGCGTGGCCAGACTGTTTTATAAAATGCGTAGAAGTTATAAAATGGCCGCATATCCGGGTGTGCACTGACACACGCGCCAAACTGTGCCCGTGCTCCGGTTTGAATATTTCCATCCCTGTGTGTAGAAACTGCTATATATTTTCCTATTTTCTGTCTAGGAAAAAATGACTGAATGTACCAATTAGTATTGGAACTTTCTGACACTCCAGCTTATAGCAGCATGAGTAGAAGCAGATTCACTTTTTCTCTGGGAATCTCCAAAATGGAGTCAAGCAGGAATCAGATTTGGATTTTGTAACTGTGTACAAGTTAGTAGAAGCTATGCTGTATTTATAGTGGGGATTTACCAAATGAAAATCAGAAGTCTGAAAAATACCTATGAATGAGTAGGGTGTGTTCAACAAATAAATATAGGCTTATTTTGTACTCAATGCAATGATTTTTTTTTGTTTAAATATAGTATATAATAAAATTAGCATATGGTATATAATAAAGTTAGCTTATTCCCTACGACAGCCCAAATGAAATTCAAAGGGATATTTTCTTGAAATACATTTTCTAAAAAGAAACCTACATTTTGTAATCAAGCACATTGTGTAAGAAAATAGCTGCAAAATTATGCAATCAAAATGCAATTTTCCATTTCCATGATTTTATTTTGTGAAACCATCCATCTGACCTGCAGAGAGTCATTTGATTATGGTTGGCAGTCTGTTTCACATCAGTACAAGGCCATCAAAATGGCAGTGTTTTGCGTCTAGTAATTTTATAGCACAGGTCTGCTGCAGTTAAAAGGAAACAATGCAAGCAAAAATAAAGTTAAGATGCTGTGTTGATGGCTTTATATTGAACTAACTTACATCTGGTCAGGCAGGCTGCTTTTAAAGGGTGCATCTGCAGACACCATTTGGAACAAGGAATGAATTTCAGAGGAAGTAAGAACAAGTACCTTGTGACTAACCCCACTCATTGCCCAGTGGGTTTGATTGATCTCACTGAGGGTGGACACTGCTGAACAGATTCAGGACAGGCCAGGGACAATGTAGTATCAATTGTCACTGCTGGGGATTCTGTGCAAATGTTTTGTGCAGTTGCGGTGAGATTTAGATAATGTCACATTGTCACGGGTTGTCCGTAACAAATGTCAGGAGGCTGTCACTTGGTTTCCATGGCTTTACATTTACTAAATAAAATCAGTCAAATGTCATTAAGATCCCTAGACAGAATGTGCCAGTGCATACACTGGAAAAGTGCCCAAGTCTCATAGTCAGAGAGAAAATAACAGATACCTTATTTCAACTTTTATTACTGGGAAGACATAAACAAACGAACAAAAGCAAGACTGCTGTTCTAAAAGCATTGATTAAAAAAATAAATAATGTTAAGGTCTTTGTAACAGACTAGAGAAACCTGTTTAACATTTAAAAGACAGATAGTATAGCAGCAATTTTCATATAGCCAGAACATATGAACATAAAAGTTTGCCATACTGGGTCAGACCGAAGTATTCTGTTTCCAAGTATTCTGTTTCCAAGAGGGGGCAATCCAGGTCCCAAGTACCTGGCAAAATCCCAAATAGTAAATTGATCCCATGCTGCTCTCACATAGTGATAAGTAGTGACTATTTCTTAAATCTTCTTGGTTAATAACAGTTTATGGACTTATCCGGGAACTTGTCCAAACCTTTTTTAAACCCAGCTATGCCAGCTTCTTGACCACATCCTCCGGAAATGAATTCCGGAGCTTAATTATGCATTGAGTGAAAAATAATGTTCTCCGATTGGTTTTGAATGTGCTCCTTACTAACTTTATGTAATGCCCCCTAGTCTTTGTATTTTTTGAAAGAGTAAATAACTGATGAACATTTACCCTTTCTATTCCTCCATTATATTCCCCCCTCAGCTATCTCTTCTCCAGGTTGAAAGCGTAAAGCCCTTTAGCCTTTCCTGCTTAACTGCTGACTACAGAGCCAGTTTTGGCATGCATACTTCCACCATGATCGTGTACCAGTACTTCGGCATATAAATAAATAAAGCAATCAGATAAATAAATAAATGCTGGTTCTCTTTCAGATTTAGCAAGTGCAAAATCTGCAGGCTAAAAATATCCATATACTTTCTTTGCACCTGCTATTTTTGTAGAATGGGGGTAAAAGATATGTCCATTTGAAAACTGAATGTATGTGCATTCCTTTCATCCCTTGATGGGAACACACAAGCCCCTTCACCTTATGGTGGTGTGAGAGACATTAGGGCACCCAAAACACTTCATCCTTGTCCAAGAGAGGTAAGTGAGGGATGAAATCCTCCTTGTTAACCCGATTTTTCACTTTGGGATGGTTAGCCCAGGGGATTCTGTGGTGAATACGACGGTCGTTACACCCGTTTGTGTTCACATCCACATTGGTTACAAGGCCGCGCTATGGAGGCAACGTTTTGGCATGCCCTCAGGTAAACATCACAGCATGTTAGGTGGGGGTTTTAACATTATACCTAAAAATCTCACCGACTGGGTTGCTAAACCTTTGTGGTGCCTGCTTTATTCCCTAAGTCCTTATGTCTATCTACAAACCAGGTTTTCCAGTGCTCCTGTTGTGAGCTCCCAGAGGCAAGAGCAGGAATGCACTGCAATCTGCAGGTTACTGTTTGCCACGGCCAGGTGAAGACATTCCTCTCATGAGGGAGCAGCTGTGGTGGTTCTGTTTGCTGTCTAGGAGAAATGAGATGTCACTGAGATCTGCTGCAGATCTGCAACCAGTGGGAAAAACTACCTCCCCCCCTTGTAAAAGAACCGTTCATGTTTATTTGCTTTGAATGCTGAAACAAAGCTGTTTTTTGTTTTTTTTTGGTAATGCCTTCAGCATTGTTGTGTTTTTTTTTTTCTTGTTGGGAGATGTCAAATTAAACTGCTGTTTTCAATGATTTACTGGTGAGGCTGAGCTGGTCATCTCTCCCTTTCATTCACAGTCTTCCTGCTTAATCCTGTAATACAAGAAAAACCAAGCCTCAGTTATCATCAAAGTGGCATAATCACTGCTTATCTCAAGAGGCATATGCTCATCTACCTCCATTTATCATAATGCCATGGGGTGTGTGTCCTACACATAACCAGGGAGGGAGGTGGACAAAGAGGATGGGTGAAAAGGACATTCAGAGCAGACCAGTATAAATATGGATTATAGACCTCAGTAACCTTTGCTGAAGGAGAAATGATGGGAGGGGGGCCTTGAGAGTGAAGTCTCTGAAATATAAAGTGAGAGGAGGCTCCCAACATACCATAGAGAGGGAACTTCATTTTATGTTTTAATTGTTCTTTATTTTTCTTGGAAATTCATCAACAACAAAAACAGTCACAAATCAGGTGAAAAAAAAATGACACATTATTTTTTCAGGTAAATATTGGAGTTTTACTTCGTGGAAAGAAGCCAGGACAATAACACATTAACAGATTTTCCCACCCACCCACTCAGCAGCATCCTCATCCCTACCCCTATCCCCTGCCTAGCATGCCCCTCTCTCTCTCTCCTCCCACCCCACCGAGAATCTCCCTTTCTTCTCCACCACACGCACCCTCTGATATGCAACACTGCACTTCTGCTTTGGTGCAGGGCCAGGGAGCCTGCCAGGAAGTGCTCCTGGTAGACAGGGCCTACTTCAAATGCATTCATGCCACCAGACAGCAGGCACTTTGGCTGCCTAGGGGGTGAGGAGGTTGGACTTGAAATACAGTATGGGCAGCACTGGAGGGTGAGAGATTTCACTGTTGGAGGGAGGGAATTGAAACAGAGTATGTGCTTTTGCCCACACTGGCTGAAGCCATTGAAACGCTGCACCTGCTGCTCTGGAGCAGCTTTGTTATCAGCCTTAAATTAGGGTGAATATCTGTTTTAAACTGATTGTCACCTTTGGAAAAATCCAAGAATTTATGGGTGAAAATTGGTTTAAACTGAAAACGAAGGACCCTAACCATAGAAAACACACAAGTATGATGCTTTGTGAAAGCAAGGCAGTAGTGGGGAAAGCAGCCGAGGATTCAGTTAAGGCATTTTCCATTTGATTTGTTTGTTTTTGAACTGAACTGTTGCCATTGTGATGGACAGCTTACAAGGTGTGGCTGACTGCAGGTTACATGGCTGTTATCCTGATCTAGTATAATAGTGACAAAGAATTTAAAGGTCACTGCAAACTGCTTACTTATTCCTGGGAATCAAATGGGTTAAACGGGGACAGCTTTAAAAGCCATTGCATGCTGTAGGCCTAGTTCTGAGAACTGCACTGATACAGCAGAAAAAAGGAGATGACAAAATGATAGCTCCTGCAGGACCGTTTCTGGGAACAGGTACATCAGAAACAAGAGGCTTAAAATAGCACTATTATTCAGAGCACCAAAATGTTAAAGGGATAGCCACGGAGTATAACAATAAATTTCACTCAGTGACTGACAAAGTATAGTCTGAGAGGAGACTCTGAGATCAGCAAGGAAGACTAAATGACATAACCGACCTGATTCGATACTTGTATTGAGAATGTCGGTATATAAAAATCTGAAATAAATAAATAAATAAATATTTATATTTAAACCCAGCTTGTGAAGTTTTTTTTTTCTGATCAGGATTGTTAATTTTAAAGTTCAAGGAGACTTTTGGGTATGCCAGATCCTGCCTGGACTACTCCGACTGATATATTTGGTGTATTTATCATGTATTTCTGGGATGATTACTATTCCTTTTGTGACCACCCATCTCTGGATAAATATGTCGACGGTGCCAAGAGAAGGGGGAACCCCCGAAAAGAAATACAGTACATTTTCCCACTTACCCTTTTGAATCTGAATGGAAAAAATGAATGCAGGTTTGCATACCTGAAATGGGGATGACACAGTTACCCGATTCATACTCCAATGAGCCCCCACAATTTTTACTCTGGTGGTTGTGTTTTGGACCTCTGCCTTGGAACCCCCCCCCCCCCCCCCAAGGGAGAGGCAAGAATAATATATCACAACAACATAATAAAAATTATCAGGTAGATATTCAAAACCACAAGGAAAAGATGTGTTCGGTCTTTTAAGTTCATCCACAGACAATTAAGGCTTAATGCGAAAGGTACATTTATTAAGATTCTTTAAATCAGACACTCTTAACCATACAAAGCTGAGAGAACCCAGTTCGTTTACAATGACAGCACTGCTGATCCCCCAAAACGGGCCATGTTTTGCAATGGCTGCATTGGGAGGGAGAGAAATAGACTGCAATAATGCAAGCAATCTTCAAACATGTATAAATTGTGCCTACGGCAGTCTTAGTTAACACTTGTTTAAAGATTATCTGGCTAGAATTTAGCCGGGTAAGTCGGGAGTTTTCCTTGGGCGAGAGTAGGCGTTCCAGGGGGGGAGTGAAGTTCGCCAGTTAAGTTAGCCGGCTAACTCTAGACGTGCTATAGGGCAGGTGTAAAGTTAGCCGGATACCACATTTCTGGCTAACTCTAACTTATCCAGGTATATTCAGTGAAGAGAAGGGGAGAAGAGAAGGGGGTGCACACTTGTGCACCTTGCGCGCGCTGAGCCCTTGGGGAGGCCCGATGGCTTTCCCCGTTCCCTCCAAGGCCGCTCTGAAATCGGAGCGGCCTTGGAGGGAACTTTATTTTTGGTCTCCCCACCTTTCCCTCCCTTCCCCTATCTAACCCACCCCCCAGCCCTACCTAAATCCCGCCCCACCTTATTTCGTTGGGTTATGCCTGCGCGCATCGGCTCGCTATCCCCTGGCACAGGCCGCTATGCAGGAGGATTCTGGCCCACCCCAGCCCGCCACAACCGCCGCCACACTGCCGGCCATGCCCCCAGACTGCCCATTTTTTAAAGCCCCGGGACATACGCAAAATAGGCTCGGCGCGCACAGGGGTAGGTTTTTGGGGGGTTACGCGCGTAACCCTTTGAAAAGCTACCCCTAAGATTATAAGTACAATGAGGTAAAGATTAGAGCGAGGAAATAAAATGCAAAAATCATTTATTCAAAATGTGTCAGGCCTGCAAAACCTTTCATTCTCAGAAGGGAACCCCGCTGGTTAGCCCGTGAATAAAAGACAAGAATTTCAGTTTTCAAAATGTAGCAAGGAGAAAACATCTCAAATAAAGGTTGTGTTTAATAGCCAAACAAAGTACATTCATTGGTGGCCCCTTAGATGCAATTATCTTGAAGACTATGGTAAACGAAGAGAGCTGACTAAGTTCTTGTAGAACTTATATGGGTTGCAGTGTTTATATTTTTGGGGAGCAAAACAGTCATACATAGTAACATAGTCATGTCAGCAGAAAAAGATCAACTGGTCCATTTTGTCTGCCTAGCAAGTTTCTTATGGTGGTAACTGCTGCTCCATGCATGTTACCTCATTTTTCTTTTAAGGTTAGTAACTGTTTCGTGCAGGTTACCCTCAAGCCTTATGTTGAGGGTAGTAATAGTACTAGCAACATTTGTATGGGGTGAGAAGCCTTGAAAATGTGCTTGAAAATACGTTGCTTTTGAACTTGGCCATAGAAGCAGTCCTTTGCTTTGTCCCTAATTTCTGCGTATCAGTACCCCGGACCATAAAAGTCAGGGCCCAATTTTGGCTGTCCACTGAATATAATCCCTCTTTCACCCCCACCGTTGAAGTGGAGAGCGATGTTGCAATTGCATCAAAATTATGAAGGCTAATTGGGGTAACGTACAGGTGCAGCGGTTACAACCCTTAACCAATAAGCCTTGATACTTTTGATGCAACTGCAACATTGGAGTCAGAGAACAATCAACGAGGGATAACTTTTACAATCTGGGGAGCTGATAAGTATGGGGGTAATCTGCACGGAGCAGCAATTACTATCCTTAACATACCTACAGAAAGCAAGGGATTACTATCCTTAATCAATAAGTCTTGATGCTTTTGACACAACTACAACCTCACTCTCCACTTTGACGGCGATGGGGTGGGGTGGAAGAAGAGGGATTGGATTCAGATGACCACCAACATGGGCCCTGACTTTTATGGTCTGGAGAACTGATACACAGACATAAGTGAAAAAGTACAGGACTGTTTCTAAGGTGCAGTCCACAAGCAAAACACATCAGCACTGTCTGAATTTTCAAGAAGGCTCATCAAATAATTGCACGGAGCGGCAGTTGCTACCCTTAAGAGAAACATGGGGAAACCTGCACGGTGCAGCAGATACTACCATAAGAAGCTTGTTTCGCAAACTGGATGGACCATTAGGTGCTTTTCTGCCATCATTACGATGTTACTATGGCTAAGGGTAGTAACTTCCACTCCATACAGGTTACCCCCCCTGCACCCTTTTCTTCATTTCTGTGCTCTAGCCTTTAGGGATCCATAGTGTTTATCGCGTGCCTTTTTTAAAATTCATTTACTGTTTTTGTCCTAACAACCTTTTCCAGAAGGGCATTCCAGGCATCCACCATCCTCTCTATGAAGAAATGTTTCCTGACTTTGGTTCTGAGCCATCCCCTCTGGAGTTTCATTTCATGACCCCTAGTTCTAGTGTCTGCTTTCCAAGGGAAAAGGTTTGACGTTTGTGCATCATTAAAACCTTTGAATGAAAGGTCAGTAGACCTTTCGGTTTCAGACTAATCTTTGAAAGACTGCACACAAAAATTAAACAAGAGCACAGCTGGCACACAAACTCAATGCACACTGGGTGAAAGATTTACTGGAATCCCAGGTTTTTCTTCCTGCACTTAAAAATAATGGATTTCTTCCTTCACAGACTAGTTTTGCTGCCGCAGTTCTCACTCCAAACAGAGGGGCAGGGAAATGTTCTTCCTGCATCTCAGAATCTGTTCATCTCTCTCTGTCCCACTAGTTTCTTCTACAGGCTTCTTCGTGCTTCTCTAAAAATGGCTGGGCTCTGAATCTTTTTTAGCAACAAGATGACATGCTTTGCCAAAATTCTTTTGGGGTTAATGAAAAAAAACAGCAAATTCCACTGGCTCTGTGGCTTACTCCCAGCTTCAATTGGTTGAAGGCACATGAGCAGGTAACCTAAAAGCTAAACATGCTCTCTGTCTTTCTATACAGCATTTTCAGCATGAAAATTAATCTTGTAATTGTAGGGCTACAGCAATCTTGGCACAATTTACTAATTTCAACACAAGCAATAGTACCTGAGTTTTTGAATGGCAGATGCCACACTAACAATTTGGTGAACTCAAATCCAAGAGCAGTGAGTTATAATCCAGGGAAGCCAAGGTTCAAATCCCACTGCTGCTCCTTGTGACCTCAGGCAAGTCACTTCTCCCTCCATCGCCTCAGGAACAAATTCAGTTTGTGAGCTCTCCGGGGACAAGGAAATACCTACAGTACCTGAGTGTGATCCACTATGAGTTGGCTGAAAGGTGTAATATAAATCAAATACATTAAAAACCAGTTAACTGTTCATATAATAAAGCATTTAGTAGGGATTAAAGTCTGGATAGAGATCAAGGGTGGAGTAATTACAGCCCCTTCATAATTTACTTGAGAAATTAAGAATGTAAATGCTTGACCTGCTGTAACATGCTTTCAGCTCTCTAGTTAGAAAAATGTGAAATAAAAACATGATCATTTAATTATTCACCTAAAAGTTTGGGGGTCAATTATTACAAATCTAACAATCCTAGTACTGAAATAGATTTAAACATCCTACTGAAACTGAGGATCAACAATATTCTGATGAAAACACAACAGGTCCGGTTCACAAAAAAAATAAATAAATAAAACGGATCAATGAAAGAAAGTAAAAGTTATATAAAAGATTCTTATCATTCCACGTGTGACGTGGAGGAGTAGCCTAAGTGGCTAGAAAAGCAAGCCGCAAACCAGGAAAGCCAAAACTCAGATCCCATCGATGCTTCTTGGGACATTGGACAAATCACTTCACCCTCCATTGCCTCGAGTACAACCTTTAAGGTGAATTTTAAAAGCCCGGTGCCCACATCAATTGGGGGATGCATGCACAAGTCAGGCTTGTGCGTGCAGACCAAATTTTGAAAGCTTCCCAGATGCCTGTGGATTTTCCGCTGCGAGCACATCTCACTCAATATCAAAAAGGGTCGGGGTATGGGAGAGCCATGGGGATTTGGGGCACGGCCAGAGATGTGTGCGGAAATATTTACACGTCCTGGTGCATGCCTAGGTCCTCTGCCACGTAACTTTACTTCTGCTATGAAGGAGGTCTAACTGTAAAAAAAAAAAAAAAACAACCCCAGCCATTTCAGAGGGGTCTAAAGGGTCTGGGATAACTGGGGAGTGTGCAGGCTATTGAACCAGGTGGGTTTGGAGGACCTAGCTCAACAGCGGGTGAACTGGTAGATGAACTGGTAAAACTGGTTATGGTGTGGACGTGCACCAATTTTAATATTCCTTGATTTACAAGGTAGAAACCCAATTTACGTGCCCGGGCATGCACTCTCTTAAAATTGTGCGCACATGTGTGCATGCCCAGGCTATTTTATAATGTTGCGTGCATGTGTGCAAGCAAGTTATAAAATGGCCGCGTAACTGGGTGCATGCTGGGAAATCCCTACAGTTCCTAAATGTAATATGCTTTGAAATGTTACAAAAGGAGGTGAGGTGAAAATAAAGTATGTTTTATCTATATGTCATTTTACAGCAAGAATGAAATAAAAAATGAAAATGAATCCTAAATCAGGTGAACAAAACATTCAGATTATAAGCTGGTGAGAGAGTGAGAGGCAGTGAAGGAGGCTTGCAGTAGTTTGTAAAAGTGGGAGGCTAAATGACCTAATTCACCATACATCTGATAAATCTTAAGGACTGGGGGCAACTTCGTCCCGCATAAGGTAGCTTTAGAGATGCCTCGTAATGCATTGTGAAGTTGGAGCCAGGCATAAAACTGGGAAATTGGTAGGGAAAGGTTTGGCGCATCTTCTCAAATGGTAGAATACTATTGTCCTGTAAGATAGATGAAAGGAACCAGATACCATGGGATTGCCACAATGGCCAACAGATAGGATGGCCCCAATGTGTATGTGTGAGTTGCCCCATAAAGGCACAAAGCAAGCCTGGTTCCAGGGATCTGAATCTTATTGAACACTTGAAAAGCCTTATGAGTAGCATGCAAAATAGGATTAAGTGCATGCGCAGATGAGAGTGATGTGGCAGGAAAAAATTAAGCAGGATAGGGGAGTAATAGATTTCTAAGGGAAGCCAGTGGGGGATGTCAGATGGGGAAGCGTGGGACTTAAAAAAATGATATCCTTGTTGTAGAAGAAATGCAAGATGATAGGAATAAAAATCAGGAAAATTAACCCCTCCTTCTTGGGATGTTCTTTTCAACTTGGACAACGCGATTCTGGGGGTCTTGTTATTCCATAAGAAGCGCACTAATAGTCTGTCTACTTGTGTGTAAAAATCCATAGTGAAAAAAACAGGAATCATAGAGAGCAAATATGTGATTTTAGGTGCTAAAACCATCTTAATTGTATCTAGTCTGCCCCACCAAGAGAGGTGGAGAGGAGACCAGCGTAGAGAGGCATCTCTCACTTGTAAAATTTGGGATTTGCAGTTACTAACCATAGTGACCAAGTCAGTATAGAAATGGACACCTAAATATTTGAGACCTTTAGCCACTTTCTGGATAGAAAGGTGGGATAATTCTGCTAGGGAACCCATCATATTGAATGGTTACATCTCGGTCTTATTCTAGTTAACTTTATAGCCAGGAATTTGTGAATATCCAGAGATTAAATGAAATAGAGATGGAATAGAAGACTCCAGGTTATTAAGAAATAATAAAACATCGTCTGCATAAGCGGATAATTTATAAGTATCAGTGCCTATGGTAATAACTTCAATAATAGATGATTGCCTAATAGCCAAAAGTAATGGTTCCAAAGCCAGGCTGAACAATAGGGGGGAAAGGGGGAATCCTTGCCTGGTGCCCCTATTGAAATGAAAGTGAGGGGATATTCTGTTGTTGATATAAAAGTATGCGGATGGAGAGTGGTAAAGAAATTGAATCCAGGAAATGAAAGTCTATCCAAGGCCAAACCACCGGAGGACAGAGATAAGAAAAGACCACTCCACCCTATCAAATGCCTTCTTGGTATCTAGAGAGACAGCCACAGCCGGTGTTGATAGAGTGGATGCATGATTCTGTATATGCAAAAGAAGTCTGGTGTTATTGGCAATTAAACAGTTTTTAATGAAGCCAGATTTGTCAGGATATATAAGGGAGTTGAGATAAAGATAATCTGGTGGCCAAAATTTTAGTGAATATTTTGTAATCAGTGTTCAGAAATGATATAGGCCTATAGTTAGAAACCAATTTGGCATCCCTCCCTGGCGTTGGAAGCACCACTATATATGCATCAGAAAAGGCAGTAGAAGTACCAACATGTTCAAGTAAGGATAAATAATAAGCATGCAAATGTGAAGTAAGGTCCTTTTTAAAAGCTTGGAAGAAGTCAGTGGTGAAGCCATCTGGGCCTGGTGCTTTTCCGCTTGAAAGGGATCCGATAGCCGAGTCAATCCCCATCAACGTTATGGGAACATCTAGTGAGGAGGCTTGTGAAGGTGTCAAGACTGGATGTGAAATTGAAGAAAGAAATCTATCAATTTCTGCAGGGGATGCTGTTGATTCTGATTGGTAAAGACTATCATAGAAGTCTCGAAATGATTGAAGGATTTCAGTATTAGTTGTTAAGGGTTGATTTGTTGACGACATAATGGTAGCGATTCGCTTCTTCTAAGAACATAAGAAATTGCCATGCTGGATCAGACCAAGGATCCATCAAGCCCAGCATCCTGTTTCCAACAGAGGTCAAACCAGGCCACAAGAACCTGGCAATTACCCAAACACTAACAAGATCCCATGCTAGTGATGCAATTAATAGCAGTGGCTATTCCCTAAGTAAACTTGATTAATAGCCATTAATGGACTTCTACTCCAAGAACTTATCCAAACCTTTTTTGAACCCAGCTACACTAACTACACTAACCACATCCTCTGGCAACAAATTCCAGAGCTTTATTGTGCGTTGAGTGAAAAAGAATTTTCTCCGATTATTCTTAAATGTGCTACTTGCTAACTTCATGGAATGCCCCCTAGTCCTTCTATTATTTGAAAGTGTAAATAATCAATTCACATCTACTCGTTCAAGACCTCTCATGATCTTAAAGACCTCTATAATATCCCCCCTCAGCCGTCTCTTCTCCAAGCTGAACAGCCCTAACTCTTCAGCCTTACCTCATAGGGGAGCTGTTACATTGCCTTTATCATTTTGGTTGCCCTTCTCTGTACCTTCTCCATTGCAACTATATCTTTTTTGAGATGCGCTGACCAGAATTGTACACAGTATTCAAGGTGCGGTCTCACCACGGAGCATTCTTTTTTTTAAGTAGTTGGCAAGTAGTTTGCCACACTTGTTGTTTTCTGCATAATAATAGGCTTTAGAGCAAAATATACCAATTTTAACCTGAGAACTGAGTTGCAAATTATATTGATATCTTACCTTCAATAAGGCAGAGAGCGAAGTTGAAGTTAAGGAAGCAATATGAGTCAGTTCCAATGCTGCTACTTCAGCCTGTAATTGTGAAGTAACAGCAGCTTGAGCCCGTCGGGTATGAATAGTATATCCAATGATTTCACCACGTATGGTAGCCTTGAACGCATCCCACAGAGTCAATGAGGAACTGTCTGGAGTCCTGTTGATCTGAAAGTATTTGGTGATTTTTGCATGAATATTGTCCATGAAAGATGAATCGGCTAATAGTGTATGATTGAAGCGCCATTGATGATCCATCTCGAGAGGAGATGACAATTCAAGTTGAAATAGGACAGCGGCGTGATCTGAAATTATAATAGGGCAAATGGATTCTAAATGTACTGTAGGAAGTAGCAGTCTAGATATCAAAAAGTAATCAATCCTAAAATATGAGGAATGTGGGAGAGAATAAAAAGTATAGTCATTAGTGGTTGGGTGTGATATCCGCCAAGGATCCGTAAGACCAAAAGAGTCTATTAAGTGATGGAGTACTTTACATAATTTGGATATATAAGGATGAACTGAGGTCTTCTTATCGAGAAAAGGGTCTAGAGGTTGATTAAAGTCTCCGCTGATGATACAGAATATTGAGTCCAGTGATAGTAGATTGAAAAAAAAGAGGATAGTCTGTGTTTGGGGTGTAGATATTGAGCAAGGTGTATGTAGACTTTGCTATGGTAATTTGAGCTAGTATCCATCGGCCATCTGGGTTAGCTGCTTGATGTGTAAGCTGAGCATCCAGCCGTTTATATAATAAAATAGCAACTCCACATTTCTTCTGTTGAGTAGGGGCATAGAGTATCTGGCTGACCCATTGTTGCTTCAATTTAGCCAATTCCACTGCAGAGATGGGTCTCTTGTAGGTACACAATATCAGTGTGAAGGGTCTGTAAATACATTAAAATCTTTTTCCGCTTAATAGGGTGGGAAAAACCCCCAACATTTAGAGAGGTGAGATTGATAAAAGTAGATGTAGTCACCATGAGAGAGTGATTGAATGAATGAATGAATGAATGAATGAATGAATGGTAATGATCAAACTGAGTGCATAAGCATAAATGTTTGGCTACTGTAGCCATAATTGCCATGCCTACCAACCAAGGGAGCCAATATAAAACAGGGAGTGAAGGGCAAACCAAGATGGCGGCATAGCGGAGCAGTGAAACACCAGCTACTTCGGTTTTCTTGAGAAAAGTTTTTCCTGATTGATAATGCCTTCAAAGAGGAAGGGGAAGGTGAGGGTTTTCCCTCCAGAGCCCTTACCCGGACCCAGCCAGCTTGACATCGTTCGTTTCCTGTCCCAGACAGTGAGTTTGGAGGGAGTCGAGGAGTCCATTGCGAGCACTGTGGCAGGAGAGCAGATTGCATCGCTGGAAGAGACGTCCCTCAGTCCGGACCTTCGCGCACTCCCAGATAACAGGACTGCCATTCAGCCAGATAACTTGTGAGTTATTTGGCTAAGTGGCTTTAAATATTGACCTTTTAATTTAAGACAAAGAGCTTTGTTGGAGAGGATACCTGCCATTAGTTTTAGAGAACACAAAACCCCTTTTTCAAATGAACTTAGGAAGGACAGATTTCAAAGTCATTGACAGGGATTCCTAGAGATTTATGCACTGTCTGAAAACTGTCTTTCCTCAAAACAGCAAAAGTGCCCCTGTTGTGGGAGTCTCAAAGTGAAAGAACACGTGTACTTTCTCTTTCCAGATGGGTACAAAGTCCACAGGCAAAAAGGACCCACAGACTTTATCCCACTGGGATAGTTTAAAAATTGCCCCCCACAACTTATTGCATTTTTTTAAACAAAATATGTTGTACATTTAACATAGTTCCTTTAGTTAGTTATTTTTAAATAAAGGTTTACTTCAGAAATAATAATGATATTACCTATTGCTCTTTCACAGCATGAAAATACAACTGAAGATGCAAAACAGTCGGTGTTAGAATATTTAGGCAAGTGAACCACCTTATCAGTGGAATGTCCTAAGGTTCTATTCAAGTGAACACTGTCAGACTTGAAGAAGGCAAACAGAGAATACATTTTCAAAAGCTTATTGAGACTTATAGGTATAAAATAAGATATTATGCACTTAACTCACCCTTATGGCCTAAAGCACAAATACATAGGTAAGTTCATAATGCACACACATCTGACTGTTTAGATAAAGTACTCCTGAGGATATTTTATAGTCATGTTATTAATTTATGCATGTAACTGTATGCCAAATTTTGTAATGGGCTCAATTATATGTGTATATTTAGCCTCATAACCTGATATTGAAACACATCTTGTGAACATACCTTGTTTTGAAGGTCAGGTTTTGCTATGCCCACTGGCCGCGGCCACCCGCAGCTGGCTCAACTTACCTCATGTCATGCTTGGCCCTGTACTCCCGGTACTCTCGTGGCCGCAGCCAGTCACTGCCACCGCATTCCTCCTGGCTCCCTGTGCTCCACATGGCAGCTGGGACGCCCCGGACCTGTCTCCCCTTTAACGGGCCAATGGTGGGAACTTCAGGCTCGTCCCCGGCTGATGACATCACTGGCCTGGGATATTTAAGGACTACCTCCATCTACCACTAATTGACTTGGCAACAAGTTCCCTGGTTCCTAGCTGGTGCTTGCTTCAGTGCTCCGAACCTGTTGTTCCTGTTCTACGGATCCTGCTCTGTTCGGATTCCTGACGCTGCATTCTCACTCCTTGGGTCCTGCTTCAGCACTTCTACATCTGGGACCCAGCCTCGGCGCCCCATTCCTTGGGGCCTGGCTCAGCACTACTACACCTGGGACCCTGCCTCGGCGCCCCGCTCCTCAGGTTCCAATTCAGCGCTTCTACATCTGGGACCCTGCCTCAGTGCCCCCGCTCCTCGGGGTTCTGGCTCAGCACTTCTATATCTGGGACCCTGCCTCAGCACCCCGCTCCTCGGGGACTGGCTCAATGCTTCTATATCTGGGACCCTGCCTCAGCACCCCGCTCCTCGGGGACTGGCTCAGTGCTTCTACATCTGGGACTCTGCCTCAGAATCCCACTCCTTGGAGTCTGGCACAGCGCTTCTACACCTGGGACCCTGCTTCTGCACTCCCAAGCCTCAGGGCCTGCCTCAGTGCTTCTACATCTGGGACCTGCCTCTGCGCTCTTGCTCCTCAGGACCTGGCTCAGTGCTGTTACATCACAAGACCCTGTCTCGGCACTTCCGCCCCTCAGGGTCTGGGTTACAAGACGCTGTCTCTACTCTCCCACTCATGATCTGGCTTAGCACCTCTACATTACAGGACTCTGTCTCTGTGCCCCCGCTCCTCGGGGTATCTCTCAGAGCTTCTACTTCACGGGTCCTGCTACTGCTGCTGCACCTCAGGCAGTGCCTCAGGGCTTCTACTTCACTAGAACCTGTCACAGTGGATTCCCTGCTCAGAGCTTGCTTCAACTTACTATTACTCAGGCCTCTGCTCCTGTGCTTCCTTCCCACGGGGCCTGGCCCACGTGGTCCTGCTCTACTGTCTCCAGAACTGCGGTAGCATCTCATCACTTGAGGCCTTCTCTCTCTTTCCTCGAGGGTTCCTTGACCCTGGACTGAATCTGACTTCTCTGACACTCCCTGCTTCCAGCCACCTGTGTCCTTTGGAACCACCTACTAGGAGGCCCACCTAGACCAGCCGGCCCCAACATTGAAGGACTCAACCTGTGGGGAACCAGGGCTGCTGTCTGCCTCTGCCCCCGGTCATCCTCGCCTCCCGACGGTGGGGACCTCTGGGGCTCAACCTTGCAGGTAGCACCAACCCCAGTTCGGGGCAAGGATCCACAAATCCTAACAAGTTTATTTTGTGCAAGCTTGAAATTGTACAGGTAACTTTGCAGTTAGGGTCAGTACTGAAAATTTACGTGGAAACTTTTTAGTTTAAAAATTTTGTGCTTGAATCATGGATAAGTTCTGTCTAAACAACGAGAAGAATATCAATCCAATAGAGATGTGAATCGGAACCAGAATCGGTTTGGATTTCAGTTCCGATTCACATCTCTACAATCCAATACTAATTAGCCATTAGCATTAGTGATTTCATGTTAAGTACTGTAACTTACTCATTTTAACTGAATTGTGCTAAAAATAGTGCCGTCACTAAATTTCAGTGAATCAGATTATATCTTGCAAATTAACTAAGTGTCGCAAAAGTCCATTATCTTTTCAACTTACAGAGGCCACGCATATTTTTAGAAGAATTTTTTTCTTTGAGACCTTTGTTTCTTGGTGAAGCACAGCTTTCACTTCCATGCAGAAGTCAAGCATTTTCACTTCACATTCATAGTTAGAATGGCAGATGGCACATATCCTGAAGGGCCATAAAAGAATATATAATGGGGTTGTCCTCACACGTCTCATACCTCATTCCTGAGTCCCCAAGCTGTGACTACTTTCCATGGGGTGAAGGCTAACCTTCTTGGCCCAGGCAAGAGTATTCTTCCCTATGTGTGACTTACGATAGCTCTTTGGGACAGGTGCACTGACAAACCAGGCAGGATACAGTGGATGGGTGTTCAAATTATAGTTTACTGTCGTTCCTTGTAATAGAATCAATAGATGCAAAACATAAAGGGGTCAATTTTAAGACCCGCGGGCATGCGTCCTAGTGCGCACAGTTCCCGGCGCTTGCATGTTATAAAATCCAATGACCACGCACACATGCACATGCAGGGAGAGGGGAAAATTTAACAAAGCAACATGCAGCAACACACGTAGGGCTTCTCCAGTTCCCTCCCAGTCCGCTCCAATTAAGGAGTGGACTGGGAGGGAACTTCCCTATACCCCTACCTAACCTTCCTACCTTTTCCCCTCTCTTCGCTGACCCCTAACCCCTACCTAGCTATTAGAATGTTTTTTTTGTTACCTCACTGCTCCAGAGGAGCAGTAGACTCCGCATGCCAGCTGGCTTCCGGTGCGCACTTCCCTAGGACAGTGGCTGATGGCACTGTCTCGGCTTGCCTCCTTCCCTGCCCCTCACAGCCCTTACCCCATCCCTCGACCTGCCCCTTTCTAGAGGCCCAGCACTTCGGTGCATATCTGGAGTTACATGCATGGCCAGGCCTTTTGGAAAATGTGTATGGTACGAGCAGGGCCCGGCCACACGCATAACCCCCAATTTTTACACGCACTCGTGTTTTAACATTGGGCCAAAAGTGTCCAGATACTTCCAGTGGTCCCAGATTTACATGAGACAGGATTTGAATACTCTCTGAGTCTGTGAAAATGTCCTTCCAGGCAGGGGCTTGGAATCAGGATATCCTCCATGGTAAGGAGAGATAATTGTCCTAAGGGGGCTGGGGGTGTCCTAACCATGATGGATACTCTACCCAATACCTGAAGTCCAAGAAGAATCCCTTACTATAGACTGGCAGTATCCCGTGTCCCAGGAGTAGAAACTCCATTGGGGGTCTCAAGATGTCATTCTATTTTCTCCCTCTGAAGTCCTCTTCAAAAGAGATGCAGATGCAGCCTTCTGGGAGGAAAGGCCAACCACTGAAAGTACTCTTAACAGCTTACAGTTCAGGACAAGGAAGGGTAGCAGAAACAGCTTCTTTCCCTTTTGGTAAAAAACATAACCTCTGATCAAGACACTTCTCTCTTCACTTTCACCTCGACCTTCCTGAGCCACCGAGTAGGAGATTCTGCCTGTCAGAAGACTCAGGGCAAAATTGTGAGAAAACAAAAAAAACTGGAAAAAAAATCCTTCTTCCTTTTTCTCTCCCCTCCAGTCCACTTCTGGGGACCTGGCAGGACAGTGTCTCTTCCCTCTCTGTGCTAAGCTGAAGGCCTAGAAAATTTCACTTATCCATTTTGCATTTCCTGGGGGGAATGCTGGATACCGAATACATTTGCTTTATACTTTCACCTTGCGGACAACAATGGGGTATCCCAACCTTGTAGTGGGAACCCACAACCTGAGACGGTACCAGCACATGATAATGACATAGCCAGCCTGGGATTTCTTTGCCCAACTGGCATGCACCGCCATGTCCTGCTTACAAAATGCTAACACATCAACTGCAACTTGACTTAAATATATCTTCCACAGATTATTCTTCTTGCTCCTCTCACAAGGACTGTGAAAGGAAAAACCTTATTATAGAGACACAGGACCATTTCTGGAACCTGGAAGAAAAATTAAGTTAACTGCTAGGGATGTGCAGAGCAAAATTTTATGTTCATATTTTTTATGTCCGAAAGGGGGTCCCACTTGCGGCCAATATGGACATAAAAAAAATCCAATGAGTTGGGTATATGTACATATGTGCAAAAAAAAAATTTAAACCCCCTCACCCTCCTTAATCCCCCCCCCAGACTTACCACAACTCCCTGGTGATCGAGCGAGGAGTGAGGACGTCATTTCTGCAATCCTTGGCGAGAAGCATGTGACGTCGGTGGCACGTCGAGTGACGCGGCGTCACGTGATTCCCGGCGAGTTCGCGCCGGACGGCTCGTTCGGCCCAAAAAGAACTTTTGGCCAGCTTGGGGGGGCCTCCTGACCCCCCCAAGCTGGCCAAAAGTTCTTTTTGGGCCGAACGAGCCGTCCGGCGCGAACGAGCCGGGAATCACGTGACGCCGGCGTCACTCGACGTGCCGCCGACGTCACATGCTTCTCGCCAAGGATTGCAGAAATGGCGTCCTCACTCCTCGCTCGATCACCAGGGAGTTGTGGTAAGTCTGGGGGGGGGGATTAAGGAGGGTGAGGGGGTTTAAATTTTTATTTTGGCTCAACAATCGCGATTTCCCACATATCGAACATATCTATGTTCGATATGTGGGAAATCCGATCGTTTATGTCGAATCAATTTTTTAAGTAAAAAAAAAATATGAGTTGCGTTTTACTAATGCGGTCAATCCGAATGCACACCCCTATTAACTGCATAAGGGCAAGATTCTTATTGCAACCTAAAGAAGAAATAATGATCCCAATTGTAAAACAATGAACATATATTCACTCATTCACAAAATTTAAAATCATTCACACTAACAAATGTATATGGAACCAATGTTTCTCTCAAGAAACATAGTTTCCTACAATTAAGCTCCACATATACAATTTTTGAAACAGTATTAAAACAGTACCCCAGTTCCACAAATTGGTGATATTTTCCTGTCTCCTTCCTTCTTCAATATGTTCCCTCCTTTTTCTATTCATTCCCGACAAAGGACTTTTATTTCACCAGTGGTTTCATCAGGGGATATGCAGTAGTTGTGTTGGAAATCACCAAATTCTCATTCCAAAACTGATGTTATAATACGTTATATTTTGCTCCAGAATACCACTATCCATCCAAATGCTATAACTCCTACTGTGCCAATGAGAAAAATTGCACTCCAATATTCATCTGATGTTAAATCTACAAAGTATATAAAACATCATCCCTCAATTATTAATTAATAATTATATTATATGAAATAATTATATCATATGAAATTATATTAAATAACTATCATATGAAATTATCCTGGTCACTATCTACATACACAAACCACTTTACTTTTATTACATATAGCCTCTAATTCCTTAAAACGTTAATTATTTAAATCCACACATATCCATTGTTACTTATATTGGGACTCAATGAAAACTCTCAATGATTTTATTAATCCAACACAGCACTCTTTTCACAAAACAAATGTCCTCTCCAATACCTCAAGCCATATAAATACATTTTCCTGCTTACCACAAGCTCCACCTTGGGAGATGTCATCTAGGGATGTACAGGGAAAAAAAATTCATTTTCATTTTTTGGTTCGTTTTCAGGAGATTTGTTGCCTACAAATTTTGGTTCATGGTTTGCTTGATTCATTTCATTTGTGTGAAAAAAAATGAATCAAGCAATTAAAAAAAAACAAACAAAAACAAGGGGGATCACATGACGTGGTGAGCCCGGGCAGACATGTTTGCTCAGTCTCCGGGTGCTATCCTCCAAACATCAAGTGATATACGATGAATCCTGAGGCTAAGCTGACTGCCTGTTCAACTGGTGTAAGGGTAGTATGCTTATCAACAAGTAAATTCAAAAATCGCCATCGAGTATGCCCTTGAAAGTGAAAAAGAAGAAAAAGAGAACCGTGGGTTATATCAGACAAGATGGCTGTTGACAGAGAGAAACAGAGCAGCCCTCCCTCAAACAGTGATTAGATTGCTGATTTAACTGGAATAGTAATGGCAGTGGTGGTTGCCACTTTGGATGGGAGAGTTAATTCTATTTCAAAGCAAATTACTGACCTTAAAGTGATGCTCTAACAATTTGGCCTGTATCTGGACTCAATAGAAGGTAGAGTCTCTCTGCTGGAAGATGTCTCATCAGCTCTTACCAACAAGCTAGTGACACTGGAGAAAATAACAGAAAAACAGAAAGTCAAAATAGAAGATCTTGAAAATAGGTCCTGAAGGAACCATATAAGATTGGTGGGGGTTGACATAGAATGAGTACTGAAATCTGGGGATATTTCTGGAAAAATGGCTGCCTGAGGCCCTAATTTGCCAGATTTAACTCTCAAGCTTCTAATTTTGGGCCGGATTTTTAAACATACGTGCGTGGGGTACATTTGTGCACACTACCCGGCGTGCACAAATGTACACCCAATTTTATAACATGAGCGCGCAGCCGCGCGCCCATGTTATAAAATCCAGGGTCGGCGCACGCAAGGGGATGCACCTTGCGCGCGCCGAGCCCTAGGGGAGCCCTGATGGCTTTCCCCGTTCCCTCCGAAGCCGCTCCGAAATCGGAGCGGCCTCAGAGGAAACATTCCTTCGGCCCCTCCCCACCTTCCCCTCCCTTACCCTATCTAACCCGCCCCCCAGTCCTACCTAAACCCCCCCCCTTTATTTTGTAAATTACGCTTGCCTCTGGCAGGCGTAACTTGCGTGCGCCGATGGCTGCCGGCGTGCGATCCTCCGGCACGGCCACTGTGCCGGAGACCTCGGTCCCGCCCCCGCCCCTCCCTTTCACAAAGCCCCGGGACATACGTGTGCTTTGCTGGGCCTATGCAAAATAGGCTCGGTGCGCACAGGAGCATTTACGCGTGTAACCCTTTTAAAATCCGCCCCTTTATTCACTAGTCTCCTATATCTAAAGCTTTTCTGAAATCTAAGTAAATCACATTGAGTGCCCTTCCTTGATCCAATTCTCTCGTCACCCAATCAATAAAATCACTCAGATTTGTCTGACAGGACCTTCCCTATGTGAATCCATTCTGCTTCCATGTTCTCCATCAGAGGTATCAAGGAAATGAATTAGACTTGTTTGACATGAAATTCCTGTAGACAAACCACACCTTCTTGGATCCTGGATTCATGAAACTCCTTTCTCCTCTCCTTTAGTGCAGACCCTGTTAATTTACCCATCACAAAAGTCAGACTGACTGATCTGTAGTTGATAACCTCTTTTCCACTAATGCTTAGCGAGATAACGTCTGCTCATATCTAGACATCTGGAACCACTCCTCTCTCCAAAGAATTGTTGATAGTGGAGTTCTGTGGACCTTTATGATCTCCCTAAATATCCTAGAATGTATCCTGTCTGGCCCATTCAGTTTGCTAGTTCTATGCAACCTGTCCTCTTTATAAGTAGAATAGTATCTTCGCCATTAATAAGCAAAACCTACAACTGCTATATATTTCTTTTAACTGTGACCTAGTCTTTGTGGCTAGGTATATTTCCCATTAATGTTTTGGGCTTTAACAATATTACATCAAAAAATGTAAATTCAACTCTTTGACTAGAGCAACATACAGGAACATGCCATATGATGACACTCATTTGTAAGAATATTGAATATTTCTCCACCTGGTTCAGAAATATTAATTCATTTTAATTCCTTGTCAAGTAACAGGGCTGACAACAAGGCCATATGTCACGTTTACAAGTTCCTTTTTTATATTAGTCTGTAAGATTGCTGAATGTTATATTTTGGGCATTTATTAGGTAGTTTTATACATACAGGTGAGCAAATGTTTGAACCATCTTGCTAAGTACTTTACTGGAAGATAAGTGGCATTTTTTATTCGCTCACACACTAAGACTTAACTGGAAGTAATGGTCTACTGCCAGTCTGTTCTATCGTTAAATGAAAAAGCATTCCAGTGGGAAGTGACTTTTGGTGATAAGTAACTGGACTAAATAAAAGACATATACTGTGCATTCCTTGACTGTAGAATTTTTGATTACTTTTGGATTGGTCTATTAAATGCTCTTCTGAACATCTCATATAGTGAAAGTCATGCAACCCTGTATCAAAACATGCTGTGCTCCTTATCAAACATAACACACTATCTCTAAGTATAGTACATACTATACGGCAGGATTTAGAATCTAAAGAAATGATCTTGAACAACAGGTCAGAGGGAATTTTTTATGCTTCAAAAGGTACTTTTGAAACCAGTGGAAGAATGCAGAGATTTTTTTTAATTGATTTGATTAGTACTGTAAGATGAAAAAGAGTATACATACTAAAACGCAAATAGGATAATTTTCAAAGGAAAATGCAAATGTAAAATTCTATTATAGCAATTTTCAAAAGCTTATTTACCCACATTAAAAGCCTGATTTTAAAAAGCATTTACATGCTTAAAATTGGATTTTACACAGTAAATGCACTTTACCCATGTAAATGGGCTTTTGAAAATTGCTACATTCAATTGCCCATAAGATATTCAAGCGTAAGTGCACTTTATGCATGTAAATGGTTTTTAAAAATTGTTATGGTATTATGTTAGATTTACACATGTAACTCCTTTTAAAATTCATCTGTATGTACATAGGGATGGTAACTTTGAAACAGTCATGCGGGCGCACACGTATACACATATGCCGGATTGTGACAAAGAACACTGCCATTTTATAACATATGCGAGTATATGTGCACATGGTATAAAATAGGCTGTACGTGCATACCTATGTGCACAGTTTTATATGGACGTGGAATATGCACAAATACCTAACGTGTATGTGGGGGGATTTTAGTAGAAACTTGTGCCGACACAATTACCATTTTTTCCAGTTCGTTCCCAGTTCACCTAGGTACAGGATAGGACTTCCTAACTCCCCCTAGTTAATTAGCCTCCCTTTTACCCTGTTAGTCTCTACCCTTAAAATCTTCCTGGACTTACATGGCATCCATAGCAGAAGTAAAGTTGTGCTGTAGGGGACCTTGGCACATGCTTGTGTGCGTAAGTATTTATGCGCACATTTACATAAGAACATAAGAAAATGCCATACTGGGTCAGACCAAGGGTCCATCAAGCCCAGCATCCTGTTTCCAACAGTGGCCAATCCAGGCCATAAGAACCTGGCAATTACCCAAAAACTAAGTCTATTCCATGTTACCATTGCTAATGGCAGTGGCTATTCTCTAAGTGAACTTAATAGCAGGTAATGGACTTCTCCTCCAAGAACTTATCCAATCCTTTTTTAAACACAGCTATACTAATTGCACTAACCATATCCTCTGGCAACAAATTCCAGAGTTTAATTGTGCGTTGAGTAAAAAAGAACTTTCTCCGATTAGTTTTAAATGTGCCCCATTCTAACTTCATGGAGTGCCCCCTAGTCTTTCTACTATCCAAAAGAGTAAATAACCGATTCACATCTACCCGTTCTAGACCTCTCATGATTTTAAACACCTGTATCATACCCCCCCTCAGTCGTCTCTTCTCCAAGCTGAAAAGTCCTAACCTCTTTAGTCTTTCCTCATAGGGGAGCTGTTCCATTCCCCTTATCATTTTGGTAGCCCTTCTCTGTACCTTCTCCATCACAATTATATCTTTTTTGAGATGCGGCGCCCAGAATTGTACACAGTATTCAGGTGCGGTCTCACCATGGAGCGATACAGAGGCATTATGACATTTTCCGTTTTATTCATCATACCCTTTCTAATAATTCCCAACATTCTGTTTGCTTTTTTGACTGCCGCAGCACACTGTACCGACGATTTCAATGTGTTATCCACTATGACACCTAGATCTCTTTCTTGGGTTGTAGCACCTAATATGGAACCCAACATTGTGTAATTATAGCATGGGTTATTTTTCCCTATATGCATCACCTTGCACTTATCCACATTAAATTTCATCTGCCATTTGGATGCCCAATTTTCCAGTTTCACAAGGTCTTCCTGCAATTTATCACAATCTGCTTGTGATTTAACTACTCTGAACAATTTTGTGTCATCTGCAAATTTGATTATCTCACTCGTCGTATTTCTTTCCAGATCATTTATAAATATATTGAAAAGTAAGGGTCCCAATACAGATCCCTGAGGCACTCCACTGTCCACTCCCTTCCACTGAGAAAATTGCCCATTTAATCCTACTCTCTGTTTCCTGTCTTTTAGCCAGTTTGCAATCCACGAAAGGACATTGCCACCTATCCCATGACTTTTTACTTTTCCTAGAAGCCTCTCATGAGGAACTTTGTCAAACGCCTTCTGAAAATCCAAGCATACTGTATCTACCGGTTCACCTTTAGCCACATGTTTATTAACTCCTTCAAAAAATTGAAGCAGATTTGTGAGGCAAGACTTGCCCTGGGTAAAGCCATGCTGACTTTGTTCCATTAAACCATGTCTTTCTATCTGTTCTGTGATTTTGATGTTTAGAACACTTTCCACTATTTTTCCTGGCACTGAAGTCAGGCTAACCGGTCTGTAGTTTCCCGGATCGCCCCTGGAGCCCTTTTTAAATTTCATGTTAAAGTCCTGAAATGCCCATGTCTTTCCCAGGCCCATGTCCTTCCCAGGCCCCACAGACCACACCCCCACCCCACTCCTTTTTTCAATTTCCTATTTGGGCAAAAAAGGTAGATAAGTGTTTTCTCAGATGCCTTTTAAAATCTGCACGGTGTGCGCCGGCTTGATGTCTGCACGTATCTCCCGGCTTTGGTGTGTGCCGGGCTTTTAAACTTCATCAATTTTCAAAAATTATTTGAAAATGAATGCACATATGATGGCTTGTGCCAAAAGACCCGGCCATTGCTACAATACATGCTATTTAATAGTGAATAGTTTTATGTATTTATTTATTTTATTTATTTAACATGTTTTGTATCCCGTCATTCGGTTTTGCCATCATAATGGTTTACAGTAATTGCTGTAAGTATACTTAACACAGGTACATGGACTTTTGAAAATTATTTCAATATTATGTTATATTTATGTTTACATTTTCTCCACCTGGTTCAGCAATATTAATTCATTTTAATTCCTTGTCAAGTAGCAGGGATGACAACAAGGCCATATGTCACTTTTACAAGTTCCTTTTTTATATTAGTCTGTAAGATTGCTGAATGTTATATTTAAATTAAAAAAAAATCCACAAATGAGGGTAACATCACAAGTAACAATAACCAACCCACATCAAATGTTCTTGTTCTTTATTTCTTTTTTATATATATCTCATAACACCTGAAAAATCCCCCCAAAAAAGGAAGGTAATTAATTCATCAATTGTGATTGCAATCAAGAATCCCTTTTCACAAAAATTTTTTTCTTAAAAATGTTTATCACAAAAAAATGAATAGGAGGAAGGTGGTTGTTTCATAAATTTACCAAGGAGCCAACCAAGCAATCCTTGTTATAATTTTTAATCATGAACAGACAACCAACCTTCCACACCTAATATGTTTATTTAACAACAACAAAAATAATTTTTATTTCTTAAATATTTTTGTACTTTTTTATAATTATTGTAAAAAGTCAATCCTTGTCAAAAATGGAAACAGTTCGCCACAAAAAACTTCAAAACTGCTTTTTTAACCAGCCGCAAGTTAAGGAAGCAGTTTTTTGTTAAATAAACATATTAGGGGGCGGATTTTCAGAGCCCTGCTTGCGTAAATCCGCCCAAAACTGGGCGGATTTACGCGAGCAGGGCCCTGTGCGCCGGGAAGCCTATTTTACATAGGCCTCCCGGCGCGTGCAGAGCCCCGGGACTCGCGTAAGTCCCGGGGTTCTCCGTGGGGGGCGTGTCGGGGGGGCGGGCCCGGTCGTCGCGGCGTTTCGGGGGCATGTCGGCAGCGTTTTGGGGGCGGGTACGGGGGCGTGGCTACGGCCCGGGGCGGTCCGGGGGCGTGGCCACGCCCTCCGTACCCGCCCCCAGGTTGCGGCCCGGCGCGTAGGAGGCCCGCTCGCGCGCGGGGATTTACTTCTCCCTCCGGGAGGCGTAAATCCCCGGAGAAAGGTAAGGGGGGGGTGTAGACAGGGCCGGGCGGGTGGGTTAGGTAGAGGAAGGGAGGGGAAGGTGAGGGGAGGGCGTTAGAGGATTCCCTCCAAGGCCGCTCCGATTTCGGAGCGGCCTTGGAGGGAACGGGGGTAGGCTGCGCGGCTCGGCGCGCGCCGGCTATACAAAATCGATAGCCTTGCGCGCGCCGATCCAGGTTTTTAGCAGATACGCGCGGCTCCGCGCGTATCTACTAAAATCCAGCGTACTTTTGTTTGCGCCTGGAGCGCAAACAAAAGTAGGCTATTCGCGCGCCTTTTAAAATCCGCCCCTAGGTGTGGAAGGTTGGTAGTCTGTTCATGATTAAAAATTATAACGAGGATTGCCTGGATGGCTCCTTGGTAAATTTATGAAACAACCACTTTCCTCCTATTCAATTTTTTGTAATAAAATATTTTAAGAAAAATGTTTTTGTAAAAAGGGATTCTTGGTTGCAATCACAATTGATGAATTAATTACCTTCCTTTTTTGGGGGGATTTTTCAGGTTTGATGAGATATATATAAAAGAATGTTATATTTAGGCATTTATTAGGTTTTATTTGCATTAAGTTCTCTTAACACAGCTAAATGGTGTTGCACTGGAGGTGGACCCTTGGCCTGGTGCAGGATTGATACGGCCCTCTGGTCGGACCCAGAGAGCACCTGCCACCAGGAGGCGGAGCACACAAGAAGACAGAGGCTAACTGAAGCTTCACCAATAACAGTCCGGGGTTTCCGCAGGTTGAGCCCTTGGGTACCTGGACTGCCTGGACTTAGGTAGGCCTCTGGTGGTCTCCCAGAGAGGTAGCAAAGGGGTGTGCCCACCACGAGTAAGGGTGTGCGGCTGATGCAGAGTGGATGGACTAGACCTGAACTGGAAGCTCCGGAAACCTCAGGGAGGCAACAGTTCTGGAATGTTCTCTGGGCGAGATAGGCAGCGCCTGTGGGTCTAGCCAAGTGAAAGCCGCAGTTGGTTTCCAAGCAGGTTGGTCCAATGGTCACAGTAGGCCAGAAGAGAGTGTGCGAGAGAAGCGCAAGGGTCAGAGCCAGAGTATCTGTCCAGGAGAGGTCAGCCAAAGCAGGGGTCAATACCAGAATCAGTCGAGGCAAGTGGAGGTTAGTTCCAGGCGGCAGACAAGAGAATGGTCAGGCAGGCAGTGGTCGGTTCCTGGCAGCAGGCAAGAGAGTGGTCAGTTCCAGGTGGCAAGCAAGAGGATGGTCAGGCAGGCAGTGGTTGGTTCCGGTCGGCAGGCAGAGGTTAGTACCAAAGGTCAGTCCGGAGAGGTACTACCTGAGAAGAATACAGGAACACACAGAGCCACTGGGAACGGAGGACGCAAGAACATTAGACGCTGGAACAGGAGACACTGGAACACGAAGGCAAACTAGTACACCAACAGTGTCGACCCGATTGCCAAGGCGAGGTCCTGGGGACAGGACTTTGCCTTAAGTAGTGAGTCTAAGTGATGTCATCGGGAGGCGCTCCCACAGGTTTTCCTGCCTTGGGCCCTTTAAAGGGCTGCACGTCCGCCGCACATGCGCCTAGGGGCATAGCCGAGGATGCTGACGACGTGGACCCCCAACGGGAACTCCGTCATGAGGCCTGTGAGGAGGATGGTGAGCGGGGAGCCCGATGACACCGTGAACTGGCTGTGGCAGCATGGGAGGGGTGCCCAGAGCTGGTCGTCAGAAGCACGAGGTGAGCAGGTCCGGCTGCGATGCCAACGCGGCTGGGAAGCACAACAGTACCCCCCTTCTAGGCCTCCCCCTTACCGGTCTAGGTTTCTCTGGGTGGTCTCAATGGAATCCTAGAAGCAGGTCCTTAATAAAAATGTTGTGAGAGGGTTCCCAAGAGTTTTCTTCTGGGTTGAAACCCTCCCATGACAGGAGGTTCTCCCAATGGCCACGGCGCCATCGTACGTCAAGGACCTCCTTGACCTGCAGTGTGTTCTCAGGTTCTGCCATATGCTGAGTAGGAGGAGGAGGCCTTAGGGAAGGCCAGGACAGGACTAAGGGCTTAAGTAATGACACGAAGAACGTGTTGTGGATTCCCATGGAATTAGGGAGTTGTAGCTGGTAAGTGACAGCTCCAATGCATCAAAGAATAGGGACTGGTCCAATGAATCTGGGGGCCAGCCATTGAGATGGCAGCCATAGACGAATGTGTTTCGTACTTTCTGGCCAGGCCAGAACAGCAGGGCAGCCTGATGATGGACATCAGTAAAGCATTTGGCTCTCTCAGCTGCTTGGCTTAGTCTCTCTTTCACTTGATTCCAGAGTCTGCATATAGTCTGTGCTGTAGACTGAACTGCAGGTCAAGGTACACTGAGTGGAACTGGTAGCAGTAAGCGTGGTTGGCTGCCAAAGACCATCGTAAATGATGAGACATCAGTGGCAGAGGCAACATGAGTGTTATGGGATAGTTCTGCCTATGGAAGGAGGTCAGCCCAGTTATCTTGCTGGTTCTTGACATATGATCACAAGAATGTCTTTAAGGAACGATTTGTCCTCTCGACTTGGCCATTTACTTGCGGATGATAGGCTGAGGTAAAGTTTAATGTAATATTGAACTTTTACAAAGGGATCTCCAATATTTAGCAGCAAATTGAGGGCCCCAATCGGAGACGATTTCTTATTGTATTCCATGAAGAGTCTAGCTAGTTCAGGAGTTGAATGGAGACCAGGTAATGGGACAAAGTGGGCCATTTTTGAGAAGTGGTCAATAATGACCCAAATTACAGTGCAGGTCCACAATAAAATCAGTTGAGAGACTTGCCCATGGTTCGGTAGGCACAGGAAGAGGTTGGAGGAAGCCCCATGGGCGACAGTCAGTGGTTTCTGCTCCACGCAAACTGGACAGGAGTCCACGTATTTGCAGGAGACCTTAATCATAATAGGCCACCGATAGTGCCTTCGAAGCATCTCGAGAGTCCGGGCTCAGCAGGGGTGGCCAGCCAGCTTAGAGTCATGAGCCCAATGGAGCACACACTCACGGAGATGGCAGGGGACCACCGTCTTCCCGGCTGGGACCGTGGTGGTGACTGCAACTAATATGCAAGCTGGATCAATGATGTGCCTAGGAGTCTCGGGTGTATCCTCTGGCTCGACGGAGCAAGAGAGTGCATCTGCCCGGAGGTTCTTAGCAGCCGGGCAATAACGGAACTTGAAGTTGAAGCGTTCAAAGAACAGGGCCCAGCAGGCTTATGTTATTAAAGCTCTGTTGTTAAAGCTGGGAATTAGAAATCTGTTATTAGAGCTCTTTTAAAGCTGAGAGATAGCAATCAGTTATTAACGGAGTTGCTGGAGATAGCAATCTGTTATTATTTAGAATAGTTATGGGTGGATCCTTGGACCAGTGGCAGATGACCACGCCCTCAGGGGAGATCCCGAGAGAGACCACTTGTCAGGCTTAGTGTAGGAGACAGATACACACTAGTTCTTTTATTAGACAATATATTAAACGACCAGATGTGGCAGTAGTAAGCTGGAAGCGCCCGGCTGGGCTGTAGCCCCTCAGGTATTGGAACAGTGATCCCAAGGTGGCTGAGCTGTAGAAAAACTAAGAAAGTGAGTAGATAGGATATGCAGAGTTCTGGAACAAGTCCTTGATGATTAGACTCACACCATAGTCTCTTGAGGCAGCCCAGGAATTGGAATGCAGTAGGCCCTCGAGGAGCGAGTACCTGGTCCCAGGGAAAGCTCTGAGAGATAGATGGAAACTCACTAATTTTGTAAACAGCGATGACTTCCTAGCAGAAGTGGTATTCAGGAGCTGGTCTGGGATGTGGGCCCTCGAGGAGCGAGTACCACTTCTGGACTGCGACCTGAAAAGTAAAAGAGAGAGCAAGGCCCCCGAGGAGCGGGTACCTCTAGTGAAGTCCGAGGAGGCAGAGTAGCTAGGTTTGCGGAGAGCGAATCCCATCCGCAGAGACCTGGAGGAAGCAAACCCCTTGCTAACTCATCTTGTTAGTGAAAACTGAGACCTTAAATATCTAGAGCTGATGACATGATCTCCGGGGGACGCCCCTGAGGATCGCGCCAACGGCGGTACATCAGTTGGGCCGCGCGCGCGTGCGCCCTTAGGCATCTGGTCAACATGGCAGCTTGCAGCGTCGAGCCGGTCTGGGGACGCCGGAGGAGGACGGCCTGGAGACGCCGCAGCAGTTAGTCTTCCATCAACCCTGGAGGGAGTCTCCAACGAGGTAAGGTGGGCGGAGCAGAGACGTTGGACAGCGACGGACACAACAGCTTGTCTAGAGTTAAGAAACTGGGCCTCCTTTAGGTGTTCTATATTCTTGTGGTCAGTAAATATTGTGAATTTGTGTTGTGTGCCTTCCAGCCAGGGGCGCCATTCCTGGAGGGCTAATTTCACGGATAGGATTTCACGGTCCCCTATAGTATAATTTTGTTCAGAGGAGGAGAATTTATGTGAGTAGAAGGAGCATGGTACTAAAGTTCCTTTACTGGAGTATTGACTCAAGACCGCTCCTGCTCCGATGGCGGATGCGTCGACTTCGACAACGAAGGGGTGGTTAGGATCCAGATGACATAGACATGGACCGGTATAGAAGGCTTCCTTCAAGGAGTGGAATGCTGCCTAGAGTTTGGGACTCCACACTCGGAGGTCGCATCCCTTCCTAGTCATGGCGGTAAGTGGAGCGGCCAGAGAGGAGTAATTAGCAATTTGTTCCTTTCAGGAGTGGTGATGTCATCGGCCAGCACCTACTTTGTTGCTGGCCTTGGATTGGCTACTGAGTCAGCACAATGATACCATAGAGGTGGGGTGAAGCCAGCATAAGATTTCAATCCCGCCAGCTCTTCTTCATCCCCCTCTTTCACTGCCTACTATGGGTCCTGATGCTTTCCCTCACAAGCCTTCTGGCAGTTGCTGTAATGCCTATGTTAGTTGTAATATGAAGCATGATAATGATTTGCTACCCTTGTTGCACCGAAGTGGTCGAGCATTGCATTAAGGTAAGGGGGAATTAATGTAGGAGAGGTGCCTGAGGAGACCATGAAGGAGTGGGTGAGGTCATAGCTCTCTCACAAATTAACAGTATTCCAATAGGACAGATAGTGGGCCCTGGCTTGAGGCAGGAGAATCACCTGTAAGATTCTCTTTTCTACAACAGGAGGGAGAGGTAGGTAGGATTGATGTGTGAGGTCTTGCCTAGTGTGGCACCCTTTGGTTCAGCAAACACAATGATGCCTAACAGAGGTAGAGCCTTGGCAGACCAGCAGAAAGCAGTCATGGAGACAAATGAGGGCATCTCCTAGGTTTATGTAGATATATAATAGGCCCTCGCACCCAATTAGATTTCCTTATCAGGTATCCAATAAAAGGCTGTGGCATTAATATCCATTTGTCATATTCTACGGCTCGTTTATCTGTTATGTGGGTAGCAAGACTCGTAGCGGCTAAACAGGATGTTACAATTGCCCTGTTTGGTGGAGTTCGGTCAGAGGAGTGGAAGCATGTATGGCAATTGCATTTTCATATCATCGTATGTACTTTCTGATATAGGCTTTGTATCTAGTCACACCCACGTTATGAATGCTTCTTGACTTTTTAAATATAGCCCTCTCTGGTTTAACAGCCAGGAGAGCAGGGGCACACGAGGGTCCCGGGGCCAATCCTCTAATTTTATCTTACTCCGACACAATCCAAGGGCCCCTGGACAGGGTTTATTTCCCCTTTTTTTTTTTTAGGGGGGGATAACAGGTCTCTATCAGCCTTAAGGGATGTGAGTGCCACAAAAGACTGGAGGCTCAAACTGAGTATCCAAAATTATATCTTTACTGTCAGAGTTCTTAAATGCTAAAAATGGCACTTTCACAATTCTGGTCTTGATAAGATGAAATTTGCAGTTCTCCAATTTATCATGGCAAGCAAGCATCTCTCAGCATTAGGCAGGAAAACTCTCATTCTGTATGGTTTAGACAAGCAGAGTTCCCAGTCAAGCAGGGTGTCCTTAGATGGGATGGAAAACCCCTTCCATAAATACAGATTGGCAAAAAGAAACATAGAAACATAGAAATGATGGCAGAAAAAGACCAATCAGCCCATCTAGTCAGCCCAGCAAGCTCCCACACTTATTTTCCCATACTTATCTGTTTCATCAATCACCAAGTTCAGGGCCCTTGTTGGTAACTGTTTGATTCAAATTTCCTGCCATCCCCTGTCATTGATGCAGAGAGTAATGCTGGAGTTGCATCAAAGGTGAGCATAAGGCTTAATGGTTAAAGATAGTAACCGCCGCATCAGGCAAGTTACCCCGATGCTTGTTTACTCAGACTGCCCAGATCAATGCCTTGTTGGATGTTATCTGAATGTAAATCCTGTTTTCCACATTTCCCCTTGCCGTTGAAGCAGAGAGCAATGCTGTATATGCATTCAAAGTGATGTATCAGGCTTAATTGGTTTAGGGTAGTAACCGCCATAATAAGCAAGCTACCCCCACTCTTATTTGTTTACCCAGATTGTGAAGTTCAGTCCTTGGTTGTTATCTAAATGCAAATCCTCTCTTCCACATTTCCTATTGCGGTTGAAGCAGAGAGCAATGTTGGAGTTGCATTAACCATGCGAAGGCTTATTGAGTAAGGGTAGTAATCAGCAATCGTGACCCCTGGTTCTACTGATGTTTTTCCAATGTAAAAGGTTTGTTGTTGACCATGGATCATTAAAACCTTTCAAGTATCTGAAAGTCTGTATCATATCACCCCTGCTCCTGCTCTCCTCCAGGGTGTACATATTTAGGTTCTTCAATCTCTCCTCATAAGTCATTTTATGAAGACCATCCACCTTTTTGGTCTCCCTTCTCTGGACCGCCTCCATCCTGTCCCTGTCCCTTTGGAAATAGGGTCTCCAGAACTGAACACAGTACTCCAGATGAGGCCTCACCAAGGCCCTGTACAAGGGGATCATTACTTCCTTTCTCTTACTAGATATTCCTCTCTCTATGCAGCCCAGCATTCTTCTGGCTTTAGCTATCGCCTTGTCACATTGTTTCGCTTACTTTAGATCGTTAGACACTATCACCCCGAGGTCTCTCTCCTGTTCCGTGCACATCAGCTCTTCACCCCCCCATCAAATACAGTTCTTTCAGTTTTCTACATCCCATATGCATGACTCTGCACTTCTTGGCATTGAATCTCAGCTGCCATAACTTCGACCACTCTTCCAGCTTCCTTAAATCCCATCTCATTCTCTCCACTCCTTCCGGCATGTCCACTCTGTTGCATATCTTAGTGTCATCCACAAAAAGACAAACCTTACCTTCTATCCCATCCACAATGTCGCTCACAAAGATATTGAACAGGACCGGTCAGTCATTCTATGCACAGCATCTCCTAAGTGTCTCTCTACCAGGGTGAAGACTCCATTGGGTATCCTCAGAATAGAAATTTAGGTCTTACTCATAGTTCTCTTCTTCAATTGTCTCAATAGGATTTTTCTTAGGAAAAGTCCAGTAGCAGGGAACACAGTGTCTCAAAATTAATTAATGACTTTATTTATTTCACAGCATTTATATTCTGCACATTCCAATAGATCATGGCAGATTCCATAAGTGACATTCAAAAAAATTCAAATACAAATGATAAAACAATACAAAGGACTTATTCATAAGAATACATAAACAATAAAAAGCAACTTCTGCAAAATCAAAACTGCTGTAGAGATGGCACATTTATTACAAAAAGTATTAGCCTGATTATTCCCTCTTCAGGCAGAAATGGTGGCCAAAAACTTCTTCCTGGGAACTTAAGAAAAATCTTGATAGTAAAATAGTAATGATGTCAGAAAAAGACCAAATAGTCCAACCAGTCTGCCCAGTATGCTTCTTATGGTAGTATCTGCTGCACCATGCAGGTTATACCATGTTTCTCATAAGGGTAGCAACTGCCGCTCCGTGCAGTTATCTCCAAGCCTTATGATAATCCATAAACAATTTACTGCTAGCAACATTTTTACTGGGTGACAAATCTTCTTGAAAATTCAAACAGTGATGCTAAACATACTTTGCTTATGGATTTGACTGTAAAATCAGTCCTGTGCTTTACCTCGAGTAGCTAGGTGGGCCTCCTATAGAAGTATAAATACCTACCTAGTATGAGGGCCTTATAGCTAATCTCTCTCTCCCTCTCCCCCCCCCTGTGGTTATAGGTAGGAATTGCAACAATTGTGGTACTTACTGCAAAGTGTGAAAAAGTTATTGCAGTCTGCAGTAATACCTATGCGAAGTGCTAAGATAGCACACTTTGCAATAACCAGCCTATTACCATAAAACATACCCCTTTTCCTATCGCATGCGATATTTAGTGCATGTTGATAAATCCAGGCCTAAATCTAGTACCCTGAAATTTAATCACAACTCTTACATGGAAAATTTAACAGGAATGGGGCTCCCATTTGCAACACTCTGAACTTCAAAGAAGTAATTTTAACTCTTTCTATGAGTAACCTTAACCAAATTCAGAAACCCTTTAACTTAGGGGCTGATGCAATAATCTGCACTAACCATAGTCCTGTTTTTTATTACCATTGTAGAATGGATTTTTCAGTGCTAACATAACCCCAGAATGTAGCAAGGGGTTTAGTGACAAAAAATTTGGTAAAACAGAAGAAAAAAGCCATGGAAGGATTAGTACTTTTCCATCAATTTCCACGGTAACCAACTTATTAGCTATTACTGTAATGTATGGAGACATGTTTAAGGATAGACCCCGTAGTGCGGATTGTTTTACTGCAGGAAATTTGACTCTTCAGTAACAGCAAGAGTTAAGCTTTCAGCAGTAGAGCAAGCAGGTATGTGTCTTTGCTTAAAATAAAAGGCTAATCTGCGATGAATATGCCCCTTTCATTGGATTTGTTGGCCCGCAAAAATGAATGAGCGTATCCCATGAATCAAACATATGTCATTTGTTTCATGTGTTTCCATTTCCCATAGAAAAGCATTGGCTGCATTGTAAAGAATAGAGCCTGGCTGTCTAAGGCTCAGGCTGGTCAGGTGGGAGTCTCCATAACAACCAGCCCTTATTCCTCTGATTCATGTGTGAGGTCAGAGAATAACCTGGCTCAGTTGTCAAGGAAACAAGACTGACAATGTAAGGGAACATATTAGGGTGAAGCATTTTTCTAAATCAGAGAATCACTGCTTTGTCTGTTCAACTCTTTCAACCTGTATTTAAAACTTTCTTCCAAGCTGTTGAATTTAGCTCTGTATGTTACACTCAGTATTCATAACCAATAATACACTCTTGTTCAAGATTAGAAACATTCCATTCTTTTCTAAACCTGTTGGCTGCTGTTATGCTGTCATTTCCACTGACCAAAAAAGAAAGTTTGTGTTTTCCAGCCCCTTTTCCCCTTCTGGGGAAAGAAAAAGACAGTGGCTGGCTACAGTGATTTAATTTAATTTTAAACCTGATGCTATGAACCAGTACAGCCAGTAGTAGTGCCAGCACTAGTAGCAAGCCATGCTACAGTGCCCAAGATAGAGAGGATTTTTTTTAAATATCTGTGTTTGGGTCTGTGAATAAAAGAGAATGAGTCAGTATATCCACAAAGAATGCAGTCTATGCCAGTCACCACCACAGGTACAGCCAGCCACTTTGTGGATTAATTGTGCTACTGCATTTAGTTTACTAGTGTACAGCTGTACTACATACTCACACACATATAGCATTATAAAGAACATAAGAACATAATGCTTGCCATATTGGATCAGACCAAGGGGCATCAAAGCCATCAAGGGTCCATCAAGCCCCTCTTTCCAACAGTGGCCAAGCCAGGTCACAAGTACTTGGCAGGATCCCAAGGGGTAGAAGGATTCCAAGCTGCTTCTCACAAGAAATAGCAGTGGATTTCTGCATCTCTCCCTTAATAATTAATGGACTTTTCTCCAGGAATTTGGGCAAACCTTTTTTAAATGCAGCTACACTAATTAGAGATGTGCATTTGTTTTACATGAATTAGATAATTTCAATGAAATTGTCTAATTTGTCCTGTTTCGGGAGTGCCCCGAAACGAACAATAATTTGCCAAAATCCCAGAAAAATTAGAATGTTGTGTTGAGTCCATCAAGCTGGGTAGAGATCATTGCACAAATCTCATCTTTGGGTGAGTTTCCTCACTCCGAAGGTCATCAAATCTTCACAAGAGAGCACTGTTCTGTTCATACATCTCACTTTGAATGTCAAACTGGCCCCTAACCCCTACACTAATACATACACCTCACCTCGAGTGACTAGGTAGGCCTCATTATAGAGGGATAAATACCTATCTAGTATGAGGGTATTATGGCTAGTCTTTCTCTCTCTCTCTCTCCCCTCAGCAGTTGTAGAAGGGCCCTGATAGCTAGGCTGTATCTCCAGCAGCTTAAAAGTACAAAAAACAGATTTGCGAAAACATCGCATAGTGCAATAAAGCCTTATCACACAGCTTTACACAAATGAAAAAGGTATAGTTAAAATACACATTAAAGCTGTGCGATGTGGCTTTGCAAATTATGAAGCTAGTCCACTTGGCCACAAATCCTGCCCCAAACTCCTCCCCTTTTTCTAATTTACATCTCACTATGCGTTATGGTGTTTTCGCATGGTTAAAGGCATTTTTTTCATGCGAAAACATTTTAACGCATGCGAAAACACCATATAGCAAATGAGCCCCACAGATTGGAGATCCAGCCATTCAGAAGTTAAAATCGCTATCCTGGAAAGGGAGGTTATGCTACAGAACCATTCCAGAAACAGTTTCAGCATGGCACCCTACAGCCCAGAAAAAGTCCATGGAGCTTTTTTCATCACCTAAAGGGTGCTGGATGGAAGTGGTTACAGCCAGAGGCAAAACAAGACTTAAAGTATCTAATAAGGTTCTTCCTGAATAGGCTGGACCAATCCATGTGGAATTGGGAGTATCGACAGCCAGAGCTTACCCTGGAGAGAACGTTGGACATAGTATACACCTTTCCTCAGACTCAGTTGATGACAGAATTAGTACAGAAACTAGAAAGATAACCCACACAGGATTCCCAATGTGGAAGTGAGAGTGCAAACCCCAGCAATGGTCCATAGAGCAGAATGGCTCTGGTTCCATGCTTCAGTCACAGACCCCTGTTTAATTAGTCTGTTTTAATTGTTTGAAGAGAGGTCATTTAGCCAAAGACTGTCACTACGAGGGTGCATACCTATATCAGCCTGGTGACACATCCAGCACCACAGTCTAAAGTTCGCACTGGCAAGGTAAAACCTCAAAGTGGGGATGACCACCGGGGCTGAGAATAAATGAAGTTCCCAAGGTACCTACTCAACCTAGTAACAAGGGTACAAAGATTTCCTCCTTTTACTCACTGTGTGCAGGGAATGGGCATAAGGAAGAGTTGTGCCCTTATGGCAAAGAAAGAAGCAACAAATCCTTGATAGGAAACATTGAAGTTAAAATGGAATAGGTCCCATACACATGCTTCATTGTGGAGGAAAAGTACACATTGTTAAAGACTGCCTCTGGTTAGAAGATGATGAATTGAGAGGGGGCGCTCTAGCGTGGAGACCAAGATGGCCGCTTGATTGCTTTGCTCCGGGAGACACCGCTAGTTTTTGAAGGGAATTGTTTCTTTTTGTGACCTTACCGGGACCCAGGCTGGAACATTGATAGTTTAAGATGTCTGCATCTAAACCGGGCAAAATCGAGGCGGCGTTTGCTGCGGCATCAGGTACCAAACGTTCTAAGACAGATCCGCTTTCGCCCGACAAGGCCGCGCCTGTAAAAAACATGGCGTCCGCTGAACTAGTTCTCGCTGAACTCAAAGCGTTGAAAGACATGCTGCAAACTAATGTCGACAATACTATTGCAATTCGCATGGACTTACACTCTCTCTCCTCCCGATTTGACCAACTTTCCCACCGGTTGGATGACGCTGAATCGCAAATTTCATCTCTGCTAGTGACCACTGCGTCACTCCCCTCTGTGGGGAAGGACATGGAAAGTTTACGCCGGGATTTGGAGGATCTTTCTAATCACAATAGAAGAAACAATGTTTGACTGCTGGGGCTCCCAGAGGGGACAGAAGGTACTGATATGATAACCTTTCTTACCCGTTTAATTCCAGATATCTTACATCTGAATTTTTCGCCTCCGCTTGAAATTGAATGGGCGCATCGGGTTCCCTCCCGACCACTCCGGGCCCCGGCCCCTCCCCGGCCTATTGTTTTCAAGCTCCTCCGATACCCACAAGCGCTCCAGATTTTCGCTGCTGCGAAATCGAAATCGCCCCTTCAGTTTCAGGGGGCCAATCTACTGTTTGTGCCAGACCTCGCAAAAACAACTGCAGCTAAACGGAAGGCATTCTTGGCTATGCGTCCCCGTCTTCATGCAATTGGAGCCAAATTTGGCCTTCTCTACCCGGCTATGATGCGCGTCACTTGCCATAACCAAACCAAGCAATTTCATAACCCTGCGGACTTGGAAGAATTTCTTCGAACAATCAACCATCCTTCTGGAATGATCACCTGATATCATCCGCCTGGTATCCAGGTTTTTGTTTTTTCAGGACTGTTTTGCTGCTTCCCGAATAGAGCACTTCTCATTTTCTGGTCTCCCGGATGCTCTCTAGCGGTCTCTGGCCCCACTTGAGGCCCTTTACTCTATATGGGCGGCGAGCATCTGTTGGTGTTTGCCAGCTGTTTTCGATTGCATTCTCTCCTTTCCACAACGGCTGCTGATATTAGCACCAGGACACAATTATTTTTTCTCCTTCATATTCTACCTGCCATTCTTTTCTCTTTTTCTACCCAGCATCCATGGTATTCTACTAGTTTTTTCACAGTACTGCCTCCATTTGACAATGCGATGTCTATGCTCCAGCACCTGATATTGTTTCCCTTTCCATGGCGTCCTCCATAAACTCCATTCAGATGGTTTCGCTCAATGTCAATGGGTTTACACATCCCATCAAACGGAAAAATTTTTTAACCTACCTCCAATCATTACAGTCTGATATTGCTCTTGTTCAAGAGACTCATTTAACAGCTGCGGAATCCCTCAAGCTCAAACAGCAATGGGTCGGCCAAGTCTACTTCAGCCCAGCGCATAAGAAGAAACGTGGTACAGCTATATTAATCCACAAGCGTTTGGATATTTCCATCTCGTCGCAAGTTATGGATCCTGAGGGTCATTGGAATCTTATTCAGTTCACTTTCCAAGGGGGATCCTACATCATTCTCAATGTCTATGCGCCAAATGCAGATGACTCTGTTTTTTTTCAGGAGTTATTTGCCAGATTACTCACGTTGCCCCCTTCTATGATAATCATTGGTGGTGACTTCAACCAACCATTAGATCCCCTTCTAGATAAAAAAACTGAGGTACGTTACACCACCTCCAAGGCGACTAAGACTTTGAATCACCTCATGTCCCAAATGGGCCTGCTTGATCCATGGCGTTTACAACATCCTATCGCAAAGGATTTCACTTTCTACTCAGCGCCCCATGATTCCTACTCAAGGATTGACTTTTTTCTAGTTTCCAACACTCTAAGCCAGTACATCCAATCATCCAAAATCTCCTATCCTGATCTCCGACCATGCTGCAGTGCTTTTTCAGTTCCAACTTGTTGCTCCTATTCCGATAGATAGGCAATGGAGATTCAATGCTTCCTTGCTCTCAGAACCGGAATTTTTGACACTGGTTTCCGAGAAAACGACACAATTTTTTTCAGATAACCTTGGTTCTGTCTCCTCTCAAACTCTCTTATGGGAAGCATATAAGGCTACTATTAGAGGAGAAATCATAAGTTATGCTGCACACAGACGCCGACTTCAAAGACAAGCTCTCCAGGAACTCCAAGACCGCACTGCGGATCTAGAACAAATCCACATTGCCTCACCTACGGCGTGCACACTTGCGCAGCTTCAAACCGCTAGATATGAATATAATCGTCTATTAAGCTCACAGGTCCAATTGCACTTATTCCATTCCAAGGCTCATTACTATTCGGAAGGCAACAAATGTGGTAGGCTACTTGCCTCGTACCTCAAGAAAAAATCTGAACGTTCTCGAGTTGTTGAGCTGGTTAATGCACAGGGCGTCCCTTCTACACTTGATAAGGATATACTCCGATCTTTTAGTGACTTCTACGCTCACCTGTATCAGTCTGAAGTACACCCCTCTCCAGATGACTTTCATTCCTTTTTTGCTGGCTTGTCGATTCCTCACCTAACTGAAGATCAGCGTCACCTCTTGGACTCCCCCTTCTCTCTTGAGGAAATATCTTCTGCAACCATGTCTCTCTCTCTGAATAAAGCTCCGGGCCCGGACGGCTTCAGCACAGACTTTTATCATGCGTTTAAGAAACTTTTATCTCCACACTTGCTCGACCTCTTCGACTCCTTCACTTCGTCAGCTTCAGCTTCCACTAACTTTACCGATGCTAGAATTGTGGTGATTCCAAAGCCAGGTCGAGACCCGACCCTACCTGCAAATTATCGCCCTATTTCACTCCTCAATGTGGATTACAAAATTTTTACTAAATTATTAGCTACCCGCTTATTCAAAGTCTTGGGATCTCTCATTCACATGGATCAATCTGGCTTTATTAAACATCGCCTGATTTCTAATAATACTCGAATGTTTTTCCATATTCAAGAATCGCTTTTCCCCACTGTTGAACCAGCTGTTGCTGTTTCACTGGATGCTGAAAAAGCTTTTGATCGTATAGAATGGCCTTTCCTTTTTGAAACAATGGCTTGATTCGGATTTGGTTCTAAATTTGTTGATTGGATTAAATTAATTTACTCCTCCCCTACAGCATCCTTGTTTGTTAATTCGCAGATCTCCCCACCTTTTCCCTTGCATAGAGGGACTAGACAAGGGTGCCCGATTTCGCCCTTACTATTCGATCTGGCTTTGGAACCCTTACTTATTGCTGTTCGTCAATCCAAGTCCATTACTGGAGTTCATATCGACTCTGCTGAATATAAATTGTCTGCCTATGCGGACGATGTATTACTCTTTCTCACTAATCCTGACCAATCCCTCACTCAATTGTTTACCCTCATTGCGGCTTACTCTGCAATTTCTGGTTATAAAGTGAGCTGGAGCAAAACTGAATTTCTCCCTTTAAATAACTTCTCTCACACACTGGATTTTTCCTCTTTTTGTATCCAAAAAGCTAAGAAGGGATTAAAATATCTTGGTATTAAGTTTTTCTCTGATCCTCTGGAAACAATTCAGAGAAGTGAGGAAGCCACCCTTCACCAGGTGAAAGACACTGTTCTTAAATGGTCTCCATTGCACCTCACATGGTGGGGCAGATTGGACACCATCAAGATGGTTTTGGCTCCAAAAATTACCTTTGTATTGTCTATGATTCCGATTTTTTTTTCTACTGATTTTTACCGTACCATTGATCGCCTCTTGCTCGCATTTCTTTGGAACAAGAAGGCCTCGAGAATAGCTCTGCAGAAACTTAAGGCAGACAAAGCTAGTGGGGGAGTTAATTTTCCTGATTTTCGAACATACCACTTGTCATTTGTTCTCCAACAGGGCTCTCATTTGTTAAGATACTCGGAACCCTCGACTCATACTCCTAGCTGGCTCCCTATTGAGCTCTCCCTTATTCACCCTTCCCCTCCTTCCGCATTCCCTGGTATGATCCTCTCTCCCCGCCAAAAGCGGAGTGGGATATTAACAACTTTGCACAGAGCGCTACAGGAATTTGACTCTTCCTGTCCCCAAGGCCACCTACCTGGTCCAATTCTTGTTTTCTCCCATCTGGGGCAATTTTAAAATCAAAATAGATGGCCACCCTCCTCACTGGCCTATATGGCAATCTCGAGGGCTTTGGTTTCTCTCCTCCATTATCTCGGGAGGGCGTATTGTTCCATTCTCCTCGCTCCAACTGTCACACCACCTCCCTTCTACCCAACTCTTTGCTTGGCTCCAACTCCGGGAGGCGCTTAAAGCTCTTGACCTCTCGGAATTGCTTTTAGGACAGGTACCCAGTCTAGTCTCTCTCTTTGATGAACAGGGATCTAAAGGCCATCTTGCCTCTAAAATTTATAAGGTGCTTAGAGGCTTTGCGGCGCCATCTCTCACCTCAGCTTTGGCAACAGTATGGTCCATGGACCTTCAAATTGAACCTTCTGTGGGGGCATGGAAATATCTTTGGTCCTCCTCCATCCATGTTTCTTTATCTACCAGCCTCTCCCAAACTTCCTTTTTCATAATGCACAGAGCTCTCTGGACCCCGTGGAAGTTGCATAGAGCCAAACTTCTCCCGTCCCATCGATGCTGGTCCTGTAATAATGACAAGGCCACTCTAGAACAACATGCTCTTTCCTGTCCGATATTAGCTACTTTTGGATGCATGTTTGGGCAAAAATTTCATCTCTCCTCCTCCTTTCGCTACCAATTTCCTACACCATGATAATTTTAAAGGGTGCACATCCTGCTTTAGATCTATCCATATCCCATAGGAGACTGCTAGACTTTTTACTCCTTGTTGCCTTGCACAATATTACCTCTAATTGGAAGCGGAGTGACTTACTCTCAGAATCCCTCTGGTGGAACACGGTCTGCCTGTTTAGTAAATACGAACGGGCGATGGCTATCAAACATAATCGCTTAGCCAAGTGGGATTTAATGTGGAAACCCCTTGACAATCACACTATCTAAAATGTATTGTAGTGTCAGTTCTGCTTTGTCTCTTTGGCGGCAGCAGCCTTGGATGTTGTACTTTTTCCTTTTCTGTCTTATCTGGCTCCTATGTCTTTCTCTCTTTACCCTCCCTCCCTTTCCTCCTCTCTTCCTCTTTCCCTCTTCTTCTCTCTTCCCCCCCCCCTTCTTTTCTTACTCTCTACTTCCCTGGTTTCTTTCTCCTTATTCTTTAGTCCTTCTTTCTTTCTATATTTCTTCCTTCCTTTGCAATTTAGTTGTGTTCGTATCACATTGGTGAATATTGTCAGCTGGAATTCATATTAACGATGTACTTGCCTTAATCATGTTTGTGATGTTAGATGTTTCTCAGACTTGTTAACTTTGTACTTGCCTGTTACGGTTGTATCAATACTTTTCTTTTGTCAATAAAAAGATTACAACTAAAAAAAAAAAAAAAAGAAGATGATGAATTGAAGCACAAATGGGCACACACTCTAGCGAAGCTTCAGAGCTGTAACTTCATGGATATTCCTCATATGGAACTTAAGGACTGTGATCTCAGTTGTCCTGGAAGAGATCCCTACCTAAGCTCTGGTAGATACAAGGTGCAGGAAGACTGATCAATAAGGAGTTAGCCCAGGGAATGTATATTGATTACAAGAAGAAAGTCTCACTCACCTGTATTCATGATGATCAGAGGCAGTATCCAACTCAGGCTGTACTAATGACTTTGATGGGGCAAGCCTATATGGAATTGGGAATACTTCCTGAACTTCCTTACCCTGTTCTGAGATGTGATTATCCCCAGTTTGAGACTCTGTGGGTTCACCTTATGGCCCTTTGGCCAGCCCAAACTTCACTGAGACATCTCCCGTGGAAACAACTGCATGGGAATTTGCAAATATATACTGCACAGAGATGAAGATAGTCAGACCACAGAGACAGCACCAGAGAAGGGAATCCAAGAGCTCCCAGGGTCTAAAGATTGGCCAGAACTTAACTGTTTGAACTGTACATGGTGACATGCATTAAAGGGAGCCATGGGTAGTCCATAAACCCCCAATTCATTCCCCAAAAAGTGTGGGACAGGGTAACCCTGGAAAAGATAAACAAGCCCCACTCAAAAGTAGTTCCCTGGAGTTGGGTTGGAGACATGTTGGAGGGGTGTTGGAGGGGGAAGTACACTCAGACCTAGGGGACCCTACACTGACTCTACACTTCATGAGGAAAGGAAATGGTCAGGGTGGGATGCTGAATGAGGAAAGGAAATGGTCAGAGGAATGCTGAATTACTTTCCAGTGAGTTAACTTGGGTGGAAGGTGATGCTCAAATTAACGAGTTCAAACTGAAGAGGAGGAGAATACATCAGACCCTCATTAAAATTCCAGGACCAAGAATATAGCCTAGTCCACCTTAAGGCAGTCACAGGGGAATCTTAGTTGGCAGGGCTTTTCCGCTAGGGAGAGAGATAAAACACCATGGCCCAGATGCCCTAGATGAGAGTGGAAGAAAACCAGAATTTTGCTGAAATTATGTATATGTAAACTGCTACATTTCTATTGCCAGCACGTCTGAGGTAAAAAAAAAATAAATTGGTTGTTTAATTTGCCTGTAAATATTTGTCTGTTGAGGAATAGCCAAAGTCCTGCTTACTCTGTCCTCTGGCAAGCTAAAGACCACTCATACTATGTTCCAGTGGTCTTCATCTGATTTTTATGTTAATCTGTTTGCTTTTTCTTTTTGGAAATATTGCTATGAACTTCTTGATCAAAGGATTGAGAAATTTACCTTGCCTTCTAACAGGTATCAAAATATATAGATTTTTCTAGTCATTCATCTACTTTTCACTTGTAATATGTTATGTTATGCCTGGACATATCCATTCAGAGTGGACTGAAAAATGGAACATTAAAAGCAGGCAAATCATTGTCCAGGTTCATGGGCTTCAACTGTTAATAATGAGGTGTTTTAAAAACAATAATTGCCAAAACATTGAAACTGAGTTTACTTTTAATCCCATCTTCTAATAATGACCAGAAATGGATGGGAGGGTCACTTTTGTTTTGTAGTTAGCTGCCATTGTCTTTAGTTTGTTGATTCTAGCTATTAGAAGTGAAGATCTCATAATAATTCAGAGTGCCCCAGGCATGGTTGCTTAATTATTTAGTAGCATGGACATATTAAGGATACTAGGAATCTGATTTTTAATTCTTCATAAAGGTTTAACAGATTTAAATAATCAAAACCTCTGACTGAAGTTTATTCTGAAGATGTATGAACATTTTTTTTTCCAGGAAAAGGTGAGCATGGTAAGCCATATCCTCTCTTAGAAGAAGACCACGATGATACTGCCTATAGGGAGAATGGCTTCAACATCTTTGTGAGCAACAACATCGCTCTAGATCGATCACTGCCAGACATTCGACACCCTAAGTAAGTTAATATAACTTGATTAGCAGGGTTTTTTTTTTTCCCCAAGTGCTTCAATTACTGAATCTTTTGCAAAATAACAAAGATCAATGGAAAGTTATACTACTAGTAACATTGGTCCATAAAGAAAAAAATATTCCTGAAGTCAGTATAGATGCACCGTAGCTATAGTCAGATCATAGATTTTGAAGAAACTTCAAATTTAGATTTAGACAGGAATATCAAACATTGGGAAACTTTTATAATAAAGGGGGAGGAGTTAAGATGGCAGCCTGATCACAAGCTTGTTCGTTCCCCCAGTGTTGCTTCTACAATTTTACCTCTAATTTTTGTTTATCATACCTTCCAAACGGATATGTTCATTGCCAGAACATATCCGTCTGACAGCTAGCCGTATAGAATTTAAGAAACTACTAAAAACTTATCTTTTTACTCAAGCATACAATATATACTAAGCCTACTACATTACATGTCCCTGGTATTTTATGCTTATTTTATGCTTTAATGTGTTTGTACATGATTTTATTTTTTGATTTGTTGTTAATGTAATTTTAGTGTAATATTACTTGTGTATGTACTAATATGTAAACCGCCTAGACGGATAGTTCCCTACCCATTGTGCGGTATATAAGAACTGTAAATAAATAAATAAATAAATAAATAAAGGAGTGGGGAAGCGTGGCACACTCAAGATACACAACGCGCTACCCTGAGGAGCAGGGAGCGTGGCTCAGTTCACAAGCACAAGCAATGGCCTGCAGAGCATGGTACACCAGCGCTAAGTCTCCACGAAGCAGAGTAGTGAGGCAATGGCCCGCAGGACGGGGTATACCTACTTTGGGTCTCCATGAAGCAGAGTCATAATGCAAAAGTCTGCAGAGTGGGGTACACTACGTTTAGTCTCCACGAGGTAGAGTAGAACAGCAATGGCCCGCAGAGCGGGGTACACCAATGTTGTCTCCACGAGTAGAGTAGTTCCAGGAGCAACCCCGAGAAGCGGGGGAGCTGGTAGACAGCGTCCGAGGCGCAGGGCCCTCCCAGGAGCGGATAGCCAGAGACAGGAGCAGGGCCTCCGAGGAGCGGGTACCCGAGAGTGTCTCACACCAGGAGAAGCAGGAAACAGGAACCAGCATCCGTAGAGAGATCAGCAGGATTCAGCAAGGAAGGAACTCGTTGCCAAGTCGATTAGAGCCAAGCCCCAAGGGTGCTTAAGAGTCCAGGGCTAGTGATGTCAACCAGAGGAGATGCCCATGAGGTTCCCGCCCTGGTGTCCTCAAAGGAGGGCCATGGAGCGCGCGCCTAGGAAGGCCCAGGAGAGACATGGCAGTCGGCGGCATCCTCGCTGCCCTGGGGGAGTTCTGGAACGGAGCTGTGTGTGTCGGAAGCAGCTAGCCACAGCCGTGAGTCTTCCCAAAGGAGAGAGGGTTTGCAGCACACGAAGTGAGTAATAGTGGTCGCAGCCATCTGCGGCCGATGGTCATAACAGTACCCCCTCTCTTATGGCCCCCCCGAGGGTTTGGGTTTCCTAGGATGTGAGGCGTGGAACTGCCTGATTAGATCCTTGTCAAGGATGTTGATGGCAGGCTCCTAGCTGTTTTCTTCAAGCCCAAAGCCCTCCCACAAGAGGAGATAGTCCCACCTCTTTCTACACTTTCTGTTGTCCAAGACGTCTTGCACTTGATAGGTATCGTCCACCTCTGATGACATTGGTTTGGGCTCACGTGCTTTTTTTGAGAAGTCGGACACTACCAGAAGTTTCAGTAGCGAGATATGGAAAGCATCATGCATTTTAAGAGATGAAGGCAGTCGAAGGCTGTAGGTAACTGGACCCAGCCGGTGAAGTATGGGAAAAGGCCCAATGTATCTGGGGGTGAAGTGGGCTGAAGGCAGTTTAAGATGAAGAAAGAGAGTGCTGAGCCACACTTTTCCTGGGTTAAATTGCTGAGCTTCTCAATGATGGGCATCGTACAACTTTTTGGATCTTTGGGCAGCTTGCTGAAGGAGTTGTTTAGTGCTGTCCCAGAGTTGATGCAACTCCTGTGTGGTAGCCTGCGCCACTGGGGATGGCACTGAAAGTGAGAGCAGGAGAGGAGGCAGCAGCTGGCATCCGTAGTCCACCTGGAAGGGTGATGACCTGGCGGATGCGGACTGGTGTGAGTTCAGAGCAAACTCTGCCCATGGCAGAAGTTCGGACCAATCATTCTGCTGTGAATTTACATAGGCTCGAAGAAACTGTTTTAAGGTCCTCTTTGTTCTGACTAACCATTGGCTTGGGGATAGTAAACCGAAGTGAGATCCAATGCGATGTCAAACTTTTTGCTGAGGGATTTCCAAAACCAGGCAGTGAATTGTACTCCCTGATCAGAGAGACTATGTCTAGGAATACTGTGGAGGCGGAATATGTGGTGGTTGAACGTATTTGCTAGCTCCGGAGCTGAGGGAAGGCCAGGTAGCACCACAAAGTGAGCTATTTTCGAAAATCGGTCCACAGTGACCCAAATTGTATTATTGCCACTTGAAGGAGGAAGGTCCACAATGAAATCTGTGGCTATGTGCATTCACGGCTCACTGGGCGCGGGAGGGGAAGTGGTTGCAGGAGACCCCAAGGATGACCCACTGGAGGCTTATGACGAGTGCAAGTAGGCAAGACTCAACATAGGCTTGTGTGTCCTTCATGGTGGGCCACCAATAGAACTGTTGGAGAGTGGAAAAGGTTCTAAACTGTCCCGTGTGGCCTGCAGTTAAGGAGTCATGAGCCCAGCAGAGTATCTTTCGTCGGAGTTGTTGGGCAACTACCATTTTCCCAGGCATGGCAGCAAGGAGGCGTGGCATAAAGGAGGACTTTAGCTGGATCAATAATGTGCCGTGGAACATCGGGAACATCTTCAGTGACAAAAGACCAGGAGAGTGCGTCGGCAAGGCAGTTTTTATTGGCTGGATGGTATTGTAAAAGGAAATTAAATCGAGTAAAAAAAAGGGCCCAAAGGGCCTGTCGATGATTTAGGCGTTGAGCATGGTGCAAATACTCAAGGTTCTTGTGGTCGGTGCATACTGTAATCTGATATTGCGCTCCCTTGAGCCAGAGATGCCACTCCTTGAAAGCCTGTTTAATTGCCAACAACTCCTTATCCCCGATTGCATAATTACATTCCACTGGAGAAAAGTATTTAGAGAAGAATGAGCAAGGGTATAAGGAATGGGTGGCTGAATACTGGATGAGTACGGCTCTTTCGCCAACATCAGAGGTGTCAACTTTGACGATGGAGTGCCGTCGGGGGTCTGGATGGCACAGGCATGGTTCCTGAAGGAAGGCGGCCTTGAGGTCCTGGAAGGCAGTCATAGCCTCGGATGACCACTGAGACAAATTTGCCCCCTTGCGAATCATGGCCGTGAGTGGGGCGGTCAGTGTAGAATAGTGATGAATAAATGATCTGTAGTAATTGGTGAAGCCAAGAAATCTCTGAAGGCCTTGAGGCTTGTGGGTTCAGGCCAATCGCAGTTACTTTTGGATTTTTGAGGATCCATCTGAAAACCTTGGCTAGAGACCACATAGCCCAGGAAGGAAACAGACTCTTGTTCAAAAGAACACTTCTCCAATTTGGCATACAACTGGTTGTCCTGCAAACACTGAAGAACACTGCAGACGTCTTGATGATGGCTCTGAAGATCTTGAGAAAAAAACAAGATGTCATGCAGGTATACTAAGATGCATCGGTAGAGCATGTCTCTGAAGATCTCATTCATCATATTCTAAAAAAATGCAGGAGCGTTACAAAGGATGAACGGCATCACCAGGTATTCAAAGTGGTCATCATGCGTATTAAACGTGGTTTTCCATTCATCTCCCTGGTGAATTCAGACCAAGTTGTAGGCCCCTCTAAGGTCTAATTTGGTGAATATTTTAGCACCCTGAACTCTGTCGAAGAGTTCTGAAATTAAAGGTAGAGGGTAGCGATCCTTCAAACTAATCTTGTTTAAGCCACGGTAGTTGATGCACAGCCAGAGGGAACCGTCTTTATTCCCCACGAAGAAAAAGGCCACTCCAGCGGAGGACTTGGAGGGCCAGATGAAGCCCTTGGCTAAATTTTCACAAATATATTCCGACATGGCTTGTGTTTCAGTCAAGGATAATGGGTAAATCCAACCCTGAAGAGGTTCTGCGTTGGGCATGAAATTTATTGCACAGTCAAAGGAGCGATGTGGGGGTAGGGTGTCCGCGTCAGTTTTGGAGAAGATGTCTATGTATGAAGAATTCTGCAGTGGAAGCAGAAGTGGTTAGGAAAGGCACAGGTGATATGGCCTCCAAGCATTTGTCGTGGCAGGAGCTACCACCATCAAGATAATTGTAATGTGACCCTGTCAAACTACGGGGTATGCAGCTTTAACCATGGCAGTCCCAGAACCATGGGGTGTATAGCTTTATCCAGCATGAGAAATGATATGGTCTCTACATGTAGAGAGCCGGTACGGAGCTGGATAGGGGCCGTGGAGTGAGTAACCTCACCTGGTAGAGATTCACATGAATGGAGGAGAGTATTAAGGGCACTGGGGAATGGATGATGGGTGTTCAGAAATGTTCAATAAGTTGCCTCAGAATAAAATTCCCGCCAGCCCCAGAGTCCACCAAAGCCAGTGTGTGAAACTCTTGAGCATCTAGTTTGATGGAAACTGGCAAGGTTAATGGAGGAGAGGGTGAAGTCAAGCCTAGGTGCAGTCCTCTGGTAGAACCTAGGCCTGGGAGTTTCCCAGACAGACGGAGCATGAAGCTATGGCATGTCCGGGTTGACCACAATACAAGCAGAGACCTGATTGTTGGCGGCGGTGTTTTTCTTTCGGAGAAAGCCTACTTCGACCCATCTGCATTGGCTCTTCCACTTCTTTATTCTGAGTGGTATTGGGCTTGGGAGAGTGCATATGTCGAATTTGGGGTGAGCTCGGCACTATCCTTCTGGACACTCTAGCCTCTTGAGTATGTTCTCGAAGGCGGCGATCGATGCGACCGGCAAGGTCTATCAAGGAATTCAGGGATTCAGGACGTTCCCGGGCCGCTAGCACGTCTTTGATCCATGAGCTTAGGCCTTCGAGGAAGATAGTCTGCAGGCAGTCTGAATTCCAGTGAATTCAGACGAAAGGGTCCTGAACTCAATGATGTAGATGGTCAAAGACCTGGAGCCTCATTGGAGATGTGGAAGACCCAGATATGGTTCTTCGACCAGTATCATCAAAGACAGAGTGAAATAAAGCGAGAAAGCCAGGCAGATCACGAAGAAACCATGTCAGCTCGCTCCCAGAGTGGTGACGCCAAGGCCAAGGCTTTACTGTCCAGGAGTGACTGGATGTAATTCATCTTGGTGATCACATCTGGGAAGTATACTGGTTGTAGGCAAAAGTGCATATTATACTGATTAAGGGAAACCCCTGCACATAAGGTCCTGAGAACCGTGGGTGTGCCGGCAAGGGCACAGTAGGCTGGAGGATCGGAGTGTGCGTAGCAGGATTAGGTTTGGCAGACGTCGAGGCGGAGTCCAACTGAGTACTCAAGTTATCTATGGCTGCTGCCAGAGTTTCCAAGAATTTTTGTTGTTCAGAAATTTGTTGCGCCAGGCCTGGAGAGCCGAGACCACTGCTGGGTCTATGGACTTGGCAATCTGTTAGGATTCGTGGGTTAGTGGGCCCTTGGCCCGAGGTGAGAGATGGTACCACCCACGGGGAGGAGCCCCACTGAGCCTCACTGTCGGGAGGCGAGGTCTGCAGCAATAGGAGAAACAGCCTAGAGAGTACAGAGAGAGCAGGAGACTGGGGTGTGGATACGATTGCCAGAATAGCTCCTCCTAGTGGTGAAGTGTTGAACAGACCCTGAGGAGCGGGGAATGCAGGCAGGGTATGGAGGAGTGCTGAGGGGGGCGGAACCACAGAGAGAGTCAGCACGGGAAGAATGATGTAGGCTTTCCCGAGGAGCGGGGAAACCCAGGGGTTTCTGGCAGTGCGAGAGGACACTTCCCTGAGGAGCAGGGGAATGTGGTACAGTCTCAGAGATAAAGCTGGACACCACCCCGAGGAGTGGGGAGTGAGGTGTACTCACAGGAATGCTCAAGGCACTGCCCCGAAGAGTGGGGAAGCACGGCACAGTCAAGGTACACAACGTACTACCCCAAGGAGCGGGGGGGCGTGGTTCAGTTCAAAAGCATAGGCAATGGCCCGCAGAGCAGGGTGTACCAGCGCTAAGTCTCCAGAAGCAGAGTAGTGAGGCAATGGCCCACAGGGCGGGGTACACCTACATTGGATTTCCACGAGTAGAGTAGTTCCGGGAGCAACCCCGAGAAGCGGGGGAGCTGGTAGACAATGTCCGAGGAGCAGGGCCCTCTGAGGAGCAGATAGCCAGAGACAGGAGCAGGGCCCCCGAGGAGCGGGTACCCAAGAGTGTTTCACGTGAGGAGGAGCAGGAACCAGCGTCCATAGCGAGATCAGCAAGATTCAGCAAGGAAGGAACTTGTTGCCAAGTCGATTAGAGCCAGGCCCCGATGGTGCTTAAGAGTCCAGGGCTAGTGATGTCATCAAAAGGAGATGATCCTGAGGTTCCAACCCTGGCGTCCTTAAAGGAGGATCATGGAGCACGCGCGTGTGCCTAGGAAGGCCCGGGAGAGACATGGTGGTCTTCAGCATCCTCGCCGCCCTGGGGAGCTCTGGAACGGAGCTGTGTGTGTCAGAAGTGGCTAGCCACAGCCGTGAGTGTTCCCAAAGAAGGACAGCAGCACATGAAGTGAGAAATTGCGGTCGCAGCCGTCTGCAACCAACGGTCATAACAAAAATCCTTTTTGGCATCTAACACTAATAGTAGGGACTTAATGTTTTCCTCCTGTGCTGACCATATTATGTTAAGAATCCTTCTTATGTTATCAGAAATTTGACTCCTGATTATGAATCCCAATTGATCTTCATGGATTAAATGGGGCATCACTTTAGCTAAGCTATCTGCTAGAAATTTTGCTAATAATTTAACATCAATATTTAGTACAGATATCAGACAGTTAGATTTTCAGATAGTATTATTTCTGCCTGCTTTGTGAAGCAGTTTCATGGAAGGTGGTAGCACTCTCCCTTTGAGCAGATAATTAAACATTTTCCTTAATGGGGGGGACGTCTAGATTTGCATATTTTTTTGTAAAACTTTAAATGTGAATTTTGAAAGCCCAACATGCACATCAGTCAGGTGATGCGGAAATACATTGGGATGGCCTGCACCAAGCGTATTTTAAAAGCCACCCAGATACTCGCGAATCTCCAGCTGTGTGCAGAAATGAAGTTTCCAAAACGGGCAAGGAATGGTCATGGTCTGGGTGGAGCATGAGCAGGACATGGGCGTTCTGGGGTTTTAATCTGAAATGTATACATAAAACATGATCCGGCACGTGCTAGGATTCCCTGCTATGTAACTTTACTTTTGCTATAGATGACATGCAAGTGATAAAACAAAACAACCTATTCTGATCAACAGGGTTTTAAGGGTCGGGGCTAATAGTGGAGAAGGAAATATATTAAATCAGGGGGGTTTACAAGACCTATTCCTTAACTGGTTAAGCTGGGAACAAATTAGGAAAACTAGCAATGGCTTTGGTGCATGTCCCAATTAAAATGCCCCCCCCCCCTTTAGCGGTAGAAGCAAGATATGCGTGCATAGGCACGTGGCCACTTAAAATTGAGCGCACATGTCATTTGGAGTGATGAAAGGTAAAAGAAGAGTAGATTTGCACCATTTACTCTTTATCTAACTTGATTGCAGCTAGGTAGAGAGTACACAAAGCTAGGTAGAGAGATCATGGTATAAATCTACTGTTCTTTTAACTGTCTTCACTAAATCTTCACTGATGGTAACTGTGCTGTTCGTGCATATGACTGTGCAAGTAAAACTGTCCCCAAAAACCCACCCCACAAACCTTAACATGAGTTCATAATGCCCCCTCTTACAGTGGTATAAAAAGTTAAATTACTAGTGACCCTTCACAGAAGCTCTCTCTCTTTCTCTCCTCCCTCCTCCTCCAACCAGCATTGCAATAAATACTGTTTTGGCCATTAACACAGGCATAATGCAGAGAAAAAAGGTGTAGTTATTTCTGGCATTAAAACCTGTGTTTCTGTGCATTACTTTATCACATACTACGTTAACTAAACCTCATTTCCATTTACTCTGCCCAAACTCCTCCCACATGAACACTATTTTTAAATTTGCATATGCATTTCACAATGTGCTTTTCGTCACGTGCATTAGTAACGCCCTAACACATTTTGATAAATGACCCTCTAAGTTTACAATAGATTTCTTTCTTTGCCATGCCCTCTCTGTTATGGTTTTGAGGTGTTGGAGTGGATTCTTGGGTACTGCGGTGATGGCCACTCCCACGGGGAGGAGCCCCATGAGGAACCACAGTACTAGGCTAGACTCTATACATGCAGACACAGAGAATTTGTATTTATTATACAGCTTGGTGGTACTGCCCAGGAAGCGGCAGCAGTGAGGTAACCCAGTAGAAGTAGTCCAGGGGTCCTCAGCAGAGGAGACCAGTCCCACATTCGAGTTGATGGTTGGCAGCGCAGGGTAGTAGAGGAATTCCTGGATGTAGACTCCCAGCACTGAAGCTGAAGGTGAGACTGATTGACAAGGTTAGTTACTCACTGAAGTAGATAGCTGTATTGATGAAGATCCTGGCAGGCAGTAGTAGTTGAATTGTAGGCACCAAGGTAGGGAGAGCAGGCCCCCGAGGAGCATGTACCCGATATCCCAGATAGGTACCTGAAAGAAAGCATAAGGGCACCCGAGGAGCGGGTACCCAAGTTAGTGATGAATTACCCCGAAGGGCAGAGAGAGCTTCCAGTGGCAGCAAGGAAGCTGCCGCTGGAGCAGAGCAGCTTAGACCAGAGGCATTCCAATCCTATCTCGATCCTTGCTAACTCAGTTTGTTAGCAAACGAAGAGCAGGCTAAATACCAGGATGTCATGATGTCATTCAAAGGGGATGCCCCTGAGGTTCCCGCCATAATGTGGATAAAGATGTGGGTGGCATGCATGCACGCACACTAGGAGGCCCTCAGGAGAAACATGGCAAACACCATCGCCGTTGCCATTCCGGGGACACCGGAGAGAGCGGCATGAAGACATGGCAGCAGCCATCTTCCCAAGGCTCGAGGAGAGAGAAGGAAGAAAGGTGAGGCACAGAGGTCGAAGCCATCTGAGACTGATGGATGCAACAGTACCCCCTTCAAAGGGCCCCCTCCAGACCCTCTACCTGGTCTTGGTTTTTGAGGATGCGTTCGACGAAATTGACGAAGCATCTCTTTGTCCATGATATTAGCCAAAGGTTCCCAAGAGTTTTCTTCAGGTCGTATCCCTCCCATGACAGGAGGTATTCCCAAACTCTGCCTCTCTTTCTTACATCAAGGATGTCATCAACCATGTGCTCAATGTCTTCTTCTGCATCAACAGGAGTAGGTTCAGGTGTCTTGGTGGAAATCTCACTAAGAACAAGTGGTTTCAGCAGCGAAACATGGAATGCATTATGAATTTTCATAGCTGGAGGACGTTTTCAGACTATAGGTGAGTGAGCCCAATCGTCGGAGAATAGGAAAGGGTCCGACAAAGCGTGGAGCAAATTGAGCAGATGGAAGCTTGAGTCTCAGATGTTTGGTAGACAGCCAGACTTTGTCACCAGGCTGGAATTCAGGAGCCTTGCTACGTGTTATGAATCGGCTTCTGTGGAAGGGAAGAGTTAGCAATCTGTTATGCTTTGGCTCCTGAGGAAGGGAGGAGTTAGTAAACTGTTATGATCTACGCCTCAAGAAGGGAAGAGTTAGCAATCTGTAATGAATCTGCTCCTGTGGAAGGAGGAGGTAGCAATCTGATATGCTCAGCTCCTGTAGAGGGAGTAGTAAACAATCTGTTAGGGTTTAGACTGCGGAGTAGCAATCTGTTATGAATCTGTTGCTGAAGACTCCTGATGGGGAAGGAGTAGCAATCTGTTACCAGCGGAGTGCTTGGAGAGGGCACTCAGCTGTAGAGGAATGTAGATAGGTGGATCCTTGGGCCGATGGCTGATGACTGCACCCCCAGGAGGATATCCTGAGAGGGACCACCAGGTAGGCTTGAGTATGGAGACAGACACAGATAATTCTTTTATTAGACAGGTTAGTAAAACCACCAGAGGTGGCAGTAGTGAGCTGATATGCCCGGCAGGACTGAAGTCCCTCAGGTACTGGAACAGCAATCCCAGGGTTGCTGAGCTGTAGAGAAACTATAGATAGTGAGTAGACAGGGTATGCTGTGTTCATAGCTAGAACTAGATGACAAAACTCACATAAGGTCTTGAGGAAGCTCAGTAGCTGGAAAGAGATAGGCCCTCGAGGAGCGAGTACCTGGTTCCAGGGAAAGCTCAGAGAGCGATGGTAACTCACAAATGTCTGTATCTGTGATAGCTTCCAGGCAGTAGAGAATCTTCAGAGTGTTCAGGAACATGGGCCCTCGAGGAGCGAGTACCAGTTCCTATCTGCAATCTGAAATAAAGAAAAGAGAGCGAGGCCCCCGAGGAGCAGGTACCCCTGGTAAGTTCGAGGAGGTAGAGTAGCTTGGGAGTAAAGCTGAAGCAATTCCCCATTGCTAACTCGATTCGTTAGTGAATACTGAGACCTTTTATATTGGAAGCGGATGACGTCATCTCAGGGGGATGCCCCCGAGGTACGCGCCCTTGCTGGAACCACAATCGGAGCGTGCGCCCTACGTCATCAGGAACATGGCGGATCTGCAGCATCGTGCCGGTTTGTGGATGCCGGAGGGAGACGGCAAGAAGACACTGTGGCTGCTAACCGTCTATCAGACCTGGAGGGAGTCGCCACAGAGGTAAAGAGGGTGGAGTGAGGGCATCGAGCAGCAATGGATGCAACACTATGGTGAGCATCATAGGCTTTCTTTGCTCTTTGTCCATAGCTGCTGTATATCTTTGGCAGTAGATTGAGCTGCCGGGGATGACACAGAAAGTGGAAGTGGTAAAGGTGGTAAGGGTTGTCGTCCGTAGAACACTTCAAAAGGTGTAGATCCAGTAGATGATGCTGTTTTGCGAATTGATGGCGAATTCAGCCCAGGGCAACAATTCAGCCCAGTCATTCTGTTGTGAACCAACATAGGCGTGGAGGAACTGTTTGAGAGTTCTGTTCATTCTCTCAGTTTGGCCATTCAACTGAGGATGGTACGCAGAGGTGAAGTCAAGTGTGATGTTGAATTTCTTACACAAGGCTTTCCAGAACTTTGCTGTAAATTGAGCTCCTCTGTCAGAAACATTGTGTTTAGGCATGCCATGTAGGCGAAAGATGTGACTGATGAATAGCTTAGCAAGTTCCATGGCTAAAGGCAAGCCAGGGAAAACCATGAAGTGAGTCATCTTCGAAAATCGATCCACTGTAACCTATATGGTATTGTTACCTCCAGAAAGTGGCAAGTCCTCCACAAAATCTGTTGCAATGTGGGTCCAAGGCTCATCTGGTGCTGGCAAGGTTTGAAGCAGGCCCCAAGGATGTTCAGGCGGAGGTTTCTGTCTGGCACAGTTAGAACAGGAGGCTACATACACAAGAGTGTCTCTTTCATGGTGGGCCACCAATAGTACTTTTGTAGCTTAGCCAGTGTTCTTCATTAACCAGGGTGGCCGGCCAGTTTTGAATCATGAGGCCATGTTAGAAATGTCTTTCCTAGATTGCAGGGTACAATGGTCTTACCCAGGGTACCAGATGTGTAGCTATGAGAATAACTCTCTTCGGTTGATGATATCCTGGAGTTCATCAGGTACATCTTCAGAGAGAAAAGAGCGAGATAATGCATCTGCTCTAACATTCTTATCACCTGGGCGATATTTCAGCACAAATTCAAATCTGTTGAAGAACAGGGACCACCTTGCCTGTCTATGGTTGAGGCGTTGAGCATGACGGAGGTACTCCAGATTTTTGTGATCAGTGTAAACAGTGATCTGATGTGCACCTTCAAGCCAGGGGTGCCATTCTTCAAATGCCATTTTTATTGCCAGCAGTTCTTTATCCCCAATGCCATAGTTCTACTCCGCTGGTGAGAAGCATTGGGAAAAGAAAGAACATGGGTGCAAGAGTCACTGGTCTGGCTTACCATGGCTCCTACACCTACATCCGAGGCATCAACTTCCACAATGAAGGGTCGTGTAGGGACCGTATGGCGGAGAAATGGTTTGCTTGAGAAAGCGTCTTTTAACTTCTGAAATGCTGTCACAGCTTCTGTAAACCAAGTGGCAACGTTGGCTCCCTTCTTAGTCATCGCTGTTAATGGAACAGTCAATGAAGAATAATCTTTGATGAAGGTCCTGTAGTAGTTGGTAAATCCCCAAAATTGTCTTAGAGCTTTTAGGGCAGTGGGTTGTGTCCATTTTTGAATACTCTCAGGCTTCTGAGGGTCCATCTGGTAACCTTTGTTTGAGACAATGTACCCTAAGAAGGGCACGGATTCCTTGTGGAATTCTCATTAGTCAACTTGGCGTACAAGCGGTTCTCGCGAAGTCTCTGCAGAACTCTTTTGACTTCTTCTTGATGGGATTGGAAGTCCTGGGAAAATATCAAGATGTTGTCTTAGACAACGATACATTGGTAGAGTAGATCACGCAGAATATCGTTCATCATGTTTTGGAAGACAGCCGGGGCATTGCACAAACCGAAGGGCATCACCAGGTATTCAAAGTGCCTATCCCGGGTATTAAAAGCCGTCTTCCATTCATCGCCAGAGTGGATGCGTACTAAATTATACGCTCCTTTGAGGTCAAGCTTGGAGAATATCTTGGCTCCCTGTAACCTGTCAAATAGCTCTGAGATGAGTGGTAAGGGGTAGCAGTCCTATAAGGTAATCTCATTCAGACCTCTATAATCAATGCATGGACATAATGTTCCATCCTTCTTCCCCACGAAGAAGAAGCCTGTGCCAGCAGGAGACTTGGAAGGTCTTATGAAGCCTTTCTGGAGATTCTCCTGGATGTACTCTGGCATCACTTTATTCTCTACTACGGAGAGAGGGTAAACCCATCCTTTGGGTGGTTCCTTATTAGGCTTCTAATTAATTGCGCAGTCGTATGATCTGTGTGGAGGCAATACATCAGCGGTTTCTTTTGAGAATACATCTTGGAAAGATGCATATTGAGGCGGCAACCCAGGCAACAACGGGGTAGTTGGCATGCATAGTATTGGAGAGACTTCCATTAAGCATTTGCCTTGACAATCTGGACCCCAACGTGAAGGCTCCAAAGTGGCCCAGTTGAATTGTGGCATTTGTTTCTACAGCCACGGTAGCCCAAGTACCAAAGGGTGCATGGCCTTCTCTAGCACAAAGAAGGAAATAGTCTCTGTATGAAGAGCACCGGTACGTAAGCTCACTGGTTCTGTAAGCAGGGTTACCTCACTCAGTAAGAGCTCTCCATGCTAGAGGACAAAAGTAGTGGAGACGTCATGGTAGTGGTGGGGATCCGCAAATGTTCCACTAGATGTTTCAAAATGAAATTTCCCCCTGCCCAGAATCCACTAAGGCAAGGGTCTGGTATTCTAGAGGTCCGCAGATTAAAGATACTGGAAGAGAGAGTGGAGAAGAGGGTACAGTTAGACCTAAGAAGAATCCTCCCGCAGGACTTAGGTCTGCCAGTTTCCCAGACATATAGGGCAAGTTTGTACAGCAGGACCAGCTTGTCCACAATACAAGCATAGTCCCAACCTCTTTTGAGTTCATCTCTCTTTAGAAGTCAAATGACTGTGGCCCAATTGCATTGGTTCTTCTTCACAGCAACAGGACCTGGGGGTATAGGCCTGGGTACAGACTTGACTCAAGTCTCTCCCTGAAGTGGTCTTCTGGGGCTCTTGACCTCCTGAACCTTGTCACGAAGTTGGCGATCAATCCTTGTTGCCAACTTCATCAGTTCTGCTAAGGTTTCAGGCATCTCTCGAGCCACCATCTTTCAACCGGGAGTTCAGGCCTTCAAAGAAGAGGGCTTTCAGGCACCTAGGGTCCCAATATAATTCAGAAGCCAACGTCTTGAATTCAATGGCGAAGTAAAAGTTTATTACCTTGTTTAGATGAACCAAAGCTGATCCTGCTGTTGAGAACCGGGCAGGGTCATCAAATACTGATTTGAACAGTTCAAGGAACCTGGCAAGATCATTCAGGATAGGGTCATTGCGCTCCCACAGCGGTGAGGCCCAAGCCAGCGCTCTTCCTTCCAGATACGAAAGGATATAGGTGGTCTTGGCATACACTGTAGGAAAATGGTTAGGTTGCAGAGAAAAGTGAATGCAACATTGATTGATAAATCCTCTACATTTCCAAACTTCACCGAAGAAGCGTGTTAGAGCAGATAGAGGCACTGTAGTCTTCACCATCATTTCTGGCGGTGTAACATCTTTACCTGCAGTAGTCTGTGTATTCATGTGTGCGTGTAACTGGTTAAAGACAACAGTCAAGTTATCCAACGAATTCTGTTTGGAGATTTGCTGGTCCAGGCCCAGAATGGCCTGCAAGGCAGTGAGCTGAGCTGAATCCATGGAGTTAGCAATCTGTTATGGTTTTGAGGTGTTGGAGTGGATGCTTGGGTACTGCAGTGATGTGGGAGGAGCCCCGTGAGGAACCGCAGTACTAGGCTAGACTCTATACATGCAGACACAGAGAATTTGTATTTATTATATAGCTTGGTGGTTCTGCCCAGGGAGCGGCAGCAGTGAGGTAATCCAGTAGAAGTAGTCCAGGGGTCCTCAGCAGAGGAGACCAGTCCCACATTCGAGTAGATGGTTGGCAGCGAAGGGTAGTAGATGTAGTCCCGGATGTAGACTCCCATCGCTGAAGCTGAAGGTGAGACAGACTGACAAGGTTAGTTACTCACTGAAGTAGATAGCTGTATTGATGAAGATCCTGGCAGGCAGAAGTAGTTGAATTGTAGGCACCAAGGTAGGGAGAGCAGACCCTCGAGGAGCAAGTACTCAATATCCCAGATAGGTACCTGAAAGAAAGCATAAGGCCCCTAAGGAGCAGGTACCCAGGTTAGTGATGAATTACCCTGAAGGGCAGAGAGAGCTTCCAGCGGCAGCAAGGAAGCTGCAGAGCAGCTTAGACCAGAGGCATTCCAATCCTATCTTGATGCTTGCTAATTCAGTTTGTTAACAAGCGAAGGGCAGGCTAAATAACAGGATGTTGTGACGTCACTTGAAGGGGACGCCCCCGAGGTTCCCGCCATGAAGTGGATAAAGAAATGGGTGGCGTGCGCGCGCGTACCCTGGAGGCCCTCAGGAGAAACATGACGAACATGGTCTCCGTTCCGGGGATGCCGGAGAGAGCAGCATGAAGATGCGGCAGCAGCCATCTTCCCAAGGCTTGAAGAGAGAGAAGGAAGAAAGGTGAGGCACAGAGGTCGAAGCCATCTGAAACTGATGGACGCAACACTCTCTTTTCTTCTCTACATTTTTAAAAAACTTTTAAGGGCTTCATTATACCATGGCACTGAATTATTACGATATTCTTCAGAGGAGCTAACTTATCAATAATACTGGTATTAATATTGTTCTACAATAGCATCATCACAGCTCACAACATCAATATTTTGAAATTTCTCAGTAAATTCATTTTTTTAAATCTTCGCTATCAATGTTCCCTTTTTTCAGTTTGGCAAGTTCCCGTTACACTCTGGGATAAAGTGGCTCTAAAACTATCTTTAAAAGAAATCAGGTTGTGGTCTGACCATGGAACACTTATGCAGCAAATGGAATTATTATTAATAGGGGTATAGGCTTGATTTGAAAAAAAACAAATCAGGCATATGTTCTGCTCTATGAGTAGGGCCAGAAATCACTTGAGAAAGGCCTAAAGCTATCATAGAATCTAAAAACATCTCACAAATGAGATAAGAGGAATCTTATCAGCATGAAGGTTAAAGTCTCCTACTATAATTGTTTTATTAATGTTCAAGGAACTACTTAGTACTTCTTAAAGCCTCAATTAACAAAGATATATTATGATTAAGAAGCCTGGGGGGGTGGCCAATAGACTAACAAAGATTGAGAACATCCGAAGTTAATACCAAAATCTCGAGATTTAGCAAAGAAAGTTTAAACGAGCTCTTAACTATAACCATAAGACCACCCACAAATCTTCCAGTCCGATGCTTAGAGAAAACAATATATTCAGTTGAAAACAGCTGATTCACTATTGCCTGATCAGAATATGTTAACCAGGTTTTAGTGAGGCAAATACAATAAAAATTATCTGATGAAACAAGGTCTGAAATTACAAGGAGTTTTTTTGAAATAGCTTGAACATTCATTAAAATGAAAGATAGGATAGAGGGAAGCTTTTCAAAGGTCATCAACTTCATTGGTCTCAAATAAGAAGGTCTTCTATATTGAGACCATAGCAAACTGGTCAAGAGACCTCCATATCTACCCTGATCTAATATGGTCATGATAGGCTCGGCGGCGCGCGCAAGTCCCGGGACGAGTGTAAGACCCGTGGCTTTCCTAGGGGGGCATGTCGGGGGCGTCTCATGGCCGGCGCATCATCAGGGGTGTTCCGGGGCGTGGCCACAGCCTCCAGACCAGCCCCCGGACCGGAACATGGCGCGCTGGCAGCCAGCCGGAGCGCGCCATGTTCTGCCATGTTCCGGTAGGGGGGAATTAGTTAGGGCCTCGGAGGGAACGGAGGATGGCTGTGCAGCTCGGCATGTGCAGACTGTCGATTTTGCGCAGCCTTGTGCGCGCCGACCCTGTATTTTATAACATGCGCGCGGCAGCGCACGCATGTTATAAAATCGAGAGTAGATTTGTTCACGCCGGGTTGCGCAAACAAATCTACTCCCGCGCGCACCTTTTAAAATCTACCCCAATGTGAGCATCAACATTAAAAAAAAAATCTCCATAGTAGACAGCACTGAAAAATAATGTTGCGGTACAGAATTTGCAATAGAAACTAAATCTACCCAAAAATTAAAAAAGAAAAAAATAACATATGCTCACCAAGGAGCACATGAAGGGTTGCACAAAGGGGCAGGCTCCTTTGTTTTGCTCCTTCATGTGTGTGACAGAGGTGCGCTCATCAACAGCGCATGCGCCTCCGGCATTGCGGGTTTCCCTGATATGCTCACGCCACTAGATGATCTCACAAGGGAGGTGGAACTGTTGGTCCCAGGAGCTGGCATCTCAGTGCACAGAGGGAAGGAGCAAGCAGCAATATTTCCCTTCGGTGGAAATCAGGCAATGCAGAAATATGTCCCTCAATGGAAACAAGCAACAGCTACTCCAGACTAGGGATGTGAATCGTGTCCTCGATCGTCTTAACGATCGATTTCGGCTGGGAGGGGGAGGGAATCGTATTGTTGCCGTTTGGGGGGGTAAAATATCGTGAAAAATCGTGAAAAATCTAAAAATCTAAAAATCGCAAAACCGGCACATTAAAACCCCCTAAAACCCACCCCCGACCCTTTAAATTAAATCCCCCACCCCCCCGAACCCCCCCCCCAAATGAGTTAAATAACCTGCGGGTCCAGCGGCGGTCCGGAACGGCAGCGGTCCGGAACGGGCTCCTGCTCCTGAATCTTGTTGTCTTCAGCCGGCGCCATTTTCCAAAATGGCGCCGAAAAATGGCGGCGGCCATAGACGAACACGATTGGATGGCAGGAGGTCCTTCCGGACCCCCGCTGGACTTTTGGCAAGTCTCGTGGGGGTCAGGAGGCCCCCCACAAGCTGGCCAAAAGTTCCTGGAGGTCCAGCGGGGGTCAGGGAGCGATTTCCCGCCGCGAATCGTTTTCGTACGGAAAATGGCGCCGGCAGGAGATCGACTGCAGGAGGTTGTTCAGCGAGGCGAACCCTCGCTGAACGACCTCCTGCAGTCGATCTCCTGCCGGCGCCATTTTCCGTACAAAAACGATTCGCGGCGGGAAATCGCTCCCTGACCCCCGCTGGACCTCCAGGAACTTTTGGCCAGCTTGTGGGGGGCCTCCTGACCCCCACGAGACTTGCCAAAAGTCCAGCGGGGGTCCGGAAGGACCTCCTGCCGTCCAATCGTGTTCGTCTATGGCCGCCGCCATTTTTCGGCGCCATTTTGGAAAATGGCGCCGGCTGAAGACAACAAGATTCAGGAGCAGGAGCCCGTTCCGGACCGCTGCCGTTCCGGACCGCCGCTGGACCCGCAGGTTATTTAACTCATTTGGGGGGGGGGTTCGGGAGGGTGGGGGATTTAATTTAAAGGGTCGGGGGTGGGTTTTAGGGGGTTTTAGTGTGCCGGCTCACGATTCTAACGATTTATAACGATAAATCGTTAGAATCTCTATTGTATTGTGTTCCATAACGGTTTAAGACGATATTAAAATTATCGGACGATAATTTTAATCGTCCTAAAATGATTCACATCCCTACTCCAGACTTGGCAAAAACAGGCAGGCAAGTAGCAGCAGATTTCTTTCTATCAGTCTATACCTGCTGTCACCTGAAGAAAGAGGTTTTGGTTCTCATCACTGCTGGTGCTTTCTCTCGAGTCACTTCTGCTTCCATCGCAGTTAATTTCAGACTGGCACTTTGGAAAGCAGTAACAGCCTCCTGTTTGTTTTTGGCTTTATGTAGTCCCCCAAATAGTAAACAGAATCCCAGCGGGTAACGCACATTCTTACTGCCCAACTTTGTTGTCACTTCTTTCATATCTCTCCATTTTTGTAAGGTGGTAGATGCCAAATTATTATAAAATTCCAGTTTGTGTTCTTCTCATCTGAAGAAGCCCTGCTCTTTGAGCTTAGCCATTATTTTTTCCTGGAATGGGAATTCCTTAAAACAGGCCACAATGTCCCTGGGGAGGTTACTGCATTGCATCCCCAAAGATCTATGAGCTGTATCAATGCCTATCACAGATGATTCCCCAGGGTCATCTTCCACCCCCTGTAACAAAGCTTTATTGATGTTTAATACTGCTAGGCCGACATCCTCAAAGTCATTAATCTCTGGGAGGCCTCTTATTCTTATATTAATCCTTGATGACCTATTTTCATAATCCTCCAGTTTGTCTTATACCTCACATTGCTTGTCTTCCACTGCTGTGATGCTACTTTTGCAACTGCGATTAGCTCATCATGGTCCTTGATTCTGTGCTCAAATTCATCCAGCTTTCCCCCAATGTCTGACACTTCTCCACTTCTCCCTGAAGCTCCAAAATTGTCTCCATTATCCCTCCTTTCACAGCCATGAAGTCCTTATTCATCTCTCAACACCGTATTTTGAAGTCATTCCAAGTCAATGCTTTATTGCTCCAGGCTGAATTATGTTCCACCATGCTTTCAGCATCTTATTCATGATTGACTGGAGGCTTGTTCACATGCTTTTGACTGATGCAGTTTGGTTCAAAAAATCTTTTGGTTTTGTTGGTTTTTCATCTGATTCCTATGTTCTAAGTTCTTTACTGCCTGTAACGAGTGGGCAAGGGGCAGTTTATCATTGGTGGGAAGGTGTCGGATGCTAAATTGTGGAGTCTCTGACCAGAGTTCTTGGGCTAGTCAGCCATCTCCATTGATGATGTCAATTCCTCTTGGACTAGCTTTTTACATTTATTAGCTTGTAGTGGATGGGAGGAGGTTGGCATTTGAACCATGGACCAACAGAGATTTGGCGCACAGGGGTAGAAGGGGGTTTTAACCAGATCTTGCAGCTTCTTTAAATAAAGGTAGCATCAAGATCATGAGCCACCACCACACATTGACACAGCTGGGAATATACATAATATTTTTCACAAAAGTTTAATAGAGAGCTCATTAGCATCTCTTCAGACTTTAGTGGAATCAGACTGCTAATCCACAAAAAATTCCATAGGTTAATATATTGACCCCTATATGTGCATTTAAAATGGCCAACACAGATTCATTCAAATGATAGGAAAAGATAGATGGACCTGTCAGAACCAGAAGACACAGATTAAAACTGATCAAAGATAAATTTACTTTAAAAATACATCATCTTTCCATCGATTCTTTCCTTATCTCTTTACATCCTCCTTCCAAGATGGTACATGTGAGGGACTCAAGTACTCTCGACAGTCAAGGGTGCTGGAGGAAGTCTCTACCAAGACATGGCCTCAGAACAATTCCTTTGACTGGCAAAGGTTACTACAGCAGTGGCATCCATTTTACCTCCTTTCCCAGGATTTAGTGTGTCATCGCTCATGTGTGCTTCATGATAGTTGACTCAGTTAAACATTGAACCCAAATCCTCTGTACCACAGCACACAGTTTTACAGCTTGAGTTAGAGGATCAACCGTAGATACACATTTTTACAGTTTGAGTATAATAAGATTTTAGATTAGTCCATAGCCACACCTAATTTAAGCATCTTCCACAGAAGTACTTTGAACTCCTGAGGACCAATCTACATTTTCTGGGGTAGGATTACAGGTCTGGGCCTGCTCACTCAGCTTCCCTTCCTTATAGCCACCAGCTGCCTCAGAGGCAATGTTCCTGTTTTTAACCACAGCAGTCCGCCATTTTGAAGCTAGTTCAAGTTCTTTTGTTTTGCAGAAATTAATGACATAGTGACTTCATTTCATATGAAAACTAAATAATTGACAAATGAAATAAATATATTAGTTTCTTGTAAAGACTTGACTGTACTAATCTGAGCAAAGTCAGCCTGAGAAAGAATATATACTGGTGATGTTGACAGTTCTGAGCCATGTCATGTTTATTTTTGACTTGCTAAAAAAAAAACAAAAAACAAGGATTACTTACATGAAAGAACATTTGTTTGACATATCCCATTGCAGGTCTGAACAGATTTAATATGGAAAACTAGTCAATTTTCTTTAAAACTGTGTTAACTGTTTTGTTTATGCTTTGCGGCCAACCAAATTATCCCCAGGTCATCTGAAATTATCTACAGTAATTCCCACTAGCTGAGAACATTTCCAGTTAGATGAAATTTTAACATATAATTTCACAGCATCAAAGTTATATCATGCAGCATTGTTGGCATGATAAATATTGTTCAGTGAATAAGCTCCCCCGAATCTCTTAATTTGCGTTCATGTGGAAAAGAGTGCAGCTGGAAATAGGGCAGAAAATCATTAGAAACAAGAGAAGATGAAATGAAATTTTCCTTATTGTTTTCTCATTATATTTGCTTGCAATTTCTTTCCCACCCACTGATAGCAGCAAGGTCAATACATTTCCTAGGGCTGCTCCACAGGCAATATAGTGCCAGTATAGGTATCTGAGTCAATTCAGCAATCAGTGCTTTTTCATTTCTTGGAAAATGAGCAATAACTCTTATGAAAATTACATTCCTTGGAAGGCCAATACACTCTTTCCCCAGCATGATTTCATACATGGAAGCTGGATGAAAGAAATGAAGGTCAAACAAGTTGAAACTGATGACTTTTTGTTGTACTAATACTACATTTGTGATTATCTTTCAATAGCTATGCTTTCTTCATCGAGTTTTTGCATTGACTTAATGACTCACAAATGTATTTTTAGGCCCCAAACCCTATCACCTACAAATTATTTGTTGACCTTTATTTCTGTGCATCCAACTGGACTAACAAGCAACCAACCAACTTCATTGAAATATGGAAGAGAATGTTGAAATGGAAATGCTGCTTCATGGCTGGTTACACCAAAAAAGGTAATGAGAGAGGATTGCTTGTGAAAACAATTAGAAAACCACAAATCGATCTGCCTTCTGAATAGTATTCTGAGCTGACATGCCAAATGACAAAATTTTGCCATGCAAAACACCATCTCAGCTGTTTTGGATGTACTGAATATGGCAACAAAAATTAGTTTGCACTCAACTTTTAAAATATGGATCAGGTTATGGAATATTACTTTTTTTCTATTACATTGAATTTAGTTTTATTTTGGACTAGTTTTTATGAATATTGTAAATTTGGTATTTATAGATGAAAAAAGTGTTAATACGGACTAGTGCTATACAATTGTTAATGACTGTCTCATATGCAACCTCATTAATATTTAAAATGGGTTAATACAAATGGTGTCACCTCATAAAAATATTCTGTTCATTAGGGTTTGTTTGGGTTTTTTTTTTTTTTAGCATTACCTATAACAGAAGGGCTTGCATTACCAGCCATACGTATTTATACTATTTTAAAATGCATTAGTTGCCAATGCAGGTTTTTAACATGCATTAAAGAATTAACAAACTTTAATAAATGACTTTGTAATCAGATGAAATTAAATACAGTAAAGACCCATTACCCAGCAAGTATGGGGCATGGGCTGCCTGTTATCTGAGAACTCTCTGGTTCCTGACATTTCCCCTACCCTTCATTTTCCTCTCCTCCTGGGTATTGTCAGGAACAAGAGGTAAGGGAATAATTCTGGGGTGGACAGAGCACAGAGCTCAATAGAGAAAAGTTTGTCTGCTCCCTAATCCAATTCCTCCTTTCCTGTTATTCCTGATCAAGGTGCTGCCTGGACAAAATGCTAGTTAGCTGAATATTCAAGATAGTTGAGTGTTGGCTAATGAATTTTTACTGTGTTTTGGTTCCAACTTAGGTCATAATTCATAATGAGGCTAATGCAGTAAACCATGCTGACTCTAGCATGGCTATTAATCTTGTTTTTACAAGGATTTTTCAGCGCTTACACAACCCCAGTATGTAATCTTCATTACAGCACTGAAAAAAAACACATGGTAAAACAGGAATTAAAACCTACACTAGGATTAGTGCATCTACATGCAAATTGCAGGGTAATGAGCTTATTAGTTATTTTACTGAAATGCAGGGAGGCATGTTAAAGGACAGACAGCTTTGTGTAGATTGTTTTACCACAGGAATTTTAACTCTTGGGTCAGAGCATGAGTTAAACACAGCCTTATAAAAAGTTTGAAAAAAATGCTGCAGGTTACAAAGCACAAAGCATGAAAACAAATATACTTTCAAAGACAAGAAAGCAAGATAAAAGGGTGAGGGAGAGGATAAGGAGATATTTACTCAGGATGCACACACACCTTGCTGCTTTTTCACTTCAATAGCTCCAGAGGAAGTCAACCCTCAGTGGAAGGAGAATGAGACTCCTGTCCACTGTGGCTCTGCTATCATATAAAAAAAAAGACACATCACCTAAAGGACTCACACAAAAATGTATGCACAATCATTTCCTTTCACCCTAAAAGTTCAAGCCTAAAGCTTGGAGATTGAGTCCTAGGGCTCCACTGCTAGTCATGCTATGATAGAGCTCAGGTTAAGAAATATTAATTATATATCATTAGAAAAGGTTGGGGGAAATGCTAGGAGTGGGAGCCTTATCCTGCTTTATCTATATAGAATTCTCAGATAGATAGTATACAAACCTCTCATATGGACTGCAGGACACTTAAATATATATACCAACCACAGAAGAATCTGCTGAAACAAGCTGAATGATTAGCAATATTTTAATCAAATGAAAAGGCTTTTGAATATTCTACTACTGTAATATTATATTATATTGTTAACACTTTTGTTCATTTTTTCCTAAGGTATTCATTCACATGAGAGGGAAAGATCTCAGTGTCGAACTGAAATGTCAAAAGACTGAATACAGTCTCATTAATTCAATTATGCATCTATAAGATCTCTTCTTTTTTATATAGATTTTTTTTTCTTTTGTGTTTTCTGAAAGTTAGAAATCTGTGCTATGTGTTCAACAACTTTGTTTCATTAAAGTATCATAAAAGTAAAAGTTATCTATATTTTATGCCACTTAGAAATTACTCGCCATCACATCAAATAACTTTGGTTTATGCCTCATGAAATTGCATGCCATCTCATCGAAATAATTTCATCTCATCAAATAATACCATGGTTGCCAACGTTTTGCAGAGAGAAGCTGCATCAGGGCTTGAAATTGATTCTGCAATAAAAACAAGTAATATGAGTGTTAATCAATAAAGCCCCATCTTCATTTTTATAAGAAATGACTTACTGTCAACATTCCATTTCAACCATGACCACACTGGTCTATCTCATTTGTTTGTGTTGGCACAGCCTATTTGATATAGTGCTCCATTAATATTCTAGCTGATTGACTTGAAACTTGTATCCAATCATAATGCACTCTTTAGAAGTATTGATCATTAATACATTTGAAAATGCCCTTTTTTGAAAGCTAAATTGGAAACCACCACCAGCCTTATCTAGTCTGAAGGAGGACTTATATTTCCAAAGGCTCTGGTGGTTTCATCTTGGTGCTGTTCTTCACTAGAGGCTAAGATGCTGCTGATTAGAGGCATCAAAAGCTCTCTTACAACTAGCTGTTTCATGTCCTTTTAATTAGGAATTCTATGGTCCTCTTCTGAATCAGGTTTTGCAAATACTATATTATGTCAGAAGCAGTTATCATGGATGAGTGCAGTTCTGGTGGTTGATGCTGAATTTCTGCAGTACTTGCCTTTTGCTATGGTATAACCCATCGAAGGTTAAATACAGGATGAGACCAATAATTGCAAAACTTGAGTTTGAAGAATATGTCAAAGATATTAAAGAAGATGTTAAAGATATCTGGTAAGACCTGTGTAAAGAATTGGCTAGCCAGGCAAGAGCAAGAGTCAGTAAGTACCAGAGGAAAGGGATTTGGAATGAATCTTATAGACAGCTTGATCAGTGGAGGAAGCACTGTAAGGTACCAAGAATGGCTTGGAGTGGCAGCAGCAGCAGTAGTAGCACTGGTGATTAGAAACAGAAACAGTGGTAGCAGAGCAATTCAGCAAGAAGAGTAGCCGAAAATCCCGCAAGATGTACTTAGGGGACTGAGGTGAGAGAAGGAATAATGGTATAAAAAACCTGAGGAGTGGTGCAACAAGTGTGCAAAGAAATGGGTGGTCAGGGCAAAACCAAGTGTCAGTAAATACCATATAGGAAGGGGATTTGGAGAGAAGCTAGAAGTTAGCTGGAGTTGGGTTTCCCTGCCTCAATAGAAGGAATGTGGTTGATCCCACCAGTGGACTAGCTTAAGCTTCTGTCAAACTGTAACAATTGAGCCATACAAGTGTTATGCACACATGGCTAGTACAGTGAAACTGTAAATGGCTGATTAAATCATTTATAGTTGTATCTGTTACTTACATATCTATGATGTTGAAGAGCTAATAATATACCAATGAGTGCTGAATCCCAAGACATAGTAGAATCACAAATAGTATAAAGGTGTCAAAGATCCCAAGGTGTACAGTGTGGAGAATTGGAAACATCACAGAGGTGCCTATATTGCCAAGGCATTACAGTGCAGGGAATCTCACACAGCACTTAAGTGCCTATACCCACAAGGCTCAAAATTAGAAAAAACTGGAAAAAATGCGACTAAATAATACTATTAGAAATACAGGTCACATTACTCTCATGGTTTTTAAATTAAGGAATACCCTCATACCAGGGCTAATGCACATTTCCGCCTACCGGCGTCTTTTACTTTTATGTACAATCGCCAATTTGGCTGCCCATTTCCAAGTGCAATCATAGGGTAACCTATATTTTATTTAAAACCATGATGAACATACTGCCGCAAATTTTTTAGCAGTTTAAATCATTTTTTCATGTTTTTCTTTTTTTAATTTTTTTGTGTATTTTTTCACTTTTTCAAAATATCTTCTCAATAACGCACCAAGTCCAAAAAACTCATTTGCTCTCTTTCATTTCAACTGGAAAAGTGCAGTATCTTTTTTAAGAAAGGCATTTATCTGGCACTTATCTTATTCATTAGAGCCGAAGTCTCAATGCTCTGCAAAAAAAGCCCGACACCGCTGGTGTTTCGAAGTTACTTCTTCGTCAGGGGCTAAACGGGCGTTTCCACAATGAAATTGCCGTGTGAATTTCATTGTGGAAACGCCCGTTTAGCCCCTGACGAAGAAGTAACTTCGAAACACCAGCGGTGTCGGGCTTTTTTTGCAGAGCATTGAGACTTCGGCTCTAATGAATAAGATAAGTGCCAGATAAATGCCTTTCTTAAAAAAGATACTGCACTTTTCCAGTTTAAATGAAAGAGAGCAAATGAGTTTTTTGGACTTGGTGCGTTATTGAGAAGATATTTTGAAAAAGTGAAAAAATACACAAAAAAAGAAAAAAATGAAAAAAATGAAAAAATGATTTAAACTGCTAAAAAATTTGCGGCAGTATGTTCATCATGGTTTTAAATAAAATATAGGTTACCCTATGATTGCACTTGGAAATGGGCAGCCAAATTGGCGATTGTACATAAAAGTAAAAGACGCCGGTAGGCGGAAGTGTGCATTAGCCCTGGTATGAGGGTATTCCTTAATTTAAAAACCATGAGAGTAATGTGACCTGTATTTCTAATAATATAATTATATACCCACAAGGCGACATTGCAGGAATCAGCAACAGCACAGAGATGCCTATATATCTAAGGTGTAAAGTGCAAGGAATTACAAATAGCACAGAAGTGCCTTTACCACCAAAGCATACAGTACAGGGAATTGCAAACAGCACAGAAGTACATGTACTCTCAAGGCATGCACTGTGGGAATCAGAAATGGTACAGAGGTGCCTATATCCCCATGACATGAAGTACGGGTAATCACAAAAAGCAGAGAGGTGCCTATACCCCCAAGACCTATAGTATGGAGAATCGAAAAGAATGCAAAGTTATCTAAATCACCAAGGCAAACAGTGCAGGGAATCTAAAACAGCACAAAAACCTTCACAAGCCAGACCGAAAACCATAAAAGAGGTGGAGTGGGAGGAGTAGTTTTTTTCTGGGGACAAAACACTCTAGTATAACCAACAACCAAACAAACAGGGTAGGAGATCTAAACAGCAAATAACATGAAGGCACTAAAACTGTCATGATGGCACATAATAGGCATGACAAGTAGGCAAATTAACAGTATGACCTCCAAGGTGGTGCATTAGGAGCAGGCACATAGGCAGAGCAGTAGCAGTAAGACCTCGCAGTAGCAGTAAGACCTCAAAGATGGTACATCTGGCACCTGGCATTTAGGCAGAGCAGTAGCAGTAAGATTCCTAAGGTGGTACATCTGGGGCATAGCAGATAGACAGAATGGTGGCAGTAAGACCCCTATGGTGGTATTTTTGGGGCATAGCAGGTAGGCACAGAAGTAGCAACAAGACCACTAAATTGGTACATCTGGGGCCTGGCAGTTAGGCAGATTGGTAGTAGTAAGACACTTAAGATGGTACCTATGGGGCATAGCAAATAGGCAAAGCAGTAGCAGTAATACCCCTAAGGAGAAACATCATGAGCAGGGAAGATAGACATGTGAAAACAAGAGCACTAAAGTGGTATATTTGGGCCTCGCATGTAGTCACAGAAAAAGCAGTAAGATTCCTAAGATGGTACATCTGGGGCATAGCAGATAGGCAATGTTGTAGCATTAAGTTTCCTAAGGTAAATAAATCTGGAGCATTGAAGGTAGGCAGAATGGTAGCAAATCCCCTAAAGTGGTACATCTGAAGCATAATAGATAAGCCAAGTAGTAGCAGCAAGACTACTACAGAGGTATATAATGCACATGGAAGGTAGGCATGTGACAACAAGACCCCTAAAGTGGTATGTCTGGGGCCTGGCAGGTAGGAAGAGCAGTAGCATTAAAATTCATAAGGTGGAACATCTGGGAAATGGCAGTTAGGAAGAGTGATAGCAGCAAGACCCTTAAGGTGGTAAATCTGGAGCATGTCAGCAAATCTGGAGCATGCATGAGACAGCAAAACCCTAATGTGCTATATCAGTATGAGAGCCCTTGGTCTCTAACTAGCTGGCGCTAGATCCCTGCCTGCAGGTGATAGTGAAGGGGCATACCATGTCAAGCAGCACCTTCCCCTAAGGATACCTGAAATAGTTCAGTCCTTGTCTAGAAGTGGGGGTTGGAGCCTTAGTGAGTGTGGTCAGATCAGTTTGGGTTTTATTGAGAGAAGAACTGTTTTTTGCTCCTGCATTGGGTTTGGTTGGGAGACTGCCCACATTCCAGTGCCCCCCTTGCCTCGTAGGGGTTATCCCTTACTGAGAGTTGAAAAGACTTTAGTAAGAAGAGTTTTTCAGGATTTTGTTTGTGCCTGGGTGACTCCTGTTCCTGCTGGTGAGGCAAATCTTGTAACAACAGGGCAGAAAGATAAAGTCCTGGTTATTCTTTTCCAGCCAGTGAGAGGACTACAGTGACTCCTGATTTGGTAGTGAAGTTTTAGATTTATATGCAAAGTTATGTTTTTAGTAAGGTGGTTTTTACACCACCTCTCCTCACTATGTGACTGGGTTGAAAAAGGACCTTTTCCCCTAAGAGATCAAAATATAGAAGGAATACAGAAGAGACGAGTTCAAGGTCAATTGGAGATCCCAACTGGAATGCAGTTCATAAGCTGGGAACATCTGGGACTCATTGGTCTGTAAGTATGATACTTTATTGAGGATTTAGAGGACTCCACTCAATAAGTTTCCCTTCCCGGCTGGGATCATTGCCCCATAGACAAGAAGAGGGGGTGAGTTGCTCCCAGAGAGTAGTACTAAGAACACCTGCACCGAGTGAAGAAGATAGAATTCCTTATGTATGATACAAATTGAATGCAGATATGAAGTAAAACAAGTATCATCTTGATTGGACATGTATTTAATTTCAGGAAACCCACATTGTGTTTTGCTAGTTTATACAGCACTAACATCACTACATTTTACATCAGCTCTGGTGCCAGCCTTAAGCAATGAGGAATCATGATGTCCATGTCATTAAAAGACATGTTCACTGGGCACTCTGGATAGAATGTGGACTTGTGTGCCCATTAAGCCAGCACATCTGTGCCTATGCTTTTCTAGAATTTTGTGCTGGTGTCTCCTTTGCTGGGGTAGGGCAAGGGTACTTCTTACCAGCTGCTTTAGCTAAGAAATGGTGCTTTGTGGGCAATCTGGCTTTGGCTCATTGAGGTGAGTGAGGAAGTGGTAGTGAAGTTGACAGGATGCTGCTTTTGATTGCACTACTCTCTGAAATAGCCACTCTTTCCTGTGCTACATCCCTAATATGTCTCTGCCTCTGGCACTCCTGTTCATGCACCCTAGTTACCAGCTTTTCCTTCATGAATGTGAGACACTGGGTTTGCAGCGTGAGATTCCTTTCACCCATGGATCATAAAGTGTATCAAGCATGTAATGTATGTATTGTTTGTTGTGAGTGATTTCAGTCTCTCTTGTACCTATTGATGCATGGAGTATAGAAACTGTAACACCTCTGCTTTCATTCCTCTTGCTCACAGAAGCCCTCTAACTTTTCCTTCAGAATATATACTATAGGAATGATCCCACCTAGGGTGGCAGTTCTAGAACTCAGATCCTCCATGGCATCTTTGAAGAAGTGAAGAATTTCTACCAACTAGTTCATTTCTATTTTTTACATAATCATAATGCCTGAGGAGGCAATTCCAGAGACAGATCATGAATGAATATCTGCCGCTCCATTAATCTTTGCATATATAGGTGGAATTCTGGTGGTGCCAGCATCTTGAATCAGATAATTGTTAGGCATCTGAATTCTTCCTGCTTCTCATGGAGAAGTTACCAGGCCTTCACACTTCAATAGAAATGCCTTGCAATTTTCCTGCACCTCTCTATCAGGTTCTTTAGGAATGGATTTCCATTGGGTCCCAGCCCCAGGTTGTTGGGAAAGTGAACCCTTAAATTGAGAAGAGAATGTTGCTACCCCCAGGGGGTGGCCCCTGAAGGTCCTCGTCATTGGGCGGCAGTTCTGGGAGAGAAGACCCAACAGGACCGCAGTGGTGCATAACCACCTTAACCGAATAAATTGACTTATCGGTAAATTCAATTTGAAATTCTTGGGGTGAGCGCTCTCAAAGTGTAAGAACGTGTTAGAACATACAGATTTCCGATATAGAGATGTTAGAAATTTATTTTCTGTCATGGTAATTTTAATATCAAGAAAAGATATAGATTCTTGTTGTACATCAGCTGTAAAATGCAAATTTTGCTGACCTTCAATTCTGTGCTATTGATCATGTTCCTCAACACTGGCGTGGTGGTGATCGGGAATCTTTACTTTTGCAGAAAGAACAAAGATGGATTTACAAGCTCAACACCGTTACCCCGGCCGGGTTAAATACTGAACTCGATTTATATGTTTTCCTTGGACAGTGACATATAAATGTACTGGATTTGATAACCTTTTCTCATGTTTGATAGAACTCGTTGATTACACATCAGCTGTTTGAAGACAATTGGTATTCAAGTTTCGCGCTTCTGTGATGTCATCGATGACTTGGTATTTAAACAAGTCTGTGATGTCATCGGATGACTTGGTATTTAAACAAGTAAAAGCCTCGGCTTCATTTCCTTTGCTTCCTGGTGAAGAGACATTGAGACACTGTGTCCATTTCTAAATGGTAGCCAGCTCATGTACAGATAAGTATTTTTCTGTCTTTCTATTTTTCAACAAAGGATTGGAACTGATTTTGTTAATTATTTTTAGGTATATAAGTGATGTGACTCATCATTATTGATATCATTGCATGCCCCTGAAGAAGCTTCACAGCGAAACACGGGCCATGTTGGGTCTATTGAAATAGACTGCAAAGTCTTTCTCTATTGCATATTTGAGGATATTTTATAATAATTTAAAAATTAAAAAAAAATACATCTCATTAAAAAGAATTTTTGAAGGTGGGTGATGTGTAGACCGGTTGGTCACTTTTATAAGTGTCACAACGACAGGTCCCCCCAAGCTGGCCAAAAGTTCCTTTTGGGTGCAACGAGGGTCCCAGAGCGAACGCGCGGGGAATCACGTGACGCCGCGTCACTCCGACGTGACGCCGACGTCACGTGCTCCTCGCAAAGGAGTTCAGAAATGGCGTCCTGACTCCCCGCTGGACCACCAGGGAGTTTTGGTAAGTCTTGGGGGGGAGATTAAGGAGGGTGAGGGGTTTAAATTTTTATTTGCACGTATGGACATAGACTCAACTTATGGAATTCTCCATATGTCCATATTGACTGAAATTGACACCCCCTTTCGACTTATGGACTTATGAACATAAACTTTTGGTCTGCACATCCCTACCGCCTACTCCATCTAAGGCCTCCGCCAGCCCTGGACAATGAAAAGTATGCCATGGAACAGCCTTATTACAAGTGGATACAAAATAAATAAGGGGATCTGATAGTGTGAGGTGCCTTCAGGAAAAAAAAAAAAGAAGTTCCCTCCCTCATGAGCTTACTGTACAATTGTGTTTGTTGCTAAGTTGAAATGGTAGAACTGAAATCTACAAGGGGAGATAATGCTTGCTGGACAGTGGTTTTTACCACTTTCTACTGCATTTGAAACAATCTCAGTCTCTAACAGATCATAAGTAGGAGGAAATAAATCTGCAATTTTTTTAACAGCAGTTGAATTCTAAACATATGTTTCCTTACGGAAAATATAGGGGCCAATGCAATACAGTGCGCTCAGCAAAGCGCACTGTATAACCCGCAGTTGGACGCTGGTTGTATAGGCGCTAATTAATCCCCTTATGCAATATGGGGAATAGCGCCTCTACAAAGCACGTCCAATGCGGAGTGAATCTAATAGCGCTAATCACATGCAAATGCATGTAATTAGCAGGCGTTAATTGCTGAGTGCTCCTCAAACCAGTGATAGAAGAAGAAAAACTGCTTTTCTGTACTGCCTCCTACTTAATATTGTTTCAATATTAAGTAGGAGGAAAAACAAAACAAAATAAAGTTTTTAAAAAGTATGCCGGCAGTTAGGTACAGGAAATGGTCGCTCAATTGAGAAACGTCCGTTTCCTGAACACCCTAGCTGTGCAGTGTTTAGGAAAACCGACACCAATAAACTCGGCGTTGGTTTTCCTAACCGGCGGAGGGTCGACTAGAGATGTGCAGGCAAAAAGTTTTCGTTGCGTACGCGATAGGTATTCGTGGGGGGTCAATTCCGTTTCATGCGGAAGTATGGAGAATTCAATAAGTTGTCGATCTGTAAATACGTTACTACTAAATTAACTACAACCCCGCACCCTCCTGACCCCCCCCCCCCCCCAAGACTTACCAAAACTCCCTGGTGGTCCAGCGGGGAGTCAGGAAGCCATCCCTGCACTCGTTTGTGGTTTCCTCACGGCGCCGATAGCCTGTGTCACAGGGGCTGCCGGTGCCATTGGTCAGCCCCTGTCACATGGTCACCGGCACCATCTTGTGCTCCTACAACGTGACAGGTCAAGTGGCAGGAGGTCGCTCTGGGACCCTCGTTGGACCCAACCGGAACTTTTGGCCAGCTTGGGGGGGCCTCCTGACCCCCACAAGACTTGCCAAAAGTCCAGCGGGGGTCTGGGAGCGACCTCCTTTCACACCGTCCGTCCGATCCCAATACTCAAAATGGCGCCGATCGCCTTTGCCCTCACTATGACGGCGATCGGCGCCATTTTGAGTATTGGCGGGACGGCAATTTTGAGTCTCAAAATGGCGGCGATCGGCGCCATTTTGAGTATTGGGATCGGACAGACGGCGTGAAAGGAGGTCGCTCCCGGACCCCCGCTGGACTTTTGGCAAGTCTTGTGGGGGGTCAGGAGGCCCCCCCAAGCTGGCCAAAAGTTCTGGTTGGGTTCAACGAGGGTCCCGGAGTGACCTCCTCCCACATGACCTACATGTCACGTGGTAGGAGCAAAAGATGGCGCCGGTGACCATGTGACAGGGGCTGACCAATGGCACCGGCAGCCCCTGTGACACAGGCTATCGGCACCGTGAGGAAACCGCAAACGAGTGCAGGGATGGCTTCCTGACTCCCCGCTGGACCACCAGGGAGTTTTGGTAAGTCTTGGGGGGGTCAGGAGGGTGGGGCATTTAAATGTTTATTTAGGAGGCCGAAGAAAACGGATATCTGTTGAATACGTGGGGAGTCGCGATGCGTTTCGCCTCCCCACGTATTTTTCAGATTGCAAAAAATAAGTTGCGGATTACAAATACGTGGAAAACGGATGCACACCCCTAGGGTCGACACACTCGGGCTCTCCTTAGCAAAGAGGCGTTAGGGACGCACAAGCGACCCTAGCCCCTCCTTGCTAATGCGACCCTCTAATTTAAATATTGCATGGCGCCCCCATGGGGGGTGCCTGGGGGCACATTAAGAAAGCGGGTGCTGACTGTTCAGCGCCTGCTTTCTCCGCCAAAATATTGCATCGGCCCCATAGAGTGGTTCTCCATTTAGGCAGAGTTCAGCCTTTCTGCCCAGAGAAGGATCAGTGACACCAGTGCTTCCTGATAAAGGATTATAAAGTTTGTGCAGAAAACCAGTGTTTCTGCCGGAAGGTTGGAGATAGAGAGACAGAGAGAGAGAGGTGAGCCTTTAGATTGCTCTTGTTACCAAATGTTATTAGCAGTACAAGGGAAGCTGCTGGAGAGCAGAAGCAGGCAGCATTGAAGCTTGTAGGTGCCCAAATAACAAAAAGCAACAAAGAGTAGACTGCACTGGATTGTAGGGATGTGCAGCCAGAAAGTATTTGTTGCATTCGGGATTCGTATTCATCGGAGCCCATATACATTGCATTTGTTCAATGGCGCCCCGATACGTTGATACGTGCATTCGTTTTCCGGTTCCGGTTCCAGGGGAAGTATTTGCAGCCTATTTTTGGCTGCAGAATTGGGGTTTTATTATCAATTTTGATGAAACTTCTGGGGAGCAATCATCAGAACAACAAAACAGCTCCAAGGTACTTAGACTGTGGCAAAGTGGCATGAATAGCCTAAGGTACTTTAAAGGGGCAAAGGGGTACCAAGAGTGGCCAGAAGAGTGCTTTAATAGAGGCACAAAGCAGCAGCGAGAGTGTCAAAAACACACCACAGCTTCAAAAGAGAGCACCGATAAGAGATGCATGAACCCTCGAAGGCAGCATGACAGGCAAAGCGGCAAGATAAGTGCCATTGAATCCTACAGCACAATGAAGGAGGAACATAGCAAGCAGAAAGACTCGCACCAACACACTGAGCAACCATGATAGTGGCTAGAATACCACAAGGAATTGAGTGAGTCATCTGGTGTATGGCAGCAAGCACAGAGGCAGAGGGTAGATACAGGCTGGCTATACCCGGGGAGAGTTCCCTTTCCTTTGTGCAGGAAAGGGCTCCCTAGATTGGGTTCTCCCCTAGAGTCGGGTGTTTCCGTTGGCATCTAGTGAGCTCTCGCTGGTCTTTTAAAATCTGGTAGAGTTAGCAGATATACAAAAGAGAATTTTCAAGACCGAGGCGGAGGAGGTAACCATGTAAACAGCGGTTCAACATGAGTCAGAGGGTAGATACAGGCTGTCTACACCCGGGGATAGTTCCCTTTCCTTTGAGCCGGGAAGGACTCCCCGGAATAGGTTGGCCCATAGAGTGGAGCACGAGCCTTCAAAGCATGGTGACCTGAAGCACGGTCTCACTGTGAGCATGGTCTCACTGTGTTGTGTTTGCCACAGTCTAAGTACCTTGGAGATCTTTTCTTGCTCTGAACATGGGTCAACAGGTGGTAAGAGATAGGCTGCAACAACGGAGAGAGTTCCCATTCCTTTGAGCAGGAAAGGCCTCCCTGGAATGGGTTGCCCCATAGAGTGTATAATGGTACAAATTGTTAGGATTTAAGCATTTGCAAACAGATCATGACTTCATAAGCGAGATGGAGGGAGTTCTCTTCTCTGCCCTGAAACTAAAGAAAACTTTGTTTTATTTAAGGATCCATGCTGTGAAGGATTATTAGTTTGAATTGCCAGAGACTGAAGTTTCCCTTTGCAACGAGGGTTCAGCTAGGACACCCCCCCCCCCTCCCCACCAAGTCATTTAGTTAGTAAGTTATAAAAAAACAAAAAGAGGTGCTGTTTACAGTCATGATGACTGTACTTTTGTAAGATGAGTAATCTTTGTTGGGGGGGGGGGGGGGGTTCTTCCCATTGTGCTTTATGGTGCCTCTCGCTGCAGTACCAGTCAGAGCTTATTTAATATTTATGTCAAGATAAGCACAACAGTTTCTGGTTTTGCCTCATGACCTGGCATCACCTGCCTGGGTGTTGTAGAGCTATAATGGTGCACATAAAAACCAACTGCAAAAAACATCTTTGACGTAATCAGATAGTGCTATCTTGATATTTCAGCTCTGGGCCTCTGAAGTGCCCGAGCAGTATTCGGTCCACGCTCGAGAAGAGCACTCCCACCCAAGCTGGGCAGCACTACAGTCTCACATGACCTCCCAATCTGATACTGAAAACAACCCCCCCCCCCCCACCCAATGCAGTAGGTCTACCATAATCATCAGGCGGTGGCCAAACAATGCAAAGCAATAGTAGTGCAAGATGGCTGCCCAGCTTGCTGTGCAAATCAGAGACTGGCGGGCACTATCCGCTCCAGAGAGGAAACACAAAAAGGGCATGAAGATGCTCGCTCCTGGGGCCAGGCTTATGGCACAGCTTCTGCTATACATGCTTTACTATCTGGGATGTAACAAATCAAATACCAAACATACTGAGAGACAGGCAAAGCAATGGAGATCAAACACTTGTAGGAGCATAAGGTCTGGACGGACAGGCACAGCAATCATGGACAGAGGTGAATCCTACCTAGGGACATAAGGCCTGGACGGACAGGCACAGCAGTCGAGGACAGAGGTCAATCCCATGTAGGGACATAAGGCCTGGACGGACAGGCAAAGCAATCAAGGTCAAACCCTTGTAGGGACATAAGGCCTGGATGGACAGGCACAGCAATACAGGACAGAGTCAATCCCACCTAGGGACATAAGGCCTGGACAGACAGGCACAGCAATAGAGGATTTCCTTTGTGCAGATATGTTGTGGTTTGACCTGTCACTTCTTCCTGAACTGGTTCACTGCCAGAAGAAAATGGCATCTTTTTCATTTCTGAAAGATAATTCAAGAGAGGATGCTTTTAGTGGAATAGAGACTGCCATTTGTAAAGCAAGAACTGAGCTGGAGAATATTTTTGAATATCCAGAAGCTATTAACTGTACTTATTCACTTCAGCTGATGACAAAGGAACAGGAAGAGCTCTCAGAAATAAAGAAACTGCTACTCAAGTCAAAATCTACAATATCAACCTATGTTGACTTTGTGGTTTACACAGTGCCTCTGTAAACAATGGGAACAGAGAGGATGAACTAGAGTACAACTACCACCAGTTTTCAATAGTACTAGAAACATTACTGTTGGCAAGGTCTTGAGAAATATTGAGCATATGAAATATGAAAGCTCCAAATATGTTAAGTCAGCTTTTTATGTTATTACATTCCAAATGTGGACGGACAGGCACAGCGTTTGGGGTCAGGCCCTTGTAGGGATGTATGGCCTGGACAGTGGACGGTCAGGCACAGCGTTTGAGGTCAGGCCCTTGTAGGAACGTAGGGCCTGGACAGTGGACGGTCAGGCACAGCGTTTGAGGTCAGGCCCTTGTAGGGACGTACGGCTTGGACAGTGGATGGTCAGGCACAGTGTTTCAGGTCAGGTACATGTGCTGCAGTGCTTATATTATCTGGAGCTGCTGCAAGGCTTTCAATTGCTTTCATTCATCTTGCCATTCACAGGGAAAATTTGGAAACCCAAGCAAAGGCAGGTTTACTTTCAAAAACACTAGCATTTCAATCAAGTCTGGTGCCAGCCTTGAGTGGTGAGGGCTCATGATATCCCCTGTCATTGAAAAGACACATTCACTGGGCACACTGGTTGGTGGACATGACAGATATCCTGAGCCACTTTGGCTAGGTGTGGCCAGACAGTGGACTTGTGTGCCCAATATGCCAGTGGATCTGTCTGCATGTTCTGTTGGCTCTGAGAGATACCGTGTCACTAACAGCTGTGCTGGTGTCTCCTTTGCTTGGGAGGGCTGACAGTCACTCATGCCAGCTGCTTTCTCTCTTGCCCGTCGCACAACAGATGAATCTTTATGGGCAACATGCCTTTGGCATTCTGAAGTGGAGGAGGAGGTACTATCTGTCGCTGACAGAGTGCTGCTCCTGCTTGGGCTAGCAGCACAACTCTCTGAAGTGCCCGCTTTTTCTACCTCTGCTTCAAGCCTAATCTGTCTCTGCCTATGGCACTCCTTGTTCATGGACTTTTGCTAACAGCAGGTCCTTCACCAATAAGAGACAATCGTACTGTAGGGTGAGTTTCCCTTTCACACGGGGATCACAGACTGTGGTGAGCATGTATGTGTTCTCTTCTGTTAAAGGCCTTAATCTCTCTTGCACCTGCTGCTGCAAAATGACCAGACAATGCAGCACCTCAACTGTCATTCCCTCTTCCTGTTTAAAGGCCTCCAAATGTTCATCCAGGAGATTAACTATAAGGATGATGTCAGCCAAGGTGGCACTTCTGGAAATAAGCTCCTCCGTGACTGCCTTGAAGGGCTGCAGGATTTTTACCAGCTGACTCATGACTAACTAATCATGATGCCCTAGGGGATTATGCACACCTATGCCCATTGTACCAGAAAATTCATGAAGGGGTTTCTGCAGCTCCACTAACCTCTCGAGCATCATAAAGGTGGAATTCTACTAGGTGGCAATGTCTTGAATGAGACGCTTGTGAGGCATCTCCAAATCAGTCTGCTTTTGTCTGAGAACCTGCCCCGCCTTCACACTTCTGTGCAAGTGCACTTCTATGTTCCTGCACTTCTGTATTAACATATGCAGGTATTCATTCTCTTTGTCATTGGAATCCAACCCCAGAGCTGACTTCACTACCAGGTGCAGAGTGTGTGCAAAACATCGGATGTTTTTAAAGTGCCCGTCTTTTATTGCTTTAACCATGTTTGCACCATTGTCTGTGACAAAGAACCCTGCCTGAGGATTCCTGTCTCGCTGGTATAGTTGCCAGCCCTCCAGCATCTATCTGATGCATGCTAGAATATTGGCTGCAGTATGGGCCTGGTCCGTCAGGTGGGTGTGCAGTAAAGCCCACCTCCACCCTGATTCTTGTTCAGTAATAGAGCTGCTGGTTGCCCCTGCCTCAGCCAGGTCCCACCAGTGAGCTGTCAGGGAGAGGTAAGAGTGTGCAGCATTCATGGCGGTCCAGATATCGCAGGTGAAATGCACTCTCCCCTCTGCATTAGCTAGCAGCGCTTGCATGTGACTGCGACACTGCTTGTATAGGCTGGGGATGACCTTTCTGCTAAATGTGGTTCTGGAGGGGACTTTATAATTTGAAACTATGACCTTCAGAAAACACTTGAAACCCACATTCTCCACTAACTGCAAGGGCTGGTCATCAAGGGCAATCATTTCCCCAATGCTCCTGGTTACAATTTTTGAGGCTGCCTGCCTCCTACCCCGGGATAGCGTTACCGCACGCCACCCCATTTCCTCCATGATGGTTTGTCACTTCTGCCACATGTCAGGAGGTTGCTGGCCTGCCACCTGACTGCTAGAAGGGGATGAGGGTATGGGCTGACTCTGCTGCTTTTGAACCACTTTATGCTGCTTGGAAGGGGTCCCCTGACTTGTACTGCCACCATCCCCAGATGGCTGTAATCTTGTTGGGTGTTGCCTGTTCATATGATGCGTCTTTCTAAAATTAGATAGATGTCCCATTTGCTTGCCTCTGCTAATATCCCTGCCACAGCAATTACACCAAGCAAAACGCGGGTCATCTGACACTTTAAAATGGCTCCAGATCGCAGATGTCTTTCGTGATCCTCCCTTCTCTAAAGCCTTGGGAGTGGATGCTGGCACTGGAGCTGAGGTAGTGGGTGCACCCTGAGAAGCAATGCCAGGGGCCTCAGTCACCCTCTGTGCCTTTGTTGACTGCTCTTCCTCCTCCTCATCATCAGTTTCATCTCTCCCCTGCTGCACTGAAGTGGAGGCTAAGCCAGGACTAACTGATCCTCCTAAAGCTTCGTCAGCTATTACTTCTTCCGTTTCAGATGAGAATCCCACACAAGTTGATTCTTCATCTGAATCAGAAGCAAACAGTGACTGTGCTACATTGTCAACGCTAAGTGTTAGTCGAGACTTCTGCTCTGTCCCCCTGCTGCTTTTGGGTGTCGACATTTTGTCTGGCATGACTCAGCCTCCCCTTCCCTCACCTCCAAAACTACAGGGCCAGAAACAGGTGGTGGCGATGGCGATGCATCATAGTCTGATTTCATTTTTTTCTGGATGGAACTGCCTGCCCCTACAAAGAGTTTAGATTGCGACAGGTCCCTTTTTAACTTTAATGGGGGAGTGACACTAGTGCCTTTTGAAGTGCCTCCTCTGCCAGTCCCAATCTCTCAATTACATCTAGCTTTCCCTGACATTATGGATTTAATGTCACTGCTTAGTGCCTACTGGCTGCCCACTGTCACAGTGCCTTGCTATGCACTAATGTAACGTGTGTGGTGTGCACACACATGCAGCTTGCTTGTAAGCACAAAAGAGGCAGACTGGGGATTTCAATGCACAGACTGTCCCAATAATAAAGTTCAGTCTGTTTAACTACCCACTGCCTACTGAAGCCCAGTGCACAGAGAGACTGAGTGAGTTGAATTAAACAAACTCAGTTTAAAAAAGCTGGAATTGTTGGCACAACACAAAAATCGATGAAATATATTTTCCAATGCAAATTCTAGCAAAATTGAATATCTCTCTCCCAGCCACATCACCCAAATCGTGCTTGCTTGCAGCCTAGCCCAGAGGGTGAATGAAAAAAATGGCACTGCTAGCAGCTTCTCTCCCTGGCACACAGTGACTGTCTCAGATCACCTAAATAATAAACTGCTTAAAACACAAACAGGGCTAGCTGGCACTGCAGCCAAATAAAGAATAAATAGCTTTTTTTTCTCTTTACTAACTAGCCTAGCTCTCAGTGCAGCCTCCTTCCACAAAGCCCACCTCCCCATACCACCCCTGCAAAGAAAGTGTGTGGCTCGCCTCGTGCTGAATTATATATAGTGCTGGGTCATCAGTAAAATCATCACCGAGCACTGAATGACAGCGCGATTGGCTGCATTCAGTGCATTTCACAAAATGTAAGTGCTGATACGCTGCATTCCGGTATCCATGCCAACCTGTCAGACTCTTTCCTGTGAGTCACTGATGACTCACAGGAAAGGGCTGCTTTTGGCTCTGGATACAGCGAAATGGTGTCTGTTGGGGCGGATTTTAAGAGGGTTACGTGTGTTAACCCTTAAAAAAAAAACCTGCACGCACCGAGCCTATTTTGTACAGGCTGGTGGCGCCGCAAGCCCCGGGATGCGTGTATGTCCCAGGGCTTGCAAAAATGGGTGGTCCGGGGGTGGGGCCACAGTTTGGGGGCATGGCCGAGTGCCCCGACACAGTGGCCTGTGTCGGGGCCTACAGCAAAGGTAGGGGGGACGATTTAGTTAGGGCTGGGGGGTGGGTTAGATAGGGGAAGGGAGAGGAAGGTGGGGTGTGCCAAAAAAAGTTCCCTCTGAGGCTGCTCCAATTTTGGAGTGGCCTTGGAGTGAACGGGTAAAGCCATCGGGGCCCCTTTGATTGCAAATAGCGGAGAAGAAAAGCGCGTGTGCACCATGCGCCGCGCGATGAATGAAACGGATGATAAGTTATATTTGTGGGGAGTCGCAATATGTTTCGCCTCCCCACGAATATAAGGAATAGGTACATATACGTTGCGGATTGCCAATACGGCAAAAACGAATGCACACCCCTACTGGATTGAAGGAAATGGGAGGGAATGAAAAATTGCTCCCACAATAATGGAATTTAGTAACTGGAGCTTCTATTACTATTGGCTCCTCCCAGTCAGATAACTTTCTGCAGTGAGAAACAGGTTTGGCTTGGCTCAGTAAGACCAAAATGTGAAATCAGTGATAAAAGTACCCACAGGAAAAGGCAGAAAGTTAAGTGGTCACAGACATTTCTGGTCATATTCCTGCAAGGACACAGAATTAACAGTTCAGCCTTTGGAGAGGGTGGAAAAACTTCCCAACAATTATTGCCAGGATTTGTTTAGTTCATGGGAAAAAAAAGTCCTTTGCGTTTAAGGGGAGAAATTTGAATTGGTACCAAGAAAGAGATCTAGGCATCACAGTGGATAACACATCGAAATATTCAGTTCAGTGTGCTGCAGCAGTCAAAAAAGCAAACAATGTTGGGAATTATTAGAAAGGGAATGGTGAATAAAACGGAAAATGTCATAATGCCTCTGTATCACTCCATGGTGAGACCCCACCTTGAATGCTGTGTACAATTCTGGTCGCTGCATCTCAAAAAAGATATAATTGCGATGGAGAAGGTACAGAGAAGGGCGACCAAAATGATAAGGGGAATGGAACAGTTCCCCTCTGAGGAAAGTCTATTCAGCTTGGAGAAGAGACGGCTGAGGGGGGATATGATAGATGTGTTTAAATTCATGAGAGGTCTAGAACAGGTAGATGTGAATAGGTTATTTACTCTTTCAGATAATAGAAAGACTAGGGGGCACTCCATGAAGTTAGCATGTGGCACATTTAAAACTAATTGGAGAAAGTTCTTTTTCACTCAAAACACAATTAAACTCTGGAATTTGTTGCCAGAGGATGTGGTTAGTGCAGTTAGTATAGCTGTGTTTAAAAAAGGATTGGATAAGTTCTTGGAGGAGAAGTCCATTACCTGCTATTAATTGAGTTGACTTAGAAAATAACCACTGCTATTACTAGCAATGGTAACATGGAATAGACTTCGTTTTTGGGACCTTGCCAGGTTCTTATGGCCTGGATTGGCCACTGTTGGAAACAGGATGCTGGGCTTGATGGACCCTTGGTCTGACCCAGTATGGAATGTTCTTATGGAGTGCCCTCCTTAATATGAAAGACTGTTGGGTACAGACTGTTATCATTCCCTGATTTTATTATTTAGGGGGTGATCCACATCCTGTTTTTCCCTTTAGTTATGTCATACTTAATTTTGTTAATCAACCCACACAAGCAAATGAAGAAATAAAAAATGCTAAACAAAAGAAAATCCTCCACTAAAGAATTAGCGAATCAATGTTTGTGAACACATAACCCACTCTGATATTAACAGGAGGAAAAGACCTCACATATGCATTGATGCCTTCCTGCTAGGCAATTAAACAGATAAGACATATGCCAACTTATAATCACAGGTCAAAAACCTCCAACTTAACCACACTTTATTATGAAATAATTTTTTCTTATTTTTATATTTCAAAACTGCTGGCAAAAAGAATATCCAATAATTAAAAACTCGTTTTAACGTTTTAAAAAAAATTACCAAGCACCAATAAAATATTTTAAACAATTAACAAATAAGGATTAAAAAGTCCCTTGCTCTCCATACCTGGAAACCTTTGATTTCCAGTCACCTTGAGATTGTAGTGGATTAGTGGGGATAGGAGCATACAAACTTTCTTCTCACTCTCTCTCACATGCATACATTCTCCAATATGCACACACTCGCTTGCTCACACACAAAAATGCTCTCTCAAATATACACACACACGCTCCTTCACAGGCTCTCTCACACACAACACATGCTCTCTCTACCTCTCAAGCATACAGGCAACAGCAGCCTTCTCCTAGGACTCGCCCAGCATCTCTCTCTCTCCCTCTCTCTCACGCACACACATATACACACATACAGATGCTCGCTCTCTCTTCCATACACACATACACACATGCCCTCTGTCTATCTCTCACACACATATCCTCTGTCTCTCATGTACACACATGCTCTCTCACACACACATGCACACTTATGCTCTGTCTCTCACTCACACTTATAATTCTCACACACACACACTCTTGCTTATGCTGTCTATCTCAAACACAAACATATACACTTATGCTTTCTCACATGCACAAACATATATACATGCACACTTATGCTCTTTGCTTGTCATTCACACACATGCATACTCATGCTGTCTCGAATACATGCTCTCTGTTCTCACACACACAAGCATAAATGCTCTCTTTCCTCCAGAGTGCTCAGGTTGCAGGCAGGAGTAGCCTTCTTTCTTCTGACCCACAGGTTAGCCGACACAACCTTCTCCACCTGGGCCGCAGAGGCCCATCAGGTACAGCAGCTGATTCCTCTTTGGGCCATGCAGCCTTCACTCCTCAGGCTGAGCAGACTCTTCCTCCATCTTGGCCATGTGGCCTTGCTGACACAGCTGCAGCCCCACCTAAATGGTCTATGTGGACTGACTGACACCTCCTCCTCAAGCTGCATGACCCCACTGACCCAACTACAAACCTCTCCTGGGGCCTCTGTCTAACAGTAACCACCATTTTGTGCCTTTCTGACCTTGTCAACACAGCCGTATTGCAGTCTCCTCCTTAGTGATGCACTGATGGGGTTAACCACGACCCTGATGAAAAATTGCGAAAAGCAAGACTGGGGGACCTGGTGTTTGTCACAGTGGCCCTGCAGCCATAGGACCACTGTGACCAACACTAACCACATGATCCGCCTCTGGATGTATGCATCATGGGTGGCTCCCAGGTACCAAGAGACAACACTGAGGATGCACAATTTGAATTTAGCATTAGACAACACTTGTACATTGAGGAAGTGGAAGAGCTTATGGTTGCATAAGACCTCCTCCCTCTGACAAGGCAATATAAGGGCAACCTTGGTGCAGTCTATGTCCCCTAGGACATGGAGAAACTGAGCTATATCATAGAAACCCTTCTTTAGGGCATCCAATTATTGCCTTTGAGTGGGAAATCAGATGTATGAATGAATGCAACTGCGTATAGCTTGCAACATTTGGTGCAAGCCTGTGGAAAGTGTGGCTTGTGACATACCCCCCACAGCACTGACCGTAGTTTGGAATGATCCAGATGCCAAGAAATGGAGGGTGCTCAACAATTTCACCAGGCTTGGAATGTGTCTGTTACAGGATCCATGTCTGTTTGCAGCCCTTCATATAAAGTCCAGATAGCCTCAGATGGTACCTTTTGATTACCTCTTCCTCTGGAAGACCCAGTAAAGTGGTGCGGGGCCTAAATATGTGCTCACAGCATGTCCTGCAAGGCCTTCTATATGGTGAGACAATCTGTGGTGCCAGGTGGCCCATCTGCTCCTGTGGCCTCTGTGCTGGGAAGTCCTTTGGTGACATTTCAGCTTCCCTCTCCTATTGGCACTGCTGGTTTGCTGCCATCAAGCATGCACTGAGCCAATAGCAATAGTGGCTTTATAATACATGGCCTGTTAGGAAAGTAGTTTTTATAGGTGCAGGACTCTTTAAGAGAAGCTGGTTGTATTAGACACAAATTATGTGGAAAAGTTAAGCTTGGGCACGTTTTTACACAATAACACTCTTTAACAACTGAAAAGCTGTAGCTAAAAAATGTCTTTTCCTCATGATAATGCCCAGCATAACAATTGTTATTTTAATGCCATAAGCGGTAAAATTCCATATTTGCATACTCATTTGCACACTTTACAAGTTTGCATGAAATCTGGCTTGCTAACGTGTGTATCCTCATTTTGCACGTTAATCTTTATATAGCACACGATATGGGCATATTGCAGCTTAGTAAATGATCCTATTAGCTTTTAGATAGCGGATGTCCAAGATGTTGTAAGAAGTTCGTTGAGAGCAGCACTCTCTATAAAACACGACGTGATATAGAAACTTTCACTACTGTGAGTATTATGTATTATAAAAACACTTTGATCACTATACTTGCTTTTGATTTTTAAATGTTGGTTTTCATTTGGATTTAGAAATGATCCTGAAGCAGCTCATGCAAAATGTTGGCCTTCGTCGGTTGTGGTTTGGCAGTTTTTTGCAAAGCAAGCAGTGAAACAGAAAGAACAGGTGTCTTTCTAAAAGCTTACGATTTTTACAAATAGTGAAAAAAGACAAAAATACAGATATTTAAATAAGAAACATTTTTTTCGCAATAAAGGGTGGTTAGGTTGGAGGTTTTTGACCTTTTATTATAAGTTGGCATATGCCTTATGTGGCTAATTTCCTAATAGAAAGGCATCAATGAATTTCTGAGGACTTTTCCTCCTATTAATATCAGAGTGGCTTAAGTGTTCACAAGCATTGGTTTGGTAATACTTTAGTGGAGCATTATTTCTTTTGTTTTAAATCATTATTTGAAGGCAAATTCCTGTTGTGTTGACTGCAATATGTATTTACCTTATGTTTTATGCTATGCTTTATCATTAATTTTCCTAAATATTTCTTCAAGTAAAAGTCTCTGACTCCACTGGGGCCTGAGCAATCATGTGGGAATATCCAGGGCCAGAACGGGGTACCCGAAGTTTGTAGGGAGTGGGCACAGCGGCACTGTCTATCCTCAAGTTAATCACAAAACAGCAAACCACTGGAAATCTAATTCTTAGTAGGGCCCAGTGGATTTTTTTTTTGTGTGCCAGTTCTCCCCTCTCTTGGCTTCAGTTACACTTTAGAATCTGAGGGAGTAATCTGTGACTCGATGAGAAGAATAAAATTCTGGTCCATGTGCATTGCATCCCTAGTGATACATTGCTCTTCTCCACCTTATTATTTCCAGGTGACTTGGGAGTTCCTGAATGTTACGTTGACTACAGGCAGTGCTGATTTTCTGTGAGGTTACTGACCTGGAACCCTTTTGAACTGTGGCAAATTGCTTCCTGTTCCCCAATGCAACTGGAATGGAAGGCGGATGCCACCACTGTCCTGAATCAGCATATTTTTAGAAAATTGCCACTGACTAGACTAGAGGATGTGTTAAGCTAGGAAAAAAGGAGACAGGTATTCCAACTGAGAGAATGACAGCCCAGGGCAGATGAAAGGGGGGGAGGGGGGGCCTAAAAATAATCTTCTAACTGGATCAATAAGGAGAAGCATAGCTCCTATGAATTCAGATTGAACTGGAGGAATAAACACAACTCACAAAACTAAGGAAAATGAAATTCCAACCATTTCCAATAATAAGCAAGTGATACTAAGTTTGCCATGCAAGTGCAAAAAACATGACAGATAAAATTGGAAAGTTGGAGCTAATAACTGCTAGAGATCGGTATGACATTATTAACACCACTAAAACATGGTGGAAGCAGTCTCATGACCGAACTGTGAATATAGCAAATTATATATTATTCAGAAAAAACTGCATGCAATATTAGAGAGAAAGGTCTACCTTACTGTTCAGCTTTCACTGGATCCCATCTTCAGAAAAATGTTACCAGTTATCAGGCTGCTTTCTGATTCCCTTCTGTCTGGATCTCAGTCTTGTCTTTTCCTCTGGTAGCTATCAGATCTTTTGATCTAGGGAAGAAGAGTGCTGCCCCATTAGTTGCAGAATTTCTCTTCCTGTTGAACTTGTCAATCATCCTTCACCTGTGATTTAAAGGTGAACTGTTAAACAAACTTATTAGGGACATACTCTTACAGGCCACTGTACTTAAAATGTAAGAAATCACTTGGGTGAGTTCAATATAAGAACAAAAGAAGTTGCCACATACTGGGTCAGTATGTATCATATTCTCCCTCAGCTGTTTCTTCGCCAAGCCCATCAAGCCCAGCATCTTATTTAACAACAGTGGCCAATCCAGGATACAGGTACCTGGCAAGTACCCCTAGATTAAATAGATCCCATGCTACTGATGCTGGTAATAAGCAGTGGCTATTCCCTAAGTCAGCTTGATTAATAGCAGTTTATAGACTTCTCCTCCTGGAACTTAGCCAAACGTTTTTTAAACTTAGCTACACTTACTGACGTTACCATATCCTCTAGCAATGAATTCCTGAGCTCAATTGTGGTTGAGTGAAAAAGATTTTTCTCCGATTTGTTCTAAATGTGCTACTTGCTAATTTTATGGTGTGTTCCCTAGTCCTTGTATTATCTGAAAGAAATAACTTATTAACATTTACCCATTCAAGTCCTTTGATGATTTTATAGACGTCTATCATATTCTCCCATAGCCATTTATTTTTCAAGCTGAACAGCCCTAACCTCTTTAGGACTGATTAAGGATGTGTTTAATCTCCGCCTTCAGAAAATGTTTAAATTAGAACCAGGGTTCTAGGTCAGCATAACATTGATTCTGTAAAACAAATACTGGAAATAATAAAACAGAAGATGGTTGTACATAGGATAAAGAAGAAAATAGTAAACAATCTGCAAAAGCTCAGGAGCAGCCCAACTACCCAAATCTAATTTTTTTTTTTTTTTGGGGGGGGGGGTGAGAGAGGACCACAGCCATTGGTTTGGTAGACCTGAACTAAATTGTTGATAATGGTGCAGCTTGTATTATGTCTGTGTACCTGTCTTAATAAAATACTTTAAATTAAAAAAAAAAAAAAGCTATTCATTTTTTCACATATTTCAATTTGGAACCAAACAAATGAGCTTTAAGTCACATTTCATAGGACTTGGTATACCTTCTATGGTCTGTCTTTGACTCTCTGGAGGCATGGCCTTCAGAATTGCGCACTATATTCAAAGAAAGGCCTTCAATGAACTGTACAGAGGCATCATTGCTTCTTTTTTCTATTAGTCATGCCTATTCCTATGCATCCTAGCATCCCTTTGGCTCTGGCCACTGACATTGCATTGATTTCATACTTTGAATTTGTGAGAAATTATCAGCCCAAGGTCTCTTTCAACCCCCATCATACACCTCACTCTCAGATCTCTGCACCCCAAATGCATAAGTGCATATTTTACTATTGCTACCGAGCTCTCCCTTAAATCAGTTCCTAATCCAGTTCATCTCCGCACCCCACTAGATTGCTAATTTTATTTATGTACCTTCTATGTAGTACAGTATCAAAGAATTTACTGGACTTCAAATACATCACATCAAGCATCCAATTCAATTTGAATTTCTGGTCATCCAATTGAAGAAACTGATAATATTCATCTGACACAATCTCCCTGGTAATGTTATATAATGCAATAAATTGGGATCCCTGGTTTGTTGCAATGCCTCACCTACTGCCGCAGAATTTACCACCTGAAGCAGCACAACGACTAATTGCTGCCATTATTAATGGCCCATCTCCTTCCCATCTTTTCTTTTCTTCCTGTTGCTGACAGTTCATCTTCATCCTCTCAACTGCTGACTCCTGAAACCCGTCCTCTATCCTCTCCTACCTATTTCCTTCTATACTCCTGCCCCCAAAACTCCACAACTCAGTTTAGCCTGAATCAAGTGCTGCTAAAACGAATTCTTTTCTGACAATAGATTTACTGTCAGCACCACATTGCTCACACTAAACGGAGACAAGTGGCAATTGCAGAACTGCTGTGGGGATTCAATATGTGGTGACAAGCACTGGCTGGAGAAAGAGGAGGAGGACAACAGGCGTGTAGGCAGAATGGGAAAGAGTAGGAGTTGGAAAGGGCATAAGAACAGAGGGAGAAGAATTCCTAGAGCGATATTAAATGAGACATAGGAATGGCTTTTGTGCTTATTAAATAAACAGTGATATATGGAGAAATGTATGCAAATCTCAGAATCTCTAAATCTGTACCTCAGATTTGTAAAAACGCAAGAAACCCAGGCTGGAAGGAAGGGTGGAAAGGTAGAAGCTCTTAAATATTATATAAAGCAATGTAATGTAATAGAATTTACAGTTACAGCCGAGGTAAGCAATTTTGTTTTGTGAATGCAGTTATGTTCTGTGCATGAACTGTATGTGAGAATTTGGAAATCAACATTTAAATTTCACACTGTAAAAGTCAAATTATCATTTATACCCATGGTAAAGAAAATAGGAATGCTTTTTTTCACTGGAATAAACTCTGTGATACAATAAAGCCACTAATCTGCTAGCCAAAACTCTGCTTTCTACTTTAATTGGTATAGAATTCACTAATATAGATGTACACTTCTTTTGAACAAGAGGAAAATTGCTAGCAATTCCTTTGTATTCCCTCTGAGAATACTAAGGATGAGCATTGCACAAAGTAGCTTTATATAATGTAAACTAAAATCTTGAAAAATATATTAAAACTTCATATTTCTGCACTGAGGATCTGACCCGCATCCAACTAAGGCATTGAGGCCACAACTGGCAAGGTGTTCTGCGTCTGGAGCAAGGGAGGGGGCAAGGGCTGGGGGGGTTGGGCCAGTATAAAGGTGAGCTGGCCCGCCCCCAGCCTCTTCTTTTGGTGGTTTTCCCACCCAGCCAGCCCACGAGGGGATGGCTCATATGGTTCTAATATGGCGTGGTAGGTGTAGGGACCGCAGAACAGTCATGGCATAGGGGCAGAGGGGTTGGCTATGACCCGGGGTGCACGACATGTGCAACTCTTGAAAGCTGGCTGGTAGAGAATATCAAGTAGCATGGTATTCCTGCACCTACTTTGCATCGGTGGGTGACAGCGAGATGAGTTGACTATCAAATCTTTGGCTTCAATGGCCGGGATTGGCCTGTGTATCACCCAAAATTGTGTTGGCATCTTAATGAATGACAGCTGCTCTTTTACAGAGTAGGATTTCATCTCACTGCTGAATACTTTGTCTGTAATCAGGATCAAATGCAGGATAACATGAGGGATAAGGCTAAGATGACCCTCAACGGCACTACATTGCTGTAGCATGATACTTTAGAGCCCTTTGAAATTGGAGCACAGCTTTGACAGCCTTGCTTCCACAATGGTGCTACATTGCATTTAGTGAACTGTAATTCAGCAGGTGAGGGCGTGGTCAGCCCTGTGGATTGAGAATATTTTAGTAATTGATGTTTTGTATATTGAATGAATGTTAGTAATTGCTTTGTAATTTAATTGTTGTATACAGTGCCCTATGCTGCGGTCATCATTACCATCCAATAAAGATCTTCTTTTGAATAATGGACTTTTAGTTGTTTCCTACAAATACAACACCATGGGACAAGGATGGGGTTAATTATAGATTAGCGAGAGGAGGCAGTTGCACCTGAGATTGTTGTGTACAGGATTGTGACATAACTGTAGGCAGCACAATATGTTTGAATGAAAAAAGTTAAAGAAAAATTAATTTTAAAACTAATAGGCTTATTCACAAATGGGCATTAAATGATGATTTTAACATAGAGAATTAATGCATAGAAACATGACGGCAGAAAAGAGAACATATGGCCTATCTAGTCGGCTCATCCCCCAAACTAATCCAGCTTTACAATCCCTACCACTGCCTCAGAGAGTGATAGGGATTGTATTTGTTCCATACTTTCTTGAATTCAGCTATTGTTCTTGTCTCCACCTCCTCCATAGAGAGGTTGCTCCATGCATCCACTGCCCTCTCTGTAAAGTAATATTTCCTTAGATTACTCCTTAGTCTACCCCCTTGCACCCTCGTCCCATGTACCCCCTCATTCTACAGCTTCCTTTCTACTAAAAGTGGCTTGCTTCCTGTACAAGGAAACCTTGGAGGCATTTTTTTTGTTAACCACCTCTCCTGTTAGGCTGCAGGGTGGTATGCAAAAGTAAACATAAATATAATATAAACAAAGATTCATGAGCACATAAACAAAGGCAGTCAAAATTATACCAAGTCACACATAGCATAATTATCAATAGAAATGAACATAAAATACCAGAGCAGATTAAAATAAACATTAAATATTGGATTCTATGCACACTTTAAAATAGAAATAATCAAAGTTCCTGACAAAAAGCCACGCTTTGCACATATTTCTAAATATCTCCCTTATCTTGCCTCAGGTTTTATAGTGAAAAACTTCCTCCTGCGTTCCTGCATGGCTTTAGCAAGATCAGGGAACATCCAAAGTTTTTGTCCATTGTATATATCCTTATGATGAAAATAGAGATGAATAATGCTATTACGGTATTGTAAGAAAACAAAAGGCACTAATAAAGTTGTTCTAGCTGAAATTGTCTCATTTCTCAAAAAAATTTGACAAATTGATTGAAGTATGTGCAGAATCTCTTTCAGTAGATTTCTAAGAAATAGGAAAATAGTACATTTTAGCAATAGTAGGTAATACAGCTCAGGTATTTGCAAAATATCTTTTAAATAAGATTTAAAGAACTCAGAAGGAGAAATAAAAGAACTTGAGGAAAATTAGATACTCGTAGATTCAAAGACAATTAAAATTTCCATGTTTTCAAATCTCCAAAATGACAAAGTTAAATATTTAATAATATTAACTTGAACTTCTTGGACTTGTACAACAGATGTTTCCATAACACACAGCCTTTTTTCACAAGCAAACATACACTGCTCCTGGGGTTGAAATTTGGAATGCATATGCACAGTCAAGAGAGCAAGAGAAGAAACTGATTTTTCTATTGTCATTGTAACTGGCCATAAATTATGCAAGGTAACTAAAGCAGGTTTCTCAAAGATAACTCAGGCCCTGAGTCCAGAAATAGCATCTCTAATTTCCTTCAAATATATCCCAGAACTTACAGGCTCAGAACTTGTAGCTGCCAAAGATAACTCAGAGGTTGTCCCTGTTCTCACTGTCATCTCCCAGGAATGATGAACCTCTCCGACCTCACTCAGCCGCGTTTCTCTTACTAGCTGAAGAAGGGAGAAGTTGCCTGATGATACAGCATAAGTAACTTCAGCCTAGGCCCTACACAAGACCTAGGCTTTGAGGTCTGGTCCTGATGCTGTGGCCCTGTCCAGAGACTGGGTCCAGATGCCTGGGCCTTGGCCTAGACCAGGGTTCGAGCCCAGGCCTAACACCAGCATCTGGTCCGGAAACCATTCCCAACACCTGAGCCTTGGTCCGGATCCAGGCCTGATGATGGGGCCTGGCCCTCAGAGGTCTTCTTCTGACATTTTCTTTCTTCGCTCTTAAAATTATGCCATCTTCTCAGGAGGTGCTGGAATTAATTAACTCCAGTGCATCCTCCCCAGAGAAGGGCGCCTCCAGATTGGAACTGGCATCAGGCCTGGGTCTGAGCTGAGGCCCAGGTGCTGGGACCAGGCCAGGATGTGGCGTCAGATTTGGTAATTGGGCAGGCAGGATATAAAGTTGAAAATGCAGAAGATGGTAGCCTAAATTTGTGAGCTATATCTTCATGCAAAGTTTGGTTCATGTTGTTGTTGGGATCTGATTCAGGTGAAAAGATGATGAAATACGATTGGTCTTTTTCATTCCTTTTCCCATCTTCATTCTGCTCTGCTCTGTCTGACTTTGCTTCTTCATAGACTTTAATGGGACTGACAAATACAGAAATGGATTCAGATGTTTTTGAGGATTGCACCCATTCTGTTTTGATGACCCAAATTAAACCAAAAGCTGACTCATCTGAACCGAATTTCACATATAATCTAAATACATATCCTTACCATTTTTATTACATCCCACCTATCCCACCAAAATTGTATAAATGTGACCAATTAGTCATTGTTTCTTGTACTCACATCAAAATATTTTCTACAATTTTAGTCATAGATATTTTCAACTCAATGTAATAGATGACTACTGAATATTTAACTGCTGTAGCAATTTATTGTACAGGATATGGAACAAACTCGTTCCTTGTATTATACATATTTAGTGGCAGAGCTGTTTAAGCCCAGTTGATTTTATAGCTTGATATTAATGAGAAGGATTTAATGATCTTTAATAGTTGGGGATTAGGTCTATTTATGTCTGCTAATAGAGCACTAAGTCATCTAGATAATTGAACAACCTATTCTATTTTGTCAAAATGAATCCCTTGAATTGACTGGCTTTGTCTTATTGTTAGTGCTAAAGGTTGCAATGCCAAATAAAATAATAATGATGACAATGACATCTGTTTGGTGCTTCCTTCAAGAGCAAAAGTCTCTGATAAAATATTCATCCACTCATGCAACTTACATCCCTTATAAACAAGTTGATTTATGGTAATAAACCTGTCACTGAACCCTGACCATTTTAAAATATCAAACAAAATCTCATGCATGGAATTATAGATATGTGATGGCAGAAAGAGACTTTACTGTCTATCTTGTCTACTGATCCACACAAAATATTCAACTCTACAATCACTACCCTTCTCTTAGATATCACCTGTGCTTGTACCATGCTTTCTTGGATTCATATATTTATTTAGAATTTTATATTACACTTTTCGGCATTTCAAAGCAGATTACATTCAGGTACTGTAGGTATTTCCCTATCTCCAGAGGTTTACAATCTAAGGCCTAGATTCATCATTCTGCTATCGCCCCTTGCAGCTTGATGAATGACCTGGTAAGTTTGTTTCTGAGGCAATGAAGGGTAAAGTGACTTGCCCAAGATCATAAGGAGCAACAGTGGGACTTGAACCCAGGTCTCCCCAGTTAATAGACTGCTGCTTTAACCACTAGGTTTCCCACTAGGGAAGTGTTACATTTGGAAGCTCATGGGACTGCCCCACTGCACACTCACTCCAGCCATTGCTCGATGCTGCCAGAGCTCTCCGTCATGGCAGAACGCCACTATCGCTGCAAGCCACAGCCATCCTACCCAGGCCACAGTCTCCTCTTAGGTGCGCATAGATGAATGTGCGTATAATATAGGTCCACAATAGGAAACTCAGAGTGATTTCTCCTGATGATGTCAGCCCTATCAGGCTATTTAAACAAAGGCCTGCATTCCTGTTTGCGCCTGCAGTCCTGGTTCCTTGTTCCTAGGTTCCTATCCAGTCTTGCCCAACCTACGACATCCAATCTTGCCTTGCCCAGCCTGTCTCAACCTGTCTTGTCCTGTCCTACCTGTCTCATCCAGTGTCTCTTATGTGTCTTCATCGAACCTTGGCCTGACTTCCTTATACTGACCTACTGCTTTGGACCAGACCATGATTGCCTGCCTTCTGGTTCTGATCTCTTTCTTTGGACCTGACCATGTTTGCCAGCCGCTTGGACATCACCTCTTGCCTTCCACCTGATTATGCTTGCTTGCTGCTTGCATCGACCCTTAACTAATCCCAGTATCTCCAGCCTACAGCCTGTACTGATCCTGGCATGTCCTTTGACACTTGCTCTCCATACCGCCTCTAGGAACCAGTTAAGTCCTGCCAGCCAGCATAACCCAAGGGCTCAACTTGCAGGGGAGGTGGCTGGTATAGGTGAAGCTCCAGCCTGTCTCACAGCAGAGTGCATTCACCAAATATAAGTGTAGGCCTTGTAGGTTTGTCTATGAGACTGCATCAACTATGCCACAGCATAGAGGGCTCACACCCATGCCAGTCATTTCAGTTTGCTGAAGCCATGAGCTCAGTGGACTCTTCTCAGGCCTCCACCATTGCTGGATTAATTCACCAGCTACAACAGCAGCAAGACCAACTGAATAAGATGGCCAATTATCTTCAGGGTATGGCTGCCTATCCAATTTCCATGAACCAGCTTCGGCACATCCAGTATGGCCTACTACTCTCATGCTTCATTTGCCTCCACCTCCGAGGTACGATGGGGATCTCGCCAATTGTAGAGGCTTCTTGAATCAATGCCAGATGCAATTTGGATTGCAAGCACTTCTCTATCTGATTGTGTCATAAACACATGCATCGTCCTTGTTAGGTAGTTCCATTCTAGCTTGAGCGTCACTCCTCTGGGAGAGAGACAACCCACTCCTAGGGGATCTGAACAACTTCCTGCAAGAATTTTGCATGAATTTTGATGAGCCCATCTGTACATCTCCATGGCCACCGAGCTTATTCAGCTCAGACAAGACTCTTGGGCTGTTGGAGAGTATACAGTTCATTTTCGTACACTGGCATCTGAAATGCAATAGGTCAATGATAGCCTAATAGCTATCTTCAGGCAAGGGCTGATGGAGTGCATCAAAGATGAGCTGGCTGGCTGGGATCTGCCTGATAGATTGGAGAAACTAATCAGTTTGGCCATACGCTTGGACCTCAAATTCCAAGAATGGGCTCGAAATAGGGGCCTTGCTCAGCATCCATATGCCTTGTCCCTAGTTTCCAGTACCCAGTGGTTTTCAAGTCACCTCCTGAGTTGGGACCAATACAAAAGACGTCCGTGCAGATAGATTGCCTCAGGTTGTCCACTGACATCTCAACTTCTGTTTCTATTGTGCTGTACCTGGGCACTTTGCAAATCATTGCCCAGTCAAGCCAGGAAACTCCAGGACCTAGGTATGGTTAGAGGCCAGCCTAGGCTGACCATTTACCTTTCCACAAATTCTAATACCAGTACGTCTCTCATTTTGGACATTCTACCCTTTCTTGATATTACTGCTGAAGGCAGCTTCATTCAAAAGTCTTCGATGCATCACTATGGGATCCCAACTTTTCCCTTGCTCACTGTGCTCACAATTTCATTGGTTCATGGAAAATATTTACCTGGACGTGTCAGAAGGCCACCGTTTCACTCGCTATGCAGACAGGCCTCCTGCATGGAGAGCAGATCAGCTTATATGTGCTGCCAAAAGCCATCAACGAGGCCATTTTAGGCCTACCTTTGTTCATGCTGCACCAGTCTCATTGATTTGAGTACTCTACAGATTGTGGGATGGAGCTCTTGCTGCCATGAGCAATGTCTTGCTGTCATGTGCCTCACCTGGACTGTCACCCCAGAGCTATCTAGTCTGCCACTGCAGTATGCAGCATATGCAGATATGTTTAACAAACAGGAGGTGGAGGTTTTGCTATTTCGTTGCAAACAAATGCACATCCCTATATTTTAACAGTAATTACATTCATTTGCTACATCTAAAATTTAGCCATATTAGTAGGGGCATTCTGGGGAAGAGCTAAGTTATCCAGCCTACTCAAATATTCAGAGTTAGTCAGATAATTTATTCGGCTAACTCTGGTCATGCTATAGAGTAGTTTTAAATTAGCTGGATAAACTTTATCTGGTTAATTTACAATCTTCGTACATATTCAATAGTGAGGCTTCACCACTGAATATCCCATTAAAGTTAGCCAAATAAGTTTATTTGGAATCTGGACAGTGACTTGCTATTATCCCCTAAATGTTTTGAATAATTTTGTTTAGTTTAATCATTTTTTATATTCTGCCTTTGTAACCAATCACCGGGTGGGTTGTTGCTCCTAGACCTTCCTCCGGTGGTTCCTTGCTGCAGTATCCCAACATCTCACGATGTCTGGATGTGGCTTTAAGAAAAGGTGAGTCCACACCCACTCAGGTGGTAAGCAAATTGTTCAGCAAAAGCCGCAGTTTTTCCTCACAATAAAGTGCAGCCAAGTTGTGCCCACCCCTGCACATTGTAACACTGTTCTTGAACACAGTTCCAAGAGTTCGGCCTTATCGGAGACCTAGAGCTCCTTCACACACATTCATGCCCTCCCTATGCCAGAAAAAGGCTTTTAAACTCCAGCGCTAAAACCTGGCTCTGTCCTAGCCCAATAGTTCCTCCGTAACAGAGTTCACTTCCAGCTGTGCCCATCTCAGCACCACCGCTTACAACAGCCAAGTCCTTAAACACAGTTCCCTGATGCTTGGCCCGCTTTCAGACACAATCCCAGCAGTGCCCTTCCCTTCCCCAGCTCAAGTATCTCCCCTGAGCTGAGGCAGATTGTCTACTCCCCTCAGTAGAAAAATCCAAAAGCTGAAGAAAACACATTTCAAACAAAACCACGTACCTCAGCATTTTCCTATTCCACCCCAAGAATCCACTAGGTAGGGCTTACTGCTGCCATTAGTTATTAGCAGCGCCCTTCTCTGCTGTCCTCCTCCTCCTGCCACTCCCACCAGTTTTGTGTATGTGGCTGCTCTCCTTTAATTAGCCCAGCACCTGGTTCCTGGCCTTGCTCAACTTCCTATCCCTTCAATCCCTTTGCCCTCTAGGAGTTGTAGTCCTCCCCTCTCCTAGCTGAGCTCTGGTCTAACAGCCCTCCTCTGTGTTCTATTACATTTTCTAAAAAATATTTTGAGTATAGAGAGAATTTTTCTCAGGCTTTTCTAACACAATAATCATGGCTTTCAAAAATGACTCTTCTTCCTTTGGTCAATAAAAAATGTGTAATTTATTTATTTATTTTTTTTAACTGGGACTAGTTCATTGTCAAAGATCTGATAGAATTCAACAATAAACCCATCCATACCTGGTGTTGTGTATTGGTTTAGGGATTTCATTGCTAGGTGGATTTCATTCTTTGTTATTTCTGCTTCTAAATTCTTTCTTCTATAGAGAAGGTATTACAATGTAGATTATTTAAAAATTCTTGCACAGATTTAGGATTATGCGGATCCTTGGATTCATAACATCAAATAATTTTTAAATTGTTTTGCTACCTCAAAGCTATTGTAAAAAACAGTATTGTGTGCTGTTTTAATAGAATAGAAAGAAGATTTCTGCTTTTTTGCTTTTAAATAGAGGTAATAAATGCCCGCTGTAACAGGTAAAATTTAAAAGGAGTGTGTATGTGCCCATAAATGCACATTTGCAAAGATACGCTTAATTTTATATTGTGCGTGCAAGAACACACGTAACATTTAAATTATCCCTGCCACGCATATGTGTGCAACCTTTAGTCGCATAATGACATGCTTACACAATTGACCATGGGAAGGGGAGAGGGACACACACACACACACACACACACACTGTAAGAGGAGCACTTTCAACTGAGGGCGGGTTTAGAGGGGAGCAGTGTTACAAGGGTCTATAGAACCTTGCACCCTAGGCAGACCAATGTAATGCTGCCCCCCCCCCCCTCCGCAAAGTCACCCTGAGTTGAAAGTGCCCCTCTTTCAGTGGGAAATATATAGAATGTCATAGTCTCTCTCTCTCTCGCTCTCCTCCCCCCCCCCCCTTGACACACATACTTCCCAACTTCTTAAAATTTGTGTTGCATAATGTGTGTATGGGGCCATTTTTGTGCGAGCAACACTTTTAAAATCTACCTGTTAGTTATTTCTGCATAATATCATGCAGATGCAAAATATGCTGAGACTATCTTATTTATTATTTATTTAACAGTTTTATATACCGAAGTTCTAGTAACAAAGTTACTAATCAATTCGGTTTACATTATAACAATAAAATTGACAGTATATAGAATAATGTCTTACAGAGAACAGGGAAGATTGAACTTGGAAATAAATAAAATAACTTAATGAAAGCAATAAATAACTTCAACGGAGCAAGGAGAGTACAATTTAAATACAATATAAAATAGGAGAATATATTTTCGGAATTGACTGTGTCGGGCCTGAGGTCGATTGTTGAAAAGTTCCGAATAGTTATTGGGATTAGGAGAATGCTTGATTAAACAACCATGTCTTGAGTCTCTTTTTAAAGGTGGGTGTCGATTGTTCCAATCTCAGGTCAGGAGGGAGAGAGTTCCATAGTTTAGGTCCGGCGGTGGAAAGCGCTCTTTTACTAAGTGAAGTTTTAAGTGGATGGGCCTTTAGCGTGCCTCTCTGTGCTAGCCTCGTTGGACGGGAAGAGGTGTGAAGATGTAAAGGGATGGTGAGTTCAATTGGAGAAGAGTTTTTGATGACTTTGTGGATTATTGTTAAGGTTTTATAGAAGATTCTCTGATTGATGGGGAGCCAATGAAGGTTCTTTAAGATGGGTGTAATATGTTCCCTTTTGTTGGATTTGGTTAGAATCCTCGCAGTGGCATTTTGTAATAATTGAAGAGGTTTCAAAGTGTTAGCGGGTAGACCAAGCAGTAAAGAGTTACAATAATCTATTTTTGAGAATATTATTGTTTGCAGAACATATCTGAAGTCTTGGAAATATAAGAGGGGTCTTAGTCTCTTTAATAGTTGAAGTTTAAAGAAGCAATCCTTTATGATGTTATTGATGTAAGTTTTGTAGTTCAGCAGATTGTCCATGGTGACCCCAAGATATCTTTATCTGCACTAGGGTTGCCAACTGGCTTGCGATTTTCAGGATATGTTGATTCAGTCCTGGTTTTTACCCCATTGCATGCTGGGTCTTTTTCTGATTTCCCTATTGCCTTCCCTAAGAAAAGGAAGACTATAAGTACCTGCGTACAGGGAAGTAAAACCAAGACTGGATCAACTTGTACTGAAAATCTCAAGCCAGTTAGCAACCCTAGCACTGACTATTGGTTGACTAGATTTGCTTGAATATGCTATCAGTATGTCTTGGGTAAAATCCCTGGTGATGCATTGACTACAAACAAGATGGTTTCCTTACAATCTGGCAGACAGGAACTCTCCTCTTGGTCATAGCTCATCCCATATTACTGGTGGAATCAGTTGGGGAAGTGAAGTATGGGGAATGGACTACATCAACAGATGGTTAGACAAGCTATCTTACTGCCTTAATGGGCATCATTTAAGGAACAACTGGGAGCATGGTTATCCAGGTAGAAGTAGGTCTGGTGAGGTCCACTTAGTCTTGAGCAGGATTTACTTATCAATGTCATCTGAAATGCTCTGGCATATGTGCTGGGATATAAGAAGCATAACTTAATGGGCAGGCTAGTTTTCCATTAGTGGATGGGGCCTTTGGGCAAGTCCTTAATGGCTAACAGAAATTTCATGGCAGAAGTACTTGGGTCCATGGTAGGAGGATCTGAGAAATTTGCTAAAGAGTAGCACCAACTTCTCATGCACAGATGGGGGGTTTAGTTGTCACCAAGTCCTGCTTAGCTCCAGTGTGCTGGCTGCAGGTTTGATCTGCTATAATCATTGATCTGTAGTTGTGGGATGTCAGCCTTGTTTAAAGCAGGTAAGCTACCTAGTGATGCCCTGATATAAACAGATATCCTAAGAAAAAAAGAAGGCCTTACTTCATGGTCTCTCTGTTTACCATACTGGAGAGTGTATTTAGGAAGGGCATAGATACATAGATTAGACTCTCTTATCAGATCATTAATAAAATAGTGGCCTTTTATTATTCCTCTAGATTAATGTGTCTTGTGTGTTTATTAGTTCTGGATTAGTATTATTTCCTGTCAAAGGCTGGATTGGTCTTGGTTGCCAATATGAGATTGCAGAACTATGCCTTGAGCACGGGTGCTGCATTTAGCATTGGGTCCATGCACCTAGCAGGCCCAGAGCACTTATCAGGGAAGAAAAGCTCCATGCCACAGTTATGTAGCAAAGCATAATGCTCTGGGTTTCTCCTGGGCAGTTGCTATGACTTCATGCCAGTCCACTTCACTTTATTATTTATTATTGTCCCACTCAAAAGCCCATATACATGCAAGCTCATACATATCCTTAAGATATCTGGATAACCTTATCCACGTATCTTCAGCAAAGCACTTATCTTGGTGGTTTCCCATGGATATTTGACAAAAGTTATCTGTGTAACTTTACTTGGATTATGTTCCCGCTAACTGACTATTCAATATGGACATCTCTTTATTGTTGATAATTCCTGTTGAAGATTGGGAGTGGAAGCTAGGTTGGTCAAGGTTGCCTACTGCATGCTTTTTTTTTTCTATACTGAGCTCCAGATCTGACAAAAGGAATGCAAACTCAAATGAGCCTTACAACGTTAGTGCTTTTGTAGTAGATCTCAGAAGAGAAGTCAAGTTTTCCAGTCAATAACTGATCTTTCCCTTGCTGTGAGCCACTAAAGAAATCACGATTTTTCCCTTATCCAGGCTAATTTTACAGACCTGTCAAGTGGCGGTAGAAATTACCAGTTATCACTGCTTTATCGAGCCCAACTGACAAGGCTAGATTAGAGCGGAAACACTGCATGACTGAAACTGGCCCCTATAAATTGAATGCTCTGACACTCAGAGACAATTACTATGTAAATCGTTGCGGGGAAATTTTTTTGCTGGCACTCTCTGTCGCTGGCTTGTCATCAGCCTCATGACAAGTGGGCATTGTATTCCCAATGATAGAGAGAGATAGAAAAGGTCAGTTCTGGAAATGTGACTTAGCAGAATAGAAAAAAAAAACACTGAAAAAAAACTGAAAAGAAAATTGAAACTATTTTTCCTTCACTCTGTCTGGTTTTGTCATGCTCTTTCACAAGGAGATAATAGATATGAAGGCAGTCAACTTTAATATGCTCCTTATTTTCATTTGAGGTTGATGCTTCCTAAAGAATATAGAAACTACAATCAACCTCTAGTGAGACTATATTTTCTTGTTGCATTCTCCACCAGCAGACACTTATAAAGTATGTTTATAAGACTATCCAACATACTGTAAATTCTAGTAAATGTTAAAGGCCCTGACATTTCACTTCATGTATATAAAGGGGATTATGCAATAAAAATTAATGTGCCTGTTAAGATTGTTGAACATGCATGAAAAATAGCTTGTTATGCAATATGGATGAACTGAGCATGCATGCTAAACCAGTCTGAGATGATGTAAGAGCATTCACAGTAGAAATAGTGTGTATGCACTGGATGTGCTTTCATTTGTTTAGCCTTGTTTCAATTAGTATGCACTAATTTTTTAGTGTGTGCTAACATTTTAAATTTGCACAAAAAAAATTAGTGCACATTAAATTGAAATAGTTCACACTAAAGCTGAACAAAATGAAAAAAAACAAAACACATAAACAAAAGAAAAATTTTAGCTGCACATCCCTAGTATGCACATGTAAATGAAGAAACAATGGACTCAAATTAGCAGGTGCCCAGAAAAGAGTGTTGTATGCATTCTATACATTCTTTATCTTCAAATTAACATTTGAATTTATACATGTATGAACGTAAAGGTTTAAAACAATAGACCACAAATAGGCAGTAAATAAATTGTCTAAATAAATAAATAAATAAATAAATAAATAAACTGTTACATGTGCCAGCCGCGGCAGACCCACGGCATGGCCCTCTGACCTTTCTACAATGACTCCAACTCCTGGTTCCTCCTCGCTGGTGGCGGTGGGCCGTCAGCTTCGTCCTCGGGCCTCCCCCGGTGCCTCTGCCTCTGCTGTAGCCCCTGGCATTCCCAGTCCTGCTACCACTTCTTGCTGGGCATTTCTGCGTGGCACTCAGAGAGATGCTGTTACTCGACCCGCGCCCCTCCCTAGGCACGCACACGCATCACTGATGATTAATTAGGGACCATGGCGGGAACCTAGCCACGGTCCCGGATGATGACGTCAACCCTGCTACAGTATTTAAGCTCAGGCTCCGCTCCCTAACGTTGCCTTTGCAACAGGTCTCCTCGCTGGTCGAGTACTCATTGCCTCCTAGAGGTTCGTCTCATCCTCTGCATTCCTGTTCCTCATTGTTCCTGGTTCCAGTCTCCATGTCCCTACCTTGCTCCACTGGATTGATTACATGGACTTTGACTTTTGCTTTGCCTGACTTTGCCATTGACTCTCTCCAAGCCCAGACCTCTGCTTTGCCTGACCACGCCATTGACTCTCTCCAAGCCCGGACTTCTGCTTTGCCCGACTTCACCATTGCCTATCTCCAGACCCAGACCTCTACTTCGCCTGACTATGCTACTGCTTATCTCCAGACCCAGACCTTCGCTTCGCCTGACAAGTCATTGACTCTCTCCAAGCCCGGAGCTGTGCTTTGCCTGACCATGCCATTGACTCTCTCCAAGCCCAGCCCTCTGCTTCGCCTGACTACCCTACTGCCTATCTTCAGACCCAGACCTCTACTTTGCCTGACTATGCTATTGCCTATCTCCAGACCCAGACCTCCACTTCGCCTGACCACGCCAGTGACTCTCTCCAAGCCCGGAGCTCTGCTTCGCCTGACCATGCCATTGACTCTCTCCAAGCCCAGACCTCTGCTTTGCCTGACTATCCTACTGCCTATCTTCAGACCCAGACCTCTACTTTGCCTGACTATGCTATTGCCTATCTCCAGACCCAGACCTCCACTTCGCCTGACTACGCTATTGCATATCTCCAGACCCAGACCTCCACGTCGCCTGACTACGCTATTGCCTATCTCCAGACCCAGACCTTTGCTTCGCCTGACTACGCTATTGACTATCTCCGTGATCAGACCTCCGCCTTGCTTGCCACTGCCTTCTGATTTCCACCAGCCCTGACTCATGCCTGCTCTTTGACGCCTCTTCAGCTTACTCCCTGGATGTGGTTTATTCAGGCTTCGGCCTGCTCTTGCTCAAGCGCCCCCTGCCTGCCTCTGTTCCATTGGCGCTCGAGTTTCCAGGATACTACCTTGCCCAGAGTAAGACTGTACCATCTCTCACCTGCTGTCTCTGGGCTGAACTGACTCTTACCTCGACTACACCCCGAGGTCCACCTAAGTCCTGCCGGCCCCAGCACCCAAAGGCTCAACCCACGGGGAATGAGGGCTGGTATAGATGAAGCTCCAGCAGCCTTTGTCTAGCAGCTCACTCCACCTGCCGATGGTGGGGACCCATAGGTTTGCGTCAACCCCACCTCGGCCCAAGGGTCCATCTCCAACGCAACATAAACCTGCCAAAGCCTAAAATGTAACACCTACCTTGGAGTAGATATTAAATGCCATTCCGTCAAGTCCTGCATACTAACATTTAACATTGGGGGGAGGCCATACCATTGGGTCCTCTCACCAATACACCCACCAATATTCCTCAGCTTTCCCCTTTCCTCTTGATGCAAAGATTAAGCAGCTTTCATGCATCTATCTTCTCCTTCCTCAACTCAAAAGTAACTCCCCAATCTTCCACCACCAACCACATGGACACAATATCAAGGGGAGCATCAGCCTGACATGCCCAATCTAGATTATCTAGCGCCCCATAGACAAAACAGTAAGGGTCTTGTTAGTTCAACATTACCTCTTCAGCCTGCCCTGGCCCACAATAACAAGAGTCTTGGCAGAACATATCCATCCCACTCTGTAATCCCAGACCTTAGATCAAACTCCCCCACTTTCCTGATTGACCCTCTCAGCCTCCTTTCCTGCTCTAGGTATGTCTTCCCTTCCTCCTTCCTACCACATCTGATTAGGAAAGAGAGAGCATGGTTCTTTCTTGCCCCATTTATACCAACTTTCAACATGTTGAACTCTTATACTTCTTTGCCAAGTGCTACACTATAGAAAGGAATTAAGAACAGCTCCTGAAGCAGCACTTACCTGCGAAGAAGTTCAGAAGTAATCCATTGCCTCATGGCTGAGTTTTTGATAGCAGGTCGAGCCAGTTGTGGTTCATCAGGAAAGCAGAATTAAGTCAACATGTAACACGGAGCTGATGGCCTTCCCAACCATGATCAACCATGATATGACTTCATCAATGAGAAACCTGTTGCAGAATTCATTTCTCTGAGGTATAATTCTGAACAGTCCTAAACCATGAGGTACAAAAAGGGATGAATGTCAGCATAGTATCCCGATTCCCATACAATTTCCTAGCATGTAGCCAGATGTACTCAGGACCAGTGGGTTATATGTTCCTCTGCTAACAGATGGGAGATGGAGTCAGGTTTCAAAGCTATCACCCTAGATATACCTCTGCAGTGACCTCAGCTCTTCAGTATCTCTCTGTCTCCTAGCAGATGCGGATGCTATCCCCACACTAGCATGGTGTTAGCGGGATTACAGCACAAACAAAGCGGTGATACCTAAGCGTCCCTTCCCCTAAGGTGATTCCTAAGGCGATTTCCAAGATCCCTCAAAGGTGTGCCTTAGTCCAGTAGCCGGTTCCCGGCATGGACCTAGCTGCTGAAGCAGCTGAAAGGCAACGGGTGAACACCAAAGCCCTGGAGGGTGGGGCTGGGGCTGGGGCAAGGTTGTGAGGTTTTCCTAGGGTGCCTGATGCCCTGGCTGCACTGGCTCCATGTGAGAAAGCAGAATTCAGTCTGGAGTTGTGCTGTCATAGGCAAAACTCTCCCTAGAAGTGATGCATATAATCTTAGTCAGGGCTTAATTTTTCTTTTGCTTAATCCCTGGAGGAAACTGGAAATATGGGTCATATCTTGTACCCTTCTTCCCCAGGAGTAGGTAGGCAGAGCAGAGCCTGTGGCAGTGTTTCCCAACCAGTGTGCCTGCAGACTTCATTAGCTATGCCACAGAAAAGTCACCACATGGGCTCTGCTCTCAGCACCTTGCAGCAACAAGAGACTCCAGCAGTAGCTCTTAAAGTGATGGGAACGTCTTTCTGAGAACAGGTGTAATCATGCATGCCTCTTCTAGCCACAGCATAAGCTCTGGAGTGTGGCAATTAATGGGCAGCATGCAGGTCAGAGATAGTTAGCACGCACTTTATGCAGCACAAACAGTGCACACAGCCCCTCCTCCTCTTCCCCATCTGAGTCCTTGAAGCCCCTGTCTTATTCTCAGGCCAAGTAAGACAGGGAGAGTGTGCACTGAGCACTGAATGTGAATGTGATTCATTTTGAGTGCTGGAAGCTGCAGCCACATGCCACATATGGCAGCCAAGTTAACTAACTGAGCTGGTTGCTCACATCACATTCATTTCTCCCTTCCTTGTGAGCTGACATACTGTGACAAGTTGTTCTTGCCCCCTCTTTTCTGTTTTGGAAGACAGTCTGGTGGGGCTTTCAGTGCTTCCCTAGCCTTTTTGGCCATATAAGTCCTCTTCATAACTGCACTATCTGTTCCATGGAGACCGGTGTTTCACATAACAGTTTTGTTAATGTAGGTTTGCTTTAGGTGTGAAAAAGTTGGGAAACATTTACCTAGGGAACCATAAAAGCAGCAGATTCTCTATAGCACACAGTCAATGAAAATTGGTTGGAGTGGGGGAGGCTCTGAGAAGTGAAGGCAAACTACTACAATAAAAAAGAAGGAGTGAGCCAGAATAAGATACTGTGTAGTGCTAGTGAGGCTTCTCTCTGAAATAGCTGGACTGAGGACTGAGAGGGGCAGCTGCTGAGGAACCAATGAATCTCTGGAGTGTGAGGGTGCCAAAAAGGGGTTAGAATGGGAAAGGGAGGCTGATGCAAGTTGAAGAGTGACTGGCAACCATCATCAACTTTTTCATAATGATGCAGCATTGCTGGGGTAGAGTCACTGAATCAGCACATGAGCAGAAGCACAAAAGGAAATGTTTTTGTCTATGTGTTTGTTTTTCTCTATGTCTGATTATGTGTGTCTGAGTCACTGGCTGGCAATAAGATTGTCTCATTACTTGGCAACTGGTTTCCACAGGGAAATACTGCCACAAAACCAGCTATGCCCCTCATACCAGACGATCAAGCTACCAACAGAGCCAACGAACTGTCGGACCTCTTTGAGAGAAAAATCACCACCCTCATCACTCCCCTCAAGGGGCCCTCTCATCATCCGAATTACTCATCCACCTCCGGTTCTCAACTTTCACTCTCAACCCTCCAGCAACATAATTCATCCCCAGCTTCTCTTGCCACCTTTGAGCTGATGACTGCCTTAGAAATTGAAAACATCCTTAAGAAGATGAAACCTTCGTCTCATCCTGTAGACCACATCCCATCCAACCTGCTGTTCTCCATCCCTAACATCATTGCCAAACCTGTAGCAGACATCATAAACTGCTCTCTGTCGCAAGGCCAAGTCCCTGACCAATTCAAGCTTGCAATGCTCAAGCCGCTACTCAAAAAACCCAACCTTCCTCCCGTAGACTCAGCCAACTTCAGACCCATAGCAAATTTGCCAATGATCACCAAAATCATGGAGAAGGTTGTAAACAAACAACTATCCGAATTCTTAGAAGAAAACAACATCCTCACCTCAAACCGATTCGGATTCCGAAAGTCTCTGAACACCGAATCTTTATTAGCCTCGCTATCAGACACCATACTCCTTAATCTTGAAAAAGGTCAACCTTACCTAATCACACTACTGGATCTCTCCTCAGCGTTTGACACCGTGAATCGCACTTGCCTCCTTCAGCGGCTAGCTGACATCGGCATCACAGGATCGGCGTTTGACTGGTTCAAATCTTTCCTTGAAAACAGGTTCTATAAGGTCAAGATCAATAACAAAGAATCACACCCTATCAGTTCAAAGTTGGGGGTACCCCAAGGATCATCCCTTTCACCCACTCTATTCAATATTTATCTCCTCCCACTCTGCCATCTTCTAACCAACCTCAAGCTAACACACGTCCTATACGCGGATGACATACAAATCCTCATCCCTATAGCTGAATCTTTCCATAAAACGTGGTCTTATTGGAACAACTGCCTCTCAGCAATCAACAACCTACTCACCAGCCTCAACCTCGTATTAAACACCAACAAAACCGAAATCCTCCTAATAGCCCCAGAAAACTGCATCCCGCTCAACCCTCCAACTTCCACCCAATGCTCTATCTCTTCAATCGACCAAACATTGCAAGTAAGAGACCTGGGTGTGCTACTAGACAACCAACTCAACCTCAGCAAGTTTATAAACAATACTACCAAAGAATGCCTCTTTAAATTGCAAATATTAAAAAAATTAAAACCACTTCTGCACTTTCGAGACTTCCGCCTGGTACTACAACATCATCCTCCCGAAACTGGGTTACTGCAACTCTCTCCTTCTGGGCCTTCCCGCTAGCACCATCAAACCACTTCAGATGGTCCAGAACGTGACAGCCAGAATCCTTACAAACACCAACAAAAGGAATCACATCACCCCCATCCTCCAGAACCTTCACTGGCTGCCTATTAAATTCAGGATTCACTTTAAAACCCTTATGATGATACACAAGGCCCTACACAACATCTCCCCCCTCAACCTAACTTTTCAACTGCAGCAGCACATCACTAAGAGACCGATAAGAAGTGCGTACAAGAACATGCTACACACCCAGCCGGCAAAAACCTCACTGAGGAAACACGCCCTTTCCACTGCAGGTCCCCCACTTTGGAATTTGCTCCCTCCGGACCTCTACCGAGAACCGTGCCTTATGACATTCAAAAAGAAGCTAAAGACTTGGCTTTTCGCCCAAGCGTTCCTGAAGAGCTAAGGCCCGATGAAGTCGAGGACGTTATAGACCCCAGTCCATCTATCCCACTGTACATATGTTTTTGAGTTGTACTTGGAATGTAGTCCTTTTTATTTCTCTGTAAGTTCTGTTTTTCAATTTGTTCCAATGTATTTCCGCCCCAGAGGCGACAGTTTCAGTTCTTGTAAACTGGTGCGATATGTATATTATACAGGAATATAAAAACAAAAAATAAATAAATAAATAAATAAATAAATAAATAAATAAGAATTGATTAGCTGGCAAAAGACTTTAACAATAGGGATGTGAATCGGGCTTCAGACGATTGAAAATATCGACGATATTTTCAAAATCGTCAGAAATCGGGGCTCCCCCAAAATGATAGGAACACCCCACGATATTGATCGTGGGGGTTCTCTTATCATTTTGGGGGAGGGCGGGAAAAACGGCATACAAAAATAACCCCTAAACCCACTCCGACCCTTTAAAACTAACCCCTTAGCTTCCCCCACCCTCCCGACGCCCCCAAAAACCTTTTACAGGTACCGGGTGGTCCAGTGGGGGTCCCGGAAGCAATCTCTTGCTCCGGGCCATCCTCCGCTCCCGGGACGTCGGCTGCCACTAATCAAAATGGCGCCAATGGCCCTTGCCCTTACCATGTGACAGGGTATCCGTGCCATTGGCCGGACCCTGTCACATGGTAGGAGCACTGGATGGCCGGCGCCATCTTGTCACCAATGACCCAACCACTCCAGCGTGCACCCAGCCACTCCAGCGTGCACCCAGCCACTCCAGCGTGCATCCAGTCACTCCAACCACTCCAGCGTGCACCCAACCACTCCAGCGTGCACCCAGCCACTTCAGCGTGCACCCAGCCACTCCAGTGTGCATCCAGTCACTCCAACCACTCCAGCGTGCACCCAACCACTCCAGCGTGCACCCAGCCACTTCAGCGTGCACCCAGCCACTCCAACCACTCCAGTGTGCACCCAACCACTCCAGCGTGCACCCAGCCACTTCAGCGTGCACCCAGCCACTCCAGTGTGCATCCAGTCACTCCAACCACTCCAGCGTGCACCCAACCACTCCAGCGTGCACCCAGCCACTTCAGCGTGCACCCAGCCACTCCAGTGTGCATCCAGTCACTCCAACCACTCCAGCGTGCATCCAGTCACTCCAACCACTCCAGTGTGCACCCAACCACTCCAGCGTGCATCCAGTCACTCCAACCACTCCAGCGTGCACCCAACCACTCCAGTGTGCACTCAGCCACCCCAACATGCACCCAACCACTCCAGCGTGCACCCAGCCACTTCAGCGTGCACCCAGCCACTCCAGCGTGCATCCAGTCACTCCAACCACTCCAGCGTGCACCCAACCACTCCAGCGTGCACCCAGCCACTTCAGCGTGCACCCAGCCACTCCAGTGTGCATCCAGTCACTCCAACCACTCCAGCGTGCATCCAGTCACTCCAACCACTCCAGCGTGCACCCAACCACTCCAGCGTGCATCCAGTCACTCCAACCACTCCAGCGTGCACCCAGCCACTCCAGCGTGCATCCAGTCACTCCAACCACTCCAGCGTGCACCCAACCACTCCAGCGTGCACCCAGCCACTTCAGCGTGCACCCAGCCACTCCAGCGTGCATCCAGTCACTCCAACCACTGCAGCGTTACGTCTACGAATTTCTCCTACGATTATCAAGCCATTGGCTAAACCGGACAGTAAACAACTTCTAAAACTATACAGCCCCTTAGGATAGCAAATTCCCTACTCTTACCGGCCGGCACCCTCCTTCGCCTGCCTCAGCCTCCTTACAATATCGCCATCCCTCCCAATCCCTATCCTACCACATTGTCCTCCATCCAAAGGGAATTCAACCCGACAGGCCCACTACCACAACCTTAAATCCCTCTCCCCAATCATGATCTCTCCCATCACTCAACTGCTAGGTCTTACCATTTTTTCGTTAACCTTATTTAATGCACAATCCCTAACAAAGAAATCAGTAATACTAAACGACTATCTCATAGATGGGAAGCCTGATATATGTGCAATTACTGAGACCTGGCTCAAACCCTCAGACACCGCAATAATCAACCAATTACCCACAGTAACATACGACTTCTTTTCCATTCCACGCCAGAGGAAAAAAAAGGGAGGAGGAATCCTCCTAGCAACCAAAAAGGACCTCAGATTCACTCATCACTCAACCAATTCAGACTCGAAACTCGAAATCGGCTTCTTCTCATCAGACAAACTCCAAATTCTACTCGTCTATACTCCTCCAGGTGTCCTGGAAACTGACGCCTCTCCTCTGGTCGAATTAACCACCTCCCTTATCAAGTTGGACACCCCAGCTATAATCTTAGGAGATTTTAACCTGCACGTTGACAACTCCATACTATCACCCAACTGCGAAGCCTTACTCACAGCACTCTCTGCTCTAGGTTTCACTCAACTAGTCAATAAACCCACACACAAAGCTGGACACACGTTAGATCTTATTTTCGTTAACACTGCTATCAACCCTGTAATGCACCCCAGTTGCACAAAGGTCCCATGGTCAGACCACTCCCTCATAACAACATCATTCTCAATAAAAGATACCAGCCCATCTCGCACACCCTCTCCCTGCTTCACATACAGGAAAACATGCTCCTTAGAAGATCTCAGCAATCACTTATCATTATATCTCCCCCAGGTAGACTTCTCCAATCCGAACTCAGCTCTTCGATCCTGGAACAACATTACCGAATCCATAGCTAATAAGCTATGCCCTCTTACTACAAAAAAACCTCATCCCAATTCCTCCAAAAGACAGCCTTGCCTCAGAGCTAAGAAAGTTAAAACTTCTGCTAAGACAAAAGGAGGCCAAATGGCGTAAAAACCCATGCACCATCACTCTATCTAGCTACAAATCAACTCTTCATCAATATAAATCCAACACTTTAAGATCCAAGAGGAACTATTACGCATCCAAGATCCACGACCTGGTCTTCGACGCTAAAGCCCTCTTTAGCTATGTTTCCAACCTCACACAAATAAACCCTTCAGAGATTGCTCAGAACCAAGCAAAATCTAAAGCTGAAGAACTAGCACTATTTTTCAGCAACAAAATCAGCAGGCTTCTAACTCAGCTCCCCTCTAACAACGTCTCACCATTAACCCCACTTCAGACATCATTCAATAATACTTGCTTAGAAGAACTTGATCTCACTTCCTCCATCGAGATCCAAGGTATTCTACGGAAAATAAAACCTTCCTCTCACCCCTCGGATCACATCCCCACTAAACTTCTACTATCAATTCCTGACTCCATCTCTAAATCACTGACAGACATCATAAATTGCTCAATAACACAAGGATCTTACCCAGATGACCTCAAATTGGCCTCTCTTAAACCACTCCTCAAGAAACCAAATCTAGATCCCAATGACCCAAACAACTACCGACCGATCGCCAACCTCCCCTTCATAGCCATGATTATGGAGAAATTGGTAAACACCCGACTCTCAAACTACATTGAAGATAACAACCTCCTATTCCCATCACAATACGGATTCCGCAAAACACTAAGCACGGAGTCCCTCCTCATCTCCATGACAGACTACCTCATTCTAGGCCTTGACAAAGGACAAGCCTTCCTACTGATCTTACTGGACCTCTTGTCAGCTTTTGACACCGTAAATCATTCCCTACTCATCAACCAGCTGGCTTCCATAGGCATCTCAGGCACAGCTCTCACGTGGTTCACATCCTTTCTCAGCAATAGAGGATACAAGGTCAAGATCCAGAATAAAGAATCCTCACACCACCCCGCGTCAGTAGGAGTCCCTCAGGGGTCCGCCTTGTCTCCTACTCTATTTAACATCTACTTTCTACCGTTATGCCAACTTCTCACCGAACTCAATCTAAAACATTTCCTTTACGCAGATGATATCCAGGTCCTGATCCCCATTAAGGATTCCTTTGCAAAAACACTGAATCACTGGGAAACATGCCTCCAAAAAATCAAATTCCTTCTCACCAGCCTCAATCTGGTACTAAATTCCAGCAAAACTGAACTTCTGCTCATCGCCCCAGAAAACAGCACCATCACCCCTACTCAGCAAGCCACGCCAATAATCACACAAGTGAGAGACCTAGGAGTCCTAATTGACAATCGCCTGAACCTCAAAGCCACCATCAATAAAACTACCAAAGATTGCTTCTACCAACTACAAGTGCTGAAAAGAATAAGACCGCTTTTCCACGCCCAAGATTTCAGAACGATTGTACAAGCAATCATTTTCTCAAAATTAGACTATTGTAACACCATCCTACTTGGTCTTCCTTCCTCTTACACCAAACCGCTTCAGATGGTGCAAAATGCAGCTGCTCGAATACTGACAAATACTAGGAGAAGGGATTACATAACCCCTATCCTAAAGGACCTTCACTGGTTACCCATCCATTTCAGAATAATATACAAGGCCATACTCACCACATACAAAAACATCCATCAACTGGCTCCTATCGACCTTCAGATCCCTCTCCGACTACAAAAATCGTCAAGACCGACAAGAGATGCATACAAGGGATCGCTTCAGGTACCGCCTTCCAAAACTACCAGACACATCACGTTAAGAGATCGGGCCTTCTCTACAGCCAGTCCACCCTTATGGAACTCCATCCCCCCAGATCTTAGACTGGAACCCTTCCTCTCAACCTTCAAGAAAAGACTAAAGACCTGGCTGTTCACACAAGCATTCTCGGACTCCATCTGATTCAACACCCCAACCTCAACCCCCATTGTCATTTACACTATTGTTAGCTATCTCTACTAGCGTTAGCCAGTATTAATTAATAACTGTCCTTTCTCTTCCTTCTTCACCAAGTTCTAGCTACCCTGTTACATGTAACTGCCTTTTCCGCACCAGTGTTCTAGTTTATGTTTATTATGCACTCTCGTTTTATGTGAACCAGCATGATGTGACTGCTGTCTCGAATGCCGGTATATAAAAATCCGAAATATACTAAATCACATTCCTTGAGCTGTGGCACTGGCCGGCATTTAGTGTCTGCATATTTCTTAGCTTGTGTGGCAGCCTGTGAGATTATTTGAGAAGTTTGAGTCGATAGAATGTGGAGTTCCTAGGCAGTGAGATGGTCTGCTGGGCAAACCACTACAAGGAGGAGTGGGAGTGACACATGTGAATATTTCCTATACAAAATTTGAAACAGTGAGGAGCTGCAGTTTATATGGTTGTTTTGGAAGAATTCTGCCCAGTGGCAGTAGAATAGCCCAATCATCTTGCCTTCTCTTGACATAGGTATTAAAGAAGGTCTTGAGGATCTGATTAATCCTCTTGGTTTGCCAATGCCTTGGAGGGTGATAAACTGTAGTGAAATATAGAGAGCTTCCAAACTTGTGACAAAGGGCCTTCCAATAATGAGAAGTAAATTGAATGCTTCCAACAGAGAGATTATGGGATGGCAATCCATGCAGACAAAAACTATGTTGCACAAAGAGGCTCAGGAGCTGAGGGAAGCCCAGCGAGATGCACGGAGTGAGCCATCTTGGAGAACCTGTCCATGACGGCCCATATCACTGTGGAGCCAAGTGAGAGGGTGAGGTCCACCATGAAGTCAGTGGATATGTGGATCCAGGGTTCCCTGAGGGCATTCAATGGCTGTAACAGCCCTCAGGATTGGGCATGAGCAATCTAGTTCTGTGTGCAGGTTGGGCAGGACTGTATGTAGTCCTTTACATCCTCCTTGATTTGTGGCCACCAGTAGTGGTGCTGAAGGAGTTTAAAGAGTTTTGGACATTCCTGGGTGCCCTGATACACAGGAGCCCATTTCAACAACTTTTCCAAGGGATTCTTGGGAACAACATTCTTTTCTGACAGACAGGAGGTGGTGGAGGCCAGAAAGATCCTTATGGTTTAATGATATGTCAAGATCCTCAGTTAGGAATGAATGGGATAATATAGCACTTGGTAGTTCTTCTCCACAGGTCAGTAGCAGAGCTCAAAGTCAAATTGACAAAAGAAGAAAGACCAGCAGGCCTGCCAAGGATTGAGACATTGAGCTGTGGAAGGTATTCAAGGCTTTTATGATCTTTGTAGATCGTCATTTTGTATTGAGAGCCCTCCAAGAGATGCCACCACTCTTTGAGGGTGAGTTTGATGTCTAGATGTTCTCTGTCTCCAATACTATAGTTTTTCTTTGCTGGAGGAAATTTTTAAGAGAAGAATGAACAAGAGAGTAGTTTTTCTTCTGTGCTGCATTGACTAAGGACAGCCCCAACCCCAAGGGAAGAGACGTCTACCCCTAGTTTAGTTCATTGAAAATAAGAATGCTTAAAGCCACTTGCTGTAGAGAAAATGTTTTTATTAAAATGGTATAAAATAATATAAACCTTATATATTAAATAGTAAGGTACTTTATGGAGAGGCAGAGTGCCACGCAAGACACTAGCATAAACTTCCTCTCAAATGATTTTACTGAATACACAGCAATATATAGAATTTCAGTTTTATATTTACAAACCCTGAACTAGGTTGCATAATTGTCAAAATATCTGTGATTCTCTTTTATTATAAACAAACAATCTGAATGGCTGTATGATAATTTGCTTTCATTCTCCTAGTTAATTAATCCTCGTCTCATTTGTAAATGTTTTCTTGGAATTTGCTAGCATTAGCAACCTTGTGCTTGTTCTAAGAATATTTTCTATAATCTTAGATGGAATATCAATTGGCCTTATCCTTGATTTAGTTCTAGATATCCTTCTGTAATCTTAGATGGAATGTAAACTGACCTTGTCTTTGTTCAAAATGATATAAAGCCTTGTATTTCATCTTCTTTTATCTAACATATGTAGTCTTTTATCTAGCAAAAACAAGTGCAAGGCTGAGACAATAATGTTGCTAGTAATTACAAACCGCTTATGATAAAAAAAAATAAAAAAAACAGTAGTACAGAAATAATGACTTCATATGTGACATGTCAAAAAAGTGTTTCTCTGAGACTAAGGACCTATGAGCACCCACATCACCTTGAACATGACAAATGGTCCTTGGATCAAGCCTTGTATGAGCTTCTAGAAGGTTTTGAGTGCTTCTGGTGTCCAGCTTCTGGTATTCTCACCCTTTTGGGTTAGAGCTGTGAGTGGAGCAACCAGCATGGCATATCCATAGATAAATTGCCGATAGTTATTGGCCAATCCGAGACATCTTTATAGTGCCTGCAAACCCATTGCCTGTGAAGCAAGTACAAGAAGTAGACCAGTAATCATACTGCTTGCCCCGGATAGTTATACATATAACTGCATAAAGTATTTATTAAGCTCTATAAAGGGTTTTTTTTTATTTCTTTTTGTATTTCTTTTGTTCTTCTTTCAGTAATTTCTAATGCTGTTCTGTAGGCTTGTACATTGATGCATGTATGATCATATATAGTCCTATGTATCCTTAACTTTATCCCTGTTTTTATTATTAAAACAATTTTATTTTTGTTTTTTAACTTTATAGTAATAAAGGTCTTGAACGAGTAGATGTGACTCGGTTATTTACACTTTCGGATAATAGAAGGACTAGGGGGCACTCCATGAAGTTAGCAAGTAACACATTTAAGACTAATCGGAGAAAATTCTTTTTCACTCAACACACAATTAAGCTCTGGAATTTGTTGCCAGAGGATGTGGTTAGTGCAGTTAGTGTAGCTGGGTTCAAAAAAGGTTTGGATAAGTTCTTGGAGAAGTCCATTAACTGCTATTAATCAAGTTTACTTAGGGAATAGCCACTGCTATTAATTGCATCAATAGCAGGGGATCTGCTTAGTGTTTGGGTAATTGCCAGGTTCTTGTGGCTTGGATTGGCCTCTGTTGGAAACAGGATGCTGGGCTTGATGGACCCTTGGTATGACCCAGCATGTCAATTTCTTATTGACCACATTTAGGATTCACACCTCACGGATGGGTTGTCACATGGATGGGAAAGCCAGGTATGTGATGGGACCAGTTATTGCCCCTTCTATGGCTCCTGAGAGATTCAAGGGCTGCTCCAGAAGTAGTAATAATAATACACTGCGGGGCAATGACTTGTGCTCATTGACTTGCAAGCAGCTGATAAAGAAGGCAAAAAGAGGCTTGGCAAAGATATCTGAGCTATACCCAAATGCTGCCCACTTTTGGTCGGACATTATCCAGTGGCCTAAGTGGAAAGACTCCAGATTATGGAATAGAAGTCGCCAAAAAGTCAACTGGCAGATCGGTATATGGATACAAAAGCTGGGCCGTCAGCAGATAAGACATCAGTGGGTAGATGAACTTTGCCAAGGATATTTCAGACAGGATAGGGTATACCTGTCTGACATTGGCTACTAGGGAAGTGAATCATTTTTATGATGAATTAAAATATCATATGATATTTCTTAATTTGTCATATTTCTGTAAAATCGATAAAAGATCGCATTTCCCCTGAATTTTCGTTCAAAAATCATTTTTCGGCTTAGTGCGCACTAACAAAAAAACGTTAATTTGTGTTACTTTTTTGTTATTTTTGTTAGTGCGCACTAAGCCGAAAAATGATTTTTGATGAAAAAAAATGCAGATCTGCAGGAAAACGAGATTTTCCTGTGGCCACACGAACCGAAAAGCGAAAACGATCGGGCACCCGATGCACATCTCTATAATGGCTACGATATCTTTAATAATGCTCTCCAGGATGCCATAGAGGTTTGGAGTGGCAAAGAAAAAGTCACAGGTTGCAGCTAATTGATCAGTTGGGGGGACACGAGGCAAGGGTCCACCCTATCTCGTGTTCTTGGCGGTTACCCGGGCAGGTTGGGCATATTGCCAGTGGTGCTGGTGGTGTCACAGGACAGCATGGTAGCCAATCAGTGCCTTGGGTTGTGCCAAAAAGGTGAAGCGTGGAATGCGCTGATGGTCGAGGCCACCTTGCTTGGGGACAAGGTGGGGGGCCCATAGAGTAAGGCTGCCTTGTTTGGTACCTACGGCGGGAGGCAGTGGAGACATCATACCGGCCCGGGTATCAAATGGTTAGGATTTTAATAACATGTTAAATAAAGCTGCGGCCTTATTATACCAATGACAGTTTTGCTGGGTTTTTTTTATTGTTGAGGGATGCAATATATACCTCCTCCCCCTCTGCCATCTCCTTGCTAAACTTGGCCTTCCGCACTTTATATATGCGGATGATGTGCAGATACTGATTCCAGTTACAGACTCAATACATAAAGCTATAGAAACCTGGAAATCTGCCCTCTCTGTTATCAGCAGCCTGCTATCCAATAACTACCTCGCCCTCAACGCCGCTAAAACGGAACTCATCCTCATTTCACCCCCCAAAATTTCTCCTTCTCTACCAATGAACAATGATCCCTCCACTAATATCACCTTCCCTCCTCACGTACGCAGCCTTGGCGTCTCCCTTGACAGTCACCTTAACTGCAAACAATTCATCAATAATACCCTGAAAGACTGCTTCTTCAAATTGCACACCCTAAAAAAACTCAAACCTCTGTTACATCTCAATGTAACAGAGGTTTGAGTTTTACAAGCCCTCGTCCATTTTACAAGCCCTCGTACCATTTTACAAGCCCTCGTCCTATCGAAAATAGATTACTGCAACTCCATGCTGCTGGGCTTACCTAAAAGCACCATACAACCACTGCAACTCCTCCAAAATGCAGCTGCCCGGATTCTTACCAACACCCACAAAAATGATCACATAACCCTCGTACTCAAACATCTGCATTGGTTACCCGTAGCATCCAGAATTACCTTCAAAGCTCTCACTCTAATTCACAAATCCCTTCACAACCAGAACATGCACTGGTTTAAAGAACATTTCACCTTTCACGACAATAATAGACCCACTAGAAAACAATACCTGGCCACACTACATACCCCCTCACCCAAGCTTACTAAGCTTCGCGCCACAAATGAAAGGGCCCTCTCCCTAGCAGGTCCTTTCCTCTGGAACAAACTACCAACCTCTCTCCGCCAGGAAACCTGCCCAAAAATATTCAGGCAAAACCTCAAGACTTGGTTCTTCAAGCACTCCTACACCTAACCGCCCGCACTCCATCACCACATCATATATTTCTCTCCACGACTACCCCCGTCTCTTACCGTCCTTGCGATCTTATCCCTGTACATCCCTTATATATAGCACTATCTCTATATCCTACATGCAATCCTGTGTATATATACCTCCTCAATGTTTACGAATTAATTGCTCCACTAAGTTTATTTAAGTTTTCCCTGTAAAGTCTATTGATAATTTTGTTCCTCCTTAGTTATGTGTTACCTGTAAAGTTTGTTCCTCCTTTAATCATGCGTTACCTGTAAAGCCTGTTGCTAATTTTGTTCTTTGTAAACCGATGAGATGTTCCCAACGTTCGTCGGTATATAAAAGCTGTTAAATAAGTAAATAAATAAAATAATTATGTTCAATGTGCTGTAAGGAGTAGGAAGAGAGGGACGATGGCCAAGCGGGTTAAGATGGCAGCTGCTAGCATTAATAGGTGGGCCTGCGCCGCATGGCCAGAGCCCACCCTTAACCGAAGCGCCAGGAGACACGCGCCGGTGGTGTCCATTGGGGTGGAGTAGAGGCGTGCAGCACGGCGACGGGTAACGGGCCTCCCCACCCCCTTCTCACAAGAGCAGGATATGTCACGGCTCTAGGCCTTCCCATATGGCAGCGAGTAAGGGCCACAACAGAGGCCAGAAAACTCCTTTTCACCATGAGCTGGCAACCCACCCACCCACCTCTTTATTAAATTAGCGTGGAAGGAACGTTATTTCTTTAAGGGGGAAAGTCGAGAAGCAGGTGTTGCCGTGGTATTAAGTAGTCAAGTCATAACGTATAGCTTGTTACAATTGGTTAACATATGCGATAGACAGCAATCACATGTTAGTTAGTGCATTTTGACAAATGTGGATCAATGTTGGGTTAATGTTGCAGCTTATAGGGAGGGGGACAGTTGGGCATATTGCCAGTGGTACCAGTGGCCTCACAGGATGGCGTGGTAGCCGATTAACACCTTGGGTGGCACCAAATAGGTGGGGCACGGAATATGCTTGTTTGGAGACAAGGCGGGGCCCCATGAAGTAAGGCTGCCATGTTTGGTACCTATGGCGGGCAGCAGTGGAGACATCATACCGGCCCGAGTATCAAATGGTTAGGATTTTAATAACGTGTTAAATAAAGCTGTGGCCTTATTATACCACTGACAGTTTCAGTGTTGCTTTTTTTTGGTCGAGGGATGCATAATTATATTCAATGTGCTGTAAGGAGTAGGAAGAGAGGGACGACAGCCACGCTGGTTAAGGTGGCAACTGCTAGCATTAAGAAGAAACCCGCTCCTGCAGGTGAGGAAATGGATGAATAAAGCATCTGGCAAGATGATCTTGGATATTGTTGATCATAGCCTTGGTTTCCAGCTCTGAGAGCAGATACACCCTGCCTCATGGGGGGGGGGGGGGGGGTTGCTTGCCTAGGAGGAGCTCAATCTCACTGTCATAGGAGCGGTGAGGAGGCAATGTCTCAGCCTGCTGTTTAGAGAACATGCTCAAATATTCCTCATACTGGGGCAGTAGCCCCATCTGGGCCATGGCAATAGTGATGGTAGCTGGAGGAGCAAGAAGCAAGCAAGGGGGAAGAGCAGGATGGCCCCCAGTAGGTCAGTTTGAGTGTGGACAAATCAATGATGGGTTGATGCTTTTGCAGCCAAGTGAGGTCCAGGGCAATTGGATTTGCCACTCAAAGTAGGACGTAGAGAGTGATTGAATCAGAATGAAGTATTCTGATGTGGAAGGTGAGAGGAACAGTAAATTATGTTATCCTCCTTGTAAGGGGATTACCGTAGAAAACAGATAAAACAATATGCAGTTTCCCCCCCCCAGGAGAAGTGTAGGTATATGATTGTATTTCAACAGGGTCTGATCTATTAAGTTTTCCCCAGCACCAGTGTCCAGGAGCACCTGAGACAAGAAATGGGTCTTGTCTTGGGTGATTGCTACAGGAATCAAGAGTTGGGGAGCAGAGGAAGTCATGGGATAGGAGGTGATGTCCTTTTGTGGATTACAAACTGGTTGAAAGACAGGAAACAGAAATTAGGATTAAATGGTCAATTTCCTCAGTGGAAAAGGGTAAACAGTGGAGTGCCTCAGGGATCTGTACTTGGACCGGTGCTTTTCAACATATTTATAAATGATCTGGAAAGGAATATGATGAATGAGTTAATCAAATTTGCAGATGATACAAAATTATTCAGAGTATTTAAATCACAAGCAGATTTATCACAAGGTCCTCCTGTGATAAATCACAGGAGGAACTTGCGAGACTGGAAGATTGGGCATACAAATGGCAGATGAAATTTAATGTGGACAAGTGCAAGGTGTTGCATATAGGGAAAAATAATACCACCCAGGAAAAAGATCTAGGCATCATAGTGGATAATACATTGAAATCGTTGGCTCAGTGTGCTGCAGCAGTTAAAAAAAATAAGCAAACAGAATATTAGGAATTATTAGGAAGGGAATGGTGAATAAAAAGGAAAAACATGTCATAATGCCTCTGTATCACACCATAGTGAGATTGTACCAAGAGTACTGTGTACAGTTTTGGTCACTGCATCTCAAAAAAGATATAGTTGCCCTGAAGAAGATACAGAGAAGGGCAACCAAAATGATAAAGGGGATGGAACAGCTTCCCTATGAAGAAAGGCTGAAGAGGTTAGGGCTGTTCAGCTTGGAGAAGAGACGGCTGAGGGGGATATGATAGAGGTCCTTAAAATCATGAGAGGTCTAGAACGGGTAGATTTAAATTGATTATTTATTTATTTATTTATTTATTTCGGATTTTTATATACCGGCATTCTCAATACAAGTATCGAATCAGGTCGGTTTACATAGAACAAAACTGTTGCAATAAAGGCGTTACATTAAACAGCGTTTCTTAACATATGAGTAACATATAACATATCATATAAAAATAAATAAATAATACAAATTAAATATTACATAGACTATAATAATAATAATAACTCGTCAACAGGACGTGGATAAATACAAAGGATGTTTAAGGCATGAGTATATATCTTGAATAATTAGAGGGGTAGTCTAAATTGTGATATGTGGGTACATAGACCTTGTTGCTGTGCAAAGTCCGAGTTATGCATGAGTAAAAGGAGACTGATGAATCAGAGAAGGAGTCTTAAACAGGTGTGTTGTTCAGATCTGACGTGGTTAGATCTTGAGGGGAGTATGGCTGATCGAGGATCTGATGTTGGACTATTTTTCTCTTTGACCGGTGTCGGAGTGATCTTGTGATTCTGTGTAGGCTTGCCTGAAAAGCCACGTTTTTAGGTTTTTCTTAAAAGTTGGATGACAAGTCTCTTGGCGAAGATCCGGCGGTAATGAGTTCCAGAGGGTGGGCCCGGCTGTGGAGAGTGCTCGTTTTGTTCGTTTGGTTTTGATCGGGGGAGCATATAAGGAACCTTTGTAGTTGTGCCTGATGGGTCTTTGTGAAGTGTGAGGGCGGAGTTGTGAGTTTAGATTTAGGTGGGCAATGCCCATGATATCCTTGTGGATCATTGATAAAGTCTTGTAGGTGATTCTAGCTTTTATAGGAAGCCAATGAAGGCTGTGAAGAATAGGTGTTATGTGGGCTCTTTTATTTGTGTTAGTGAGTAGTCTCGCTGCGGCATTCTGCACCATCTGTAAAGGTCTTGTGGATAAGGCTGGAAGGCCTAGCAGTAGAGAGTTGCAGTAGTCCAGCTTAGACAGAATTATGGACTGGACTACTAGCCGGAAGTCACTGAAGTGAAGAAGAGGTTTAAGATTTTTTAGCACTTGGAGTTTGAAATAGCATTCTTTAGTTGTGTTGGTAATGAAGGATTTAAGGTTGAATTTGTTGTCAAGACGCACCCCCAGGTCTCTGACGGAGGTGGAGTGGTTAATAGTTAGTTTTGAGAATTGTGTAGCGCTTTGGGAGTTGGTAAGGGTATGGTTTTCGTCAGGTGAGATGATGAGGATTTCTGTTTTGTTTGGATTGAGTATGAGGTTCAAGCTGGATAGCAGGGTGTCGATAGCTTGTAAGCAGTTGTTCCAATGTGCCCAAGTTTTTTGCAGTGATTCTGTGATGGGCATGAGGATCTGGATGTCATCTGCGAAAATATAATGTTTTAGCTTGATAGATTAACTTAATAGATTATTTACTCTTTTGGATAATAGAAGGTCTAGGGGCACTCCATGAAGTTAGCAAGTAGCACATTTAAAACTAATCAGAGAAAGATTTTTTCCCCTCAATGTACAATTAAGCTCTGGAATTTGTTGCCAGAGATTGTAGTTAGTGCAGTTTGTGTAACTGGGTTTAAAATAGGTTTGGATAAATTCTTGGTGGTGAAGTCCATTAACTGCTATTAATCTAGTTGACATAGGGATTAGCCACTGCTATTTCTGGCATCAGTAGCATGGGATATACTTAGTGTTTGGGTACTTGCCAGGTACTTGTAGCCAGGATTGTCCACTGTTGACTTGATGGACCCTTAGTCTGACCCAGTATGGCAATTTCTTATATTCTTATGTTCTTATGACCTAGGGTTATCTCCTTGGTTAAACCTAGGCATGGGAGTTTCCTGGTTTCTCTGGACAGTGAGCCACCACTGGACCGGCAAGATACAAGCACAGACCCAGTTGTCTAAAGCATGTTTCTGTTGAGCCATCAGCCTGCTGTGGCCCATTTGCATGGGTTCCTCCTGAGCTTTGGGTTTCGGAAGGCTGAGAGAGATCACTGGAAGTAGGGTGCCAAAGATATGGCACATTGAGTCTTGTGCTCCTAGATTCTACGGTCTAAATATCCAGCCAGGGTGATAAGATTCTCCAAGGAAGCAGGAAGTTCCTGAGCTGCATGATTGTCCTTAATGTATTTGACCAGGCCTTGCAGAAAGATAGCTGTGAGACGTTCCTCTCCCCAATTCAGTTCAGAGATGAGCATCCTATATTAAATGGTGTACTCCAAGAAGATCTGGGAGCCCTGGCAGATCTCTAGCATGTCAGTGGCTTAGTCAGTGTCCCTTTCAGGCTACTCAAAAATAAGGTGGAACCCTTGCAGGAAGCTTGCCATATCTTGAAATAGGGAATCCTCATGTTCCCAAAGGGGGGTAGCCCAGGAAAACGTGGTGCTGCTCAAGAGTGAAAGAATTGTGTTATTGGTCTGGTTGACAGGAAACATTGCACCCTCTAGCTGGAAGTGCATCTGGCACTGGTTCATGAAGCTATAGAATTGCTTGGGATCCCTTATAAAGCAAGGGGGTGGTGGTAAGTGAGGTAAAGGTCTGGTGGAGCAAGTGGTGGTTGAGGCTGCAGAGTTGTCGGTCTCAGTGAGGATTCCCACCTCAAAGCATTTACTGTGAAAGTTAATTTCTCCAGGGCCACAGTAACTTGATTGAGCACCTGTTGCTGCTCCTGTAGGTGCTATGCCTGTCCCAGTATATCATGGAGTGAAGTCTGAGCCACAGGGTTCATGGCCTCAGCAAACCATTAGAGATATGGACCCTTGTGATGAAAGAGTCCACATCCTGAGAAGACCCATTAGGTCCTCATTGCCATCTGGTGGAAGATGATGCAGAGGCTGAGCTGGAGCTTCACCTATACCATCCCCTTTCCCCATGGGTTGAGCCTTTGGGTTCCTGGATCTGGCAATTCTTAGGTGATAGACTCTGATGAAGGCTGTAGAGAGATGATGAAGTCAGGCTGTGGTCAAGGCTGGTGGCAAACAAGGATAAACGGTGATCACAGACTATGGTCATGGCAGGCGGCAGACAAGGATGGTCAGGTCACAGATTAAAGTCGAGGTGGGCGGCAGACAAGGATAGTCAGGTTACAGGCTAAGGTCAAAGCAAGTGGCAAATAAGGATCTTCAGGTCACAGGCTATGGTCATTACCATGATCAATCCAAATGTAGGCAGGAGACAAGGAGGCTGAATGAGGCTGTAGGCTTGGCTGGACAAGGCTTGAGATAACGAAGACAAGGCAAGGTTGGATGAGGCTAAAGACAATGAAATCAAGGCAAGGTACTGATATAGCAACTCACACTACTGGCATGGTAGTTGACCTATTGCTGAGGCCATGTGATGTCATCAGGGAGCACTGGAGGAGGGGTTCCCACCAAGGGGCCTTTAAGTGTTGGCATGCACCATGCCAGAAGAGGACAGCAGTGTTCCCAGCTGTGTGGAATGTCAAGGTCATTAGCCACGTAGAGAGGCAGTGCCAGGCTAGTTGGGCAACATCAGGTAAGTGCCCCGGCTCATGGGGTCATCCCATAAGCTGACAAACGTAACATACCTCTGGTCTAGGATGTGCTGTAGTTAGTTATTTTGGATTGATTTGTATCAATTCTGCCAGACTTCAGGTGATGTGATGGTACCTTTCAATGATTGGCTTGGTGTGCTTTTGGGTGCTATTAAATCACATGCTGTACAGCATGTGATTTAATAGCACCCAAAAGCACACTCTTGCTTCCTCTCCACACTCTTGCTTCCTCTCCATTTCCAAGCTTCCTCTCCATTTCCAAGCTTCTTCCTCTCCACACTCTTGCTTCCTCTCCATTTCCAAGCTTCTTGAGAATCTCTGCCTAATTCTCAACGCTAACAAAACCAAATTCCTCCTCATCACACAAGATGGCAACTACCAGCTCTCTAATACTCATCCAGTGGCAACCCCCTCATTATTCCTCTGGTCAAAAACCTAGGAGTAATCATAGACAACCAACTGAATCTCAAAAGCTTTATTAACACAGTGAAAGAATGTTTCTTCAAACTTCAAGTCCTAAAAAGACTTAGACCACTACTCCACCCCCAGGATTTCAGATCAGTTTTGCAAGCAATCATATTCTCTAAAATTGATTACTGCAACTCTCTTTTACTCGGTCTCCCAGCTATCTCCCTAAGACTTCTACAAATGCTACAAAATGCCACTGCAAGGATCCTAACTAAAGCAAAAAAAAGGGACCACATCACTCCAATCCTAAAGAACCTCCATTGGCTTCCTATAAAATATAGAATACTCTACAAATCCCTTGTAACCATACACAAAGCTATCTACAAAACCTCTCACCTTGATCTCAGGATCCCACTGCAGCTACATTCATCATCCCGCCCATTGAGAACGGCACAGAAAGGCTCGCTAAAAGCCCCCTCAATCAAAATATCCTCAAACAAGAGAGCCTTCTCAACCGGCCCCAAACATTGGAACTCTCTCCCTTCAGACCTTAGGCTCGAACAATGCCCAATAAACTTCAAAAAAAGACTCAAAACCTGGCTTTTCACCCAAGCATACGCCTGATTCGATTTCACTTACACTATCCCGTCTGGGTCAACACATCGTGTGTCCCACTACATTATAATCCCAGAAACAAATTCAATCTCCTCCTGCCTAAAACAGACTACGTGTTACTTGACCAATCCTATTCGCTAGAAATTAGATTTCAATATGTTAGATTTCAGTAAGTTAAAAATGTTGTTTTTCATAATGTTCTATGCAATCTAATGTAATTTAATTAATTTTCAGTAATTTAAATTGTTGTTTATCATGTTCTATGCTATTTAATTTAATTTATTTAATTTTCTCCCAGTTCTCACTGCCTTGTTCTATGTAAGACATTCGTGTTATGTCATCCCAAAGTTAAATGTAAACCGAAGTGATTGATAACATTGTTACCAGAACCTCGGTATATAAAAAATGTTAAATAAATAAATAAATATGAGTGAAACCAATGGGCTGTTTTTGAAAAAATCCCCTTGGCTGAAATTTTCCAGCAATCTGACCCTGATGACAGAGAAATACAAGATTTCATCTTTGTAGGGCTGTGGGGTGCAGCAGCACACAGCTAACAATCTGCACTCCTCTACATGCATCTTTATACTTTATTCATAAAAAATATCTTCACTGAGAAAGGCACATAAGTAATGCATTTATTCTAGTCTACCATCTTGGTAACTCCATGCTTTATGCAAAAGTGATTACAATTCACTCTAAGGACATAAAAAGTACTCAGAAAGAATTTGTATCCTCCCATGGGCCCTCTTTCTCAATAACATTTATGTACATAATTTAAACAAAATTTATCAATGTGAAGTTCACAACAAAAGGAATGCATTGCTTTTAGAATAAAAACTGATCTAGCAGTATACCAAGTAAAGTATTGCCTTGTACAGAAAGCACAGAACTATGAAGACAACCCTTATTTTTATGTCTAATACTCATGCTGACATTTCTCCTGTAATTATGTTTTTATTCTGGATGCTTCTCGCACGTCACTGATCAAGGGCTTTTATTGTTTCCACAGAGGTCAATGGCCATACACAGAGATCACCCCCAATACCTTTAGCTTTTTAATGTTGTGCGACTTGTATATCTCTTGAATTTCCTGTATGATATGTCATTAGAAACCTTCATTTTCTATTTTTATGTTATTTTCCCATGAATTTCTCAGTATTTATTATAACAAAAACAAAAATGGGAGAAATCAGTGGGGAAAATGACTCATTTTTCTGTGTGAAAAAAAGATTTTCTTGTTGTAATAAACACTGACAAATTCCCAGGAAAATTAAAATAAAAAGCAAAAATGAAGATCCCTATATCTCCTGAACTTAAGGAAGTAGGAAACATTCAGCTAATTGTGTCACTGGATTGACTAATATAATCCCTCTGCATAGTTTCATACAGCAGTTGGATCATTTTATAATGTAAAGGAATTTCCAAAGCACAAATCACTAGATGATCTGAAATTTGTTAGACATTAATAATAAGCCAATTAAAAATCAAATAGCTAAAAAAATAGATGACATTCTTTTTTTTTAAGATTACATTTGCCTGGTTGTTTGATCAGGTGTGGGTTTTGTTTTTTTTATAATATTGTTTGAGTTGATTATGCTGTTCCTTTGGTGATGATTTTTTAATGGTATAAGAAACTGATCTTCAAACACAATATACATGGGTATCCACTATCCAGTGTTTGAAACCTGGCTGAGTTTGTGCAGCATAATGCCTCTGTATCGCTCCATGTTGAGACCGCACCTTGAATACTGTGTACAATTCTGGTCGCCGCATCTCAAAAAAGATATAATTGCGATGGAGAAGGTACAGACAAGGGCTACCAAAATGATAAGGGGAATGGAACAACTCCCCTATGAGGAAAGACTAAAGAGGTTAGGACTTTTCAGCTTGGAGAAGAGACTACTGAGAGGGGATATGATAGAGGTGTTTAAAATCATGAGAGGTCTAGAACGGGTAGATGTGAATCGGTTATTTACTCTTTCGGATAGTAGAAAGACTAGGGGGCACTCCATGAAGTTAGCATGGGGCACATTTAAAACTAATTGGAGAAAGTTCTTTTTTACTCAACGCACAATTAAACTCTGCAATTTGTTGCCGGAGGATGTGGTTAGTGCAGTTAGTATAGCTGTGTTTAAAAAAGGATTGGATAAGTTCTTGGAGGAGAAGTCCATTACCTGCTATTAAGTTCACTTAGAGAATAGCCACTGCCATTAGCAATGGTAACATGGAATAGACTTAGTTTTTGGGTACTTGCCAGGTTCTTATGACCTGGATTGGCCACTGTTGGAAACAGGATGCTGGGCTTGATGGACCCTTGGTCTGACCCAGTAAAGCATTTTCTTATTTTCTTATGTTCTTTAAAATATAGGCACTCTCTTTAAAATTTATTTTAATATGTTTCAATGCTATTCCTCTACAATCACTGCAAGAATTTTCTTAAATTAAGTATCATTTGAAAGCTCATGTTATCTACATTCATAATTTTGTACCAAATATTATTTGGATTGATATAAAATAAAACATTGCATATGATGCTAGGTAAGGAATGCAAGGTCCATCTAATCCACCCAACTTCATTTTGCAGAACCATACGCCAGAGATGATCTCTAGCTTTCTTTTCACTTTTTCACAACTTCAGCTCCTTTGCTCCTTCTTAAATTCTGTTAGTTTTGCTTCCACCTTCTCCACTGGGAGACTGTTCCATACATCAACCATGCTTTCTATGAATAAACATTTTGTTTATATTATTCCTCATGGATTTTGGAACAGTGAGAAAGGCAGTGAAGTGAATAAATACATATTAAATGCCTCTCTCTTCCATACTAACATTTAATACTGAAGCCAGCAGGAGAAGGACAGAGCCTCTCCTTCTCCCACTGGCTTAACAGAAGGCTTTTGGGGGTTGGGGAGTGTGGGAGGGAGGATCAGTTTAGATGCAAAATCGGGGGGTTGGAATCAGGGCTGCTGGTAGGATATTTCCTATTTAATTTTGGGTTTTGGGAGAGAGCAGGAGGGATCAGCGCTACTGGCAGGATACTTTCTTTTCAATTTTGGGCATTGGGAAGGAACAGAAGGGATTGGAGCTGCTGGCAGGATACTTTTTATTTGTAATCATTGGGAGGGAGTGGGAGAGATCGGGATTGCTGGCAGGATACTTTCTTTTTATTCTGGAGATCATGCTGGAGCGGGGCAGGCTGCAGCTGCACAGCCACTTGTTTTTTATTTTTATTGTGGTAGGGAAGACGTTCTCTGGCTAACTTTAGGACTGCTTTTTTGCTGACCAAAGGTAGCTGGAGAACATTATCCAATTAGCACTACATTTCAGAGCTAGCTGGGTAAATGTAAGCCATGCCCCGGAACACCCACGTCCTGCCCCTTTTTTTATCCAGCTAAGTTTTAGCCATGCAATGATTTACATGGCTAAAGCATAACCATTAAGCTTAGAGGAATATTCAAAGTATTGAAATTAGCTGGACAAGCCCTTTGAATATTGAGCTCTACAAGAATTTGGTCATGGTCTTCTGACTTTGTAAAGCCTTTGACGGTTTTGCAGAAAATGGTCAACGAGATTTTTCATGACCTTAAATTCCCATAGTAGAAATGTTTGCACTGCCTGGTGAGAATAATCTCTATACTAAACTAGAAAAATGCCTGTTTGAACAAGAGGTGTTCCCCTTCCTTGGCTCCATATTCTCACAAGATGGATTTCAGATAGACCCTGCCAGGGCGAAAGCCATCATAGACTTGTTACGGTCCCAGGCTGAGCCCGGGTCCTCCCACTCACGTTGAGGCTGCCCCAGGCTGCTGAGCTTCCTTTCCGGCCGGCAAGGCCTGATCCTGGCCCTGCCATGGCTCTCCCTCCTCAAGGGAGACGCATCTGGCCCTGCCCCCTAGGTGCACATGCACGGGGGCTCCAGATTTAAAGGGGCCAGCACGGGAGAAGTGACGTCAGATGCTGCAGAGGTATTTAAACCCTACAGCTAGGCCTGTCCAGCGCCTTGCAATGAGGTTCACTCTGGTTAGAGTTACTAGTTGCTGCATCAGATCCCTGATCGTCTCTTCGGCTTTTGACTTCTGGTTTTTGATGCCGGCTCCGTTTCTGGACTTCCGATTCTGCTTCCGTCCTTGGCTTTGACTTTGGCTTCTGACTCCTGGCTTCCGACCTTGGCTCGTCCACTGACTTCTGGCTTCAGCTTCCGTCCTTGTCTTTGTCTTTGGCTTCTGACTCCTGGCTTCTGACCTTGGCTCGTCCACTGACTTCTGGCTTCAGCTTCCGCCCCCGGCTGGACTCCGGCTTCTCTTCTTTTACAGGTACCTGGTTCTTTGCACACCAGGGGGCTTCACCTAAGTCCCAGTGGCTCGGGTCCTCATGGGCTCCTCCCGGGGGGACTGCTGGCTTCCAAGGATGAAGTCTTCATCGACCTCCTGGTACCAGATGCTTCCCAGGCCTATCTCCTCAGATCCTCGGTCGCAGAGGATCTCGCCTAAGTCCCAGCGGCTCGGGTCCTCACGGGCTCCTCCTGGGGGGACCGTGGGCTTCCAAGTGTGAAGCTTTCCCGGGCCTTCTCCTCATTGCTGCCTCCCGGCTGCGACGTCCACTGTGGGTGCACACAGTGCATCACTATCTGTCTCAGCCGACTCAAGGGTCCATGTCCCTAACAAAACTGGACTCACCCAGTGATGCTCCAGGCTTTACAAAGATTTCTGGGGTTTGCTAATTATTACTGCCAGTTTATTCAAAATTATTCTTCTGTGGTGACTCCTGTACTGCCATTAACCGCAAGAGTGCTAACACAAAAGATTGATCACCAGAGACTATTGAGGCTTTCCAGAAGTTAAAGAACATCTTTGCTGACAAGCCCTGCCTATGTCACCTTCATTTTATAGGCAGATTCCTCTACCCTAAGGGTAGGGGCAATCATCAGCCAAAATACTCCAGAAGGGGTACTTCATCGATGTTCCTTCTTTTCTAAAATGTTCTCCCCAGCTGAATGAAACTACAGCATTGGAGATCAAGAGCTGTTGACAGTAACTGGCTCTCAAATAATGGCAAAGCAATAAAAAAAACAAGGGGAATACCTTGTAAATATATACAAATCTCATAAAAAATTCAGCATCGGAAAAATGGTGTTTATTTATTTTGCATCCACCACTCTCACCACAGAATGGGCAATAAGCGGTATCAGCAGCAATCACCTTTGATTTCATTCATGTGCTAGATCATTCAGTACTCACAATTAATATACCCAAATATTGTTTATTTATTTAAAAGAAATTTGATACCATTCTCAACAAAATTTATATTTACTTCCTAACCCAAAAAAACTCTAAACAAAAAATTAAAATTAAAAAAAGAAGAAACTCATATTAAAAAGACGCGCCATTGACAACCTCAGTGTTGACTCCAGAAACAAAACACCCGACATGAGCTCACTTTTCGACTGTTTGTGCTGCCTGCCTCAGAGATGACCAATTGAACAGGTATTTTAATACCCTTTCCAAGGTTTATACATCAGTTCAAAACCTGCAGAAGGAATCGGCATATACTTCAATCAATTTTATGATGAGTTTCTTCTTTTTTTCATTTTCATTTTTTGTTTAGAATTTTTCTTGGCTTAGGAAGTGTATATATAACTTTTTGAGAGTGGTGTTAAAACTTTTTTGAAATAAATAAATAATTTTTGGATGTATTAATTGTGAGTATTGAATGAACCAGCACATGAATGACATCAAATGTGATTGCTGCTGATACTGCTTGTGGCCCATTGCGTGGCACAAGGCGATGGATGTAAATTAAGTAAACACCATTTTTTTTGATATTGAGTTTTTCATAAGATTTATATATACTTACAAGGTATCTCCCTTGGTTTTTTATTGTTTTAGTGTTTTTGAAGTCATTGCTTTTTTGTTTTTGTAGTTTCTCAAATAAAGGCACAATCTTCTTGAAGGGGTTCAACACCGCATCACTATATAAACGGACCTCAAGAACCTTGAACCTCTACATCAAGCTCAGAAGCTTAATGCAAGGAAGGCCCATTGGTCTTTCTTCTTTGCTATTTCAGTTTTGAGTTACAATATTACCCAGTATTCAGGAATCAGCGAACAGATGACTTCTCGCATTCCTTCCAGATTGAGGATGTTCCAGAACCCCCTAGGTATATCATCAATCCTGCTAAGATATTCCTGGCCACTACAGTACCTGGCCCTCCAGGGAAGATGGTAGTACCTTCAAGATTGCATGAGAAAGTGTTGAAATGTGCCCATGAGTCCCATGTCGCAGGACACCCTGAGCAGGCACAAACCCTTAAATTGGTTCAATGGTACTACTATTGCCCCAATTGAAGTAAGATGTCAAGGACCACTTGTACACAGCAAAAAGCACTGCATGGCTGACCCTGGGGGCTGTTACAGCCATTGCCAGTCCCCAGGGAATCCTGGACCCATTTGTCCATGGACTATCATGGACCTCCCCATCTCTAATGATGTCACTGTGATAAGGGTGGTGATTGATCAACTCTCCAAGATAACACACCTCGTTCCATTTCTGAGCCTTCCTTCTGTTCTGGAATTGGCATGTCTCTTTACCCTCCACATTTACACCTACATAGATCGAAGCACATACTATCGGACAGTTCACTGTACGGTACTGGCACTCTCTCTGCAAAAAGTTCAGTATCACGCTCGACTATTCAATGGCCTACCACCCAAGGCAATGGGCAAGCAGAGCCTACCAACCACATCTTTAAAACATTCTTCTGCTCTTATGTTAATGAGCACCAGGACAACTGGGCCACCCTCCGACCTTGGGCCAAATTCTCCCATAATAATCACATCAATGCAGCCACTGGCTCCTCCCCCTTTCAGCTTGTTTATGGAAAATAGCCTTTGTTTATGGAAAATAGCCTTTGCCTGCTCTGCCACTGGCGGCTCAGCAGTTAGCACAGGAATTGCATGAACTATGGGCTCAGACTAAACAGTTGACTGAAAAAGCCACCACCCAAGCCAGCTCCCCAATTCAAGATAGGGCAGAAAGTTTGGCTAAGTACCAGACACACCTATGGCTTCCCTCAATGCCCTTGGCACCATGCTTTATTGGGTCTTTTTCAGTGCTCTGTCAAGTGGGTCCTGACACGTACTAGCTAAGGCTACCACCAACATAAAAACTCCAGAATGTGTTTGATGTCTCATTGCTTAAGCTAGTGGTCTTTTCTTGGCCATCCAGAATGCCACCTATATCTCAGGAAGTTGCTGCAATGGAGACATAATATACCAAGTCAAGAAGTTATGGACTCCTGCCGGAGGGGAAAAATGGTTGAATATTTAATCTCTTGGAAGAACTATGGTCCAGAGTAAAATTCATGGAAGCCATCCTCCAACATATTTGTATTAACCTCTTGAAGTACTGTCATCAATGGTTCTCCAGGAAAACCAGGGCTTCAGGGAAGGGGCATAAGAGGGGGGTATTTTTGCATTCGAGGTGACCCAACTGCAATCACTTTTCCTGGCTGGGTCAACCCCATTTATTCTCAAGTGGGGAAATGCCACAAGCAAGCCACGTGGCAGGATGCCGCTTGATGACACAGCAAGATGCTGCTGACTGCAAATGCACCATGCCTACCCTTAGGCGGGTGTGCACACCACTTCACCGCATTTAAAGGGATTGCAGCAGGAAAGTCCCCATGGACATCATTAGAGCTGCCCTATTTAAGGGTAGCTCACCAGAAGCCACCCACCTCAGCAGCAGGTCCAGTTACCAAGCCTAGTGCATGTTGCTAAGACTGCTCCAATCTTCATCTTCAGGCTTTTCCAGTCTTTGCCTTCAGCCTACTCCAGTCTTTGTCTCTGCCTGCCCCAGGCCTTGCATGCCTGACCTGCTTGTTGTGCTTCGACTCCTGAGGGAGGTGGAGTTAGCAATCTTGTTGTGCTTCGACTCCTGAGGAAGGAAGGAGTTAGCAATCTGTTTTGGCTCCTGTGGAGAGAAGAGTTAGCAAACTGTATGATCTACTCCTCAAGAAGGAAGGAGTTAGCAATCCCTAATGAATCTGCTCCTGTGGATGGAGGAGAAGCATTCTGATATGCTCAGCTCCTGTAGAAGAAGTAGTAAACAATCTGTTAGGGTTTAGACTGCGGAGTAGCAATCTGTTATGAATCTGATGCTGAAGACTCCTGATGGAGAGGGAGTAGCAATCTATTACCAGTGGAGTGCTTGGAGAGGGCACTCGGCTGTAGAGGAATGTAGATATGTGGATCCTTGGGCCAATGGCAAATGACTGCACCCCCAGGAGGATATCCTGAGATGGACCACCGGCTAGGCTTGAGTACAAAGACAGACACAGATATATCTTTTATTAGACAGGTTAGTAGAACCACCAGAGGTGGCAGTAGTGAGCTGATATGTCCGGCAGGGCTGAAGTCCCTCAGGTACTGGAACAGTGATCCCAGGGTTGCTGAGCTGTAGAGAAACTATAGATAGTGAGTAAACAGGGTATGCTGTGTTCATAGCCAGAGCTAGATGACAAAACTCACATAAGGTCTTTAGGAAGCTCATTAGCTGGAAAGGGTTAGGCCCTCGAGGAGTGAGTACCTGGTTCCAAGGAAAGCTCTGAGAGAGCAATGGTAACTCACAAATGTCTGTATCTGCGATAGCTTCCAGGCAGTAGAGAATCTTCAGAGTGTTCAGGAACATGGGCCCTCGAGGAGCGAGTACCGGTTCCTAACTGCAATCTGAAATAAAGAAAAGAGAGTAAGGCCCCCGAGGAGCGGGTACCCCTGGTAAGTCCGAAGAGGCAGAGTAGCTTGGGAGTAAAGCCGAAGCAATCCCCCTTTGCTAACTCGATTAGTTTAGCGAATACTGAGACCTTTTATATTGGAAGCTGATGACGTCAACTCAGGGGGACGCCACCGAAGTTCGCACCCTTGCTGGTACATCAATCGGAGTGTGCGCGCGCAAACCCTATGTCATCAGGAACATGGCAGATCCGTAGCATCGAGCCAGTCCGGGGACGCCGGAGGGAGACGGCAAGAAGACACCGCGGCTGCTAACCATCCATCAGACCCGGAGGGAGTCACCACAGAGGTAAAGAGGGCGGAGTGAAGGCGTCGAGCAGCAACGGACGCAACAGTACCCCACTTCAAAGGGTGATCTCCTCTTTGGGTACCAGGTTTAGGTTTCAAAGGATGCACGAGGCGAAACTGATGAAGCATCTCTTTGTCCAAGATATTGGTCTGAGGCTCCCAAGTGATCAAATCGAGGCCGAAGCCTTCCCAAATCAGAAGTTATTCAAAAGTCTTGCCTATGTTGCGAACATCCAAAATCTCTTTGATCTTGATTTCCAAGTCATCTTCTGCAATGATGACGGTAGTTTCTTGAGATTTGGAAGAATCTTGCAGAGTGTTATTGATGATATCAGCAGTAATGGGTAAAGCTGCTGTGGATGTCACTGAGGAATTCAGTGGAAGTGGTGATATTGAAGAATTTCCAAAATCCACTTCTAAAGTTGACTCTCCAGTAGAAGATGCTGGATGAGAGATGGTAGAATAGCTAACTGCTATAGACGCCACTGAGATTTCAATGGAAGTGGCGATGTGGGTGTACGTCCAACCCCACTTCTAAAGGTAACTCTTCAGTAAAGTAACTGGATGCAGTGTTGACTTCAGCAGCAATAGCTTAGCTGCAATGATGTCACTGAACCTTCCGTGGAAGTGGCAATGTAGGGGTACTTCCAACCCCACTTCTAAGGTTAACTTCTTCAGTAATATTACTGGATGAAATGTTGAATTCAGCAGCAATCTAGCTGCTATGGACGTCACAGAAACTTCAACAGAAGTGGCAAGGTTGGGGTACGTCCAAAACTGGATAACTCTTCCGTAGAATTGCTGGAAGAGAGATGGTGGCAGCACCAGGAAATCAAACAGGATGGTAGCTAGAGATATCTTCTTCAGATCCAATTGTGCTTTAGTGCTTCAGACACGACTTCCAAGTGAAACAATCATTACAGATATCTCTAAGTTATAATCCGTGAAGACGGTAAAGATGTAGAGCGCCATCTAGCCATGGCGAACATAGCAACTGCTATGAATATCAGCAGCCAGGAGTAAAAGTAATGTGGACGTCATTAAGATCCTCAAGAGAAGTGGTGATGTAAAGGAATCTCCAAAGCCCACTTCAAGTTGTGATGCAATAATAGATCTTCTAATTTGACAAAGGGACTCCTCAAGTCTTCTACAAGACGTCTGAGAATAAGGTTGCCTCCTGCCCCTGAGTCCAACAGGGCAGGGGTCTGAACCGTGGCTGGTTCAGAGGTCACAGAGACTGAACGAGAGAGCGGAGGAGATATTGCAGTATGGCCCAAGAACAGTCCTCCCGTGGGACTTAGGCCCATCCATTTCCCGGATGAATGGGACATGTAGAGATATCATGGCTGGGCTGACCACAGTACATGCACAGGCCGCTTTTCTTCCGAAATCTTCTCTCCTTGAGGTCAAGTGATCATGACCAAGTTGCATCGGTGCATCTTTATCAATAGCAGGAATTGCTGGACCCATCCAAGGTGCAGGTATTGGCCTGTTTCAACCCAGTTAGCACCTTGTCTCAGAGCTGACAATCAATCCAAATAGCTAAGGCTATCAATTTTTCCAGCGAGTCAGGTGTCTGGCGAGCGGCCAACTCGTCTTTCAAGTGGGTATCCAGGCCTCTGCAGAAGAGAGTCTTGAAACATCTGGGGTCCCAGCGAAGTTCCGCTGCAAGAGTCTTGAATTCTATGGCAAATTCAGCCAATGATCTGTTGCCTTGCTTCAAGTCCACTAAAGCAAACCCGGCAACAGACATACGAACAGGGTCATCAAAAATGGATTTAAACAAGTCCGTAAATCCTTCTATGTCCTGCAAAATAGGGTCCTTGCTTCCCACAAGGTAGATGCCCAATTCAAGGCTCTCCCATCCAAGTATGAAAGGATATAGGTGGTCTTAGAGAGGCCCGTGGGAAACAATGAAGGCTGTAAGGTGAAGTGCAAGCTGCACTGGTTCAAAAAGCCCTGGAGTTCTCCGGAGAAACGAATAGGAGCAGCCAGTTGAACAGCAGTCTTTAAAGTTACCTCCTGTAACTGACCTTCTTGAGTAGAAGCTGTGCCTTGTATCTTCTGTGTGTGAAGCTGATGGAATGCTGCAGTAAGTTTCTCCAAGGTTTCTTGCTGTTCTGAGATGTGTTGAGCCAGGCCCGGTATAGCCTGCAAGGCGGAGAGGTGTGCCGGGTCCATGGGGTTACTGACATCCCATATCTTAAGATGGATTCCCAGGAGTACTGCTTCTCCAATTTAAAGCCGGATCCACTGGAGTTAGCAATCTTGTTGTGCTTCGACTCCTGAGGGAGGAGGAGTTAGCAATCTTGTTGTGCTTCAACTCCTGAGGAAGGGAGGAGTTAGCCCTTGTTGGTACATCAATCGGAGTGCGCACGCATGCGCGCCCTACATCATCAGGAACATGGCGGATCCATAGCGTCGAGCCGGTCTGGGGACGCCGGAGGGAGACGGCAAGTAGATGCCGCAGCTGCTAACCATCCATCAGACCCGCAGGGAGTCACCATAGAGGTAAAGAGGGTGGAGTGAGGGCGTCGAGCAGCAATGGACACAACACTACTCTTGCCTTGCCTGCTTACCTCAGCTCTATACATTCTACTTCTTCTCCCTAAGATGGATACCTGGACCTCTGCCTGAACTCTGGATATGCCTGACTGCTACCTTCCTTTGTCATCTGCCTGGACTCTGGATATACCTGACCACTGCTTGCCTCTGACCCTTGCCCAGAACTTGACACATAAACTTGCCTCCTGCCTACCACCTTCACCTGACTTCGGACCATCTCCAGTCATCAGCAGAGACCCTCGCCTAAGTCCTGCTGGCCCCATCACCCAAAGGCCCAACTCGAGGGAACATGGACTGATATAGGTGAAGGTCTTGTTTGGTCTCTGCTTTGCCTGGATCTGCCTGCTGATGGAGAGAACCTGCAAGGGTCCTCCCTGCAGGTAGAGCCAATCTTGCCTCAGCCCAATAATGCAAGTAAAATCTATTCATGTATTCCTTAAAATTTTGAAGTATAAATATGTGGTAATGGGTATATCATTTGTTCACATGTATTCATCTAAATTATGACTTATCCTACAGTTACTTACACAGACAAATTTGAACTTATCTGGATAAATAGCATGCTTTTTTTAATGCTTATCAAGGTATCTTACATACCTGGATAAGTCTGAAAAGCACTGTTTAGATGGTCAAGTAGTGCTTTTCAGATTTATCTGGAGAAGTGCCACTACTTAGCCACATAAAACAGAACTTATCCATTTAATATTGATACTTTTCCGGATAGTCCAACTTGCACGGCTCAAGGGTTTCACATGTGTGAGTATATCTGTGCGCATATGTACTCATATTTTATACCTGTTCATATTATATCCACACAGGTTATAAAATACAGTAACAACTTTGCATATACACTCATAAAGGGTGCACATGAGAAGTTTTGAAAGTTATCCTCCTGTTTCTTCTTGGTTGGTTTCCTGTGATATTCACCAGGGATCCATGTTGACACATTTTGCTGTCAATCTTTAAGATCTCTTATGAATTTGATCAGTTGCCAAGGATTCAATTTTCACATCTTTGCTGACAATGATCAGCTGTACATGGCATTTGATCAGGATGGAAGAAACTCAATATAAAAAATGAATGACTTCCTTGAATATATATTAGAAAACAAAGAGCAGAAGTGTTGCAATAGTGCTCACAAATGCCTGGTCCAACAACCTCAGAATGAATAACCACTATGTGCCTTCAGGGTTTGTACATAACAATATTTATTATGGAATCAGTCCCCCGACACGGAACCGTGTTTCACATGGGCTGCATTGGCATGGACAGTTTACATAAGAGTAGAAATCCAAATAGGGTTGAAAGTGAATTCTGAAAAAACACAAACATAACATTAAATATAAATATACAATGGACCATAAAACATATGGCACAAAACAGAGGATAATGAATACATTCCCAAATAAGAGAGATATTATGGTTATGCCATGTACATTGTACTATTCTAAACAGAAACTAAAAATAAATTATAAAATGTGAATAAATATAGCACAGAGAAAAAGCTTCTGACATTATTATTTAGATAGTAGGAAATCAAAAGGCATACGTATCACTTATGCATATAAAGATGGGTAGAGATCTAATAACAAGAGGGTTGGCAATCTGAAATTGTCCTAAATACAGAAGAAAAGGTAAAGGTATTGTGTAACAAAAAAGGTAGTGTTCCAAATGAAAAGAATGAATATGTAAAATATTTACATAGTGATTAAAGAGGTAGGAAACAGCGTTTATATAAAGATGGGGTAAGAGAGGTAGTGGATAAATGAAAAAAAAACAAAAAAATGGATTGGAAAAAAGATGCATTTTGAAACTAATTTGGAGGCAGATTGAATTGTGAAGGAAGAATTAGCCGAAGAGGCAGGGCTGGTGCAAGGAAATAGTCACCCTAGGCACCTTCTGCTATGTGCCGCCCTCCCAGTCATGCCAACACCCACCCCCCCAGGTCGCAGCCCCAACTCCTACCTCTCGCGTGCGGCAGCAGCAAAGAGGAGTGGAGAATCGAATCCCCACTCCTCTTTGTCGCTGCCGCTAGTGGCTCCTAATGGTCAGCGACCTAGACCCAGGCCTAGCTTATCTAATTCTTCCGCCGGCCCTGCTAAAAGTGGAAGGAAAAAAGATATGAAACAATGTTGCAACCCAATAAACAAAGCCTGGCAATGCCGCAAGCCATGGAACACACTTGAATACTCTTATAGTGAGGTGCTGAAAAGCAAATTAAAAATGGTAAATAGTGAGAAAGTGAGACTAAAATATGGGATCATTGAAATTAAAAGAATGAAGACTAAGGTTGTGTAAACGAGCTGTTGTAAGAACTATTCATAGATAGTGCCATGTGGCTCTGGGACACTGGTGTGGCAAAAAGCAGTGAAAAAAAACAGTATAAAAGGCGACGGAGGCAAAAGAACTTGATGGATTATAAACAGTGTATCAAAAAGCGAGTAAAACAAACAAGGCAAGACAAACCTTTTGTTGACAATAATTCGAAATGGCCAGCTGTGACAAAAAGATCAGCAGAGCTAAAGACTAGCTTTAAAAAGGAATAGAAAGAGCATGAATTGGAGGGGAAGCCTAACAAAAGGGGCATGACAATGTTAATGACATCAGAGTAAAACGGCAAATCAAAACCAGGAGAAACTGAATTGGAAACACTGTGGAAATGACTGTATGTACAGGGTGTAAAGGTCGAAGTAGCAGTTAGTAACAAAGTAGGGAACAGAAAGTGGAAGGATTTAGGTAAATTGATCAAATGAGAATCAGACGGGGGATCACTAATGACAACTGCCAAGGGAAAAGTTAAGTTGTAATTTAAGAGAAAAAACTTTTGTCACCAGAATTAAATACAAGGGAAATAGGAGAAATAAATTTATGGAGGGAATAAAAAGATGGGGAATATATGAAAAGATATAAAGAAGGGGGAAAAGGGTGAAAAGATGAAATAAGAAAAAATTCAAACAAATATAGGAGCAGGAGGAATAAAAAAATTGAATCAGAGGAACACTGACCATTCAGTCTCCCTATTGAGACCAGTGGGAATGAGCGAGTTGAATTAAAAAATCCAGCGTTGTTCATGTTGCGACAGGAAAATTGAAAGGTTACCACCACAAGGCGGTGAAGAGGTGTAGATTTGTAAAAATGGAAAGGTTACAGGACTTGGTGCAGGCCGAACAGTGTCCACAAGGTGAATGACCAAAGGGTTGTTGGTTGGTGACGCCTGGGGTCCAGCAGAAGACACTTTTAGCTATTCTGTAAAGGACTTTCAGCCTTTTCTCACAGACACTCCACTGTTCGCAGACTCCAAACCACTTGACTGATAACGTCTCTTGGGCCGAAACCATCACCCTACAGAAAAGAGCGACCCATGCTGAATTACAACTTTAGTCAAATATTGCCATGTAAGAAGAATACCTCATGATCTACGTATCCTTAAGGAACCCAGGTTGCATACAAATAACATTAAATTTATTACCTGCTGGAATGAAATCCACAATGAATGTTCTTTTGATCTTATGACTTTGATAGTTGAAGCCACTAAGCAAACATCCCTTTCTCTTTAAGAACAATTATCTTCTCAAATAGATTCCCTCAATTTACACGTTTCCCCCAATTTATTTTCCTCACAATTAACTGAATTTCAACAAAATCTAGAGAAATTTCATGCATATCTGAAATCACTTAAATACAAGAAGTTCCAACACAGTCAGCGTGATTGTTCCAAAGACTACATTTACCCATGGAAGAAAACTTCCTGTCTTCCTCGGAAGAAGGTTGCCTTTAATTCCTCTTCTTCCAATGATGCATCAGGTTCTCATGCACTACCTACCTTGTCCTTTTCTTCCACATCATCCTCCTCTTTTTCAGACTCACACCATGGATCCACATGCCAAGATCCAGCAAAACCATGAGGGGTACTTCATTATCTCCCTTCTCAATGCATGACCCACTCACAAACCCAGCAGTGCAATGACCTCTGGAGCTAACATCCACACATCATGTGCCATCAAACTCCCCCTTTGAGACTTCACTGGTTTTTAATCTTTCTTCTAGACAATTATCAGACACAGAGATTCACACTTTGCAATATAGCTTATCCTTTGTTCAATCTGTTAATTTTGACCTCTTCATTGTCAACATCTGTCTTCAACTTTTTTCACCTGCATCCTTCCTCCCCTGATCTGTCTATTGTGTCTTCCAAATCCACTTGGATTCCCCCCAGTCCCCCAGATCTTTTATCTCAGTCTTTGAGAAACTGGTAACTAATGATGTCTCTTTACTTTCAGTTTTCCCACACTGAAAATTAACAATCTCTCTGGATCACAATTGGCTGCTATTAGATCATTAGCCACTGACCCCTGAACTGTGATTAAACCTGCCAATAAAGGCAGAGGTATGGTAGTTCTCAACGGCACTGATTATATTACCGAAGCACTCTGACAGTTATCCGACACCTACTATTTACATCTCTCACTCAACCCTACCAATGAACTACACAAACATATTGTGTATGTTGTCAAAGAAGGGACAGACTTAGGCTTCTTAACATCTAAGGAAGCCCACTTTTTTGTATAAGAACATCGGATTACTCCATCCTTCTATATTCTTCGATATTCTTCCTAAGATCCAAAATATTGGATAAGGGTGAATCAGCATTGTTTATTTTGATTGATCTTTCCAGTGCTTTTGACTTAGTGGATCATTCAATTTTATTAAAGCATTGTGAATTATTAGGGCACCATGATGGAGTCCTAAAACGGTAGTCTAGTTTTCTTCAAGATAGGGAGAAATTGGTGATCTTCCAAGGTATGAAATCTTCCTTTAACAAAATAAAATCAGTGATTCCTCAGGGTTCACCCTGTCTCCTCTTCTTTTTTATTTTTTCTCATTCCACTGGGTAATTTAATAAGATCTTTTGGATTTACCCCATTTATTTATACTGATGACATAACAATTTTGGCTCATTTGGGAAATTCTATTGAAGAGGTTAAGAAAAGAATGAATCTCTGTTTACAAACCTTTTCTAATTGGTTCACAGAAAACAAATTAATCATTAGTTCTGAAAAGTCAGAAATGTTGAAAATTTGTAATGGATTGATTCCAGAGGGAATAGGTTTGAATGGTATGCAATTGATCCCAAAAGATCAGGTTTAATCATTAGGTAAATATAGATTCAGAATTTTCCTTGGAAAATCATATAACACAGGTAGCTCATAATTTTTACTCTAGGTTAAAATAGCTAAGATAATTGAAACCATACTTGGGCTATACAGTGCTTAAATCAGTGGCTTTTGCTTTGGTACTTTCTCGTTTAGATTATTGCAATGCACTGTTTCTAGGATTACAAGGGAAAGTTATTTGTAAACTTCAATTTATTGAAAATGCTGCAGCATGCATTGTGTTTGGAAAATCTCATAGAACTGCAGTTAAATCATTATTATTGGAATTACATTGGCTGCCAATAGTGGATAGGTGCAAATTTAAAAATTTGCTGTTGGCTTTTAAAATTTGAATGTTGTTGGTTCGCCTTCTATAAATAACACCTTGACTTGGCAGGTGTCTAATAGAAATCTTCTTTCATCTATAGGCTGATATTTAGAGCAACTCTCAGTAAAAAATGTAAACATCTGCATTTGGCTATTAGATCATTCCTAATTCTATTCTGAGTTTATGGAATAGTCTCCCAATAAATATTATAGAAGAAACCAATTTATGTAAATTTCAAAAAATGCTGAAAACTGGGTCATGATTGCTATGTCAAGATGATCTTAAATTAATTTAGGCTTGACTCAGTAATATCAGAATTAATACTATAGGCAGTATTAAAAGTCACACTGAAAGCAATATTAAGTTGACGTGATCAGGGTATGAAACTAATTTGAGCTGCTACTATGTCATGATGATCTTATTAAATTGATTTAGGCTTTGTTGCTCTGGAGGTGCACCCTTGGCCTGGTGCAGGATTGGTACGGCCCTCTGGTCGGACCCAGAGAGCGCCTGCCACCAGGAGGTGGAGCACACAAGGAGACAGAGGTTAGCTGGAGCTTCACCAATAACAGTTCGGGGTTTCCGCAGGTTGAGCCTTTGGGTAACCGGACCGCCTGGACTTAGGTGGGCCTCCGGTGGTCTCCTGGAGAGGTATCGGAGAGGTGTGCCCACCACGAGCAAGGGTGCGTGGCAGGCAGAGGTCAGTTCCAGGCGGCAGGCAGAAGAATAGTCAGGAAGGGAGAAGAATGGTCAGGTAGGCAGAGGTCAGTACCAAGAAGTCAGCCCGGACAGGCACTAACTGGGAAGGACGCAGGAGCAGGAGACACTGGAACAGGAGACACTGGATCACGAAGGCAAACTCACTACACCAACGGTGTAGACCCAAATGCCAAGGCAGGGATCAGGGGTTTGAGCCCTGCCTTATATATGGTGCCTGAATGATGTCATCAGCATGCACCTCCCGGGGTTTTCCCGCGCTGCTCCCTTTAAGAATTAAGAGGTAGGCCGTGTGCGTACCTAAGGGTGGGGCCGAGTGGGCTGAGGCCGCGGAGACCCGACGGGAGCTCCGCTGTGAGGCCTGTAGGGATGGAGACGCCGAGGGAGGCCAAAGTGAGTGACAGGGACACCGGGGATTTGCGGCAGTGTGCGAGCCTGCGCTAGTGGACAGTAATGCCAGGTGAGCAGGCCCAGTCACGGTACCCATGTGGCCAGGATGCACAACAATACCCCCCCCCTTCTAGGCCTCCCCCTTACTGGCTTAGGCTTCTCTGGATGGTCCCTGTGGAAGGTCTGGAGCAAGGCCTTGTCGTAGATATGGTGAGAGGGTTCTCAGAAGTATTCCTCTGGGCTGAAACCCTCCCATGACAGGAGGAACTCCCAATGGCCTCTATGGCGCTGGACATCGAAAACTTATTTTACTTGTAGGGTGTTCTCGGGCTCAGCTGTGAGTTGTGTAGGTGAAGGAGGCCTTCGAGAAGGCCAGGATAAGACCAAAGGTTTCAACAGTGACACGTGGAACGTGTTGTATATTCCTAGAGAGGCAAGGAGTTGCAACTGATAGGTGACTGCACCAATGCATCAAAGAATTTGTCTGCCTAGGTAGAGAGATATTTAGAGTTGGTTGGATTATATTTCTTCAAGGACAGTTATTGGGATTGCAGTGTTATGGAGAAGATAGAAAGTTTTGAAGGGGACATTTTGATGGGGTCTTGTTTTGAGTTTCATTATTTTAAATTGTGACTTTATCTGTAATATGAAGGTTGTAACATGCTTTGAGAACCATTTGGCAGTGAATTGTGAAAAAAAATAAATGCATTATTTTCTATGAAAAAATATATTTCCTGATACTGCTAGTTGAACTACCTCCTTCTTCTAGAGCTTACTTTCCCTTGAATGCTGCTTCTTCATTATTTCTTTCTTTCAGGTATTGAATGTCTTTATTATATCTCTCCTGTATTGCTTGTCCTCTAGTAGTATGCAAGTTTAGATTTATAAGCCTCATCTTAGAGATGAGGGGTTCTGATGTAGGCCCTGCACCATTTTGGTAGGCTTTCTCCAGACTAACATAAGAGCCTAAGAAATGACATGCCGAGTCAGACCATATGTCCATTGAGCCTGACATTCTCTTTCTGACAGTGGCCAATCCAGATTTCTAGGAACTACCTGGCAGAACCCAAAAAGTAGATCAATTTCTTATTGCTTACTTCCAGTGATAAGCAAGCCTCCTAATAATTGTTTATGGATTTTTCTTCTGAGAATCTTTTGAAACACCTTTTAAACTCAGCTATGATAGATTTTCTGGCAACAAATTCTACAGACTAGTTGGGTGTTGAGTGAAAACATTTTCTCCAATTTGTTTAAGATGGGCTAAACAATTAATTTATGGCATGTCCCCTAGTCTTTGCACTATTTGAAAGAATGTATAACCATTCCCTATTTATCTGTTACATCCCACTCATGATTTTATAACCCTCTATCATATCCTCTTTCATTAGTCTCTTTTCAAAGTTGAAGAGCCTTAACCTGATAAATCTATTTTTAATAAAGTTGTTCCATCCACTTTATCTAGTATTTTCTACCCTTCTCTGCAACTTTTCTAGTTACGCTAATTAATTTTTTTTTGTGAAGGAGTGTCCAGAGATGCACACAATAATAAAGGTGCAAAGGATTAATAATATTCTCAGTTTTGTTCTCCATTTCTTTCCAAATAATTCCTAATATTCTATTTGCTTTTTAAACTACTGCCACACACTAAGCAAGATTCTTTTTCTGGATGGTAACCTCTAATATGGAATCTAGCACTGTGTACTTTTAGTAAGGATTATTTTTCCTTATGTGCAACATTTTGCACTTGTCCACAATAAATTTCATCTGCTGTTTAGATGTCCAGTTCCCTAGTCATGGTTTGTATTGTATCTCTCTAATAGGTCTGTACAAATTAAGGCTGACTCCTTTACCTCATCTGGTATCCTATGGACTCTGGTGTATCCCAGGTTTCTGCTTTATCAGTGACACTATTCAACATTCTCCCAAGCAATTGCGCCCCCCAACTTCGTGCGAGACCTAGGGGTATCCTTAGACAATCAACTAAACTTCAAAAACCACATTAATACAATCATTAAGGGTGGTTTCTATAAACTCCACATCCTCAAAAAACTTAAACCCATGATTCACTCACAAGACGTCCGCACAATCCTACAAGCGACAATGCTTTCAAAAATGGACTACTGTAATTCCTTACTTCTAGGCCTCCCCTACGCTACTATTAGACCCCTGCAAATGCTACAGAATGCTATGGCAAGAATCTTTACAAACACTCGTAAATCCGACCACATCACCCCTATACTTAAGGAACTCCACTGGCTTCCCATTTTGTCCCGCATCAAATACAAAACCCTAGCTATCATTCACAACTCCCTGCACAATCACAATCACTCCTGACTTGAGGATCCCCTTCGCTTTCATTCCTCCATTTGTCCCAAGAGAAACTCTCAGGCACCCTCCACACCCCCTCCCTCAAAAGTGCTCACCACTCCTCCACCAAAGAGAGAGAGCACTATCTATTGCAGGCCCCGCCTTCTGGAACTCGATGCCAGCTGACCTTCGTCTAGAACCTTGCTTTCGAAAATTTAAAACTGGGGTCAAAACATGGCTCTTCAAATTGGCCTACCCTGAATCGAATCTTACATAGCCCCCCACCCCCCTCCCTCTCCCCTCCCACTCCCCTCCCTTCCATCCCTAAGACAAGGCTTTTCAGTGTATTTAGTGCCTCTTTTTACTTCTTGATGCATTTATTTCACTTAGTGAATATATCCTACATAATGTATAAGAGTATTTCACATAATGTATAAGAGTTCCTCAATTTGTTCCTCCATTTGTATAAAGAGCACAGTGCCTTCCCCGGAAAACACAGTTTTCCACGTTATATTGTAACTCTCTCGGTGGCTCCCTTTCAGTCACTGGTTCTTTTCCTTCCCTGCCCTTGTTTCCATCCTTTCTTCGTCTCTCCTTTTCTAACTGCTCTCTCTTCCCTCCCCGTGGTTTTATGTATTTTCCTCCTTTCTATTACATTGTAAACCGACATGCTGTTCCCACGAATGTCGGTATATTAAAAGCCAATACATAAATAAATAAAATAAAAATAAACATCTATATGACCCCTCTCTGACAAATATTAGCTGACCTTGGGGTATACTATAAAATTTAAGTTGATGACATCCAGTTTTTCTTTACAATTAAAACAACTTGGGCACAAACTGAACAGTTCTTAATACAATGTCTTTCTGTTACTCAAAACTGGTTAAATCAAAACAAATTAGCACTGAATATTAATAAACTGAAGTTATGTACCTTTCAAGATTTACAGCCTCTAATGCTCCATCCATTTAAAAAAACAATGCATTGCACTTACTGACTCATTCCAGAATCTGGGTGTCATAATTGGCTCATCTTTAACTATGAATGATCATATTAAAACACTAATACACACTTCACACTATAAACTTAAACTGTTTCGACATCTCAGATCTTTCCTTGATATTGTTGACTTTCACCCTGTCTTACAAGCACTTCTTTTTTCAGGCATTGACTATTGCAATTCATTACTCTCAGGTCTTCCGATTTATGCTATTCATCCTCTTCAGATTATTCAAAATTCAGCTGCTCATTTACTATCCAATACACAAATTTGTGAACATATTACTCCCGCATTACAATTACTCCATTGTCTTCCAATAACTTTTTGTATACAATATAAACTAATTCCGATCAATCAATCCACATACACTAGCCCAAAAACAAATGTAAACTGGGGACTACCAATCTTAATCCTAAAACACCAAAACACCTCGACACCCAGTTATATTTATTTTTTAAGTTTGCATCAGCAAATTTTTATCACACCAGAAGGTTTCTTTGTAGGACCCTCTAGAGTATAGTTTATATCACCCACAAACTGCATTCTCATAGGTCCAACTTTACTTTTTTAACTTATTTTATATTTTATCTTAATAAAAAACTTTATATATATATGTGTATCACTGTACTCGAGTCCAAATGGAGCAATCTCTTTAGATGACTATTTCTTTTTAAAAGAAGGAAAAACTTCAAAAATAAGAATTTAGCTTGCCATTGCACTCAGATCTTCACCCCAACATGGATTCTAGTTTCAATGTTAAATCTGCTTGAAGGGGCATCCAAATGTGTTGTACAACCTTTTATTTTCTTTCTAGTCAATAATGCTCCTTTGAAAATACTTTCCAGTTTTCATGACTAGAAAGAAATGCATTTAAATAAATGAATAAATAAATGAACAAGTAGTCTGGCAAGGTCTTTGTATAGTTATTTTTTTCATTTATTTATGTATTTTCATGCATTTGATATTCCACTTTTTCCAAATTGGCCTAAAAGCAGATTACAATCAAATAGTATGACTACTGGACAAAGAGTGATACATTTGTTCAAAGGTAGGATGCCTAAGAACATAAGAAATTGCCATGCTGGATCAGATCAAGGATCTTTCAAGCCCAGCATCCTGTTTCCATCCTGTTCAAACCAGGCCACAATAACCTGGCAATTACCCAAACACCCAGAAGATCCCATGTTACTGATGTCAATAAAAGCAGAGGCCATTCCCTAAGTAAACTTGATTAATAGCAGTTAATGGACTTCTCCTCCAAGAACTTATCCAAACCTTTTTTGAACCCAGCTATACTAACTGCACTAACAACATCCTCTGGCAACAAATACCAGAGCTTAATTGTGTGTTGAGTGAAAAAGAATTTTCTCCGATTAGTCTTAAATGTGCTACTTGCTAACTTCATGGAGTGCTTCCTAGTCCTTCTATTATCCAAAAGTGTAAATAACAGATTCACATATACTCATTCAAGACCTCTCATGATTTTAAAGACCTCTATCATATCCCCCCTCAGCCATCTCTTCTCCAAGCTGAACACCCCTAACTTCTTCAGTCTTTCCTCATAGGGGAGCTGTTCCATCCCCTTTATCATTTTGGTTGCCCTTCTCTGTACCTTCTCCATCGCAACTATATCCTTTTTGAGATGCGGCAACCAGAACTTTACACAGTATTCAAGGTGTGGTCTAACCATGGAGTGATACAAAGGCATTCACAAAGGATACATTTGTCCAGATTCAGGTACAGTTTCACTGAGTCAGCCTCAAGCATAATGGGTATTTCTACCACTATCAAATAGATTGTGGAAAGGCCTGGGTGAACAGCCATGTCTTTGCTTTCTTCTGGACGGTGAGGAATGCAACTATTTAACTGTTTCCATTTGAAAAAAATGACCATTTAGTCCTACTTTCTGTTAAGAACATAAGAAATTTCTATACTTGGTTAGACCAAGAATCCATCAAGCCCAGCATCCTGTTTCCAACAGTGACCAATACAGGATGCATATACCTGGCAAGTACCTAAACATTGTATAGATCCCATGCTACTAATGCCAGTTATAGCAGTGGCCGTTTCCTATCTTTTAACCAGTTACCTATCCATAGTAAGACATTTTCTCCTATCCCATTACATTTTAGCTTTCTAAGGAGCCTTTCATGAGGTATTTTATTAAATGCCTTCTGAAAATCAAATTATAGTATGTAAACTGACTCAATTTTATTTACATGATTGTTCAAAAATTCAAAGTATTCTAATAGATGCTAAACCCATGCAGGCTGTTCCCCATTAAACCATGTTTATATATATATCTACAAATTTTATTTTTAACTATAGCTTCCACCATTTTACCCAGCACCAATGACAGGCTCACCAGTCTGTCTTTACTTAGGTTATTCCTGAAACACGTTTTGAAAAATGATATTATATTGGCTACCCTCCAATCCTCGGGATCAGGGACAGACTGAAAAGATAAATTGCAGATTAACAGTATCAGATCTGTAATTTTTTGTTTAAGTTCCTTTAGAACCGTAGGGTGAATACTATCAGGCTCTGGGGATTTGCTATTATTTCATTTCTCAGTTTGCTGTAGCCTTTCTTCAAGATTCATATTGATTTGTTTCAGTCCATCCATATTATTATTTAGAAAGAATTGTTCCAGTGTGGGTATGCCCCTATATCCTCCACAGGAAAGACTGAAGCAAAAGATTCATTTTTCTGCAATGACCATATGCTCTCTCAGTGCCTCTTTTACCCTCTGGCCATCTAATGGTCCAACTGATTCCCTGTCAGATTTCCTGTTTATAATGAACTTGAAAGTTTTTATTAGTAATTTTTGCTGCTTTAGCAAGCATCTCCCAAAAGTGTCTTTTGGGCTGCTGTTATTTTTACCTCTAAAATGCCAGTGCTGTACAAGTCTGCCTGAATTCTGTCTATATCTTTCCAGATGGATATAAAACTCTTGGTAACATTTCACTAATGACCTGTAAATTGATGTAAGCACCTCTTCTTTTCAACTAGTTATACACCTTCATATACATCCTTAGCATTTCTCCAGATCTAGCCACCACCTTTTTTGTGCTGTTTCCATACTTTGAAATGATTATATAATTACTCCAAAGTCTCCTTCCTGCATCTTGTACATCAGTGTCTCACACCTAATCAGGTATTGCGTTCTTGGACTCCTGCACCCAAGCTAAGGATAACTTTCAAATTTGAGTAGGTGTGCCCATATATGCATGTACTGTATATGGATATATGCAAAGTTGCTACAGTACTTTATATAACTTGCACACAAATGATATGCACAGGTTTTATAAAATATGAGTACATATGTGCACAAACTTGCTCATGTATGTAAAAATTGCATGCTCTGCATATGGATAAATCTAAAAAAGCACACATATCTGGCTAAATAAGGCCTGGATTTTCTTTCTTCGCACCTGTTTATGAATCCTGGTGCTAACAGGGGGCGGGGGGTGAAGAGGGGGCAGGCCTGCGAAAGCCAGCAGCGATTGCACCACCGCGGTTATCGCTGCCAGCTTTCGCACCCAATAGCGCCATCGTCGTCAGCGAAGTTTCTGCGGCGTCCGCCCCGACACCGCCCCGACTCCTCCTTTTCCGGTGCCAACGCCGCCCCGAATCTGCCCCGATCTAGCTATCACACGTGATACGCTTACAAAATGACCCCCTAAGTTAGCTGGATACGTAGTGCTTTCAAATGCTGTATAGGTTTAACTCTAGCAGCCGCCACTTTACCCCCGTGTCCGGCGTCCCTACCTTTGTCACTTTACTCTCCTTAAAGACATATCCATCTAAGTAGTGGGGTTTTTTTAGACTTAAGTCTTGAAAGTGCTACTTAGATGGATAAGTGGTGCTTTTCACACTTATCTGGCTAAGAAGCTCTTGCTACTGCTTAGCCAGATGTTGGAACTTGTCCGGATGAGTGTCACTATTTATCCATATACAGTAAGTTCAAATTTGTCTCTCTAAGTGGTGGCAAAGGTTCTACTTTGCTGGATAAGTCAGAATTTAGCTGGATAAGTTTGTGGAAATGATATGCCTGCATATTTTAACTTCAAATTTAAAAGGGATAAGTAAATCAGATTTTACACGCATAAATCGGGGGATTTTCTAACATGCGCATGGCAATGAACTAACTAGTCTTACCGATTAGTATACCAGTTCACCTAGTCCATTTTCAGCTCATGAAGATCCTCCCACCTGTTCAGCCTGAAGTCTCCCATTTTACCCAGACCCATCACCCAGTCATTTTTTCACTTTTAAGATGTTTATGATCAGTTACTCCAGATATTGAGCAGGAGTAAAATACACGAGTAAGGTGCCAAATTTACATGAGTAAATTGCTTATAAAATAGCAACTTACTTGAGAAAATGTTGTCTCCTCCATAGAATACTCCTGCCTCACCCCTTTTTACATGTGCAAATGTACTCATGGACCCTGATTTGCACGTGCATGTTGAGGTTTTAAAATAACTAAAATTGTGTATATGCTATTTTACATTACACATGTAAATGCTATTTTTTAAATGCAAAATTTATGAAACTTCAACTAAACATGCATAACTTTATTTAAACTTAGCTGCTAAGCAGTTGATCAATCTTCAGACTTTCTTAAATCACTTCTCATTCCATCTTTTTCATCAAATTGCTTGCTTTGTTGCAGATCTCAGCATCATCTGCAAAAAGACATTTTCCTCATAATCCTTCCACAATATAGCTCACAAAGATATTTGAATAGGACCAGCCAAAGAACCGATCCTTGAGAGTTTCCACTAATCACCTCTCTACTCAGAGTAAATTCCATTTATTCCTACCATTTATCACTCAAATAGTTTCTAATCTAGTCTAAAACAATTTAATATTGAGAAAGTGAATAAAAAATATTGCTAGAAATCAGAAATAATACAAATTATAGCTAAAAGTAAATAAATATTGTTTATTTAAAACAGTTGGTAGTGGGGGTCAGACTTCCTACTTGTCTGAAATCAGCCCAAATAATCTTAATCAGATTTGTAGAAATTACTGTTGAAAACAACTTTTTCATGACCTGATGTGCAAATCTGTTCTTAGTCAAACTACTGTTGTACAAAGTCAGTTACAACATGGTTTCATTCGTACTCACACTCACAGTCCCTCACAGGATACCCATCAAGCTACATCTATGATGTCACTCTTGATGATGACAGTACTTGAGTCAGTGACTCAGTCACTCACTTATTATTTGTCTTTATGCTGAGTATGAGAGATGGGAGGCTCTGACTGCTCCTGTCATCAGCAAGGACAGCAATTCCTGCTTTGCCCTCACTCAGTCCCTACCAGCTATGGCTCCTGCTTCTATCATATTATTATTATTTATTAAATTTTATTTACCATGAGTAGAAAAAACAACTCTGTTGTTTACAATAAAATCACATCTTAACATCGAATATCATAAAATGAATATTAAATCATCATCAATTTAAAACATCATAAAATAACACAATAGCAAAAAAAAAAAAAAAAAGAAATACACAAAAAAATGATACAATAAAAACATTGAAGACCAAGAAGTCTTACATTCACTCTATCCCCTGGATCACAGCCAATGATACTTGCTAATATGTTAACTTATGGGTAGATTTTAAAAGGGTTACGCATGCACCCAGGTTAGAAATACTCTTCATGCATATATGTTTGCCTTACAAGAGAGAGAGATGGGGGGGGGGGGGGGGGAGAGAGAAAAGGCTCAGCCTGACAATATATGGACCATTGTAAGGGGGACATTTTGATTCATGGTGAGTTTTTGGGAGTTGGGTTGGTGTTAGGGGTGGTGATGCTACAGACACATTCATACTTATAAGTAATGAAAAGGAGTTGGTTTGAACAATGCAGCTAGCAGAGACTACAAGGCATATGTGCACTGGCTGAGGAAAATTAGGGATTTCATACATCATTGCAGGAATGCCCATGCCCTGCCCCTTTTCCACCTACCTTTTCTGGGCAACTGTACATTAATGTATGTGTGTACTTCCCAGCTATTTAAAATTTGTGCAGCTCCTGTGCACATGCAAGGCTTTTATAATCTACCTCTAAGGGTATTATAGAGTCAAGGTGCCCTATACCTGCATCCTTTTGATACTATAGGGCCTAATTTACTAAGGGGTAGATTTTCAAAGGGGTATGCGCGTAGGATACGCACGTACCCCCAGAAAACCTACCCCAACCCCCCCCCTGCGCACGCCGAACCTATTTTGCAAAGGCTCGGCGGCACACACAAGCCCCGGGACGCGCGTCCCGGGGCTTGCATGGAGAGGCGTGCCGGGGGGCGTGTCGGGGGCATGGCGGTCGTGATGCGGCGTTTCGGGGGTGTGTTGCGGGTGACGCGACGTTTCGGGGGCAGCGCCGCGGGCGTGGTTTAGGCCCGGGGGCATTCCGGGGGCATGGCCGCGCCCTCCGGAACAGCCCCTGGGTCGGGTGATGGCGCGCCAGCAGACCGCTGGCGCGCGCAGATTTACATCTGCCTCCGGCAGGCATAAATCCAGCGATAAAGGTAGGAGGGGGGTTTAGATAGGGCTGGGGGGGTGGGTTAGGTAGGGGAAGGGAGGTGAAGGTGAGGGGAGGACGAAAGAAAGTTCTCTCCAAGGCCGCGCCGATCCCAAATTTTAATGGATACACGCGGCTACACGCGTATCTATTGAAATCCCGCGTACTCTTGTTCGCGCCTGGTGCGCGAACAAAAGTACACGCTCGCACAAAATTATAAAATCTACCCCATAGCATTTTTTCCCATAGACACAGAATGGGTGAAAAGTCTTAGTAACTTAGGCCCAGTTTGCAAAACCTGACTACTCTGGTTTTTTTGCTTGATGAAACTTGCACAAAAATGGTAAGAAGATTTTGTGAACATTAACATGGACTGTCGCATAAAAAATTTAAATGAGCTGATAAATTTGAAAATATTATAAATCAGCTTATCTAAATGTAACACACTTTATTTTAACTAATATATCCCTGTTAACAGTGATGTTAACGGAAACAATTAATATGTCTTTAGAAATGTAATTAAATATTTGCATTAATACATAGTGCTGCATTTAAGCATTAGAAGCACTGCTAATGTCCACATTAAAATCACACGTTAAAGTGTGATTTTAACATGCTTTGATAGAGACACCTGGCTTGCAGTCATGTAATAGCATTTTTTCTTTAGTAGTTGTTTTCCTTTTGGTGAGAATGTAATCTCTTTAAAAAAAAAAACAGGAGTTTTGCCAGGATGAAAAAAATAAAATAAAATAAATCTTTCTGGAAGGCTATATATTGTTTAAAAAAAAAGTTTGTTCATAAGGAAGCGCTGGCCCATTAATAAACCCAAAAGAGGTAAAGAGTTCTGAAGGTTGCTATTACAATAAAAGGGGTATCTAAATGAAAATCAGCCCAATACATAATTACAGCCTGACTCTTTATGAATATCTTTGTTGTACTCCTTTCAATGTACAGTGCTATTACTGATTGATTACATATAATAATCCCTGTGTAATCAGTGGCACTTAATGGAAAGTGCCAATGAATTCAAAAGGGAGAGCTTGATTCATTTTATTCCACAGCATGTTCTGTCTGCATAAAGGAGATTTATAATCCAGAAAAGACAAAATCAGCCAACCAGATTAGCTGATTACACATTCTTGAGAGCATAAATCATTTCTATACAAGAAGAGGGGACTGAACTAGGTCCAGAATGTTTAACAAAGTAATACACCTTTTTTTTTTTTTTTAATTGAATATAGAGTAGAATTAGCCACTTTGATTCTGGAGAAAACTGGAATCTTTGTAAGTAGTGATACATTTTAAAGCACCAAGAAGAAAGATATTATAGTACATCAACATTTAAAGAAGTCATGAATGAGTTTAGTGAGTTCTTGAGCTCATGTACTACAGCATCTTTCTTGATACTCCTTTAAAATGTATCCCAGCCTACAAAGATTCCTCTTTTAAATTGAATCATTGTGTACAGTCCCTAGAAAATGCTGGTAAGTATCAGAAAAAAATAATTGAAGTGTGCTAATATAAATCCACTATGTTAAAACCTTGCTTATTAGGGGTGTGCAGAAAAAAATTCATTTTGGTTTGTATATTTGTTTTGCATGGTACTCCATTTGGTTCATTAGTTTTAGAGATGTGAATCGTGTCCTCGATCGTCTTAACGATCGATTTCGGCTGGGAGGGGGAGGGAATCGTATTGTTGCCGTTTGGGTTTTAAAAATATCGTGAAAAATCGTTAAAATCGTGAGCCAACCCCCTAAAACCCACCCCCGACCCTTTAAATTAAATCCCCCCCCCACCCGAACCCCCCCCCCCCAATGCTTTAAATTACCTGGGGATCCAGCGGTGGTCCAGAACGGCGGCGGTCCAGAACGGCCCCCTCAATTGAATCCTTTTGTCTTCAGCCGGCGCCATTTTGAAAAATGGCTGCCGCAAAATGGCGGCGGCCATAGACAAAAACGATTCGACGCAGGAGGTCATTCTGGACCCCCGCTGGACTTTTGGCAAGTCTTGTGGGGGTCTGAAGGCCCCCCCAAGCTGGCCAAAAGTTTCTGGGAGTCCAGCGGGGTTCAGGAAGTGATTTCTTGCCGCAAATCGTTTTCCGTACGGAAAATGGCGCCGGCAGGAGATCGACTGCAGGAGGTTGTTCAGCGGCGGTCCGGAACCCCCGCTGAACGACCTCCTGCAGTCGATCTCCTGCCGGCGCCATTTTCTGTATGGAAAACGATTCGCGGCAAGAAATCGCTTCCTGAACCCTGCTGGACTCCCAAAACTTTTGGCCAGCTTGGGGGGGCCTCCTGACCCCCACAAGACTTGCCAAAAGTCCAGCGGGGGTCCGGAACGACCTCCTGCGTCGAATCGTTTTTGTCTATGGCCGCCGCCATTGTGCGGCGGCCATTTTGCAAAATGGCGCTGGCTGAAGACAAAAGGATTCAATTGAGGGGGCCGTTCCGGACCGCCGCCGTTCTGGACCACCGCTGGATCCCCAGGTAATTTAAAGCATTTGGGGGGGGGGGTTCAGGAGGGTGGGGGATTTAATTTAAAGGGTCGGGGGTGGGTTTTAGGGGGTTTTAGTGTGCCGGTTTTCCTGCCCTCCCCTTCCCCCGATTTACGATTTTTTAACGATAAATCGGGGGAATTGGTATTGTATCATGGCCCTAACGATTTCTGACGATTTAAAATATATCGGACGATATTTTAAATTGTCAAAAAACGATTCACATCCATAATTAGTTTAAAATGTATATATTGCATTGTTCAATTTTCCCCCTCTTCCAGCTCCAAGTTAATTTTCCCTGTTTTATTGTAACTTTCTCACACACGGTATTGATTCACTGTATTTAAAGTTTCACAGTTTATTGGGAATATTGTTTATTACGTTACGCTATGCTTTACACACATTGTTAATTGTAAACCGGGTTGATGTGATATCTGTCATGAAACTCGGTATAACAAAAATAATAAATAAATAAATAAATACAATTATAAAAATATATATTTATTTTATTTGTTGATTTGTTTACCATTAGAGTTTATGGGGGAAGCACTGCAGCCTATTTTGGACTGTAAAATTGGGGTTTTCTCATCAATTCTATTAAAACTGGTGGGTAAATATTAGAGATGTGCAATTGTTTTTGCCGAATTGGAATATTTCAAAGAAATATTCCAATTCGGCATGGGTCGGTGGACCCGAACCCTGAGACGGAATTTCCCCGAACCTCAGGGAAAATTCATTGTTCAGGTTCACGTGGGGGGGAGGGGCACCTTTATTGGGAAAAAATACCCCACAAACCCTTAAAATTTAGTTATTTACAACCCCCCCACCCTCCGGACCCCCCCAAAAAAAACTTGCCTAAAATCCATGGTGGTCCAGCGGGGGTCCCGGGAGTGATCTCCTGCTCTCTGGCCATTGGCAGCCATTTTCTAAGATGGCGCCGGCCGTCCATTGCTCCTACCATGTGACAGGGACTGACCAATGGCACGGTAGCTCCTGTTTCCTGGTAAGGGCAAAGGGACATGGCGCCATTTTCTTTACTGGCTGCTGACAGCCCGAGAATGGGAGATCGCTCCCGGGACACCTGCTGGACCACCACGGATATTAGGCAAGTTTTTGGGGGGTCTTGAGGGTGGGGGGTTGTAAATAACTAAATTTTAAGGGTTGGGTGTTTTGGGTTTTTTTGGCAAAAATTGCAGAGGAAAAAAAAAACCCGATGGAAAACGAAGTTTTCTACAGGTGGGCCGACTCATAGCCCGACCTGAGATACAAAAATGAAGCACATCTCTAGTAAATATCATTAGAAGGGTGAAGACATGGCAACACATCAAGACTGTGTCAACATGGCACCAAAAATGGCATGAAGAGCCTAAGGCACATAGGGTTACCAAAAGTGGCAAAAGTTCTCCAAGGCGCCATCAGAGGAGCAAAGTAGCAGCAAGAGAGGGAAGAACACTCCAAGGCTTCAAAAGATGGCTCTACCAATAGTGGCACGAATACTCAAAGCTTCACAAAAGGCAATGTGGCATCAAAAGTGGCATCAAAATCCTAAGGCAACATGAAGGGGGAATACAACAGAAAAGGTGGCAGTAAAAACCTCAAAGAATCGATAATGGCACAAAGCAGGACAGAGTGGTATCAACAATTCAAGAAACCTTATGGGTGCAAATCAATCTTCCACAGATGCAAGAACACCCAAAATATAGAATCTAGAGTATGGCAGCAAGGCTGAGTGACAGAAATAACCCCATGCTGTAAACTCTGGGTATGGCACTAAGGCATAGTAGCATAAAGACCAATAAGGTAAAGCATGAGAGTATAGCAGTAAAGTAGAGTTGAATGGAAGATGTTTGTCTTTTTGTGGAAGCATTTGCCACTTGTACAAGAGAATGATCTATCAGTATCACTTTTGTGGGCTACACTTTTATTACATTCCCTAATTAAAATTGATCTTGCTGCTGGGTAGAATTTTGGGGTTCTTGAGAAATTTGCTTTCCAATTGAAACTTGATACAATCAGAATATGTAAATGGTCTCATAGTGTAGCTTTCCTTGTAATTTGTGAGGGTAGCTTTATTAAGAAAGCTTTTCCCATATTCTGTAGCTGAACACAGTCTTTCAATTGTTGATTTTCTGGTGTTGCATTAGTATTCTCTGTTATAATCTGGTGTGGTTGTGGACCCTGGACTGTAGTGAGAGTTGGTTCCACCCACAGGGAGGAGCCCTGTGGGGACTCACTGCAGTAGGAGTGGCCTCAGTGGAGATGGACACAGATGAGACAGACTTTATTGTACTGGAATTCTGGGAAATACCCACAGCATGGAGAGAAGACACTGTCCGAAGTAGTAAAGTAGATTAATGCAGATATCCTTGATAGTGGCCCGCAGAGCAGGGTATGCCAGGGAGGTCTTCTCCTGATGGTAACTCTCTGGAGGGATCTGGTAGTGACCTGCAGCATGGGGTATGCTGAGGATCAGCCAGTAGAAGTCCAGAGAGGTGCAGAAGTTCAGCAGAGTGAAAGAGGTGTTGGTACTTACTCCAGAGTGTAGAAGGGTAGCTGGAATGAGCATGGTAGTGGCCCAAGGCTTGGGGTACACCGGTGGTTCCTTCAGCTAGGAGGTAGAAGCAGAAATAGAATTCACTAGGCTGAACTCATGATGTCCTGAATCAGGAAGATAGGAATCTCCAAGCAGGAAGGCCCTCCGAGGAGCAGAAAGCCAGAATGGCCCCCGAGGAGCGGGTACCTAAGGTATTCTAGTTCAGGAAGTAGTGAAGCGAAGCATCTCCGAATGGAGTGGAATAAGCAGGAAGGAAGTCCTTGCTAACTAGTCGGAAGCTTAGACTAGCTGAGTTAAATACATCAAGTGGGTGACGTCATGTGGAGGGGACGCCCCGAGGTTCCCACCATGACGTCAATAAGAGAGGGCCTGGCATGCGCGCATGTGCCCTAACTAATCCCTGACTCAAGATGACAGATGGGATTGCCCACGCCATCCCGGGGACACTGAGGAAGGCAGCATTTGCAGGCTGAGGTCATCACGGCCTTGAGAATCGCTGTAGCAGGGAAAAGAGAGGTGAGCAGCAAAGGTTGCAGTCATCTACGTCCGATTGGTGCAACAGAACCCACACCTTCTTAGGGCCCTTCCCAGGGGGTTTTGGCCTCCTTGGGATGTGAAATTGTTGTATGAGATCCTTGTCAAGGATGTTTTTGGCAGGTCCCTAGCTATTTTCTTCCAGCCCATATCCTTCCCAGGATAATAGGTATTCCCAATGCTTTCCATGTTTGCATACATCTAAGATTTCATCCACTTGGTATGTAATGTCCTCTTCTGCAGTCAGAGGCTGTGGATCCGGGGTCTTCTTTGAAAACTCTGAGAGGATGAGTGGCTTCAAAAGTGATACATGGAAGACATTGTGTATTTTCGTGGAAGTGGGTAATCACAGGCTGTAAGTTACAGGTCCCAGGCGGCGGAGACTAGAGAAAAAGCCAATGTAGTGTGGAACAAATCGAACAGATGGCAGCTTGAGATGGATGAATTTGATACTGAGCCATACCTTGTCTCCTGGCTGGAACTCAGGTGCTGCTCTGTAATGAGTGTCATAATACTTCTTGGCCCGTTGTCCTGCCTTCTGCAAAAGGCCTTTGGTTTGGACCCAGAGCTGATGGAGTTCTTCAGCTGAAGCCTGGGCTGCTAGTGATGAAACAGACAAGGGTATTGGTAGCAGAGGTAGTGGCTGACAGTCATACACTATCTGGAATGGTGTTGATCCAGTTGCGGCAGATGGGTATGAATTCAGGGTGAACTCGGCCCATGGGAGCAACTCTGTCCAGTCACTTTGTCTGGAGTTGACATAGGAGCGAAGGAACTGTTTAAGTGCATGGTTTGTTCTTTTGGTTTGATCGTTTGACTGAGTGTGGTATGCAGACGACATGTCAAGAGAAATATCAAACTTTGCAAAGAGCTCTCCAGAACTTTGCCATGAATTGTATGCCTGTATCTGAAAGGATATGCTTCGGCATGCTGTGCAGGCAAAAGATATGCCGTATAAACAGCTTAGCCAATTCTGGAGCAGATGGGAGTCTGGGTAAGGCCACGAAGTATGCCATTTTTGAGAAGCGGTCCACAGTAACCCATATGGTGTTGTTTCCATTGGACACTGGAAGGTCAATGACAAAGTCAGTCGCAATATGCGTCCATGGTTCCTCTGGACTAGGTAAAGGCTGGAGAAGGCCCCAAGGGCGACCGGCCGGAGGCTTTTGTCTTGCACAGGTGACGCAAGATTCTACGTACGCTTTCACGTCCTTCTTCATTGAAGGCCACCAGTAGAATCTCTATAGAGTGGATAGCGTACGGGCTTGTCCCGGGTGACTGGCTAGACGAGCATCATGAGCCCATTTAAGAAGTTTCTTTCTTAAGGACCATGGAACTACTGTCTTCCCAGCTGGAATGGAATGGGTAGCAGCAAGAATGAACTTATCAGGGTTGATTATATGGTGAGGTGCATCCGGAATATCCTCAACAGTGAAGGATCTTGAGAGAGCATCTGCGCATGTGTTTTTGTCAGCAAGGCGGTACTTGAATTGAAAGTCAAACCGATTAAAAACAAAGACCATCGGGCTTGTCTATGATTAAGTTGTTGTGCTTGTTGCAGATATTCCAAGTTTTTGTGGTCTGTATATACAGTTATCTGATGTTGTGCCCCCTCTAACCAAGGGCGCCACTCTTCAAATGCTAACTTAAAAGCCAACAACTCTTTATCACCTATGTCATAATTTCTCTCAACAGGAGAAAAATGCCGGGAAAAAAAAGAGCAGGAGTGTAGAGTATCTGGCTAAGAAATGCCCCTACACCGACATTGGAGACGCCAACCTCGACTATAAATGAACGTCGAGGGTCCGGGTGGCGAAGGAAATTTTTTTTTAGAAAAACCTCTTTGAGGGTTTGAAAAGCCACAACAGCTTCTGGAGACCACTGTGAAGGGTTGGCTCCCTTCCTCGTCATGGTGGTAAGTGGTGCCATCAAGGTAAAGTAGTTTTGGATGAATGTGCGACAATAATTAGTGAAGCCGAGAAAGCGGTGGAATGCTTTGAGACCAGTTGGTTGAGGCCAGTCCTGTATAATTTTGTTTTTTTGTGGATCCACCTGGAAACCTCTACTGGACACCATGTAACCCAAAAAGGGAACGGACTCCTGATGGAAAGCGCATTTTTCGAGCTTGGTGTAGAGACAGTTATCACGTAGTCTTTGCAGGACTCTGGCAATGTCTGTCTGATGGCTTTGCAAATCCTGGGAGAAAATTAGTATGTCATTTAAATACACAACCACACATTGGTAAAGCATGCCTCGCAGAATCTCATTCATCATATTTTGGAATAAGGTCGGGGTGTTACACAGGCCAAAAAGCATGACCATGTACTCAAAGTGGCCATTGTGAGTATGAAAGGCCATCTTCCACTCGTCTCCTTGATGAATGCGGATCAGATTGTATGCCCCTTTTAGGTCTAGTTTTGTGAAAATCTTGGCCTCCTGTAGTCTGCAAATAACTCTGAAATCAGAGGAAAAGGATAGCGATCCTTTATAGTAATTTTGTTGAGTCCTCTGTAGTCTATACATGGATGAAGAGATCCATCCTTTTTGCAGACAAAAAAAGAATCCGGCTCCGGCTGATGACTTGGAAGGCCGGATAAAACCCTTTTCCAAATTTTCTTGAATATAGATCAACATGGCCTCAGTCTCTGAAAAAGAAAGTGGGTAGACCCTTCCTCTAGAGGGCTCCGAACCAGGCTTAAAATTAATCACACAATTGAAGGACCTCTGTGGTGGCAATACATCCGCTGCTTGTTTTGAGAACACATCTTGAAATGATGAGTACTGTGACAGCAGACCAGGGAAATAGAGATAGACATGCAGGGTATAGGTGTTACTCTCTTCAGTCATCGGTTATGACAGGCCGCTCCTCATTGTGAGAGTTCCAGGGTGCCCCAGTCAAACTGGGGCGTATGGGCTTGCAACCAGGCTAGGCCAAGCACTACAGGATGAATGGCTTTGTCAAGAACCAGAAATGAGATGGTCTCAGTGTGAAGAGAACCTGTGCGCAGGTTTATAGTTTGTGTGGTGTAAGAAACTTCTCCTGGAAGAGGCTTGCCATGAATAGAAGAAAGGAGCAGTGGAGTTGGTGTTGGGATGATAGGAATTCGAAGATGTTCTACCAGTCTCTTTAGAATAAAATTGCCACCTGCACCAGAATCAATGAGTGCTAGGGTCTGAAATTTGAGGGTTTTCTGGAGATAATTGAGACTGGGAGAGTCAGTGGAGGAGATGGTGAAGTAAGACCTAAGAAGAGTCCTCCCGTGGATCTTAGGTCTGCATGTTTCCCGGACAGATGGGGCATGATTGAACCGCATGGCTATATTGTCCACAGTAGATACAGAGACCTAAGTGCTTACGGTAGTGTCTCTCTTTGGCAGTAAGGTGGCTGCGACCTAGTTGCATGGGTTAGTCTTCTTTAGTGACGGGTGGAGGCGGAGTCTGCAGAGCAGGTGTAGGTCGTGAGCGTATACTCCCTAATGAATGTTTCTTACGACTCTTTACCTCAGCTTAACACTCACGCAGGTGATGATCAATTTTGCCAGCTAGATCAATGAATGAGTCCAAGGTATCAGGCAAATCACGTGCGGCCAATTCATCCCTGATACGGGAGTGAAGAACCTCTAGGAAAATTGCATGTAGACACCCCAGGTCCCAATGAAGCTCTGAAGACAGGGTCTTAAATTCAATAATATAGCCTGGAAGTGGTTTAGCCCCTTGTTGGAGGTGCAAAAGAGTGGACCCATCAACCGTCTTGCAAGCTGGATCATCAAATACTGACTTGACGAGAGCAAAAAACCCTGGCAAGTCACTGAGGATTGGATCATTGCGTTCCCATATAGGTGAAGCCTAGGCCAAAGCTCTAACATCTAGGAATGACAGGATATTTGTGGTCTTGGCAAATGCAGTAGGGAAGTAAGATGGTTGTAGAGAGAACTGCATACAGCACTGGTTGATGAAGCCCCTACACAACAGGGAATCTCCTGAGAAGCGAGTGGGGGCTGGTAGAGGTACAGCAGTTTGAACGGAAACCACTTGCGATGAGGCATCTTTATCAGACATGGTAGAAGTATTCAGTTGTGAACTCAACTGATTGAAAGCAGTTGTCAATGTCTCTAACGTCCTCTATTGTTCAGCAATACCTTGGGCCAGGACAGGAATGGCCTGCAGGGCTGAGACCTGAGCCGGGTCCAGGAGTTAGCAATCTGTTATAATCTGGTGTGTTTATGGACCCTGGACTGTGGTGAGAGTTGGTTCCACCCACAGGGAGGAGCCCTGTGGGGACTCACTGCGGTAGGCATGGCCTCAGTAGAGATGGACACAGATGAGACAGACTTTATTGTACTGAAAATGTGGGAAATACCCACAGCATGGAGAGAAGACACTGTCCGAAATAGTAAAGCAGCTCAATGCAGATATACCCAGTAGTAGCCCGCAGAGTGGGGTACGCCAGGGAAGTCTTCTCCTGATGGTAACTCTATGGAGGGATCCTGTAGAGACCCGCAGTGCGAGGTATGCCGAGGATCAGCCAGTAGAAGTCCAGAAAGGTGCAGAAGGTCAGCAGAGTGAAGGAGGTGTTGGTACTTACTCCGGAGTGTAGAAGGGTAGCTGGAATGAGCACGCTAGTGGCCCGAGGCTCGGGGTACACAAGCTGTTCTGTTGTGTTCGTGCCTCTTCTCACCCCTCGCTCCACCCTCTCTACCTTGGGAGCGACTCCCTTCAGCTCTGATGGACAGTTGCAGCCACGGCTTCTCCCTGCCTCTTGGTCCCGGTGTCCCCGGGCTGACTTGACGCTACGGATCCGCCATATTCCTGATGACGTAAGGGCGCACGCACTCCAGACTTTGTACCAGCAAGATGGCGAAACTTGGGGGTGTCCCCCCGTAGTGATGTCATCCATTTCCACTTTAAAAGGTCTTTGTTTGCTAACCTCTTACGAGTTAGCAAGGAACTCCAACAGGACTTGCTTCGGCAATCCACGATACTTTCAACAACGATCTGAGTCAGCTAGGGGAATCCTTCTCCACTGCTTGGCCTTTTCAAACTTACCAGGAGTACCCACTCCACGTGGGCTCTGCTCTCTCTTCTTGATTTCATATTGCCAAGACAGGATCCAGTACTCGCTCCTCGAGGGCCTACGGCCCTGAATACTCGGAAGACTCCTCATTGCCTGGAACCGATCGCAGACATGAACACAGTGAGTTTTATTGTAGATAGGAATCGGTACTCGCTCCACGAGGGCCTACATTCCTATAGCTCTGAAGACTCCTTTCCGTCCAAGGCATTATCGCAGGTACGGAGATCAAGAGTTATATTGGCAAGATTGCAGATAGGAACCGGTACTCGCTCCACAAGGGCCCATCTCCTAGAATCCTTTACAGACTCTCTTCTACTCTAGAAGCCATTTCATATACAGCTATTGCAAGTTCTTATTACAGACTGTTCAGGGGAACCAGTGCTTGCCTACGGCTCCTGTTCCTGAATATACTGAAGACTCTCTGTGGCATGGAGACCATTGCAGACATCTACTCTTGTGAGTGTACCATCTTGTATCCAGTATACCCTGTCTACTCACTACCTCTAGTCTCTCTCTACAGCTCAGCGACCCAGAGATTATATTCCAGTATGAGAAGGACTTCAGTCTTGCCGAAAACATCGACTCACTACTGCCACCCCTGGTGGTCCAGCTTCCAGCCTAATAAAGAACTATTTGTGTTTATTTCATATTCTAGCCTAGCCGGTGGTTCCTCTCAGGATCTCCTCCTGGGGGCGCTGTCATCTGCCATCGGCCCAGGGATTCACCATTTCCTCCAAGTGGTCATTCCTTACACTACTATCACTCTGTGGGAGCCAACCACTACCAACCATTAACACCGCTTACGGAAGTATTATATAGATAGCTACCTCTCTCTCTTTGGGACTTGCCAGCAGCCTATATATAACAGATTGCTACTCCGTAGCGGAGGCATGATAGATTGCTATCTCAGTAGCGAAATACAATATACCTATTGTTAGCTCCTCTCCTCAGAAGAGTATCATTGAACAGATTGCCAACTCCTCTTCCCTGGGGAGTTGATCCATAACACATTGCTGTTTCCTTCCTTACAGGAGCATCTAACAGCAGTTAGCTAACAAGATTACTAACTCTGCCCTCCTGGCGGGTAAGCACTACAGATACCTAACTCCTCCATTCTGGAGGAGAAGATCATGACAGATTGCTAACTCCTCCCCCTTTCAGGAGAAAAGCAGAATAGATCGCTAACTCTGCCCTCCTGGCGGGGTGAGCGATAACAGATTGCTAACTTCTCCCTTCTGGAGAAGGAGAGCGTAACAGGTTCCTTCAGCTAGGAGGTAGAAGCAGAAGTAGCACTAGGCTGAATTCACGATGTCCTGAATCAGGAAGATAGGAATCTCCAGGCAGAAAGGCCCTCCGAGGAGCGGATATCCAGAACATAACAAGTCACCCGAGTGGGCCATCCATTGCTCCTACCATTTGATAGGGGCCGGCCAATGGCACTGATAGCCCCTGTCACATGGTAAGGGCAAAGGGCCATCGGTGCCATTTTGATTAGTGGCAGCCGACAGCCCGAGAGCAGGAGATTGCTCCCGGGACCCCCGCTGGAGGGTCGGGAGGGTTGGGGATTCTAAATAATAATAATAATAATAATTTGATTTAAAGCGTCGGAGTGGGTTTGGGGGCTGTTTTTCTGTGTGCCCTTTCTTCCCGCCCCTCCCCCCCCCCAAAAAAAAAAAATGATAAGAAAACCACACGAAAATTTTGTGGGGTTTTCCTATCTCTTTCGGGGACCCCCGATACTTGACGGATGAGAAAATATCGTATGATATTTTCATCCATCAGAAAAATGATTCACATGCCTAATATTTGGGGCATGGTAGGTAGGCAGACTGGTAACAAGGCCTTAAATATACTTTCAGTCATCTTACCACTTCAATGGAAATTCTATAAAGCCAAGCAAAGGCAGATTGATTGTCAAAAAGACAGCTTTTCCTTGAGTGATGATAGACCATGATGTCACCTTTCATTGAAGAAACACACTCACTGGGAACACTGGTCAGTTGGCAGGAGAGATACTGCTGAGGCACCTTGGCTAGATCTGACTATATTGTGAACTTGTGTGCCCTATATGTCAGCGCATCTGTGTCCATGTCCTCAATGGGCTCTGCAAGATCACATGCCAGAGAAATTTGTGCTGGAGTCTCTCTTGCCAGCTGCTTTATCTATGGCCTGCATCCTGAGAGATGGTTCTTTGTGGGTAATGTGGCTTTGGCATATTTAAGTTAGGCAGGAAGTGATAGCTGACAGAATTCTGCTCTTGCTTGCACTACTCTTTAAGGTGGCCATTCTTTCCTGTGGTACATCCCCACAGTGCTCAGCCTCTGGCACTCCTCTTCACACATCTTAGCCACCAGCATATCCTTCATGAATGCGAGATGCTGGGACTGGCAGATGAGACTCCCTTTCACCCATAGATTAGAAAGTGTAGCTAATGTGTATGTATTGGTTTTAGTCAGAGGTTTCAGCCTTTCTTTCACCTGCTGCTTTAAGGAGTCCAGAAAGTCTAACACCTCTGCTTCCATTACTTTTTTCTCCCAGAAGCCCTCTAACATTTTTCCTCCAGAATATTTACTATAGGAATGACCCTGCCCAGGCTGGCACTTTTGAAACACAGATCTTCCATGGCATCTTTAAACGACTTCAGGATTTATACAACTGCATCATCATTAGCCAATCATGATGCCTAGGGGCAATGCACACCTATCCCTACATCCAAAAACAGATAATTAAGGAGTGCTGGCTGCTCCACTAACTTCTGCAGCATCATATAGGTGTAATTCCAGTGGGTGCCATCATCTTGAATCAGATGCTTGTGAGGCATTTCAAATTCTTCCTCCTTCTCAGGAAGAAGATGCCCCACTTTCGTGCTTCTATAGAAATGCCAAGCTGTTTTACTGCACCTCTCTATTAGGTTCTCCAGGAATGGATTCCATTGTCATTGGGCCTGAGCCCCAGGGCATCCCTGACTGCCAGGTGCAGCAAGTGAGCAAAGAAACAGATGCTCTGAAAGCCCTTCTGTTGCCTTTACCATATTTGTCACAAAGAAACCTGCCTGAACACTTCTGCCTCTCCAGTTTAGCTGCTACCCTTCAGCATCTTTCATATAGCTGATAAAATATTGCATGAGGTATGGGGACTATGCAGTAACTGAGTGTGCAACAAAGCCCACCTGCACCCTGATGCACAGTCCCTAGTAGACCTGCTGCCAGTTCTAGTCCCATCGGTGTGCCATCATGCAAAGTGTACATAGCATTTGTGCTGGTTCAGATAGTGCTGGTGAAATGCATGTTACTCTTCTCTGCCTTAGCCAGTTGAACTTACATGTGATTATGACACAGGTTTATTTGTTTATTAATTTATATAACAATTTTTGTTTACCGCCTATACAGACAATAGTAGATCTAAGTGGTTTAAAACATACATAATTGATAAAATACAATTAAGTGAACAAATATAAAATGACAAACATATTAAAAATGGAATAGTAATTTGGCAAAAGGAGTGGCAAGAGGTGATGATTCTTCTGGGAGCTGAGCGGGTGGGGGGTTAAATTTGTGGGTCAGGATAGGCTAGTGAAAATAGGTAAGTTTTTAAAGCTTTTTTGAATTCATGTTTTGTGATGTATTGACAGATAAAATTGGGTAATGAGTTCCATAGTCTGGGACCTGCAACGGAAAAGGCACGGTTCCGGGTTAAGTCTAGTCTAGTTGTAGACCTACTGTTGGAAGGGGCCATGGGATCATCTTGGAGAAATATCTTCCCTTTTTCAACCTTTTCCTCAGGCTTTTACTAGGAATGGCAGAAGAGATCCTCAGGCTAGTACTGTCACCCTCTCCTGATGCCAATGCTAGCAGGTGCTGCTTCTGCAGGTGATGCTACATCCCAGCATTTGTCAAATTCCCTACTTTCTTCCCTCAACTTATATCCTTCCTGCAGCACAAACACTGAGAAAAATTGGGGTCTTCCCTCACTTTAAAGAACCAAGTCTGGGATTTCTTCCATGATCCCTTCTCTACATACTTGGAGGCTGATGCTGGTACTAGAGTTGAGGTAGAGAGTGGACCCTGAGTAAAATGTCAGGGGCATCGCTCATGCTTTCTAGCTGTATTACCTGCACTTCCTCGCGGATGATCTGAACATCACCAATTTAATTTTTCTCCCCTGTCACTGAATTGGAGGTTATGGCATTACTAACTAAACTTCTCAAAATCTCTTGAGCTACTAGCTCTTCAATATCTTCTGATTCAGATAATTCCAGACAATATTCTTCTTCTGAATCAGTTGGTGCAAATACTGCATTCACTGCCTTAGAAGTAGGAACCAAAGAGGATTGCACTACTGGTTTTGGGCTTGCATTTCTGCTATCCCTGACCTGCTAATGCCAACCTTGGCTGACTCTCCCATCTTTTTCATCTGCTTCAAAAGAAGAGGGGGAGTAATAGTCAGAGATGGCAGATACTCTCCAATTTCAATTACTTCTTTTTTTTAATATTATTTTTAATGCATTTAAACAAACATAGACAGCAATACCCGCATGCCACAGATTAGGTACAAATAATATATTCTCGTAGTAATACCCAGGCTGTACTATAATGCAAGCCATTAAAGAAAGGAAAATTTTTCATGCATTATGTTACTGAAAGTACAGCCTAACAAAGAAAACAAACCCCTGTTATAAAGTATTGGGAGATCCAACATGATATACAATGAGCAAATTGAAGCATATATAAAACTTAGGCATTAAGTAGGTTATGTAGCGCTTACAATCATAATCCCTAATCAGGTCTCAGTGAACTACAGGTAATTTTGCATCAAGAAATTTGTGCAACTCAAGCAGCTCTAAAAACACAAACCTATCATTCTGGAATTTTACTACACATTTACTGGGGTAATAAATCATAATCTGTGCTCCAAGGTTTTTTGCCTCTTGGCACATCTGAAGAAATTTTTGTCTACGTGTTTGTGTAGTTTTTGTTATATCAGGGTATGTCCATATTTTTTGTCCCAAAAACAACTTGTCTCTATTTCTAAGAGACAGTTTTAATATTTTATCTCTATCTATTGCGCGAGCAAATTTCACACATAGAGTTCCTCGATGTTCAATTTGTTCGGACATGCTTTGTTCAAGGAAAGCTGTAATATTATCCATCTCTTGTTGTTGAAAACCTCTTTTTTCTTGATCTTTATTCTCTGTTTTCCCTTGCACCACAAAAAAGATTTTTTCCATTATTGGTATCTCCTCTGATGTTAACTTCAAAACTTCCATTAAATTTTTCTTATACATCTCATAGGAAGATATTAATCTTACACTTGGGAAGTTGAGTATTCTAAGATTATTATATCTAGTTTGATTTTCTATAGTCTCAATTTTCTGAGTGTTTGCCGTTTCACCATATATCAGCCCTACCTAGGCTTTTTCCATTTGCAACACCCGATTTTCATGATTCTGGAATTTTTCTTTGTGCACAGTCAATATCAGATCTATCTGAGAAACATGATTCTGTGTTTCTAACAGAGTTTTATTTAAAGTTTTGATAGATACTTTTAATTTTATTTATTTATTTATTTTATTTAGAGATTTTTATATACCGCGGCACATTCAGAACATCACCTCGGTTTACATTAAACAGTAATGCAGCAACAGGCTTTACAATTAAAATATTGAATATTAAATAAAAGGTATTAAACAACAACAAAAATGATACATTCAACAGGCTTTACAGACAATTTGGAACTGGAATCATTTTTCAAATTATATCAATAAATACACGTAATAGGGATAACAAAAGTGTTTGGTAGAGGAACCAAAATTGATATATGTTTGGGGGATTTACAGTAGATAGATTTATTCTAGGGAATAAGTGCTGAATAGGAAGGGACAGGGGGTAAGGGAGGGGGAAATTGGGTTATGTATGCGGCAGGTAAAGGGTCCTGTCAGTCATTCGTATGCTTTTTTGAACAGCCAGGTTTTTAGGTTTTGTTTAAATTTTTTGTGGCAAGGTTCCTGGCGTAAGTCAGTGGGCATGCTGTTCCAAATAGTGGATCCTGCTATGATGAATGAGCATTCCTTTGTAGATACATGTTTGGTAAGTTTAGGGGAGGGTATCCGCAGTTTGGCCTGGTGCTGTTTTCTTGTTGGTCGGTTGGTCTTATTGAAATACAAGTGTTCGGAGAACCATTGCATAACCATTGCATAATTCCATAAGGACTCCCCATACACTTTTCAGAGATATTATAGGCATTTGTGAATCACTTGAGACGGTTTTATAACTCACTGTTCCCTCCGAACGAAGTCCTTGCCTCTCAATGGAGGCCTCCACTCGGTCCTTGCCCTCCTCTGGTGTTGAAGTCAGGGGTTTCCTTTCTCCTCTGGCTTTTTGGCTCGCCTCAACTCCCCTCAAATTTCTCTCGATGGGGTCTGAAAAGTACGGCATCTCTAGTTGAGCTTTTGTTCCCAAATCCGGGGTTAGAGCAAGACAGGGAGGTAAAGGCTTAAAGGGAGAATTTAAATTACTTCTATGTTGATCTGCCTTCCGCTCGTTCCATTCTAGACCTTAAAAAGTCCCTCTTTAATTTAGGTGCTGGACTGCCTTTTTTTTATTGCTGTCCCTGCTAAAGTTGCCAATCTGCCAGGAACTCCTCCTTTCTCTTTTCCTGACATGATATAATTTGCTGAAGTGTACTGCCTACTGGGAGTTTAGATATTACAAATTAATTTATTGATACTTTAACTGTATCCCCACTCAAAGTAAAACTCACTGTATAAGGAATTGTATCACACACAAACACATACATATATACAGTGTATGTGTGCTGTGTTGTGTGTACTAGTGCTGACTGATGCCATACACAGAAAAGTGTTAAATACTAATAGACAAAAATGACTGGCAGCCTCTTATCTTCAGTCTTCGAGTGAGCATTGCTCTCTTCACATGTGTCCAAAGAAAAAGAGACAAAAAAATTCACTAGTTCTGCTGCAAATGCAATCTCCACACTGCCTCAAACCCTGATTCTACCCCAGTGAATAGAAAAATCAAACGTCAGCAGTGCACTGCCTTTTTTCCTGGCATAGAGAGTATGTGAGACTACTGCATACAGAGAAGAGCAGAAAATGCCCTTTACCAATTCCAAATCCAAAAGTTTTTAAGCTTTTATAAAACTGTATAAGAATGTTTGGTAGCACATCCTTCTTTGCCAGAGCTAGAGAGGAAATGCAGAGCTTCTTGCACATGCTCAGACTTTATAGTGAGAGGATGTCAGTGTTGCTTGATCTAGAAAGCAGTTATAAGTTAGTTCAAAAGATACTGCACTGTGATTTGTCCTATAGTAATCTCTTTGCCAACTTATCCAACCTTGGTTCTGTCAAGGCTTTTAGAAGGTGTGAGGTCACACAGGCTGCTTGCTATATTTACCGGTTGTTTTTTTCTTTATAATACGCATTCATAGATATCAATGAGCCATTGAAATGAAAGGGAAACAAACAGACAAAGAATATTTGTTTCATTCGTGGATGCTTCCATTGGAGTTGGGGGGCCACAAATGAAACACATATGGATCCATTTGTTATGTTTTGCACATTTGTTTACAACAAATGCAATTCCCAATTACTTGTATGTGCTTCGTATTGAAATAGAAGATTGCAATTTAGCATCTTAAGAGGTTAAAGTTTGCTAATATGTGCAATGTACTGAAATTGAAAAAGTGAATGAATCTTGCTGTTCACTGCAATGCATAGAAATGTAAGACGTTGTTTAGCTGTGTTACTTATATTTTGACAATTTTGCTACATCTACATCATTTAACCTCACAACTCAAGTCACTACATTATATATCTGTCTTCTTGGGAATACAGTTCCAGCTTCTCTTATACATTTCCAAATGCATGTGTTCTGCATATCTCCCTAACTTTTCTCTCATATCTCTCCTATTACCCTCCTTGTGAACCTTTTTCATTGGCAAGTTACTCTTATATATGTCTTTCTCCTCCAATGCCTACTCTCAACTCTGTGCTATCTTGCTGCACCATATGCTTAGATTTCCTGAGCTCATACTCCCTCTTTTTTCATATTCAAATCCAGTTTAAAAATTTACATTTCTGAGGCTGCTTTTAGATCTTAACCCCTGATTCTCCTGATCAGAGCTTTGTTCATTTTAACCATTTTATTAATAAATATAATTCTGAAAGTCTTTTTTGTCCTGAATTTTTTCTTGACTAGATTGCAAGCTCTATAAAGAATAGACTCTTATGTGTATTTTTACAGCACTGCATACATCTATTAGTGTTATAGAAATAAGCAGTCACAGTAGTTTTGCTGATACAAATGGCAGTATGTTAATAAAAGTAGCCTCTTAGCATCTTTTTCTTTCCTTTTATCAGCTGTAAGCACAGGATGTACCTGGAAAAATTACCAAACACCAGCATCATCATCCCATTTCACAATGAGGGGTGGACTTCACTCCTCAGGACTATACACAGTATTATCAACCGGACGCCAGATGTCCTAATAGCGGAAATAATTCTTGTGGATGACTTCAGTGACAGAGGTAAATTCTTGCTGAAAGCACTTTATTTGGAATTTAATGTATTATAATGACTACTGAAAAAAAAGAAGAGCAATCATTTGATTTATTATAAGTGGCAGCAGTAAGGTGTACCCTCTCACTTAGGGTATATGGTAAATGTTAGATCATTTAGCTGTGGTTTTCACTTCTGGAGTTTTTGTGCAAAAATGCAGTATGTTGCATAATGCATGAGCATAAAATGTAGCGCATTGGTCTTTCTGATGTTACTGCTTCCTTGTGCGTGGATTTGATTTTGCCAAAATAGTTGAATATCAAATTGTGCAGTATGTTAAAGCAGTGTTTGCTTTCTTCTTTGGTTATTGCATTAGCGGGTTATTTCAACAATTTTAGAGGCTATAGTTTTATATATATCTTTATTATTGGGACCATGAATGGTTTAGAATCCATTCTACATGTACTGTACAAAAATATAAATAAGGATCCAAACTAGCCAAGTCAAATTGAGTTATTTAGTCTCAAGCACTGCAGATTTCAATTGCTTGCAATGCTTTTGCTCCATATTTTTCATTCTGAATTGATAAATCTATCATTCTCCGTCTTTTCTCAGATGTCACTTTCTCATATGTGTCTTTCTAATATTTTCATGCATGAGGCTTTTTAGTTTAATTGAATGGTTATGAGGAAACATGATCCAGTTATAATTTGCTTATATATTCTTCCTTTTAGTGTATTATGCAATGTTATCAACCAAATATCATACTGGCTATTAATTGAAATTCCATGATATCTAGTTGTAAAGAAAACAAAGATATTGTTTCCTTGGTCTATGAAAATGAAAACTAACCAGTAATTGTAGCCTTGGAGTTCTTCTGTTTGTAGTTTTGTTTTTAATTTGCAGTGTGTACTTACCTAACAACATTTATATGCATTCACACATACATTTATGTTATTATAATATGTGTAACCCTTCCCAAGAAGGGCACATAAAATGTGAGAACGTCTGGCACCTGAGTGATCCGAGTACTTGTCTCTTGGTAAGGCTCAAGATGTTTTGGCTCAAACAGATGCCAGAATCAAAAGAGTTGTAACATCCTGAGATGGACAGTGGTCTTACTTTAGAAGAATCCTCTCTATGAATCCCACTGACTGTTATCTCCTCCTTGTCCCCAACAACTACGACAGAACATAAAGTATACCACTTAAGATGAATAAGACCCCTTACCTCCCCCACAGTGCCCTCTGGCCGTAGATTCCTCTGACATAGCTTCCTGCACTATGAGTCAGCCAGTGGCAGACCACATTCCCTGAACTTTTATAAGCCCTTCATCCAGGATTTCCTGTGGCACTGGCTGATGACTGTTCAGTGCACATAGCCAGTGCCTCAGTAAAAGGTCCTCTTGAAGATTCCTTTCGCTGGATTGTGAGTCCTGTTCCTGTTTGTCTGCTTGCTTGCCTGCCTGCCTGCCTGCCTGCCTCCCTATTTCTTCTCGTCCTGCCTGTGTTCCAGACCTTGCCTGCTTCCTGCCCTGCCCTTGTTCCTGCCTGCCCTGCTTTTCTCTGCCTTGGACTGATTTTTCATTGTTGACCCGGCCTGACCTTTGACGCTGCTTCACCTTCTGCTTGCCTTGACCCCAGCTTGTTTCCTTGTTTCTGATTAAACTCTGCCAGCCCTGATCTCAGCTTGTCTCCTCATCTCTGCTTGAACTCTGTCAGCTCTGACCTTAGCCTGCCTTCTGTCTCTGCCTGGACATGGGCTGCCCTGACCATAGCTAGTAACACATCAGCCGCTGCCTTCTGGGGCCTAGTCCGTGCTTGCACAAACTAGGCTACATTAATCCTACAGTGGTCCAAGGGCTCACTACCTTGAAACGTGACAAGATGCACCAGTGCTCACTCACTCAACAATTAGTAATTCTATTCATTACCAACGGGAAACTCAACTGTTTCTTCCCAACTCCCATCCAAGTGATAGCAATCAAAATAAATAAATACATAAATAAATATGGGTTTCCCTGGTGTCCATAGCTGTCATGATTCTGAGGCTCCTTCAGTCTATTGATTACCCACTGACTGTGAAATCTTAATGTAACACATGGGATTAGAACATTATACAAATTGGGAGGAGTATTTTTTTTTAATTAAATAGAAGAAAATAAGGGAGAGATTGATAATAAATATAAATGAAAAATACTTGCAGGGCTGAGGAGATTCTGGTAGGGCTGTGATGGTCCATGGTGGTTTGGTAAGGCTAGAATGTCTGCTAGGCAGCCAGTGACAGGCTGCAATAGAGCCAAAAGCTTGGAGAGACAGGCAGAGGGTTCAAACATTCTACACAGCAGGCATGGAAGTATTTGCTTCTTCCTGCAAGGAAGGCAGGCCAGCAGTGATCCTTCCCAGAGCTATGATGTTGAATCAAAGGCTGCCACGGGACACTTAACACTTTGCATTGGCAGCCCTGGGAGTGCTGCTGCTGCTGCTGGAAAAGTCACGATACTAGCGTCGGGAGCCTTGGGAAAGCCTACATTGCCAATAAGATGTGCAACCCGTGCTCCTTGATCCCATTTATGATCTCACATCCTGTCCTGCGGTTGAATCTCAGGCAGGAATAAAAGTTAAATCAAAGTAAGAATAAGCAAAAGTAAAAGAAAATGTGGCTCCATTCTAGGTGAAGGTGCCCTCACGAATTTTGAGAGCTCCAGGTGGACCTTGCAGATTTTTATAATAAAAAAAATGTAAAACTCACAAACCACCAACAAAATCAATAAACTAAATTTAGGACACATGAGAGTAGACCCCTATACATTTAATCTGGCACCTAAAGGATTTTTAAAGGTGTAATTTTATTTAAATTGGTGATGTTGGTAGTGGAGGAAATAAAGTGCTTAAAGTGCTCTAAACCTTTAAATGAAAGGTTAGGAACCTTAGAGGAATGCACACAAATGGGTAAATTATTTTTCTTGTTTCTTTTAAAATCATCAGAAATGTGGTTTTCACAATATATATAATTCACTCCTTTTTATCATCAAAATTGGGGTTAAAATGTGTCAAAAACATTTGGGCCCTCATAGATCTTCTTAACCTTGTGTTTTTAACAATTTCTGAGGTGAAAACATATATTTAAAATGTAAATTTTGTATCAATTTTAATTCCATTCCAGTTAAAATTCTGTATCCATTTTGGGATTTCCATTTCGCTGACATGTTTCTGTGCATAAGTTTGCAGCTCTTAGCAACATTCCAAACTGCCACAGTATGCTAATTAGGCCATTACCATGGAAATGTAGCTACCACCTGCAGACTAATATGTAAGAGAATAGGTGTAGGAACACTACAGTAAAACAATAACTCCTTTTTTTAAGTTTTTAACACTTTTCTAATTGGCTTAAAAATAAAAAAATCACTTTTACAGATTTTTTGTGATAAAAAGGGAGAGCTGAAAGTATATATCCCACTTTAAAAACCATGTTAACACATTCTCTGAACTACTTTCACCTATGACATCAGAAAGGAGAAGGATTTACAGCTAGAATCACCTCAGATACAGTTTGAAACACTGAGGAGCACAACATCTGGCACAGCTCAGAAAGGAGCTCACAACAATTGTTCTTTTACAGAACATGTTAAAGTGCCAAAAACTATATAATAAAGAAACTGAAGGAAGTTATAGGCACACTGTTGTCTGAAAGTGGAGTGTGTGTGTGTTAAATAAAGTTTTTAAGCTATTTATTGAAGGTTGTCCAGATAAATGCCAAAATTGGAACAGATAAAGATACATTTTGGATGAGACTGCGTTGTTTACTTGACCTTTAATCAGGAAAATGTTAAAACATTTGTGAAAAAGTGAACTATAGCTATCTGTGAATAACAGCAATAGGCTGACAGGTAAATCTTCAGGAGGCAGACCTATTTTAGAATAAGATAGGCATATTTCACCAAAAGTGAGACAAAACATCTTGGGAAGTCTTTCAAAACAATTGTCCAACATTATAATACATGTTCTTAACAAAAAGAGAACAGATAAAGATTTAAACCTCTATATTCTTACAGTCTCAGAAAAGCCCAGTGTGTCACTGAGAGAGATTTAAAAGTCCAGTACCAGAGTGAAAAAGGACTTTTACTAAGTGATAAGCACTATTTACAAGTGTATCAGACTGAGGAGTGCATTTACACATAAATGAGAAACATTGCGTTGACAATCGTAACATGCAAGCAAGGGTGATTATATATATATGCAGTTCTGCCTCAAACTAGAAAGATAAGAAAAAGCTCTTAATAAATAATAATTGCTATGAATATCCGTTATTTTGTTTGATAGAACATTAACATTATTGATTCTTTAATGACAATAAATTGTCCAGCTTTGGAAGTGTTTTTAATTAATCTTTGTGATTTCATCTGATTTAATTCTTTTTTTTTGCTTGTTTTGGGTGCCGACTTCCCTCCTTGCCCATGGAAGACATAGGAGGTGGATTCCAGACCCTGTTTTCCATTTTAGGATAATTCCTTTTCCTACTTCCCCCTTCTTGATATTACCATCTTTTGCTTCAGCTGATACCATCCAAAACCCTATTGCAATATAGACACCTTTGCCACTGTAGTGGGAGAGTCACTGCCCAGAGAGTGATGGGATTATATCTAAATTCTTCTCCATCTCTGGGACTCAGGTCAGATACTTCCATTGCTTGAGGAGAAACACATCTCTGCATCAGGCCTTTCCCTTTGACTGAGAAAGTGCTTGCAGGTCCCTCTCAGAAAGGAGGCCACCCCAGATGAACCCATTCCTTAGGTAGATTCCCTCCAATTTCTTCTGCCAAACCTCAGCCTCTGCACACTCCTTTTACAGGACTCCTCTATTCATCCTTTTTAAAGGAGAATATACTACTGTTCCCATATTTTATTCCATACAATCCTCTGGCAGTCCATTGTGTAGTTTTACTATTCCTGATGCCATCTAGTGGCTACTCAGGATACCACACCTTCGAATTAGCAGTTACTAACAACCTTTGCTATTCTGTAGTACAGGGGTGGCCAAATCTGGTCCTTGAGAGCCACAAGCAGGTCTGGTTTTCAGGATATCCACAATGAATATGCATGAGATAGATTTCCATGCACTGCCTCCATTGTGTTCAAATGTATTCCATGCATATTCATTATGGATATCCTAAAAGCCTGACCTATTTCTGGCTCTCGAGGACCAGAGTTGACCATCCCTGCTATACTATATCGACACTCCCCATCAATTTCCACAACATCAAGAGAACCCTCAAAGACGAGGTCAAGTAATCTTCCCAAACCAAAATCCTTTCAAAGGAATTTCTTAGAGATGACAAGGGCTCCTTCTTGGGAGATCCACCACATTTGCTTTTAACTAAAATTATGTTTAGCACAATGTTACAATGAATATTGAAAAGAATAAAAGGAAATAAACATAAATTAGCAAAGTTTATGTGTTCAATAATTTTGGGGTCTTCTGTCAATGGAATTAGAATAATGCCAAGGGAGAGGATCAAAGGAGGGAAAGGGGTTAAACAGATCTTGAGTGTGTGTGTCTGTGTATACCTCACCAGGTAGAGCAAAATTTTGTGTTGTAACTCTGTCATGCAAAATTTTATGAATTTTGCCAGGATTGTATTAATAGGGTGAGATGAGCCCATTATTCCTCTACTGACCTAATTTGTTAACAAAGATATACTTATTTTGAACATGTCATAACCACTCAATTTAGCATGGATTTTCACCTTTGCTAAATTCTTTCAGGTGAATTTTCAAAGGAGTTACACATGTAAATGTAACATACTGTTGCATTAATGTTCAAAATACATTTACCCATGTTAAGTACACTTAACACAGGTAAAACATATTGACAATTCAATATCTTATATTGTAACAAGTTTCAAAAGCCCACTTACAGGTATAAAGTGCATTTACACAAGTAAAATGCAGTTTTAAGCACTTAAATCCTGTTGAAAGTTACCCTCATAATAAATACTGCGTAAATAGCATGATCACTAACATCTGTTTTTGCTAATATTATCAATAGTGCACAACAGTGAATCAGCTCCAAAATGGGAAAATCCCTTTAGTACATCTGGCCCTAAATGTGGATTACATGCACCTGTTAAATTTGGCAAGTTGCTCATGGTAACCTGTAGATAGACCTATACATCTTTTCAATTGTTTGATTCTTTAGTTGAGAAAATAATACTATTTGATTTTTTTCTCCATGTTACCTAAGTAAATTCCTTAAGTATTATATTAAGCATTTCCTTTGCAATCACATTTACTTGGTACTTAGTACTGTTTCAGTAAGTAATTTATCTGAGCAGATTTCTGACCTGGAGATGATATGACTATGAAACACTGGGGGGGAAAAGTAGGAAATGTTACCTCTGGAACGTCCCTGTGATTTCTCAGCAAGGCTTCCATTTGACAAAATTTGAAATAAATAATTAAATGAACGTCCATCGATTTAGCTTTCTCAAAGGATGGATTATCCCTCCATGTATAATGTAATTAAGTGTAGAATCAAAAAGTGAGTATAAAACTTGTCATTTCTGCTGCTCAGAATATTCAGTTACACTAGACATATTCAAAACACATGCTATTGTCTTGTGTTTATTCTTGATATCAAGCTAATTGTTCATCTGTCAGATAACTTGACAGAATACTTGACTGGCTGAAACTCTGAAATGATTGAATTTCTGTGGGCATCTTTGACCACTAAGGAAGCAATTACTATTTATCACACAATGAACTGTGGAAAAGAAAAATGGAAAAACTTGACCAAAAGAGACTGAGGGCCTCATTTTCTAATTGGATCGCACGTGATAAGGGACGTTTCGCACACGAAACGTCCCTTATCGCGTGCAATACCAAAATGAGGGTGGAGTAGGCCCCAGAAGAAGAGGAGTCGGGGCATCACTGGGGCCGACTCCGCGAAGACACCGCGGACGACAAAAAGGTAAGGCCCTTTTCGCGTCTGAGTTCGCGCCCGATAGCTACACCTCCTATGATGGCGCTATTGGGTGCGAAACCGGCAGCAATCGCACTGCAACGGTGCGATCACTGCCGGCTAGCACAGGCCCACCCCCCCGTTTTGGCCCCCTGCCCCTCATTCCCTAAAGTATCGCAAGCCTGCGATACTTTAGAAAATGAGGACCTGAAGCAGATATTCTGTAAATAGAATATAATAAAACTAAGAAGGTTACCCTCCAAACTTCTCCCCATTAAAGACAATAATGCTACAGTAATTTAGAATTTTTTTCAAATTGTTTAATATGAACTATTACTGTTAAACAGTTTGAAGTGCCAAATCTGCCTGCACCTGTCCTGTATTGGATTTGTCAGTTCTTCATTCTAGAATCTTCCATTAACAGCATCACTAAGTACATTTTGCATTAGTTTAGTTATTTCTGATTTATGCTTTTACAATTGAAATGCTAAACTGATTCCTTCCACTTTGTGTCTATGTATAAACATTTATTTTCAACAACAGGCCTCAAATGTTTTTGGTTTTGTTTTGTTTTGCTGAGCTTAGGAAGGAATTGTGCTCAAGCAGAAATAATCATATTTTTTCCTTCTTCTTAATAAGAATCAAGATTTCAGCATCGTTTACAGAGTATAATAATGAAGTATTAGAGGAAGGGATGAAAAGTTAAATGGAAATAAAGGTTCTTTTAGAATCATAACTGTGGTATTACTGCATTACATGCATTAATCACTGTTATATCTGATTTTGATTCAGTTCTAAGTTATACCTAGTATTAACTGTTCTGGAGAATATACAATAGATTGTTGCTATCTAATTTATGCACTTGCACCAACAACATTTTTATGCAAAAGCATTAGTTTCTCTTGTTCTTTAGATTAGTTTGTTAGGTTGGTTTAAGAGAATGTGTGTGGGCATGTTTATAGCGTAGTAATCTCTTAAAGTTGTTCCCTGGCATTTCAGAAATGTGTTTTATACCTAGATATAGATACATAACTATATTTCCTTTTTTATTCAAATTCTCAATTTCTGCATTCAATGTTTACTGTTCAGATGTTTATGTAAAATATCTTACAAATCGGGGGTAATATATCAGAGAATAAGCCCAATACCTCTATAAGATATTTTTTTTAAAGCGGTCTTAGGGAAAAAAACAGATACCTTTGGAAAATAAAATATGCACAAATGTAATAATCTAATAAAGTTTTCAAAGTACTCCATTTTTTGATGCATTGCCATACTATTCTTCATTATTTTAGAATTTATAATTTTAAAGGTGTTAACTTCCTTCTCTAAAAGTTGAACCCTAAAGCCCATGACTTGCAAGGAAGAAACCTGAACCTGCATTAATCCATCTACTCACTCAGTCAAGATCTCTAAAGGAAGACTGTATAGACAAGTCCAATCTTTCTAGAACATCCCAGATGGAGTTCAATATGGGAGAGGAGGCAGAGCCCTACTGAACAGTTCCATGGGATTGTCCCAGTACTAGCTTTATTAGTCTTCATTCTTCTTTCAAACTCCCAGGCAATTTCCACGGATCTTCTAGCATTTTCCCTGCTGATAATCCTCCTCCATGGAGTTCAAGAGGAAATCTGTCTCACACTTGACTGTGTTGGCATTCCTGCTCTCATCCTGCGTCAGTATGTCTACTCTGTTCTCTTCTCTACAATCAGGGGGCCATATATCTGGCAGGGTAAGTGAGATGTCCATCGCAGAGAAAACAGACATCCCCAAGTCCAAGTTCTGAGTGGGGAAATCAATCTACTCCCCGCCCCCACCCCTACCCCCAGTACCTGCTGGGGTTACTGCAACAAATCTTTTAATCGTCAGTTGGATCCAAGATTTCCGATGTTCAGTGGTGGTAAGATCTAATTTTCCCTTTGTGCTGAAAATACATTTTGGAAGAGAACTGTCTACTCTTAGGAAATGCTGCCAGCCACCATCTATATTCCTCACAAATATATCTATCTATCTATCTATATTTGTATCTTTATCTATACAGATAGATAGATAGATAGATAGATAGACAGATATTTCTTTTTAGAGGCTATATTCATCCAAAAGAATCAAGAATGTTCAAAACCAAAGGTTATAAATAAGCAAGTATAAAGTGCGTATTCCCACTGAGGTAATATCTCCAAATGGATTAATTTTGCACATACCTTTGACAGGAGTAATCCTCACTCATAAGACAGAGTCACTTCTAATGCCCTTCCTATTACTGGCATAGTGTCAAAGAGAGCTTCATTCTGAACTTCATAGAAATTATATGCATAAGCAACAGCTCTAGATGTGCCTGGAAAAATGTTTTAACTAAGCCAGTGGCACCAATTCAATTGGAATTATTTCTATATCTTTCTTCCACATTTTCTTAGTTTCTGATTTCATCATTTTATACTTGGATCTTCTTTCTCTCCATTCCTATGTGTAATATGTGGGAGCTGTGGTATACACAGGTCATTTTAGCTTCACTCCCTTCCTCTCCCTCCAGCAGCAGGTCTCTGCTGCTGTCATCTAGTTGTGGATTTCTCTCTAAATAAAACTGTCTCAGTCTCTGGCTATCTACAGCTCTTTCTTTTGGTCTTCACTTATGTGGTATCAGGCAGCCAATGAGAACTATAGCCAATCCTGAAACCCATGATATTTATTTCAGCTGGGCAGGAATCAGCTGACATACTCATAAGTATGAGCCAGGACCTCTACTAGTTTAGGTGCTGATACTTGATCACAGGCAGACAAACAGACAAATAAGATGTACCAATTAGATATTATTCCTATATTTTGTACGAGAATGCTTAAAAATATAGCTATGACTTTTTTATTTCACTATTTATATACTTTTTTCTATTCCTGCTAATGGAAAACCATTCTCCCAGAGTAAAATAAAATACATTAAGCAGGATCTGTTTCAATGTTCTGCTTATATGCAAGCTTTCAACATCAAGTCAATCAGGATCATTACATTTTGAAAAATCACTTTTGCTGTTTCTAAGTACACTTCTGTTTTACATTGCTTTGTTTCCATTATGGTTTTTGTGCTCTAAATGATCTTCTGCCTTTGTCCAAAACTTTTAATATAGTATCTTCTTTTTTCCATTTTCTAAAGTATGTCATGCATGCACCTTCACTTTTACTGCTAACAAGAGAAATTGTTCTTCAAACTCTGAATGTCAGTTTGGAAGCTTTTATAGAAGGGATGTATACCATATGTGAAGTAGCATTTAACATAAGCATGTTTTTGTGTAAAACATCACACTTTTTTGTAATAAATAGTTGTGGCATCCTTCACAATAAAATGTGCCACTAAGAAATATGTTAATGATTTCCCAGAATGTTTTTTTTTGCTCTTTACTAATAAATGGGTGTTTATCTGTTTGATGATCAATAGCAATTATTAATGAGCAAAGTATGAGTCAATTAGTTGGTAAGTAATGAGCCATGCAATTTTTCCCTTAGTAAAAATGGTGCATTAAATATGATTAATGATTCTAGCTGATTTTGTTATGGGAAGTTTGTGGTGATGGAAAAGGTTAGGCACTTACTTATGATGTGATAAGGATATAGATTGTGCCTTATAGGTGAAGCCCACTTGGAGAATAGTGTTTACCTACCACTGGGCAGTATTCACACACTGGCATAAATCCAAAGAGTTAGGTTGTAACACTGTTGAAGGAAGTAGACCTTTGTAGCTATGGTATGGTTGGCACCACCTAGTGAGTGAGCTTAAGGGCCCACACTGGCAGCTGGCGGAGAGGCCCATGGGCGGGACTGGCTGGAGATTCACTTATACTAGCCATCTTCCCCACAGGTTGAGCCCTTGGGTTCTGGAGGCTGGAAGAACTTAGGTAGATCCATAGAGCTTTCCTGAGCAAAGATGCAATCTGAGCAAGGGTTGTGGCAGGCAGCAGACTATAGAACAGGTAACAGGCCAGAAATTGGGGCAGACAGCAGATTTATTTATTTATTTATTTATTTGATGTTTTTCATGCCGGCATTCATGACAGTGTCATATCATGTCGGTTTACAGAAAACTGGGGTACAATAACCTTAAAACATTAACATAGTAGAGAAGTAAAAGTTACAATAAAACAGGGGTGAAAAAACTGGGGGAAGAAGAAGATAGAGCATAGGTTACTCGAAAATAATGCCAATTATTTGGAGTGAATCGGAGGCCTTAGCTATGGGAATCAGTGAATTTATGTAAAGGCTTGTTTAAATAACCAAGTCTTAAGCCTTTTTCTAAATGTTAGTAGGCAGGGTTCTTGCCTGAGTTTAGGGGGAATACTATTCCAAATGGTTGGACCCGCTGTAGAGAAGGCCCGTTCTCTTGTGGTTATGTGGTGAGTCGCTTTGGTTGGAGGGGCGTATAGGGATCCTCTGTAGACTTCTCTGATCGGTCTGGACGAGGTGTGTAGTCTGAGTGGGATTTGAAGGTTAAGAGGTGCTTGATTGTGGATGGTTTTGTGGATAATTGTGAGGGACTTGTGTAGAATTCTGAAATGTATAGGATAAAAGAAGGTCAGGATCCAGGTAGTCCAGGACAGACAAAGCCAGCAGGACAAGCAAGGAAGGGAACAAGCAGGGCCAGAAACAAAGACAAATAGACAAGAAACTGAACAAGGAACAGAGCGTATAAGAGGCTAGGAAAAGACAAGGAATCAAGAAAAGGAGCGCAGAACATGGCACCAGGAGAACAACGATAGCACACACACTGGAACACAAGGGCACTAGGAGACCTGTTGCTGAGGTTCTACCTGGTTGCAAAGGAGTTCTTTACATAATTATGGAGGATGTGATGTCATCAGCCAGCACGCAAGAAATCCCAGCTAGGGGAACTCCAAATTTGCAGGAACTTATATCTCGTGTCCTTGGAATAGCATGCTGCTGGAGGCTAGGTTGAAGTTGCTTTGGATCGGAGGTGATGGGTTTAATACAGGTATTACATAGGTTATTTTTATTATTGCCTTATAATATATCAGTGTAAAGGTTCCCTACACCATGTAATATGCTCTATTTATTCCTTTCTAAATGCTCCCATTTTCATTTCCCTCCTGAAGTGAGTGGTCCAAAACTTCTCTGGATACGTTCTTTGGCACTGGGGCCTGCCTCTGCATGACTGGTCTGCTTTCCTTCTGATCTCTTGAGTGTTGTGTCTAGGTGTGCCAAGGTTTTGCTCTGAGACTTCTACTTTTATAGAACTCCAGTCCATAGACTTACATGTCCTTTAGCTTTTTGGTTGGACCTGGGCATGGTCCATCAATGATTCATCCAGCTTTGGTTGTATTAAGTAGGAGTAATGCATCAAAAGCTGTTTCCCCACATCATTTGGCAGAGTGCCCTTAGGCACATGTCGAGGCTTTTGCTGATAGGTATGCCCAACATGAGACTCCTTAATGCTCCAATCCTTGTTTGGGAGAAGATAGTTTCTGATATTAAAAGATGAATTTTAAAAGTCCAGCGCACGCATCAGTTGGGGGATGCGTGAATATGTCAGGTTTGTATGCGCTGAGTGGATTTTAAAAGCTGCCAAAATACACACGAATCTCCCGCAGTGCACACACATCTTGAAAATTTCCAAAAAGGAGCAGGCATGGGAGTGGTCTAGCAGGGCACTGGCATTTCAAAGCATGAACCTGAGATGTGCATGTAAATACTTACACACCCTTGCGCATGCCAAGGTCATCTGCCTTGTAACTTTACTTCTGCTAGGACTAACTGGGGGGAAAGAAGGCTATTAACCGGGAAAACTAGAAATGGTGTCGGTGCATGCCCATTTTAAAATCCCCCAATTTACTCAGTAGATGTGGGATTTACTCACACATGCATGCACCCACTTGTTATAAAATTGCTGCTTCCCTAGGCATAGGTTAATATATGTGCGCAAATGTGCCAGTTTGAAAGTTACTGTCTCTGAACCTTTACCCCCTACCTCTCTCATACGTTTGCTGTCCTTTTGGTTCCTGGCCCATTCCCAATTATGTTTTTTAAGTCTTATCATACATTTCCAACTGGATAGTCCCCAAAGCTGCATCCGTAGCCTTTAATTTTGCGCTTTTTCTGTTATTTGAGTTTAATGTCCCTTTTTCTCAATTTGTGTCCCCATGGCTTTATTCCACCTCAAGAGGGTTTTCTTAACTCTTAGCACCTGATTCACAGGGATGGTACCTTTTAAACAGGCGTGCAGGCGCACATGTGCACACATTTGCCTGATTACATCCAAAGATATGTCTGTTTTATAACATCGCACATATATGCATGCATCTTATAAAATAGCTTGGACAAGTGTATATGTGCGTGCAATTTTAAATGGACGCGTGCATGTGCACGCAAATGCTGCTTCTACAGCGCAAGTGGGGAATTTAATAAGGGACGCGCACCGACGCCATTCACCATTTTCCCAGTTCATTTCCAGTTCCAGGACTTGCAACCCCCCCCTAATTTAATAGCCTCCCTTTACCCCTGTTAGTACCAGCTCTTGAAATCCTGCTGATTAGCCTGGAATGTTTTATTTTATTCCTTCCACACCATCCCTAGCAGTAGCAAGTTATGCAGCAGGGGACCCTGGCACGTACCTGTGCACATAAGTATTTACACGCACATCTCTTGGCTCCCTCCAACATGCCCATGCCCCACCCAGACCATGCCCAAGCCCCGCTCCTTTTTCAAAACTTTTGACTTGTGCACATAATGGGAGATGCGCATACATGGGCAGCTTTTAAAATCTGCTCAGTGCGATGCCCAATTTGTACACGGATATCCCAGTTATCGCATGCATAGGGCTTTTAAAATTTGCCTTTAAGGGTTTTCCCAATAGATACAACATGGGAGAAAAACCTTCAACAAATGAATCAATTCAGGCTATGCTAAACTGCGATTACTACCTAGACTAAAACCTTTGCTGACTCATGTAGACTTCCGTACAGTGCTACAAACCCTCATTGTTTCAAACTTATACTAGTGCAACTCTCTTCTATTCGGAGTACCTTAAGGTCTTATTACAAAATGCTGCTGCGGGACTCATAACAGGATCCAGGAAGTTCGATCACATCTCGCAATCAGTGATAGCTCTGCACTGGCTACCGATACAATCACGAATCCATTGTAAAGTCTTAGCATTTATACACTCCTCCCTCTATTCTGACAACACTGGCCTTGCAGGGGTGGCACTACAACCATACAAACCACAGAGATCACTAACATCTCATAGTAAAGGATTACGAGCTATGCCATCATTACAGAATGCACATCTAACAAAAATAAGAGACTGTGTGTTCTCTGTTGCAGGCCCTACACTTTAGAACTCTCTATCTGAGACTCTACACCTGACTACTGAAACAAAGAAATTCAGATGTGACCTCCAAATGTGGTTATTTCAAAATGCCTATAATCTAATTTAACTTTCCAAAATCCTTATATGCTACTACATGGACAAACTCAATATGAACCCATCTAAAGACCTTATCACCTCTTTCTTTCCAACCCACTCCAAATAAATATTCTCTAAACTCCCTTCTGTACTGTTGTAAACTGTGAGTTTTGGGTGGACCCTTGGACACTGTGGCAGCTGACCACGTCCACGGGGGGAAGTCCCGTGAGGGGCCACAGGTCAGGCTTAGCTCAGGGCACACAAACACAGAGTTTGATCTTTTATTAGACTGTGTAAGGAAGCCACCAGAGGTGGTAGTAGTGAGCAGCTGGAATAGCCTGGCAGGGCTGGTATCCCTCAGGCGCTGGAACAGTGACTCCTTCGGTAGCAGTACTGTAGTGGAAAGAACTGAGAGAATGAGTACAGTGGAGAATATACAAGACCCCAATATGGAGATCCCCAGGGTAGGGAGAGCAGACCCTCGAGGAGCGAGTATCTGAACCCTGAGAGCTGGGAGGCTTGCAGATGATGTACTCACGCAGCGGTTCCACAGAGATGGCATTGGGGCTCGAACGGAGGCAGGCCCTCGAGGAGCGAGTCCCTGGTTCCAGGGAACAGCTCTGAGGTGAAGATGGTAGTACTCACTGATGTTGAAGATTAGCAAATCCTTCCAGGCAGAAGAGAAGGTAGGAGTAGGCAGCGAGTCAGGAAACATGGGCCCTCAAGGAGCGAGTACCGGTTTCCTGATAGCGACCTGGAAAGCAAGTGAGGCCCCCGAGGAGTGGGTACCCCGTTAGCGTTAGAGAGTCCAAAAAAGATTGGAGAGGCAGAGTAGCTGGGTACGGAGAGCGAATCTCATCCGTAGGATTCCAATAGGATTACCCCCTTGCTAACTCAAAGGCTAGCAAATACTGTAGGCTTTAAATATCCGGGCAGCATGACGTCATCACAGGGGGGACGCCCCAGAGGTTCGCGCCAAGTAGGAAATAAGAAGAAGGGCTGTGCGCCGCGCACGCCCTATGGTACAATCGGAGCATGGTGGGAGGCAGCGCCCAAGCCGGTCCAGGGACGCCAGAGAGGACGGCAGGCAGACGCCATGGCAGCCAGGCATCCATCCGCACCATAAGGAGGAGCAAACAAAGAGAAGTAGGCGGAGTGAAGCCGTTAGAAAGGGACGGTTGCAACAGTACCCACCTTCAAAGGGCGGTCTCCTCTGCAGGTACCAGGTTTTGGTTTCCAAGGATGCGAGAGATGAAACTGATGGAGCATCTCTTTGTCAAGGATATTAGCCCACGGCTCCCAAGAATTATCTTCGGGGCCGAAACCTTCCCAAGAGAGAAGGTATTCCCAGGTTTTGCCTCGTTTGCGGACATCAAGAATGGCTTCGACTTTGAATTCTAGGTCATCTTCTGCATTCATAGGAGATGGTTCCAGAGTTTTGGGAGAGAATTCACTGATGATGAGAGGTTTTAGAAGTGAAACATGGAAAGCATTATGGATATTCAATCCAGGTGGTAACTTCAGATTGTAGGTAACATTGCCAAGACATCAGAGGATAGGGAATGGTCCAACATAGCAAGGAACAAATCGAGAGGAGGGTAACTTCAGTCTAAGGTGCTTAGTGGATAGCCAGACTTCATCACCAGGTTGAAAGACAGGCGCTTTGGAATGATGAGCGTCGTAAAAACCTTTTGGCTCGATCACTCGCTTTGAGTAGCATTGCTTTCGTCTGAGTCCATAATTGATGGATTTCTTCAGCAGTGGATTGAGCTGCTGGGGATGTCACTGAGAGCTTCAGTGGAAGTGACAGAGATGGAGAACGTCCATATACCACTTCAAATGGTGTTAATCCAGTTGATGTTGCTGGATGAGAATTAATGGCAAATTCAGCCCATGGTAACAGTTCGGCCCAATTATTTTGATGACAACTCACATAGGCCCGAATGAACTGTTTCAGGGTCCTATTCATCCGTTCTGTTTGGCCATTAGATTGAGGATGATAGGCAGATGTATAATCTAGAGAGATATCGAAGAGTTTGCACGGGGCCTTCCAGAATCTTGCCGAGAACTGTGATCCTTGAACCGAGACTATGGGCTTCGGTAAGCCGTGGAGTCGAAAGATATGAATTATGAAGAGCTTCGCGAGTTCTGAGGCTGAGGGCAAGCCAGGTAGAACCACGAAGTGGGCCATCTTGCTGAAACAGTCGACTGTGACCCAGATGGTATTCATACCTCCAGAAAGGGGAAGATCAACTACAAAATCAGTAGCGATATGCTGTTCCAGAACTGGAAACGGTTGCAACAATCCCCACGGTTGGCCAGAAATAGGTTTGTGTTTGGCACAGTTGGTATATGATGCCACATAGGAGAGAGTGTCTTCCTTGATAGTTGGCCACCAATAATACGTCTGTAGCTTTAGCAGGGTATGGCGTTGACCAGGATGGCCAGCCTGCTTGGAATCATGCACCCAAGGGAGCATTTTCTTTCTGAGATGCTTTGGCACGATAGTTTTACCAGTGGGCACAGAATGAGTACCCGCCAAGATGACTTTCTTTGGGTCGATTATGTGCTGCGGCTCCTCTGGAATATCCTCCAAGAGAAAGGAGTGTGAAAGGGCATCAGCTCTGGTGTTCTTGTCTCCAGGGCAATATTTGAGCACAAAGTTAAAGCGGTTGAAAAATAAGGACCATCTAGCTTGTCTGTGATTAAGACGTTGTGCATGGCGGAGATATTCTAGATTCTTATAGTCTGTAAACACGGTAATTTAATGTTGAGCACCTTTGAGCCAAGGCTGCCATTCCTCGAATGCCAACTTAATAGCCAGGAGCTCTTTGTCACCAATCCCATAATTCTTCTCTGCCGGAGAGAAATGTCATGAGAAGAAAGAGCAGGGACATAAGGACTTTGAATCTTCAGTCTGACTTAGAACAGCCCCCACACTGACGTCAGAGGCATCGACCTCTACGATGAATGGCTTATTAGGGTCCGGGTGACATAGGCATGGTTCCGTGGAAAAGGCAGTCTTTAAATCTTCGAACATGGAAATGGCCTCTGCAGACCACTTAGAAGCATTGGCCCCTTTCCGGGTCATGGCAGTCAAGGGCACGGTTAAAGAAGAGTAGTTCTTTATGAAGCTTCTATAATAGTTGGTGAACCCCAGGAATCGTTTCAAGGCCATCAGGCTGGTAGGTTGGGAACAATTCTTGATACTTTCTAATTTTAGGGGATCCATCTGGAAGCCATCTTTTGACACAATGTAGCCAAGAAAAGGCATGGAGTCTTTATGGTATTCTCACTTGGATAGTTTGCGTAGAGTCAATGTTCTTGGAGTCTTAGTAGAACTTGCTTGACGTCTTCTAGATGTGTAGACAAATTCTGAGAAAATATCAGGATGTCATCTAGGTACACCACGACATTCTTGTATAACAAATCCCGTAGAATGTCATTCATCATGTTCTGGAACACAGCAGGTGCGTTGCACAGGCTGAAGGGCATTACTAAGTACTCAAAATGACCATCTTGAGTGCTGAAAGCCGTTTTCCACTTGTCGCTACTGCGAATCCGGACTAAGTTGTAGGCCCCCTTCAGGTCAAGTTTCGAAAATATCTTGGCCCCTTGAAGCCGGTCAAACAGCTCTGAGATTAGAGGCAGGGGATATCGGTCTTTAATCGTAATCTCGTTCAGATCTTGATAATCGATACAAGGACGTAAAGTTCCGTCCTTCTTCCCCACAAAGAAGAATCCTGCGCCTGCTGGTGACTTTGAAGGTCTAATGAAACCTTTCTGTAAATTCTCCTCAATGTACTCGGACATAGCCTTGTTCTCTATTGCAGAGAGAGGATAGACACGTCCTTTAGGAGGTTCAGTGTTTGGTTTCAGCCGAATGGCACAGTCGTAAGATCTGTGTGGAGGGAGGATGTCAGCAGCTTCTTTGGAAAACACATCACTGAATGATGCGTACTGAGACGGCAGTCCTGCCATCACTGGAGTTGTAGGCATGCAGGGAACAGGAGAGACTTCCTTGAGGCATCTGCCATGACAATCTGGGCCCCAGTGGGAGAGTTCCAAGGAGGACCAGTCGAATTGAGGCTGATGCATCTGCAACCAAGGTAACCCCAGAACGATAGGATGCATGGCCTTCTCTAACACAAATAAGGGGATTGTTTCCGTATGGAGGGCTCCGGTGCGAAGAGTCACTGGTTAGTATGACAAGTCACATCATTGGGCCAAGGTTCTCCATGGATGGAAGACAAGATTAGTGGAGCTTATAAGGTAACGAGGGGAATCCTCAAATGTTCCACCAGGCGTCAAAGTATAAAGTTGCCTCCTGCCCCCAAATCCACAAGGGCAAGTTTGGATTGTAGATGGTCCGCAAGTCAGAGAGATTGGTAGAGAAAGTGGAGGAGAAGGGGTGGTAAGGCCTAAGAACAGTCCTCCTGCAGGACTTAGGCCCGTCTGTTTCCTGGACGAATAGGGCATGTTGGAACGTCGTGACCAGCTTGTCCAAGGTACGTACATAGGCCATGCCTCTTCCGAAGTCTTCTTTCTTTTGAAGTCAAATGACTGTGACCGAGTTGCATTGGTTCTTCTCCACTGGCAACAGGAACTGCTGGAACCACCCGAAGTGCAAGTTTAGCACGAGTCTCCTTCTGAACCGGTCCTTTAGTAGACTTGAGTTCTTTCACCTTATCACGAAGCCGGGGGTCGATTCTAGTAGCCAAAGCCACTAGCTCATCCAGTGAGTCAGGTGTCTCTCGAGCAGCAAACTCGTCCTTAAAGCAGGTATTCAGACCTCTGAAGAAGAGAGTTTTCAGGCATCTAGGTTCCCAGCATAATTCTGTAGCAAGAGTCTTGAACTCTATTGCAAAATCAGCCAGTGGTCAGTTACCTTGCTTCAGGTCCACCAGGTCAGAACCAGCAACAGTCACTTGAGCAGGATCATCAAAAATGGATTTAAATAATTCTATAAATCCCTCAATATCCTGCAGGATTGTATCCTTGCACTCCCACAACATTGAGGCCCAAGACAAGGCCCTTCCATCAAGATAAGATAGAATATAAGTAGTCTTGGCATAGGCTGTGGGGAAGTGTGCAGGCTGTAATGCAAAATGCATGCAGCATTGGTTTAGGAAACCTCTAGTCCTTTGAATCTCTCCCAAGAAACGAACTTGAGCAGCCAGAGGTACCATAGTCTTTATATTTACTTCAGGTAACTGACCTTCATTACTGGAAGTGGCGACTTGCATCTTCTGTGCTTGTAGCTGAAAAAACGCTGAAGTGAGTTTCTCCAATGCGGCTTGTTGTTCAGCTATACGAAGGGCCAGGCCAGGGATGGCCTGTAAGGCATTGAGCTGTGCCAGATCCATGGAGTTAGCAACCTGTGGTAAACTGAGGTTTGGGTGAACCCTTGGACATTGTGGCAGCTGACCATGCCCATGGGGGGGGAAGTCCCATGAGGGGCCACAGGTCAGGCTTAGCTCAGGACACAGAGTTTTATCTTTTATTAGACTGTGTAAGGAAGCCACTAGAGGTGGCAGTAGTGAGCAGCTGGAATAGCCCGGCAGGGCTGGTATCCCTCAGGCGCTGGAACAGTGACTCCTCCGGTAGCAGTGCTGTAGTGGAAAGAACTGAGAGAATGAGTACAGTGGAGAATATACAAGACCCATATATGGAGATCCCCAGGGTAGGGAGAGCAGACCCTCGAAGAGCGAGTATCTGAACCCTGAGAGCTGGGAGGCTTGCAGATGATGTACTCACGCAGCGATTCCACAGAGATGGCATTGGGGCTGGAACAGAGGCAGGCCTTCGAGGAGCGAGTGCCTGATTCCAGGGAACAGCTCTGAGGTGAAGATGGTAGTACTCACTGATGTTGAAGATTAGCGAATCCTTCCAGGCAGAAGAGAAGGTAGGAGTAGGCAGCGAGTCAGGGAACATGGGCCCTCGAGGAGCGAGTACCGGTTTCCTGATAGCGACCTGGAAAGCAAGTGAGGCCCCCGAGGAGCGGGTACCCCGTTAGTGTTAGAGAGTCCAATAGAGATTGGATAGGCAGAATAGCTGGGTACAGAGAGCGAATCCCATCCATAGGATTCCCGTAGGATTACCCCCTTGCTAACTCAAAGGCTAGCAAACAGGCTTTAAGTATCCGGGCAGCATGACGTCATCACAGGGGGACGTCCCAGAGGTTCGCACCAAGTAGGAAATAAGAAGAAGGGCTGCATGGCACGCGCACCCTATGGTATAAGCGGAGCATGGCGGGAGGCAGCACCCAAGCCGGTCCAGGGACGCTGGAGAGGACGGCAGGCAGATACCGCGGCAGCCAGGCGTCCATCCGCAGCATGAGGAGGAGCAAACAAAGAGAGGTAGGCGGAGTGAAGCCGTCGGAAAGGGACGGTTGCAACATTTACATCTCTCCATCATCCCTTACCTCTGCTACCCCATTCCTCTATATCTCTCCTTCATCTGGCCACCTCAGTCAATGGTTGTATCTTTCACCTAAATTGTGTATTATTTCTAAATTGTATGAAATATGTACATATCAAGTGATTGTTATTGGTTTCTATAACATTTATGGCATGATGTAAACTGTTGTGATCTTCACTTGGAACGATGGTATAGAAAGTGGCTAAATAAATAAACCTATCTGTATTACTCCAACCAATGGCACTATCATAACTATTTCACTAAAAAGTAAAGATCCTATATTCATATGCATAATTAGAGAGCATAAAATTTCAATATATATATGTCCATCATTTAATTTTTGTGCACAAGTAGATTGTGAAATTGGTTATGCAAAGTCCTGAGTGCATTCCCTATTATATGTCTTTGTATTATCAATAATAGTCCTATTAATTCTTAATTTTCCTTTCTCTAAATTAATTTATTGTATCTGTCAAAAGTGATTTAAAACAAGTAATTTCAATCTATTAGGCCTTATTAGCTCAGAAAGTTGGAAGATTTCTTAAGACCCCTAAATCTGTTGAACTGTAATTTTCAATTTTAGGCCTGCATTCGCCATTCTATCACAGAATGGTGAATCCAGTGAAAATGGGGACAGGGAGGACGGGCTTGCGAAAGCCGGCAGCCTTTGCACCACCGTGGTGTTTTCACTGCCAGATTTCGCACCCAATAGCGCCACCATGAAAGGTGGCGCTATTGGGCGCGCTACTGGTGATGATAATGTTACTAACCTTATTGCCGCCAGCGAAGACACTGCCGAGTCCGCCTCCTCGCCACCCCGACTCCACCCCCAGCATGCTATTGCACGTGAAAAGGGCCTTTTCGTGTGCGATAGAGGCTTATCACACACGATAAGCCTTTGAAAATGACCCCCATTAGCTTGCAAACGTTTCCTTTAATTTAGTGACAACCAAGAAGAGTAAAAACAGTGACTTTTTTGGGCTAGATAAGGTGCTTGAAACAGGTCTGGTTTTCAGGATATTCACAATGAATATTCAAAATATAGATTTCCATTCAGTGCAAGTAGTGTATGCAAATATATTTCACACATATTTATTATGAATATCCTTAAAACCAGACCTGTTTATGTCATTTGAGAACCCAAGTTGCCACCCCGGGACTAGATTTTATATTCTGGACTTCTGCTTTCTGCCCTGTTCTGCCTAATTTGCAAATGAATGACCAAGAAAATCTGGGTACATTGGAAAACTTACTTTAATATATGCTTCTAACATGTTTGTTATGGATGTTAATTATAATTTTTGAATGCTACTTTATGGTCCTTTCTTTTTCACTGTCTCTTTTGCATTTTCCAGCCTGTCAGCTGTTCATGGCAGCTTTTTGTGTGAAACCATAAAATTCTCATTTATCAAGTAATTTGTTGCTTGTTTAGCAAGAGTTTCCTGCCATAATTTTTCTTACCTGACATTATGTTTAATGGGGCAAAATGCCTCTACCTTATGCTAAAATAAATTAAATAAATAAGGCAAGCACAAAATATATCTGCGGCAAATGACAAACATGTCTTCATCCTGTACAAACTTGCTTTTTAGAAGTAAGGTTTTGCTAATATTGTGCTCCTGATTGAAAACATTTTAACAAAACTGCTAGTTCTAAACAGCTTAGGGAAAAGGTTAGTTGATTTAAGAAAACATTTTCAGTAAGAGGCTGTTGCATTAAGCCACACTATTGTTTTACCATGTAGTAAATTGTCATTGTGATCTAGCCATCTAATTATAGTATTAAGAGGCTTGATTGGCCCCTTTGAAAAGAAAGCCCTGAAAATTTGTTCTGGAGCTCTAGCTGGGTAAGAAGGGGGTGGGAGAGCAATTTAGGGAGCTGATGCTAAACCTCAGCTGGCTAAGGAACCAATCTGCTATCTTCTATACCTGTTTGGAGGGATAGGTGGCTTAAATCCAGTTAGTTAATTTTAGGGGCATAGCTAAAGATAGTGTTGCACGCCCTGTCCGTGCTCGGCCCGTGCCTGGGCCTGCTCACCTCATCCCTGCTCCGACGGGTCCAGGGCCGTCCTCCCCTGCTGCTGCTAGCTCGGTGCGGCCGCAGTATCCCATGCCTTCCAGCTCCTACCAGGCCTCATGGCGGGACTCGGCATCCTCTGTGGCATTGGCCCTGCCCCTAGGCACGCGCGGACCACCTCTTAAAAGGCCAAGGCTGGGTCCCAGCTCCGCAGCGCACCCTGATTGATGGGAATACTTAAGGAAGTAATCAGACACCACTTCCTCGCCTTGGCAATCGGGTCATACACTCCGGTGTCTCTAGTTTGCTTTCCAGCGTCTCTTGTTCCAGCGTCTCCTGTTCCAGCGTCTCCTGTGTCTCCTGTTCCTTCATCTCTCCATTCCTGGTAGTACCCTTTGGACTGATCTCACGGTAGTGACCATTGCTTGTTCTCTGACTCCTCCTGATCGCTGCCTGGAACTTGACCTTTGCCTGACCTGACTACTTCCGGATTGACTACAGGTACTGACCCCTGCTTCGGCTGACCATTCTGGACTGGCCTTGATCTTTGCTATACACTCGGACTCTCTGTTCTGGCCTCCTGTGCCCTTTGGACCTTCCGCTCTGAACACCGACAGCACACCCTTGTTCGTGGTGGGCACGCCCCTGTGCTTCCTCTGTAGGAGATCCTGCGAGGCTCACCTAAGATCAGGTGGCCTGGGTAACCAAGGGTTCAACCTGAGGGAACCCTGGGTTGCTATCGGTGAAGGTCCAGCTAGTCTCTGTCTCCTACTGTGCTCCGCCTCCTGGTGGCAGGTGCTCTCCGGGTCCGACCGGAGGGCCATACCAATCCTGCACTAGGCCAAAGGTCCACCTCCAGTGCAACAGATAGGAGGCTAACTAAAGAGAATCAGACAATTATAGATAAGTGGCTAACTATGAGGCTACCACTGTACTAAAACGTGCATTATTTCTCAAATGGCACTCCATGTTCTAAATGCCAAAACTCTGCAAATAATTTGCAGTTACATGCACAATTTTGGCATTTTGTGCTAAAATCACCATTTGTGAAATGTTGCACATTTGCAAATAGTAAAATTTTGCACATGGTCTGCTATGTGCAAAATTTTATTCTAATTCAAAACCAAAGAATTACTGCAACATAATATAATGCAAAGAATTAATTCTGAATTCCGCAAAAGCAGTCATGTAAAAATGTCTTTTTGGGCCAGTTTTCATTACAAAGGTAGCTGCACCTCAATAAGGTATAGTTAACTTGTTTTGCAAACTTTTTTGCAGGAGATTTTGCATGCAATTTTTCTACTCACTCCATTGCATCGGTAGTAAAAGTGTGTGAATTCATTAAAATGTCATGAATAGTCCCACAATTTAGAACATTGGCCTGTATATTTTGTAGCCATCTAACTTTGGGAGAATTTTAAACTACAATTTAGCCAGATTGTAGTTGAAATTTATATAGTTATATGGCTATATAAGAGCTATTTGGCTGCCAAGCAGATTATTAAAAATCTACTCCAAGCCTCCACTGTGATAGTTAATACAAATGTGACCACAATAGGATTTACTATGGTTGCAAATGCAAAACTTGCATATGGGAGATAATCAGCTGGTTAGCCATTATTCACCTATTCATTAAAGCATGCTATCTGGTATGCAATTCCTTCAGAATGAATATTACAGAACATCAAGGGAACGATCATTTTAAATCCATCCTCTCTAGAATCTGCTAGGCTGTCCCCAGTAAGGTAGTAAAAAAATGAAAATGGGAAGCAGTTCCTGGCTCCCACTCTCATGACCTCCAATGATGTACATCCTTACTCCTGCTCCTCCAGTTTCTTTTTCATTACCCAGCATCCCTAGATCCTCAGCCCCTTTTTTCAATCTATTCCCATCTCTCTATTCAGGCTTGTTGTTGCTTCAACTGTAATCCCTGTAGGGTGCAGTTTGAACTGTGTATGATATGGAACAAAGCCGAGTATAAGCCAAATAGTTGCAAAGATCTCAATAGACATGGCAGGAGATAAGAATGAAGATCTCCTTCTGCCAGTTAAGGGATTTAAAAAGATTGAGGCAGGATGGGAGTGGACAAGGCTTGGGGGATTCAGCAACATGAGATCCTGGGCTAGTGTGGAGAATCAAGGAGAGAAAAGGCTATGAGAGTGTAAGAAAGTAAAAAAGATTGGAGATGAAAGAAATTGAAGGAGGCAAGAAGTCGCAAGCATAACAACACCAACAGAATAAAACCAACTAGGTTAGTTGGCTAGTTATCATTTTGCTTTAACACAACCATTTTAGTGCAGCAATAACAAGCATATCATTATTTTTATGCACCATGTCCAAAAGTCCTTTTTACCACATGCAATAAATTTGAAAGGTCACATTGAGTAAAAAAAGGAGTGGAAAGGGGGTGGGGCACAGGTACTCAGGGGTGGAGCCAAGAGTATGTAGTGCAGCAAATGCGGTGCACGTCCAGTTTGTTTCGGAGCAAATTTACTTCAGCTATAGATCAAGTGTAAGTCTGAATGAAATTATTTGTACCCACATATGAAGTTCTCGAGGGGTCTGTGTAAACTGTGGAAAGTGCAGGCTAAAGAACCAGGTGGGATCCGCAGGACCTAGATATAGACTGGGCAAGCTGGTGGATAACTGGTTAAACTGGTCATTTCCTTCACATGTGCAGGTTTTAAAATGTATTCACTTGTGTGCCTAAATGCCGACTATTCCCAGTTCATACCCATGCTTAAAATTAGGCATGCACATACATGCGCAAGGACTATTTTATGACGTGCATGTACTTGCACACAGGATATAAGATTTCAGTGTGTGTTGCCGTGTGCCCATATAGAGATATATATGGGCATTCTCGTGCTCATATTAAAGTTACCCTCTCTGTTTTAGCACTTCTTAGAATCTGGGTTCACTTGATTTTGTCACAAATTAAAACTCTTTTCAATTTGTAATACAGATAGCTATTTTTGATTAGGATGTCTTTTGTCAAGCTTCTGTTTATGGATAATGGGCTTCAGATCTTGTACAGAAATAACTTGTTCAGTGTTTAGTGAAAGTCTATTTTGCACAGTTTCCTTTGGCAGCCAAATGCCAAAAAATATTCAACTAGAAATATCTTGAGTAAAAAAGTAAAATAGAACAAACAAAGCAAAACTGCAACAAATGGCATATATTCCTGACATTTTAGATAGTGCGAGAGGTTTGGGGAAAATTGAACTCTGGTGCAGTGCATTTGTTTGGCATGCAAAACATATTCCAATGTTCTTTCCCCAGATGTCTTTCCATAACAGACGTCTGTTTCATGCTCTGCCCTATGCACCATTGCCGAAGGTGACTTGCAGATGGTCTGTGGCACAGTTTGTCCGGGGCTCATCACAATAATTCCTTGTGGACCTGTAGGAAGAGCAGCATGCAAACTGGAGATTAACTCATTCTTCCTATTAGTTTATTTTTTTTGTCAGATAATGGCAAGCATTATCTCCTAATAAATCTTTTCTACATCTAAAGTGGATAAATGTACTGTATATGCACTTCCAAATGCATTTAGTTCACTGATGGTGTGTAGAGAACCCTCTTGAAGCCTTCACTAGGAAGTTCACATATCCATTCAAGGAGAAAAAGGTGCTCTCAAAACAACAACAAAAAAACCACTGCACATAACAGGCTATTTTTGACAATAGAAAAGCATCCTTACTTACATCCCATTAAATCATTCTTCTAGCATAAAATCAAAAGGAAGAACTAATAGAAGGCTATCAAAACTCATTCATTGAATAAATTATTTTTTTACTCCAGGTAAATTATTCAATGCTATTAGCTAAGTACTATGGTGGGCATCCAGTATAATTTGTTGGGTGTGTTTTGTCACTTAGTTTTGAAAATGACACAATGAAACAACAAATGATGTTTCTACTTCATTTCAAAATGAAGGCACATCTCTATTGGTCACTTCAGTCACAAATGGAAAAAAGAAAAGCATGTTTTTGCTGACTTGTCATGAAATATCATGATTCATTTCATTTCCTTAAGGAATCCTCTTAATATTCCACTCAAATTAAATTGTGTGTTGCATTTTATGTTTCCCATAGGTGTGCATGTGTGTATGTGCACAAACTGTGCATCTTAAATAGGCTGGCATCTCTGTGGGTTAAAGTATGCATCTTGTTCAGCTGTGCTTGAATTTTCATTCTCTGTGAAAGTACATGCATCATCTATCCACTGGGAGAAAAAGAATGTTCCTGGGAGGTGGGAGAAGATTGGAGAGTAATTCTGTGTTCCTATATGTCAGTTTCCCCCTGTCATTTTTAGTGGTCTCTTACACTGGTACATATAACTAGATAGAGATAGATAGTCTCATGCAGGGATATGCAATCTTTTGAAATGAATTGCTAATCTGAAAAAACTCAGGGAATTTTTTTTGTTTCATTGAAGATTAATATTGTCAGTGCCCCTGAAAATAACAAAAATTTTCATTTTCATTCATTTTTGGATCTTATTCAAGTCTATGGGAAAGCAAGTTTTATTTTCTACTCAAGGAAGCTAGTGAAGCCACTAAAGCTAGACTGACAAGAGGTAGCATGAGAAGGGACCAGGAAGGATCAATGAGCATGAAGCATTTTTTAAGCCAACCAATCCTAGCTGGCATCTGTATGGAGTGACAATGAGTTCCTCAGATAAAGGTGAATCATAAAAGCCCACCGTGTGCCAAAACCAGCAGATATGTTAATATTTTGGACCAGCATGCCGAGTGGATTTTAAAAGCAGCCTGAGAACTCATGTATTTCTCACTGTGGGGCAGATTTTTAAAATTACGCGTGGAGGTACATTTGTGCGCGCTACCCGCGCACATGTTATAAAATCCGAGGTCGGTGCGCAAAATGGGGTGCACACATAGAAACAAAGAAACATAGAAATGACGGCAGAAGAAGACCAAACGGCCCATCCAGTCTGCCCAGCAAGCTTCGCACTTTTTTTTTTCCTCATACTTATCTGTTTCTCTTGGCTCTTAGTAACCTTTTGGTTCTATTTCCTTTCCACCCCCACCATTAATGTAGAGAGCAGTGTTGGAACTACATCTAAGTGAAATATCTAGCTTAATTAGTTAGGGGTAGTAACCGCCGCAATAAGCAAGCTACACCCATGCTTTTTGTTTACCCAGACTATGTAATTCAGTCCTTGTTGGTTGCTGTCTGTATATAGATCCACTTTTCTTCATTCCCCCTGCCGTTGAAGCAGAGAGCTGTGCTGGTTATGCGTGAAGTATCTGGCTTCCTCCCCTGCCGTTGAAGCAGAGAGCTGTGCTGGATATGCGTGACGTATCTGGCTTCCTCCCCTGCCGTTGAAGCAGAGAGCTATGCTGGATGGGATAGATTATAAAAAAATGCGCGTTCACGTACTTTTGTTGGCGCACCAGTCGCAAACAAAAGTACGCTGGATTTTAGTAGATACGCGCGTAGCCACGTGTATCTGCTAAAATCCAGGATTGGCGCGCGCAAGGCTGCCGATTTTGGGCAGCCGGCGCGCGCCAAGCCGCGCAGCCTGCCTCCATTCCCTCCGAGGCCGCTGCGAAATTGGAGCGGCCTCGGAGGGAACTCTCTTTCGCCCTCCCCTCACCTTCCCCTCCCTTCCTCTACCTAACCCACCCCCCGGCCCTATCTAAACCCCCCCCCCCTACCTTTGTCCACGGATTTACGCCTCCTGGAGGGAGATGTAAATCCACGCGCGCCAGCGGGCCGCTGGCGCACCGAGACGCAACCCAGGGGCGGTTCCGGAGGGCGTGGCCATGCCCCCGGACCGCCCCGGGTCGAAACCACGCCCCCAGGCCCGCCCCCAAAACGCCGCGTCGATCAGCCCCGCCCCCGACACGCCCCCGACAAAAAACCCCGGGACTTACGCGAGTCCCGGGGCTCTGCCTATGGAAAATAGGCGCGCCGGCGAGCAGGGCTTTTAAAATCCGCCCCGATATGCTTGAAGTTTCGGGCTTCCTCCCCTGCCGTTGAAGCAGAGAGCTATACTGGATATGCGTGAAGTATCGGGCTTCCTCCCCTGCCATTGAAGCAGAGAGCTATGCTATCGGGCTTCCTCCCCTGCCGTTGAAGCAGAGAGCTATGCTGGATATGCATTGAAAGTAAAGTATCAGGCTTATTTGGTTTGGGGTAGTAACCGCCGTAACAAGCAAGCTACTCCCAGTTTTTTTGTGAATGCAAATCCTTTTTTCTACATTTCCTCTTGCCGTTGAAGCTTAGAGCAATGTTGGAGTCACATTAACCATGTGTATGTTTATTGAATAAGGGTATTATCTCCAGGTAGTAGCTGTCATTCCCGCGAGTCACCCACTCTTCATTCACGTCCTCTAGACTTTATGGATCCACAGTGTTTATCCCACGTCTCTTTGAAGTCCTTCACAGTTCTGGTCTTCACCACTTCCTCCGGAAGGGCATTCCAGGCATCCACCACCCTCTCCGTGAAGAAATACTTCCTGACATTGGTTCTGAGACTTCCTCCCTGGAGCTTCAGCTCGTGACTCCTGGTTCTGCTGATTTTTTTCTGACGGAAAAGGTTTGTCGTTGTATTTGGATCATTAAAACCTTTCATGTATCTGAAAGTCTGTATCATATCACCTCTGCTCCTCTTTTCCTCCAGGGAGTACATATTTAGATTCTTCAATCTCTCCTCATAAGTCATTTGATGAAGACCCTCCACCTTTTTGGTTGCCCTTCTCTGGACCACCTCCATCTTGTCTCTGTCTCTTTGGAGATATGGTCTCCAGAACTGAACACAGTACTCCAGGTGTGGCCTCACCAAGGACCTATACAAGGGGATAATCACTTCCCTTTTCTTACTCAATATTCCTCTCTCTATGCAGCCCAGCATTCTTCTGGCTTTAGCTATCACCTTGTCACATTGTTTCGCTGACTTCAGATCATTAGACACTATCACCCCACGGTTTCTCTCCTGCTCCGTGCACATCAGCCTTTCTCCCCCCATCGAATACAGTTCATTCGGATTTCCACTCCCCATATGCATGACTCTGCACTTCTTGGCATTGAATCTCAGCTGCCATGTATTCGACCACTCTTCCAGCTTCCTTAAATCCCATCTCATTCTCTCCACTCCTTCCGGCGTGTCCACTCTGTTGCAGATCTTAGTGTCATCTGCAAAAAGACAAACTTTACCTTCTATCCCGTCCACAATGTCGCTCACAAAGATATTGAACAGGACCGGTCCCAACACCGATCCTTGCGGTACACCACTTAAAACCGCTCTCTCTTCAGAGAGAGTTCCATTTACCATCACACATTGTCTTCTGTCCGTCAACCAGTTTGCAATCCAGGCCACCACCTCGGCACTCACTCCTAAGCTTCTCATTTTATTCACCAGTCTCCTATGCGGGACTGTATCAAAAGCTTTGCTGAAATCCAAGTAGATGACATTGAGTGCTCTTCCTCGATCCAATTCCTTGGTTACCCAGTCAAAAAAGTCAATCAGATTTGTCTGACAGGATCTTCCCCTGGTGAATCCATGCTGCCTCTGGTCCAGCAATTCTCCTGATTGTAGATAGTTCACTATTCTCTCTTTCAACAGTGACTCCATTACTTTTCCCACCACCGAAGTGAGGCTAACTGGTCTGTAGTTACCAGCCTATTCTCTGTTCCCACTCTTGTGAAGCGGGACCACCACCGCTCTTCTTCAATCACTCGGCACCACTCCCGTGTCTAAGAATCTATTGAACAGGTCACATAGCGGACCCGCCAGCACATCTCTGAGCTCCCTCAGTATCCTGGGATGAACCTCATCAGGCCCCATGGCTTTGTCCACTTTCAGTTTCCCCAGCTCTTCCCATACATTCTCTACTGTAAATGTAGTTACATCTACTCCACTCCCCTCTAGTTTCTTGTTAATTAGCGATGGTCCTTCTCCAGGGTCCTCTTTAGTGAACACAGAACTGAAGTATTCGTTTAATATTTCTGCCATTTCTTCATCTCTCTCCACACATTGATCCTTTCCACCTTTCAATTTCACTATACCACTTTGAACTTTTCTCTTTTCACTGATATATCTGAAAAATGTTTTGTCACCTCTCTTCATGTCCTTGGCAATCCTCTCTTCTGCTTGACTTTTTTCTGTGTTGATTAATTTCTTCATCTCCCTCAGTTCTACCAGATATTCGTCTTTGTGCTCCTCCCTTTGGGATCTTTTATATTTCTTGAACGCTGTTCTTTTGGCCTTTATTTTGTCAGCCACCTCCTTTGAGAACCAGATAGGTTTCATTTTTCTTTTGCTTTTCTTTACTTTTCTAACATATAGATTAGTTGCCTTGGTAACTGCTCCTTTTAGATTGGCCACTGTTGATCCACATCTCTCTCATTCTCCCAGCCTTTTAGTTCTTCCTCTAGGTACTTCCCCATTTCATCAAAGTCCGTGTTTTTGAACTGCAAAACTTGGGTCTTTGTGCTTCTTTTCCATATCCTTTTTGTGATATTAAACCATACCATTTGATGATCACTGCTGCTGAGGTGGGCACCCACCTGGACATCAGAGACATTATCTCCATTAGTGAGCACTAAGTCGAGTATAGCTCCTTCTCTCGTGGGTTCCATTACCATTTGTTTGAACAAAGCTACTTGCAGGGCATCCACTATTGCACACATGTGCACCTTGCGCGCACTGAGCCTTAGGGGAGGCCCGATGGCTTTCCCCGTTCCCTCCAAGGCCGCTCCGAAATCGGAGCGGCCTTGGAGGGAACTTGTTTTTTGTTTCCCCCCCACACCTTTCTCTCCCTTCCCCTATCTAACCTGCCCCCAGCCCTACCTAAATCCCCCCTACCTTATTTTGTCGAGTTACACCTGCCTCTGTCAGGTGTAACTTGCGCGCGCCAGCTGCCTGCTGGCACGATAGGCCCCGACACAGGCCGCTGAGTCGGGGCACTCGGCCATGCACCTGGACCACTGCCATGCCCCAGACCGTGGCCCAGCCCACGGCCCCGCCCACACCCTGGCCATTTTACAAGCCCCGGGACATACACGCGTGCCGGGGCTTGCGCGCACCACTGAGCCTATGCAAAATAGGTTCAGCGCATGCAGGGGGGGTTTTACAGCTTACATGCATAAAGTACGTGCATAACCCTTTTAAAATCCACCCCTGTGTGCTCAAATGAAAAGTTACAAAAAAAGGGGTGAAGCTTTGGCAAGGCATGGGCATTCCTGGATTTCATCTTCAAATTAATGCATAAATACTTATGCGCACGGGCATACGCTGGAGTCCCTTGCCGCATAACTTTACTTCTGCTATAGAGAACGTGTTAGTAATAAAATAAAGATAAATAGATAGATTGGTAAGGTTTTAAGGGTCAGGGCTAACAGGGGAGAAGGGAGGCTTTTAAACTGGGGGGGGGGGGGGGGGGTTTGGAAGTCCATTCTCTTACCTGAATGAACTGGGAAAACTGGTAATGGTGTTGGCACTCATGTCTTAAAATCCTCCCACTTACATGGCAGAAGTAGAATTTTGCACATAGATGCACGTCCACTTAAAATTGCGCACATGTGCGTGTGTTTAAGCTATTTTATTATTTACATGCATATACGCATGTATGTTATAGAATGGCCATGACCCTGGGCGGGGGCCAACAAATGTGTGCATATGGGTACCCATGCACCTGTTTAAAAGTTACCAACATTGTTTTCTTCCTGAAGCTGAAACAACCTCTGAGCAGTCACCATTTCCATAGCTCATTTCTCTGATGAATCTCAGATGGAGGTTGTGTTTCTGAAGCTCTCTGAGACAAAGAAAAGTAGAAAAAATATAGACATAAAAGGAAAGCAAACTTAAAAAGAAAGTGGGCTATACTGTTTTCTTTTGAGTCATAGTGTTACTACATGTACATTTTTTTGTCTTTTCAGTATTACAGAATTATTGCTGTGTTATACCATTGACCAGGTACAGGAAATCAATTTTAAGAGCTGAAGTATCTACAACCAGTTACCACTGCACTTACCAGAGTGAACACCAGCCTGGATTTTTTGTTTTTATGTTCTCTCTAACTTTTTTTGATTGGAAAAGGAGTCAGAATACATTGATTACAGTGTATATTTCACTCTTTTTATAAGCTGTGTCATCCATGGAATTTAGTCTGCATAGTCAGTCAGCAAACAGATGCATAGTAAAGATACATAGTGTTAGGTAGTTGCCATGCAGTAAATGCCTTGTGGTAGCAATAACTCATGATATTTTTAATATCATATGTTATTAATTAACTCATTACTGCAGGAATGGTAATAAGCTGTTTAACTTGTGGCAAGGTCTTGTAGGGAGATATCTAATGTTTTACCACTGAATCATCAAAAAGGAATCATATTAGCCAAAGAAGTGAACAGGCCAGTGTGATGACAGGCCCCAAATGCTGTCACAGCAAGAGAAAGAATTTACCCAGATGAACTTTAAAACAGCACTCTCTCAATGTAAAATGAAGACTTTGCCCTGATACACTGAAGGAAACCTTATCAAGATGTGCCTTTTTGCATGTTCCTATGTCAATAGGAGCAAAACAGATAGAAAGACAACAACTTAAGCAAATAAGCAGGAGTCATGGATGAGCCAAAGTAAGCAGAAAGACCCCCACACTTTGGGGAGGACCGCTGAAGATGGAAAAAAATGCTGACACTGGCAGACAGCTTGGCATATAGACATGGTAGTTCCCCCACCCCCTGAAGAAATGGGGAGGGGGAACAAGACCTGCAACATGACAGGACCCCTCTCAAAATAATGGGAGGGGATAAAAAAAAACCTGCATTGCAGCTAAAGACCCTCCATCCACCATGTGGTTATGCATGAGATTATGTATATTCATCAAGTGAGAAGTATAAGACAGGGTGGCAAAGAAGAAGAAAAAAAAAGAGAAAAGGAGCACATACCCTAAAAGCAAGGGACTCCCTGGGGAAGTGAACCCTGAGGGGAGTGAATCCAGAAAGCATCCCTGAAAAGAAAGGGGAAACTGAATCCGACCAGTAGCCCTACTATCGAGGAGGGAGTAGGTCTGACCAAGAGACTGGGGCAGGATGCCAGAGAGAGGAGACCCCTGCTCAGGCAGAGAGTGACACAGAGTCTGAAATGGTGAGGGGTTAGAGCCAGCCCCAGACATCCCGACAAGAACCAGAGCCAGAAGTCTGTCTCTGTCCCAGACCGCTATCAGCTCTGCCCATTCCAAACCCAGGAAGCAAATCATTCTCCAGACCTCCAGCCAGCATCTGCTTCAGAGGTAAACAGAGGGATATTGCCTGAAGCAGTACCAGGGTTAAGTAAGTTAGTCATAAGTATTAATAGATTAAGCAGGCTAAGGTGAATGGCATGTCTGTTACCACCCATGATACAAAAACGGCATTGGATAAACAACTCAATCACATGAATCACAACACCAATAATCCCCTCCCAACACCAAGCACTTCCGTAGTAAGAATTACACGCGCAACTGCCAGCAACTCTCTACCCCCTCCCACATCCCCCGCCTGTTCTACATCTTCTTGGATACATATCATAATATCAATACTTTAGAAAACCCTTTACAACACATACTGACAAACATATTAGAATAGTATCCCATAATAAGTCCCTTTCCCATCCCATAAGATTCCATTTTACATGGAAATACTAAGACCTCCAACTCATTCATAATATTATAAATGGCAATATATGGTCTTTAATCATTCAATGTAAATACCACTATACTTTTATGCTTAGATCTGAATGTACATATTTCAAATGTTTAATTTCTGTTCTCAATGTTACTAATGTTACCTACTGTAAAAAAATTGTTTTAACTTTAATCGTTAATTGAATGTAATATGTTGTTTGAACTGTGAACCGGCGTGAAGGCATTGGCCAAACCTCGGTATATAAAAACAAACAAATAAAATAAATAAATCTTTCTTTAGGGAAAACTAGTGCTTAGTGGCCAGGATGTTAGAGACAGAAATTATTATTTTCAAAATGCTAAAACCTGCTGGATCTGAAAAATAAAAGCCTATATCTGAGGAGAATACATTTTGTCTTTTCCTGACCTAGGATTGTAAGTAAGGTGGGAGGGCAATTGGAAGTGTCCTGTAGTAGATAAGTCTCTGCACCCCTAAACTTGCTTACAGCCTCCTCCCAAATCCACTCCTTTGAAAAATCACCCTAGTTCTGCAGCCAGATGCTCTATTAGGAATCCTGACCACCCCTTATCACCCTGATCCCCTTTTAGGAATCCTGACACCTCCTAGCCCACTCCATGCTGGCAAACTTTAGCATCTCTCTCGTGGCCTAATGGGACCTAGAGCCCCATCAGTAGTAATGTAGTCAGTCAGTGCCTGGAGCCTGAGGGCACTCCAGGCCTCACTAGGCCACCAGGGATGTGAAAGCTATGCCAAGGAGAGGTTGAGGTGCTGAGGGGGGTGGGTCAGGAAGTCTAAGTGGTGTTCAAGTGTTAAAGGAGGGGCACATTTTCCAAAAGAAAGGGTTTAGGGATTGCCTTCACCATGTGAATTTTAATATTTTTGTTTTTTACTTTGTGTCCCCTGTATGTGGTCTTTATTGTTTTCTCTCTGTATGTTTGACTTTCCTCTTCCCACATAAAACTAGTAGTGGTGTTATATGTGTGAGTATTAAGTAGGGAAGTGCATCTAGCATATCTAAATCCAAAATGGCCTTGCATGAAAATACTCCATAATTGTGGGTAAAAATAGTTCTTATGCTAGCCCATCTCCCAATTATGGTGTGTGCCTGGCTTTTAAAATTCACTTTTTAGCCTTTTGCCCCTTGTAGTCCTCTTTCTCAGAATGTACAGCCCACCTTCACTGCAAGCTATAAGTACTTCTGCCTAATGGGCTGAGTACCCTTGTGTTTTACTATTGCATGCTAGTCCAGGTGCAAAATTCTGCATTTATTATTTGCCAATTTAGCACACATTCATTTTCTATTGTGCACATTGCCACACAATATTTGCAAAAATAACTAATGAACTGCATAATTATATAAATCAGCTCATTACATACATTAACTTGTTAAAATATGCAAATGTCAATGCACAGTCAGTTTACTACAATTTGTAACCTACTTTTGCTCAAGGCAGAAACATCACCACTCTCATTTTATTGACACAGAGGGGTCACATGATGGGTCCTGAGGCTGCTGTCCTCTCTCTAGCAGGTGCAAACCAATAGAACAATGTTGAAACCAATTACTTACAAAGCCAATTTGCTTTAATTACACAATACAGCATGATTCCACAGACATTGGCTTACAATTTTACAATTGGCATTTCTTTAATCCTGGAGTTTAGATAATTTCAATTATTATCATTACATGTTACAGTCATGCAACCCTTTCAATATAATTAATCTGCACAGTACTTCAGACCTTGCATTCCTTAAGCTAACTTGCACTTTTCAGCACTCACAGCCTTTCTCTTAACAGATATTTCTCCCAGCTGGAGTTTCACATAGTTATGTGCACCATCATCTCCAAGAGCCACTGAGGTGCTCTACCAGACAGCTGGGTAGTTTATATTGTTCATACTGTGCATTAGCAGATTTACCATGCAGCTTCCCTGTTCTTGTTCAGCAAAATTACACAAACAGCCATGAAGATGCAAAGAGATGTGCTTTGGATTAGAATTTCATGTTGGGCTTCGTTTTCCCCCGCAGGAATTTCATTTTTCTCGCAGTTCGGGGATGTTTTTTTCGGAGTTAGTGCATGCTAACTCCAGATAGTGCGCACTCCCATTAGTGCGCGCTAACCCGAAAATGAATTTTTTATAAAATTTCGGAAAAAATGAAATTGTTTTTCGGTTCTCCCGAACCATTCTGAATTGGGCAATTCATTGAAATTGCCTAATTTGGGAAAAACGATTGCACATCCCTACTAAGTATACCCCTCAGACAAAACCATGATCATGCTGTTGAGGGGGCACAGTTGAGGGTTGATGAAGACAGATGTGTGTCGGAAATGCTCCATCAGCCTGAGAACTAGTTCCTCAATTATACCCCCAAAAACCCAATGATAAGCCTTTAGAGCTCAGGTAACTGCGTCGGAGACCATTAGTCAGTGAAGGAGTCAGAAAAATATCCCGTGTTTCCACAGGCCCAGTAAATAAAGGAGGTAATGACCATCAGATGAATGCACAGCAATTTAGACCAGCCTATAACAGATTTCTATCATGAGGCAGGAGATACCCTGGCCATATGTGAAAGCAGCAAGGAAGGGGCATATGGTGGTAAGAGCACAGCTATGAATAGCGAAAATAATATGGAAAAAATGTTAAGTGAAATCTGGGAGTTGCGGGCAGAAGTGACCCAGGATATGGGCTCAATGAAAGCATCAAGGACAGAGCTCAAGGTACAAATGCAGTTGGGCCCCAGGGTGGAGGAACTTGAGAACCCGAGTATTTGTGGTTGAGTATTGGGAATCCATGGCAGTTAACTCACTTAAAAAACAGGTTAAAGTTTTAGAAGAAAAGGTGGTGGACTTAGAAGATAGGCCTCGCCGATGCAATGTTTTCTTGTTGGGATTCCCCAAACATAAAGAGGGCCACAAGGCATGGAAAAATGTAGAAAATTCTTCAGTGAGCTACTAACCACAGGAGAGAGCGATCCGTCGCTGTCTATAGACAGAAGGCATTGGGTGCCAGGCTATAGTCAGCCAAATGCTAAGAAATCATTTATTTATTTATTTATTTATTTATTTATTTATTGTTTTTGTTATACCGAGTTTCATGATAGGCATCACATCAACCCGGTTTACAAATAACAAGGAGTGTAAGGCATAACGTAACGTAAAAAACAATATTTTCAATAAGAGCCTTGAACTTTAAATACAGTGAATCAGAAAAAGGGAGAGGGAAAGTTACAAAAAACAAGGAAAATAAACTTGGGATGGAAGGGGAGAAATTGAACAGCACAATATTTACATTTCAGCCTATTGATACATTAGAATAGCAAGTGAAAAAATAAGACTATGAAACGGTACATAGGTAATCAAATGAATAAATATGACAGTTGTGAATGGTAATAGTATGATAAATATTCAGCAGGAATTAGTGAGAGAGGGTTTGAGGTTGGTTGATTCGTGTTTACATTCCATTATTGCATACGAGTTAGTGCTAGTGAGAGGAGGTTTTATTCAAGGCTTGGAAATGCTTTTTTGAAAAGCCAAGTTTTTAGTCTTTTCCTAAATGTTAAAGAGCATGGCTCTTGTCTCAAATCAGGTGGGATCGAGTTCCAGAGAGCTGGACCTGCTGATGAGAAGGCTCTGAGACTCAAGGATTTATGTTGGTAGGTTTTGGCCTTTGGAATTTGGAGTGACTCTTTGTAGTGTTCCCTGATAGGCCTGGCGGAGGTGAATTTTTTAAGTGGTATTTGTAGGTCAAGTTGCGTGTGTTGGTTGATAGTTTTGTATATGATGTTAATGGTTTTGTACATGATTCTATAGTGGATCGGAAGCCAATGGAGGTTTTTGAGAATAGGTGAAATGTGGTCAATTTTCCTGGAATTTGTAAGGACTCTGGCTGCAGAGTTCTGAACCATTTGTAAAGGTTTGGTGTAAGAAGCTGGGAGGCCTAATAGTAATGAGTTGCAATAATCTAGTTTGGAAAAGATTATTGCTTGCAAGATTGTTCTGAAGTCCTGAGTGTGAAACAGCGGTTTTATTCTTTTCAGGATATGTAATTTGTAGAAGCAATCTTTGGTGGTTTGGTTAATGAATGTTTTGAGGTTGAGACGATTGTCTAGGATGGCTCCTAAGTCTCTTACGTGGGTTGTTTGAAGGAGTGTGGGTGGTTTAGGAAGTGTGTTATTGTTTTCCGGTGATATGAGCAGGAATTCTGTTTTCGAAGCATTGAGTACAAGGTTTAGACTGTTGAGGAGAAGTTTAATTTCTAATAGGCAACTGTCCCAGTATTCCATTGTCATTACATTTATACATTTATAAATCATTACATTTATACATTTATATATCATTTATATACATTTATATATCATTTACATTTATATACATTTATATACATTTATATATCATTTACATTTATACATTTATAAATCATTACATTTATAATCAAATTTCGTAGCTACCTGGTGAAAGAATGAATACTATGTAAGGCACAGGACCTCAACCCGCTTACATATCAGGCAATCTAGTGACAATCTTCCCCGATTATAGTGAGGCAACACAAAAGAAAAGAGCAGAGTTCACAAGCGTGAAAAAAGCCTTACACAATTGTCAGATGCATTTCCAGCTCCTATACCCGGCAAAATTGCTGATTTGGATGGCAGGTGCATGGAAAGCCTTCTAGACTCCTAATGCTGCAATGGCCTTCTTAGAGACAGAGAACAAAATTAGTGGGGCATCATCTCAAGCTGAGAATGGTGGCAGCGGATAAGCAGGAAAGAAGGGAGTGCCAAGAGCAGATGTTGAAAGATCAGCTGGGAACAGCCCTTGCTCCAATGCTAGTAGTAGAGGAAGTCTCCATAAGGCTCCCTAACCTCAGTAGTATGAGTGCAGGCTTACTAAGGGATAAGATGAGCAAAATATGCCTGGCAGACAAGGGAGCAACAACAAGTGCTGTAGGAAAGGCCAGTCAATGTGATCAATCAGAAGAAAGAAATTAGTGTAGCAGTAAGGAGTGAGATGTGAGCTCCGGTGGGGGGAGGGGGGAGGAAAGACTGCTTCAATACTTCAACGATTACTTGGAAATTACAGAAGATGCTGACTGAAAGAGCTTTTGAAGAGTACAGAGCCCTAAAGCTATCATTACTTATCCATTTAAGTTGTGTTATTAGGGAGGGGTAGAAAACTAAGGGGGGGAGGAAGTTAGAGCTTTAAAAATAAGAGGATTTGTTTCTCAGGGACTATAAAAGTGGTGGATTTTTGATAGATGGGTAGCTGTGAGGGGGAAGGGGAGAGGGGGAGGTTGGGAGATGGAGGAAGGGAAGGGGAGGGGGAGGAAGGGTTTAAATGGGGGAATGTGTAAAATGTGGATTTTCCTTGCTATAAGTGTATTTTCAATCCGGGGGGAAATCTCGTGTTCTGAATATAGACCATATTGGGTGGAGAACATATTGACCTTGCCTTCATGAAGAAATGAGAGGTGCCTCAGAGGTGCTGTTGCATTGGGATCAGAGATCGCAAAAGCAGACAGAGATGGATGTTAAAGTGGGAAGACAAAGATTTGTGATTAGTTATAAAAAATAAGAGACCCTGTGTAATATGGAATATAGTGGACATGGAGAGATGGAGACTATACCAAGAATGGGGAAGAACCCTTCAGGGGCAAAGAAGGGTAGGGTGGAGGAGGGGTAGCATTGAATCTCAGAGCTATGAAACATATGCATGGCATAGGGTGGTCTAAAAGGAGAGGATGGGAGGGAAAGGGGGGTGGGGGGGAATCGGCCTAAGAGGTAAAAAAAGAGGAGTGGAGATAGGGGGAAATATACTTTTTACTTCTTGTCGAGATGGACTGGGAGGGTTAGGAGGAGGGGTGGTTGGAGGGTTTCTTGTTGGGAGGAAGTTGAGGGGTTGAGGGGAGGTAGGAAGGAAAGAGTGTCAGTTGTCAGATAACTATTGCAGCAAGCTAAGATGTGTGTTTCACTATAAATATGGCTAGAGCAGAGTTTCACATTATTACGTTAAATATTAGAGGAATTGGGACACCAATAAAATGTAAGTGCATTCTAGATTATTTGAAGAGATGGGACACGCATGTTGCACTGCTCCAATAGACATACCTGAATGATAAGGAGCATGTTAAGCTCCAGCAGGAGTGTCTGGGGCAAGAGTTTTATTCTTCTTTTAACACAAAAAATAGAGGCGTGTGTATTCTGGTACATAAATCCCTTCCTATGCAAGTTAATAAGCACATCACAGATCCAGAGGGGCATTATATTGCATTGGAATGTGAAATTTATGGGGAAAAGATAGTATCAGTGAATATAAATGGGCTGAATGTGGGACAGAAGGAATATTACAAGGGACTGGCACTTATGCTGGAGGGCTTTTCATCTTCCCCTTTTGTTAGGGATCCTAAGCATGACAGATCAGTGGGAAAAGGAAAAGAAATAAGTCAAGCCACAGGTCTTAAAGAGCTGCTGGAGTGACTGGGGGTACTAGATGTCTGGAGGGCCCAATAGCCAATGGGAAGGGACTACATTTACTATTCCCCACAGCATATGTTGTATAGTAGAATAGATGTTTTCTTATGCACAGCCTTCATCATAAGGCATACTATGCCAAATATCGATCTTAGTCCTGTTCTCCTGCCAATACAGATAACTCAGGGGCCGCAGATAACTAAATCATGGCGTTTCAATCCTCTGCTAGTGATCAATGAGCATTTCTGTCAGATGATAAGGGATGCCATTAAGGTCTTTAATGAGGTACATCAGGCAGCAGAGCAATCACTTGTGGTAATTTGGGAAATCCTCAAATCAATATTTAGGGGTAGAATCATTAGCTTTCCATCTCATTTAAACAAGACTAAACTGCAAAAGGAAATGTCTTAGGAAGTAATAATAAAATCCTTGGAGGTGTAACACAAGGGGAGCAAACAGTGCCGTGGTACCCTTAAGTTGGGGGGTTGATTGGACCTGCCAGTTATTGTTACAGCCGGAGTTGCTAATTGGAGCAAGGACAGCAGGGGGGGGAGGGGCAAGTCCACACATTACACATACTCTGAAAATCTGGAGGGCTATGGGTAAACAGTTGGGTGGCCTGTACAATTCCTTTCGGTGTTAACCCCACTACGTCGTAATCTCAGATTAGCAACAACAATGATGTTACAGGAATGCAGCTGAATGGCGAAGGTATAAAATTTTGGGGGCAATTAGGGGAAGAGGACAGTACATGACTAAAATGCTTTCAGGATCTTAGAGAGGAGTTTGAAGGGGAGAGGGATAGGAACCTCAAGTGCCGGATGCAGCTGAACAAATACTGATACGGGTAGATATACCACGCAAAGACATCTCCCTATTTCACAAAGCTTTACAATAGTGTCAGATAGAACAGGTCCCCCCACTGGGCCTGATTCAACAATGGAATAGGGATCTTCAAATGAAGCTGAGCCCAAAAGATTGGGAAGTTAAATGGAAAAAGGCTCAAAAAATTTCAATGTACAGCCACAGAACTGAATTAATGGTTAAGCTTCTCCACCAAGCATCTAGGTATCCACTCTTCTACTCAAAGTTTATGCCGGACTCCACAGGGTTCTGCTGGCACAGCTGCAGTCAGTCAGGGTCCTACTTTCATGTGTGGTGGACCTGTCCATATGTTCAGACTTTCAGGTCACAGATTCAAAATGAGTGCCAGGTGATTCTGGGAGTAGCAATAGATATAAAACCAGACCTGACTCTGCTGGGGAGGTGGGGGTGACCATGATTTTATTACAGTGCAATGCTGTTTAGCGAATCATCTGATACATGCGGGGAGATTCACAATAGTATGACTATGGAAATTAGCTCCTACACTAAGGGGTTGGAAAAGGCAGGTACATGAGATCACACTGGTAGAGAAGTTTACCTATCTATGAAAAGGAATATGTTGCTGAATGAAAAAAATCTAGTCACTTTTTTGGAGATACTGGGCTAGCCAATATGAATAACAGGATTGGTTGGTATATAGTTCAGGAGAGAGATGAGAGAGTTAAAAGTATCATTCTCTTTTGCTCTAGACTTGCTGCAATGGATAGAGAGAACCATATGTAAAACAATATTTCCTTCTGAGGGAGTTTGTTTGTATCATTGGGCGGGGGGGGGGGGGTGAATATATACTTAAAAATATAAATAAAGAGTTAAAAAAATGATCATGGGCTGCATGAGAGTGATTGGAATGCACCATGTGATTAGCAACATAGGGTTACACATATAGATGCACACCATGGAAGATGTGAATGGCTGCAGTAATTTTGATAAGAAAATGAGAAACTACCTATTGTTCACAATAAGAAGACAAATTATTGTGAAAACTAAAATTCTCCAAACATGAAATTGATTAAAGATTTGCATACATGAAGTGTTTTAATAAAGATTAGTAAACACATTTTAGGTGATACCTTTTTATTTTGTTAACTTAATATCTGTATGGCCAGTTTTCAAGCTTTATACCACCTTAATCAGGTCAGTGCAAAATGAGCTTAGAGAAAACAGCTGGGTATATAAGTATATTTTAGGTTGGCTTAGAACGTCACAGTTTTGAAAATTATAAAGCGTTCTAAAGTAGTAGTGTGCAGTGGGTGATGTTGTTACATATGTAAAAATGTATTTACTTGTTTAGACATCTGAAGGATAGAGAGACATATAGAAAGATGAGGGAGTCAGTAGTTTGCAGCTATATTACATGAAGACTAGGAGGCTGAAAGTGTTCAAGTATTTTCTTTATTTAAAAAAATAGGATCATTTTGATGATAAATCTGGTACAAGGTTTATGTACTAGAGCAGTGATTCCCAACCTGGGGTCTGCCAGACCATAACAGAGGTTGCGCGGAAAGTGAGCAGGGATAGAAGAAAGCCCATGCTGTGAAAAAAGACGCATGGTAGGCCATTGATACACCCCAGCCAGAGAAGGCTGAAGGGGGCAGCAGACCCACTGGTGCAAACATCCCACTGGTGGCTGAAGTTTGGAAGAGACATGACAGGCTGCCCGTGCACCCATCCCGCCAGCAGCTGAAGATTGGAGGAGGCCCAATAGACCACAATCGCATTCATCCCACCAGTAGAAGAAGACTGAAAAATGCCACAGGGCCGCCACCATTGCATCTCAACCCACCGGCAACCTGAGAGAGGAGGAGGCCATGAGCACCCCCCCACCCCACCCTCCGCAGACTCCAGGAAATAAATATGAAGAGGCCCAGGTGAGAGGGTGTGAAAGCTTGTGTGAATGAGAGAGGAGCGTGTGTGTCAGTGAGAGCATGTGTATATGAGAGAAAGAACATGTGTGTCTGTGAGAGCATGTGTGTGAGAGAGAATGAATGTGAACATGTGTGTATGTGTGTGTATGTAAGATTGTGCATGTATGTCTATGAGAGCATGTATGTATGAGAGAGAGCATGTGTGTCTGTGAGAACATGTGTTTATGAAAGAAAGGGAACGTGTGTATGTGTGTGTGTGTGTGTGAGAATGAACATGAACATGTGAGTATGAGTGAGAATGAATGTGAGCATGTGTGTGTATGTGTGTGTGTATGTGTGTGTGTATGTGAGAGCGTGTGTGTATATGAGAGAGAGAGAGGGACCATGTGTGTGTGAGTGAGAATTAATGTGTGTATGTGTTTGTGGATGAGAGAGAGGAGAAAGATTGTGATTTCCCTTCCTAATCCACAGTAATCTCAGGGCAACTGGAAATCAAAAGTTCCCAGTTATGGAGAGTGGGGAACTTTTTAATCATTATTGATTGTGATTGATGGCTATTATTTGATGTGTTTGATGTTTTGAAATATTTTATTGGTGTTTGGGAAATTAAAAAATAATTTATTTTAATTACTGGATGTTCTATATATCATCTATTCTGAAATATTTTTTTAGTATCATTTTACTATTATTATTTTATATTTCTTGACTGTATTGTTTAATGTTTATAAGGAATGTGATGATGTTGCACTGCGGTTTCCAGTTCAGTCTTTGTCTGAGCATTTGTATTTATACTTTACGGTATCTTTATTTGGTATTTGGCAGGGTCTGTCTATGTTTTGCATGTGTGACTTAGGTGAGGTATTCTGCTATCATGTAGTTTCTATATAGGGACTTACAGCAGCTGGACTTGTTCAGTTTTCTTAACAAGAGGTGTATTGGTGTTTTAGGGTCTGATGTTATATTTGTAGTATTGCCTTTTTATAGGTAGGATTGTTACTGTTTGAATATGGCACTTAGGGTGTTATGTTATAGCAGGCTTCCTATAGGTCCATAAACATCAAAAGGAACGAGTACTGCTCTCCACAATCAATATTAGAGTCACCACGGAGATGCAGGAGATGTGTTAAACAAATTCTGTACTTCTTGAGCAATAGAGTTGCCGATTTGATGAATAAAAATATTTGCATATTTAAAATTTGGAATTTCTCTGACTTAATTTTCCTGCATCTCCGAGGCTTCCTATAGGTACCAGGTACATTTTTGCAGGATTTTGTATTATACAATGTTGCTGGTAGTGGAGGGAGTTTGTATTGTTCCTAATGAGATGACACCAGAATTTGATTTTTTTTTTTATGGTGAATGGTAAGGGAAATGCCCTTGTACTACTCTGCACCCTTTGTTGGGGGAGTTTCTATGAATGCAGGGTATTGTAAAACTTGAGTTGCAGGTTTTATATTGGGATTCTGTTCCACTCCTATATAGAAGAATTTTTACTGATTAATGCATTTGAATAATTTTGATAGCAGCTTTCTTAGATGGTTGAAACTGGCCAGGGGTTTCATTACTAAGAAGGTTCTTCTGTCTAGAGATATCACTGACATACATGCCCAGCATTTCATGACAATGGTGCCAGTGGCATACTGAGGAAGGGCAGGGGGCAATGACCCCGGGCGCAGGGCAATAGGAGGGCACTGATGGCCGAAATAGGGATGCCCATGTGGCCATCAGTGGACCTCATCCCACCGGCAGCTGAGCAGAGATGCATACTTTTCTTATGCTGTGTGCTGACCACTGTTCTCTGTAAGCTGCACCTGTGCGTGACAGCACACAACTTTTCTCGTGGCCACACACAGCATGAAGATCAGCAGGGCCATGGTTGATCTCATCCCACCACGGCCCGAAGAAAAAAAAGACACCTCAAAATCTCCAGGTGCTCCTTCTCCTTCCTGCCTGCGCGGCCCCAGAAGAAAAACATTGCCGGAGCCACATGGACAGGAAGGAGGAGGAACATTGGCCCACATGCAGAAGAGGTTCAGCGTTTGTGGCAGGGCCACTGTGGATACAAACTTGTGGCGGCCCTAGAAGAGCAGGGCCACTGCAGGTGCTATTCCGTGGTGGCGGCCCAAGAAGATCAGGGCCGCCACAAAGCCCATCCCATGGTGACCTGCAAAAAAGAGGCCCAGAGACAAGAAGGAGGCTGAGGCCCTGTAGAGTGTGTGTGTGTTTATGAGAGTGATTTGAGAGATTGTGTGTCTGTATGAAAATGAGTTGAGAGATTGTGTGTGTGTGTGTGTGTGAATAAGAGAGAGTCAGCATGTGAGAGACTCTGTATGTGTGTGAGACAGCATGTGAGAGTGAGAGAGCCTGTGTGAATGTTAGAAAGCATGAAACAGCATGTGGAAGAGAGCCAATGTGTATGTATAAGAGAGAGGCAACATGTGAGAGTGAGAGCTGTGTGTGTGTGAGACAGCATGACAGCAGGAACATAAGAACATAAGATAAGCCATACGGGTTAGACTAAAGGTATATCAAGCCCAGCATCCTGTTTACAACAGTGGGCAATGCAAGTAACAAGTACCTGGCAAGTACCCAAACATTAAATAGATCACAAGCTACTATTGCTTATTAATTAATAGCAGTTTATGGATTTGTCCTCTAGGAAGTTAGCCAAATCTTTTGTAAATCCAATAATACTAACCATCGTAAACACATCCTTTGGCAATGAAATCCATTGAGTGAAAAATAATTTCTTTTTATTTGTTTTAATGAGCTTCTTGCTAACTTCATGGAGTGCACTCTTCTCCTTAATAATAACCAATTTGCATTAACCTGTTCAAGGGCGCTCCAATTTCGGCGTGGCCTTGGAGGGAATGGGGAAAGCCATCGGGGCTCCCCTTGGGCTCAGCGTGCACAATGTGCACAAGTGTGCACCCCCTTGTGCGCGCTGACCCTGGATTTTATAACATGTGCGTGGTAGCACGCGCATGTTATAAAATTGGGTGTACATTTGTGCGCACCGGGTAGCGAGCACAAATATACCCTGCCCGCGTAACATTTTAAATCTGCCCCTATAACTCTCCCATCTTACTTCTTAGACTTCTGGCATTAGCATACAAACATTTCAAAGTTTTTTTTGTTTGTTTGTATTAACATTCAGCTTTTCAGTTGATAGGAATAAATTGGAATCTTTTAGCTACAGTGAGTCTTTAATTGTAGGCACTTGGACTACTTTTCTTATTATTGGAACCTCTCTGTTGGGAAGCCCTAACTCTAATGCTTCATTAATATTCTTCGAAGATACCACCCTCCAAACAATGTACTGCTGAACGACTGTCGGCTTTCCCATTTGATTTAGATTAAAAGCTGATCTATCTCCTTTTTAAAGGTTAGTGCCAGCATCCAGGTTCCACCCTGGTTAAGGTAGAGGCCATCCCTTTGGAAAAGACTTTCTCTTCTCCAAAAGATTTTCCAGTTCCTTACAAAACTGAATCTCTCTTCCTTGCACCATTGTCTCATCCACGTATTGAGACTCCAGAATTCTTCCTGCCTCTGGGGACCTGTGCGTAGAACAGAGAGCATTTCAGAGAATGTTGCCTTAGAGGTTCTGGATTTCAGCTTTCTACCTATGAGCCAAAATTTGTCTTCTAGAACCTCCTTCCAACATTTTCCTATGTTGTTGGTGCCCACATGTACCATGACATCCAGCCCCTCCCCAGCACCATCTAAAATTCAATCTAGATGACACATGAGATCCACCACCTTCACACCAGTTAGGCATGTTACCAGGCAATCTCAAGCCCACCAGCCACCCAACTGTCTACATTCCTAATAATCGAATCACCAACTATGACGGCCGACCTTATCCTTCCCTTCTGGGTAGTGGCCTGGGAGACACATCCTCAGTGTGAGGACAATGCACCTGGTGAGCAGGTCCTCATTAGGGATGTGAATCGTTTTTTGACGATATAAAACAATCGTCAGATATATTTTAAATCATCAAAAATCGTTAGAGCCGCGATACAATAACAATTCCCCCGATTTATCGTCAAAAAATCATAAATCGGGGGAGGGGGGAGGGCGGGAAAACCGGCACCCTAAAACCCACCCCGACCCTTTAAAATAAATCCCCCACCCTCCCGAAGTCCCCCAAAATGTTTTAAATTACCTGGGGTCCAGTGGGGGGGTCCCGGCACGATCTCCCGCTCTCGGGCCACAGCTGCGTTAAAAGAAATGGCGCCGGTGGCCCTTTGCCCTTACCATATGACAGGGCAAAGGTAGCGCCGGCGCCATTTTGGTTCCTGTCACCCAACGTCACGAGTGCAGGAGATCGCTCCCGGACCCCCGCTGGACCCCCAGGGACCTTTGGCCAGCTTGGGGGGGCCTCCTGACCCCCACAAGACTTGCCAAAAGTCCAGCGGGGGTCCAAGAGCGACCTCCTGCACACGGGCCGTATTGCCAATATTCAAAATGGCGCCGGCACTACTTTTGCCCTCTGATACTTCAAGCATATCCAGCATAGCTCTCTGCTTCAACGGCAGGAGAGGAAGTCTTCAAGCATATCCAGCATAGCTCTCTGCTTCAACGGCAGGGGAGGAAGTCTTCAAGCATATCCAGCATAGCTCTCTGCTTCAGCGGCAGGGGAGGAAGTCTTCAAGCATATCCTGCATAGCTCTCTGCTTCATCGGCAGGGGAGGAAGTCTTCAAGCATATCCAGCATAACTCCCTGCTTCAACGGCAGGGTGAATGAAGAAAAGTGGATCTATATACAGACAACCAACAAGGATTGAATTACATAGTCTGGGTAAACAAATAAGCATGGGTGTAGCTTGCTTATTGCGGTGGTTACTACCCCTAACTAATTAGGCTAGATATTTCATTTAGATGCAGCTCCAACACTGCTCTCTACATTAATGGTGGGGGTGGAAGGGTAATAGAACCAAAAGGTTACTAAGAGCCAAGAGAAACAGATAAGTATGAAAAAAAAAAGTGTGTGAAACTTGCTGGGCAGACTGGATGGGCCGTTTGGTCTTCTGCCGTCATTTCTATGTTTCTATGTTTCTATATAATGAGTCTTCCCCACCTTCAAAGCTATCAGCAAGAAAAAAGCTTTGGGCCAGATTTTTAAAGTAATGCGCGGGTGTAGATTTGTTCGCGCAACCTGGAGCGAACAAATCTACGCCCGATTTTATAACATCTGCACCGAGGCGAGCAGCCTGCCTCCGTTCCCACCGAGGCCACTTCAAAATCGGAGCGTCCTTGGAGGGAACTTTTTTCCGGCCCCCCCCCCACCTTCCCCTCCCTTCCCCTACCTAACCCACCCCCCAGCTCTAACTAAATCCCCCCTACTTTTGTTGAGAAAGTTATGCCGACCCGGGGGCTGGTTCGGAGGCCTTGGCCACGCCCCCTAAATGCCCCCCGCCGGCACCACGCCCATGGCCCCACCCCCAGAAAGCCCCCGAAATCCACACCGCCCCCGACATGCCCCCTGGCACACCCCGACACGCCCCCCCAAGCAAAGCCCCGGGACTTATGCGTGTCCCGTGGCTTTGCACGCGCCGGCAGCCTATGCAACATAGGGGGAGAGGCTCAGATGGAACATGGACAATCTCCAGAAAATATTACACAAATATGCCAGCAGGAATATTAGTGATGTGGATTCTCATAGGCCCTTAGTCTCATTGAAACACATTTTGACATGTCACACAAGAAGTCAATATTTCTGTTCTCCTAAGTTTTGGATCTTTGATCATAGGCAACCTTTAAAAAATAGAACAATGTAGTCCTTTATCTAAACAGTCAGAGGCTATAAACTAGATAAAAACCTACAAAGTTGTAGAACATTTTGAACTGATTTGAGGTTAGTTGACATTCCATCTAAAAACAGAGATGAGATCAGCTTACATGCCATCTAAGATTATAGAAAGATATCTAGAACAAGGATGAGGCCAATTGACATTCCATTTAAGATTATAGAAAATATTCTTAGAATAGTCACAAGGCTGCTAATGCTGCAAATTCCAAGAAAACATTTACATATGAGATGAGGATTAATTAACTTGGAGAATGGGAGCAAATTAACCTAAACAATTCAGAGTATTTGTTTATAATAGAAAGCCAATCACAGAAATTGTGACAATTATATAACTTAGTTTAGGAGTTGGAAATATATAACTGTAAATTCTATATAATGCTTTGTTATCAACAAAATCATTTGAGAGTTTATGTTGGTGTCCTTTGTGACACTCTGCCTCTTCATAAGGTAACTTATTATTTAATGTCTAAGATTTAGATTTTATAGCATTTAATTAAAAAACTTTTCTCTACAGCTAGAGGCCTTAAGCATTCTTATTTCAATGAACCACAACATTAGTAATTATTTTAGGAAAATTTATAGCACAAATGTTCAATATCTAAAGAAATTCTCAAGCTTCTTAATCTTCTAAGAGAGGACCAAATTTCCTTGTATAATTTCATTCTATGCCATTGAAACTTGATCAATATGCTGTTATAAACAATTACATTTCTCCATCTGGGTATTGAGAGTCTCTGCATTAGAATTAATTTTTATAAATATCTACATTCAAAAAATTAAGGTAGATACCACCATTCTTTGGATTCTACAGGGAAAACAGGGGGGTGGGGGGCGAAGGGGGGGCGGGCCTGCGAAAGTCCGCAGCCTTCGCACCACCGAGGTGTCTTCGCTGCCAGCTTTCGCACCAAATAGCGCCACCGTGAAAGGTGCTATTTGGCGCACTACTGCCGACGATAACATTGGTAACATTTTCACCGGCAGCGAAGGCACCACCGACTCCTCCCTCCCCTGCCCTGACTCCTCCCCTCCCCACCCCAACTCCTCCCCTCCCACAAATAGCATTATATCACATGTGATATGGCCTTATTGCGTGCGTTACGGCCCTAACACACGTGATAAAGCTTTAGTGAATGGCCCTATTAGCTGGATAAGTGGTGATATTAAGCCTTATCCAACTTAGGGTCTGATTTACTAAGCATTTTACCCATATTCTCAGAATGGAAGAAAAGCTTTAGTAACTTTTAAAGAGGCGCACAGTGTACATGTGTGTGAGTTTCCCGGTTTGCGCCCGGGGACATGGCTATTTAATAACATACGCACGTATATGTGTGCATGTTATAAAATAGGTTGAATATGTGCATATGTACATGCAATTTTAAGTGGGAGTTCGCACATGTGCGCAAATTCCACCATATAAATGGAGGGATTTTAAAAGGGGAGTGCGTACACGCCATTGCCAGTTTCATCAGTTCATTCCCAGTTTGCCCAGGAAAGGGATAGGACTTCCAAGCCACCTCTAGTTTAAAAGCCTCCCTTTTCCCCTGTTATCTCTGACCCTTAAAACCCTGCTGATATACCTATATTGTTTTGTTTTATGTTTAACACGCCATCCATAGCAGAAGTTACATTACGTGGCAGGGACCGCAACATGCGCTTGTGTGCATATGTATCGGTTTCATTGAGAAGTCCAGGAATGCCCATGCCCATACCACACCCTGCCCCTTTTTTCGAAAACAATTTTTATGGGCACAGTGGGAGATACAGACATATTTAGGTGACTTTTAAAATCTGCTCAATGTGCCTAACATTTTCATGAATCTCCCAATTTTGGTGTGCACCGAGCTTTTAAATTTCACCTTTTACTAGATTAGGCCCTTAATAAGATGGATATGTATGACAGCTTTCTGGCTGTCTTATAAATAGCCAGATAAACATATTTGGCTTATAGTTAGCCGGATAAACTTCTCAGGCTAACTATAAGACTGCCAAGCATATTCAATGGCACAGATGCACCACTGAATATCTCAGCCAAGTTAGTCTAAAAAGTTTAAATGGCTAACTTGTTCAATTTGATAAGATTATATATGGGTTTTTTTTTGGCTAATTTGTTCAATCAGATAGTGGCTGACTATTAGGGTTATTAGGGATATGCAGCTAAAAGAAGTATCATAATATTTTCATTTCATTTGTTATTTTTTCCAATTTTTTTTTTCTTTTTAGTACATACTAATTTTGAGTTAGTGCACACTAAAAATGAAACAAAAAAGCCACTGCATATCCATACTGAACATTGGCCTTTATAATTTTTACAGTTTCTAAATGTCTGTATTAGGAAGAGGAACTCTGAATCTGGAAGATTAGTGAGTGGAGGAATAGTAGCCTAACTTTAGGAACAGTGGGTTAGAAGTAATGAATAGAGATTTAAAATGTATGCTCAAGAATGCATTCATATGTTATTTATATAAATAATTTGGATTTCATTACAAGTTTCCAAATCTGAATTGAAGATAAGTTACAATGCATGCACAATAGGTATGTTAAATCATTATCATTTTCTTATTTTGTAAGGAAATTTATCATGCTATATAATTTTCTATGTTTCCTCTAAAGGATAAATAGAGGTTTTATGCCCTTATTTTTCTAACATGAATACAAGGTTTGATTTTCAAAAGGTTTTCTTCTACTCTGTGATTTTAGAAAACATTTTAAATATCATTCACCTTCTGAAGCTCATTCACCCTCAAAATAAAAGTTAAAACCACTTAGTATTGTATACCATCAAATTATTTTATCTCTTACAAGTGAACATTGTTACAATTATAGATTGAAAAATTACAGTCATGAGATTAGAATTCATTTCGGTTTCTATGAGTTTGAGATAGATGAGGTTAGTTCTTTATTCATTAACAAATTTAATTATGTTAATTAAACATATTTTATAGTTTGACATTTAAAACATCAATTTTATTTAAAACTAGATGTTGATCATAATGTAGAATGGTGTAAAACAAAACACTAAAAAGGTAGTTCAGGTGGTAAGTTCTTTATACTGTCAACCAGTACAACTTTCAACACATATTTCAAAAAATTGGAAAAACGTATTAAGACCATAATAATAGGTAGTGGCACTACCAGCATGAAACCTTCATATAGTCGAGAACATCTCCAAATCATCAATGAACTTAGGCCTGGATTTTCTAAGGTCTGCGACCTTAGAGAATCCGGTGGTAATGGAGGGTGGGGGGGCGAAGCGGGGGGCGGGCCTGCGAAAGCCGGAAGCGATGGCACCACCACAGTACTATCACTGCCGGCTTTCACACCCAGTAGTGCCCCCATGAAAGGTGGTGCTATTAGGTGCGCTATTGGTGGTGATAAGGGGATCTTACCTTTTCGCCGCCAGCGATGTTAGCACCGCGTCCACCCCGACTCCACCCCTTCTGGCCCCAACTCCATCCTGACTCTGCCCCGACTTCGCCCGGATCTAGCTATCGCGTGCGATAGGGTTAGTAAATAACCCTCTTAGTTTTCATGTTTTTTATATTTTTTTGTCAAAATAAAATCATCAATAAACTTAATATGTTTTATTTTATATTTGTTCTGCAAATAAAATCTCTGCTCTTAATCATCTGATAGGAATAAATTGTCCACATCTGGCTTCCAAGGATTTTTTCAAAAAACAAAACCAAACTATCTTCAGCAGTTGTTATTTGCTCAACACCAGACTCCAACATGGTTTGTGTTTTGAAAAAAGCTTTCCTCAGGGAATGTAAAGGTGCACATTTGAAACATCATTTTCTACCCAGATCCACTGGATTCATTCCAAAGTCCTTTTGGCTCTTTTCACTCAAATTCTTTAACTGATGGCATCCCAGACTGCAGCACCAAACGTTTGCAGGAAATGTGTCATCCATGGCACCTGATGTTATAGTTAACAATCTAGGTGCCACAATCCTCCTCCTCTCACATTTCCAACCTCCTCTCAGGAATGCATTAAAATCCATTCCTTCTATTGACCTGTGAGGGGTCCATGGATCTCTCTGAATGACAGACTCCTGAAAAACTCCTCTCTTCCTAACGATGACTAAATTCCCTAGGCCTTGAGGAGTTTAGCTGCTGGATCAAAGAAAGCAATTCAGACTTTGAAACAGAGCAAACGATGAAGGTAAAGTAGGACAAACTTCCTCCAAAACAAAATATTCAGATTGAACTACTGTTATGTATTATCTAGCAAGATCTTAAAAGAAAGAAAATGCAATAAGACTTGATATTGGTCCTGATATTATGCCAGATCTTTCGCATATAAGCTTTGATACTAAATCTTTAACAAACATATAAGCTACTGCTATACTTTCCTACAAGCTAGTTACACCCATGTGGATGCTTTTCAGTTGTATATCCCCAATTAGGATTTGTGATCCTGGCTCCCATATGAACTTAGGCCTGGATTTTCTAAGGTCTGCGACCTTAGAGAATCCGGTGGTAATGGAGGGTGGGGGGGCGAAGCGGGGGGCGGGCCTGCGAAAGCCGGAAGCGATGGCACCACCACAGTACTATCACTGCCGGCTTTCACACCCAGTAGTGCCCCCATGAAAGGTGGTGCTATTAGGTGCGCTATTGGTGGTGATAAGGGGATCTTACCTTTTCGCCGCCAGCAATGTTAGCACCGCGTCCACCCCGACTCCACCCCTTCTGGCCCCAACTCCACCCTGACTCTGCCCCGACTTCGCCCGGATCTAGCTATCGCGTGCGATAGGGTTAGTAAATAACCCTCTTAGTTTTCATGTTTTTTATATTTTTTTGTCAAAATAAAATCATCAATAAACTTAATATGTTTTATTTTATATTTGTTCTGCAAATAAAATCTCTGCTCTTAATCATCTGATAGGAATAAATTGTCCACATCTGGCTTCCAAGGATTTTTTCAAAAAACAAAACCAAACTATCTTCAGCAGTTGTTATTTGCTCAGCACCAGACTCCAACATGGTTTGTGTTTTGAAAAAAGCTTTCCTCAGGGGAATGTAAAGGTGCACATTTGAAACATCATTTTCTACCCAGATCCACTGGATTCATTCCAAAGTCCTTTTGGCTCTTTTCACTCAAATTCTTTAACTGATGGCATCCCAGACTGCAGCACCAAACGTCTGCAGGAAATGTGTCATCCATGGCACCTGATGTTATAGTTAACAATCTAGGTGCCACGATCCTCCTCTCACATTTCCAACCTCCTCTCAGGAATGCATTAAAATCCATTCCTTCTATTGACCTGTGAGGGGTCCATGGATCTCTCTGAATGACAGACTCCTGAAAAACTCCTCTCTTCCTAACGATGACTAAATTCCCTAGGCCTTGAGGAGTTTAGCTGCTGGATCAAAGAAAGCAATTCAGACTTTGAAACAGAGCAAACGATGAAGGTAAAGTAGGACAAACTTCCTCCAAAACAAAATATTCAGATTGAACTACTGTTATGTATTATCTAGCAAGATCTTAAAAGAAAGAAAATGCAATAAGACTTGATATTGGTCCTGATATTATGCCAGATCTTTCGCATATAAGCTTTGATACTAAATCTTTAACAAACATATAAGCTACTGCTATACTTTCCTACAAGCTAGTTACACCCATGTGGATGCTTTTCAGTTGTATATCCCCAATTAGGATTTGTGATCCTGGCTCCCATATGAACTTAGGCCTGGATTTTCTAAGGTCTGCGACCTTAGAGAATCCGGTGGTAATGGAGGGTGGGGGGGCGAAGCGGGGGGCGGGCCTGCGAAAGCCGGAAGCGATGGCACCACCACAGTACTATCACTGCCGGCTTTCACACCCAGTAGTGCCCCCATGAAAGGTGGTGCTATTAGGTGCGCTATTGGTGGTGATAAGGGGATCTTACCTTTTCGCCGCCAGCGATGTTAGCACCGCGTCCACCCCGACTCCACCCCTTCTGGCCCCAACTCCACCCTGACTCTGCCCCGACTTCGCCCGGATCTAGCTATCGCGTGCGATAGGGTTAGTAAATAACCCTCTTAGTTTTCATGTTTTTTATATTTTTTTGTCAAAATAAAATCATCAATAAACTTAATATGTTTTATTTTATATTTGTTCTGCAAATAAAATCTCTGCTCTTAATCATCTGATAGGAATAAATTGTCCACATCTGGCTTCCAAGGATTTTTTCAAAAAACAAAACCAAACTATCTTCAGCAGTTGTTATTTGCTCAACACCAGACTCCAACATGGTTTGTGTTTTGAAAAAAGCTTTCCTCAGGGGAATGTAAAGGTGCACATTTGAAACATCATTTTCTACCCAGATCCACTGGATTCATTCCAAAGTCCTTTTGGCTCTTTTCACTCAAATTCTTTAACTGATGGCATCCCAGACTGCAGCACCAAACGTCTGCAGGAAATGTGTCATCCATGGCACCTGATGTTATAGTTAACAATCTAGGTGCCACGATCCTCCTCTCACATTTCCAACCTCCTCTCAGGAATGCATTAAAATCCATTCCTTCTATTGACCTGTGAGGGGTCCATGGATCTCTCTGAATGACAGACTCCTGAAAAACTCCTCTCTTCCTAACGATGACTAAATTCCCTAGGCCTTGAGGAGTTTAGCTGCTGGATCAAAGAAAGCAATTCAGACTTTGAAACAGAGCAAACGATGAAGGTAAAGTAGGACAAACTTCCTCCAAAACAAAATATTCAGATTGAACTACTGTTATGTATTATCTAGCAAGATCTTAAAAGAAAGAAAATGCAATAAGACTTGATATGGGTCCTGATATTATGCCAGATCTTTCGCATATAAGCTTTGATACTAAATCTTTAACAAACATATAAGCTACTGCTATACTTTCCTACAAGCTAGTTACACCCATGTGGATGCTTTTCAGTTGTATATCCCCAATTAGGATTTGTGATCCTGGCTCCCATATGCTTCTTCACAAGGTCTGCCTGGTGGGGAAGAAAATGATCCTTTCGGTTTGGAGAGTGCCTGATGCTCCGTCTTATCGGGCATGGAGAAATAGCTGGCACAACATGATGACTATGGAAAGTATGGCTTCACGAGTCTCTCCTAGGCACAGAAAGCGGTTTCTTACTGTGTGGCAGCCCTATATACAGTCCCTCTCACCACAGGCTCATAGTCTTGTTGTCAATGAATAATATGGGGAAACATTTTTTTCTGTTGGAAATTGATGGATGATACAGTGTATCTGATAATATGTACTACACTGATATTACTCGATGGGGTAGGGGGGGAAGAAGGGGATTATATCTGTTGTCATTTGAATTTGTTGGTTCTGCAAACTGGGGGAGGCCAAGAACCATGCCCCCTCAGAGCTGTTGTTCATGATGTTTTGTTTAAAAGCAATAAAAAATATTTAAACATAAAATGTGCAGCAAAATCATTAGAACACATGTTTTTGAGCCTGGAGATAAGGTTCAATTCATCAATCTACTACCACACTGAATAGGTGACCAGAGTTGAATCAAGAGAAAGTGCTAAATGTAGTGCACTTGTATTTCAATAAGGCCTGTGAAATCATTCCACATTGATGACTTATACATAAATTGAGTGCCCTTGGTGTGGGACCTAGAATGAATGACTGGGTTAGAAACTGGATGAGTTGGAGGTGACAAAGAGTAGAAAATAATGTTTATTCTAAGGAGGGGGGTGGTACTAATGGTATGCTTTAGAGATTAGTCCTTGAACCGGCAGTTTTCAACATTTTTGTGAGAGGCACAGAGAATGGATTGCCAGGAAAAATTTGTCTTTTTGTAGATGATACCAAAACCTGCAACAGGGTATCCAGCTAAGACATTGTACAAAACATAAGGAGGGATCTAGAAAAGCTCAAAGAATGGTCTAGGGTCTGTCAACTAAGGTTTAATGCCAAAAAATTCAGAGAAATGCATTTAGGCTGCAAAATCCCAAGTGAGAGGTACACTATTGGAGGTGAAATTCTTCTAAGCAATAAAGAAGAACGAGATGTGGGAGTTATCGTATTTCATGATCCTAAGGTGGCCAAACAGGTGGATAAAATGATGGCAAAAGCCAGAAAGATGCTTGGCTACATAGGGAGAGGAATAAAGAAGGTGATATTGTCCCTGTATAAGTCCTTGATGAGATCTAATTTTGAATATTGCACCTTCAAAAAGATAGAAACCGTTTTGAGTTGGTCCAGAAGATCACTACTAAAATAGTCAGTATGTTCTTTAATTTAAAGCATATGGGGACAGACTTAAAGATCTAAGCATGTATACCCTAAACAAAATGCGAGATAGGGGAGATATGATAGAGATGTTTAAATATCTCAAAGGTTTCCATGAACAGAAGGTGAGCTTCTTTGAATGGGAAAGAAGGCTCTAGAATGAGGGGTCATGGGATGGGGGTGAAAGGGGTAGACTCAGGAATAATCTTAGGAAATATTTTTTCAGGGAGAAAGTAATGGATGATTAGAATGGCCTCTCACACTTAACAAAAAATAATGGGGGTAACCATTACTGCAAACTTTCCTGATGTTACCTGTTTTATGTATAGTAATGATTGCTATGTGTTATTGTTCTCTTGGATGAGTCTATAGAATTTTATAATGGTGGAAGCCGTCCCCCTGTTACTAATAAAAAATATTTTGAAAAAAAAGAATGGCCTCTCAGTGGAGGTGGTTGAGTCATAAATGGTATCTGATTTAAAGAAAGCATGGGATCTCTGAAGGAGTGATGGATATTGTAAAGCTAAATTAGTTGGATGTATGAGCAGACTAGATAGGCCATATGGCTTTTGTCTGCGTCATGTTTCTCTGTTGTTATGTTCCTATGAGTCACTTAGAGGTCTATTTTCAAAGTGCTTAAGCATCTAATATACAGGGTAATGGACTAATATATGCTAAAACTTAAATGTAACTAAATTTAGGTTCCTATTTTCAGCCTATTACTGATTTTCAGTAAAGGACACATCACTTAGGGCCTCATTTACTAAGCTACAGTATTTTTCCTGGCGAGGAAAATACTGCCGGTTTTTCTAAGCTGCAATATTAATACCACAGCTTAGGAAACAGCAAAGTATTTTCCCCAGTGGTAAAATATTGTGGGAAAAAATGCCATGGATTACTAAGCCCCCAAATGCTACACAATGGTGACCCCCTTCCCTTCTTGTTAAAGGGGCAGAGAGTCCTGCCCCCCTCTCCAACAATACATGGATAGTGGCATGAATAGATCCTGAGCTGGCCGGCATAATTTTTCTTCAGATGGCAAACAGCCCAGAGCCTAGAGAACACTCTGGGCTCCAATAGACTACCAGGGATAAGGTATAACCAGGAATAGTAAGGTGAGGCTGGAGGGTGTCCAGATGCCTACGGGGGATTTGGAGCCCTATAGGGGGATATTGGAGGTCTATGAGGGTTTCAGAGGCCATTGGATAGTTCAGAATTCTATGGGGGGGGCTTAGAGGATAGGGGGCGGTCAATGTTTACAAAGGGGTGGGATATAGAAGAAGGGGAGGGGGCCTTTTACAAAGGATATATATATATATATATATATATATATATATATTTTTTTTTTTTTTTTTTTTTTTTTTTTTTTTTAATGGGGCACTGGGGCTATATCTAGGGGCCACTGCCACTGGTAAAATAGGGAGTGAGGCCAGAGCTGTTGCCATGGGGGGGGGGAGGGGGCACCATTTTCTGTTTTTGCACAGGGCACCGGTTAGCCTAGAGCTAGTCCTAGGCATAATTATAATTAAGTATTTTATGTTTCTATTTCATATAAAAATGTAATGCATGATGATGCAGTTTTTTGTAAGCAAAATTCCTAAGGAGAAAATTGAAGCAATCTGAGTTAAAGGCTAGTGATTTTTTTTTCTTTTTCTTTTTTTTTTTTAAGAATAGTAAGTGTTCCACACCATTGATATTCTTGAATAGGTATCAATGAAAAATTATTTCTTAATTTCCAGGAGGCACATATACTTGAATTGTGTTTTGGGCTACTTCCTGAATTCTAATTTCTGACCTTAGGCAAGTACATAGCAATATTGCTTTTTAGTTGTTTTGGCATGTTTATGTTGTCTGTCGTGCAAAGCTTTGTTTTCCTTTATTGTGTATGTGGAATGTAATCTGCTGAGATTGGTGAATCAGCAGAATAGAAATTGTGGAAATAAATAAATAAATAGGGAGTCATTTACTAAGCTGCATTAGGCATTTAACATACTTTAAACAGACTAACGGATTTATAACGTGCAGCATTGTAAATACCATGCATTATTTAGCTCTGAATAATGTTGGTATGGTAATAACTGCTTTGCATGCTTATGCTTTGCAAATGCATGTAAATCAGCTCAAAACTAGTAAATTTTAAGCTAATAAATTAGTATGGCTTTCCTCCAAAAAACACAAGCTGCATTACTTTCCTGAAAGATTGCTACAACTCAGAATTTCTAACTAACTTTCCCTAGGAGCATCGGGATGGTAACACACATCCCAATGATCATGGATTGGTTCTTAAAGGACATTCAAGGGCCAACATATAAAAGACTTCCATTCAGTTGCTGCCATTTAGCTGGATGACTACTAATCTGGCTACATAGTTAACCAAATAAATAGTGATGTGCAAAGCCCAAATCTTTTGCTTCAGGCTTCATTTTTGGTCCACTGCGGGAAATATCATATTTCCCGCTGTTTAGGCATTTGAAATTCAGGAGGACCCGAATTTTGGGTTAGTACATGCTAACTCCCCATTAGTGCATGCTAACACTTTTATGTCAGCGTTCGTTGAAATTGCCTAATTCGTCCTGAACGAATGCATATCCCTACAAATAAGTGGTGGACAGGATATGAGCATTCTGGGGAGGAGCTATTTATCCAGCTAACATAACCAGATAAGTAGTGATATTATGATGATATCCACTCAATGATATGATATGATATCCACTCAATGGAACACTCTTCCACCAGACCTCCGACAGGACCCTTGCCCCATCTCCTTCAAGAAAAAACTAAAAACATGGTTATTCAACCTTGCTTTTCCAGAACCCTCATTTTAGCTAACACATGCTCTCCATTTCTCGCAACATATCCCTCCTCATTTCTCTTCACAATTATGATATGGTTTGTTATAAGTTCTCTTTCATTTTTCACTTTTTCTCTAACTCATGTTACCTTGAAGAGACCCTCAGATACCCTTTAGTCTTTTTCTGCCTAATGGATCCATGCACAATCAATTGGATCGACCGTTTATTGTGACCTTTATTACTATGTAATGCTAATTGTTTTCCTGGTCAGTTTACTTTCTGACTATGTTACCCAGAGTTTTTTCTTATACGTTCATGGTTCCATGTATCGCCTACAGGCAAGTTCTTTGTTCTTTGTAAACCGGTTTGATTTGAATCTAATGCAAGAAGATCGGTATATAAAAACTAAAAATAAATAAATAAATAAATAAAAGATATTCAAACTTATCTGGCTATATTAGCCGGAAAACCTTCTACCTGCTATACTGCTCATTAGCAGGTCTAAAGTTAGCCCATGACTAAAGTTAGCTGGATAAAATACTTATCTGGCTAACTAGAGATTTCATTGTGGATACTGACCGGCATAGCCATGTTGCAGAATATGCCTTGTAAGTCTTACCCAGCTATCTTAATTAGACATTTATGTATGAATATCTATACTTTTGTTTTTATAGAAAAACTGCTATGTACATCTAGCTATTAGTTAAGTGAGTTACACAGCAGATACACTCTCAACATTTTAATTATTTTAATTATTTGGAGTTACCACCCAGGAAAAAGATCTAGGCATCATAGTTGATATTACATTGAAATTGTTAGCTCAGTGCACTGTAGTGGACAAAAAGGCAAACAGAATGTTAGACATTATTAGGAAGGGAATGGCAAATAAAATGGAGGATGTCATAATACTTTTGGTTCGCTCCATGGTGAGACCACACCTTGAATACTGTGTGCATTTAAAGTCACCGGATCTCAGAAAAAGATATAGCTGCACTAGAGAAAGTACAGAGAAGGGCTACCAAAATGATAAAGGGCATGGAACAGTTTCCCTATAAGGAAAGGCTAAAGAGGTTAGGGCTGTTCAGCTTGAAAAAGAGACAGCTGAGGGAGGATATGATAGAGGTCTACAAAATCATGAAAGGACTTGAATGGGTAAATATTAATTGGTTATTTACTCTTTTGGATAATCAAGGACTAAGTGGCACTCCATGAAGTAGGCAAGTTGCACATTTAAAACAAATCAAAGAAAATTATTTTACACTCAATGCACAATTAAGCTCTGGAATTCATTGCCAGAAGATGTGCTTATTGAAGTTAGTGTAGCTGGGTTTAAAAATGATTTGGATAGGTCTTGAGGAGCTCTGGGATTCAAGATGGTGACATAGCTCAGACCTGCTGAGTGTCCTGCTAGTTTTGCCTCTTAAACTTGAAATCTCTTCAACATAATGCCGTATTCAGGCCGAAAAAGATGGGCACAGGAGAGGGGTTTAGCTGAAGCCCCAACTATGGCACCCAGTGGTCGGTCCGATGGACGCCCATGTGGTAATTGGACTTACCCAACCGGGAAGGCAATTGAGGGAGCAAATTCAGGAAGGCATGGGTACAACAGAGTTCCTCCAGGATTCTATAACATCTCTATCCCCGGTATTGAGAACGCCACCAGAAAACCCCGCGATGTTGAGAGGAAGTCAGCGGGGGAGTTCTCCGGCGCGGGCTGATGATCTCATCATACCTGGAAGCCTAGGAGAGGAAACAACAGATGAGACTGCTTTGGAGTCAGACATGGCTGACAACTCCGGTGTGATTGCAGCCGGAGGAGAAAGGCAGTTGGAGGCCAAATCAACTATGGGAAGCAGCAAAGAACTTTTCCCTCTTAAGACAACTCCGATGGTGAGACCGACAATTTTTTCTCTTGAAACCATTTGGGAAACTCTAGATTTCCTTAATGAAAATATTTCCTTACAACTAACTCAGGGGGTCATTTATCAAAATGCGATAAGGCGTTTTCGCATGCGTTAAGGGCTTATCGCATGCGAAAAGCCCCGTTAATGCATGCAATAGGCCTTTAACGCATGCGATAGGCCCTTACCGCATGTGAAAACATGTTTAATGCATGCGATCGCACCATATCGTATGGTGTGATGCAAATTCAGAAAATAGGAGGAGTTAGGGGCGGAGAGTGGGCTGGGTTAGCCTGTCTGTGAAGAGCTATCGCAAAGCCGTAACTACACCTCTTTGAATTGTGTTAGGCTGTGCGATAGCTGCCGTGACCGTGCAGTAAGTTTTCATCGCCCTTTGCGATGTCTTCCGAAGGCCTATTTCAGGTGAATTGAAGGGTCCAGGGGGGGGGGGGGAGAGAGAGAGAGAGATGGGTAACATCTCTACCTGGACTCTCTACCTGGGTAACATCAAGCTAGGTTGAGAGAACATTGCCCAAATCTCATCTTGGAGTGAGTTTCCTCACTCCGAAGGCCATCAAATCTTCACAAGAGACCACTGTTCTGTTCGTAGGTGTCACGTAGAATGTCAAAGTGGCCCCTAACCCCCTACACTCTTACCTAATCCCCACCTCAAGTTACTAGGTGGGCCTACCATAGGGATACAAATACCTACCTATGGGTCATGACATTATGGCCTCTCTCTCTCTCTCTCTCTCTCTCTCTCCTGTGTCCATTAACAATGGTCCCCCAGTGGTTGAATACAACAGGTCAGCACTTATTGCAGAAACTGAAAAGGGTATCGCAATTGAGCTGTTTGCACAGGTAATTAGCTCAAATTGTGATAAATGCTATATTAGCATAAAACACACCCCTTTTGCTATCACATGCGGTACTTACCGTATTTTGATAAATCCAGGCCTCAGTTGGTTAATAAAGTAGCTAAAAATGAGTTAAATATAAAGAGAATAAAAGAGGAAAATATAAAGAAGGATCATGTAATACAAGCAATACAAAGGACTCTTGGCAACATGAATGATCAATACCTATCTGTAATTAAAGAAAATCAACTCTTGGGAAGAAAGGTGGAGAATTTGGACAATCAATTGCGGGGAAAAAATTTAAGATTGATAAATTTCCCCAAAGTGCCACTGGTCTCGGCTAGAGACATGTGGGGCAGGTATGCGATAGAGATATTGAAGTTTACTCCAAATACACTTCCACCGCTAATTAGAGTTTACTATACACCAGCTATGAGATTAAAAAATACTGAAAAACAGGACTTTCAATCTTTAATACCACTAAATGTATCAGAAATATCTCAACCATCAACATTACTCATATCTTTTTTGTTAGATACTGATAAAGACCTAGTAATGAAAAAATATTTTCATATTAAAGAATTGTTCCTACAGATGAAGGTACAAATATTCCTTGACATAGCAAGAGACACCCAAAGAAGAAAACGGCAATTTTTGATAATGAGACCTCAGTTGTTACAAATGGGTGCCACGTTCAAATTGAAATTTCCATGCAAATGCTGTATTAGACATAAAGACATTATATATTCTTTTGTTCGTCACAGCTATCGAAGTTTATATCTGATAGAATTTCCTCTGCTCCCACTGAAGATAGGCCGGAAACTACTATACCTCAGTAATGCTGTAACATTCTCTAAATTGATTTAAGTAAGCCCAAAGCTATATTTCCTTAAATTTTCTTATTATTAGAGCCTTCATTTAGTTTAGGATCCACAATATTGTGGACTTGTCGTAATGACCATGGAATTAATGTTGAAGTATTTCGATGGTTATTTCTTATGACTATGTTACATTAAAAGGTCATTGTAAAGCTCCTAGCTAATAAGTATTTGCTTTTTGGTAGATGAACTGTTGTGTTCCGTGCCCGTGGACGGCCACTGGCGCGGCCCCCCTACCATGTCTGCGGTGGCGACCTGCCGCGGGAGTTCTGGGAGAAGCCCCTGATCTGACGTCCCTTGCTCCGACATGGACCCTGGTGCTGTTCGCTGGGTGGGGAGCTGTCCCTGCTCCTCCCTCGCAGCGTCCAGCGGCGTTTCCTCCACGGAGGAAATCCAAGATGGCCGCCGCCATCCTTAGGAATGAGGCTGATTCCCCTTCTCAGATTTAAAGGGACCTGATCCCTTTAACTAGACTCACCTGTTTCCTATGAGCCAAAGCAGAGGAAGTATAAAAGGAGACTTCATCTGCTCATTCGTTGACTTGGCAACTTCCATGGTTAGTCAGGTCTGCTTGCTTTGTTGAGTTCTTGTGCTTTGGATCCTTGTTCCTGTTTCGTCTTGGGTTCCTGACTTCAGATCGGCTAGCGGTAATTCCTGGTGTGTGACTTCGGATCGGCTAGCGGTGATTCCTGGTATTGACTTTGGATTGGCAAGCGGTGATTCTCTGGTGTGTGACTTCGGACTGGCAAGTGGTGATCCCTCAGTGTGTGACCTCAGACTGGTAAGTGACGACCCTCCTGCACTTGACCTCGAACTTCTTCTTGACCTCTCAAAGGTCCACCTAAGTCCCAGCGGTCCAGGTCCCTACGGGCTCCTCCTGGGGGGATCACGGACTTCCAGTGGTGAAGACACACTTCCTTCCTTCAACGTCACGACTCTTCATCTGCCTCCACAGTCGCCTCTGTCTCCAGTGCCGAGGGTCAGCTGGTCACGTCTTCAGTTCCTGCCTCACCACCCGACGGGCGAACCTACGGATCTTCCTCCTAAGGTACTCCATTCTCCCGTCGGCCCAAGGGTTCACAAGCCTGAGCATAACATGAACAAACTCACAATCAATAAATACTTTTAAAAAAATTATTTGGATAAATTCCTGGAGGAGAAGTCCATAAACTGCTATTAATCAATAGGGAACAGCCACTGCTTAAGGCTGGCATTAGTAGCATGGGATCTATTTAATGTTTGGGTACTTGCCAGGTACTTGCCAGGTACTGGCCACTGTTAGAAACAGGATACTGGGCCTGATGAACCCTTGGTCTGAACCATTATGGCATATCTTATGTTCTTAAGTATTTTAATTATTTGTGTTGATTTTAATTGTGTGTTAATCTTTTATTCTGTTAAGTTTTAGTTTCATTTTAGCTGATGTTTATTATTATATTGATTGTACATTGCTGTGAGTGATTCTTAATCAAGAAGCATGATTCATAAATGCCTTTTAAATAAAAAAAATAGTTTGCTAAGGAGATACTGCAGCTGTTATCTGCAGTTTGAATTTTGATGCTGATGGTCAGCTAGAATTGTCACAATCAATTTCTGGATTTCATTGCTCTGAAAAAAAAATCAATTTCAAATAACTGAAGTGGCAGCATTCTTCCTGCTGCTGAGTTATATATATGGATACTAACACAAAGAAAGATAACATTGGAAAATGGAATTTAAGAGTGTAGAAGAAATCCAAGCTTTATTGCAAGTGATCTCAGCTAAATGAAAAGAGCAGCCATTAGGGTTGAACTAATGTGCAAGTTAATGTTAACACAGTGAGTTGATTTCATACATTGGAAAAGGAAATACCAATAAGTACAGTAGCTTTAAGAGCTTTCTCAATGCTAGCATTCATTGACTGGATATGTTGCTTTCTGTATAAACCACATAATGAAAGTGTGAAGGATGAAGACTCCTTGTGTGATATAAGGCTATATTTAATTCAAGTGTGAACACAATTTTAAGGGAAATGCAGACAGTGCTATCTCCACACTGGTTCAGGCTCATCACACCCACTGTGCCAACTGCTACAAGGGCGTGCATCTATCTATCTATCTATCTGTACATCTCTTTCTCTCTCCACACACACACACAAACACATATAAAGAGAAAGACATGAGAGTCATTCAGGAGTATCATTTCTGTTATAATAAAATGTAGAATAATATAACTACCTTATTGTAGAATGTTTTCAGCAATGTAAACAAGACTTGCAGAATTTATTTCTGAGCCATAGCAGAAAAATGTAGGGGTATAACAACAAGTAGGGATGTACAGAAGAAAAGTTTTGTTTCATTTCAAAATTCATTTCATGTGGCCCTCAATTTGTTTTTTAGTTTCAAAACAAAAAAAAAAATAATTTTTTATTTGATTTGTTTTTCCTTTGCTGTTAAAGCCAATAGAGGAAGCATTGTAGCCTATATTGGGGTTCAACATCGGGGTTTTCTAATCAATTGTCTTAGAACTTGTGGGAAGAAATCATCAGAAGGGGCAAAAGACTCCAAGGTACTTAGAAAGACTGTGGAAAGTGGTATCAAAAGTGGCATGAATAGTCTAAGGCTCTGTAAAGGGGCAAAGGAGTACCAAAAAAGAGCACCAGGAACAGTGACATGAGCTTTGATTGTATCACAAGTGTCAAACTGGCACCAAATGTGGCATCGGCATTCAAAGCACCATGAAGTGAGAACAAAGCAGCAAAGGTGGCAGAACACCCCCCCCCCCTAAGGCAGGCAATCTTAGAGGCAAAGCAGCACAAAAAGTGGCTTCAAGACACCAAAATAACATGAGAGGTACAAAGCAGCTCCACAGACTGGCAAGAACAGCTCAACATGTAAGTTCTGGTGTATGACAGCAAGGCACAGTGACAAAGAGAAATCAGAGGTGTAAGGACTGGGCATGAAAGCAAGGCTGAGTTGCACAAAGACCCCCAAGATGTAGCATTGAGAGATATAGCAGCAAGGCAGAGTAGCATGAGAGATGCTTAAGATTTTAAAATAAATATAAATAAATGACTAATTGTCAGATTCAGTACAAAACAATGACCTGTGATAATAATTTATTTCAATAAGCTTTTATTTACATTTTTGATTGAATATGACCCTTGCTGCTGGGTGGAATTTTGATTTTCTACTGAAATAGGCTTTCTGAAGGAGAGCTTTATCACATGCAGGACATCCAAATCGTTTCTCTAATGAGTGCTGTGTAGGTTCCCTGTAAAGTAGTGAGGATTGCTTTACTTAGAAACATGTTCCCATAATCTTGAGCTGACCTGAGGCTGTTCCATTTCTAGATTTTCTGGTTTTGCATGAGATCTTTCTCACTACTCAAACCGTTATCACATTCAGAGCATTGACATGGTTAAAACTGAGCACATTTTCTGTTGTGTCTATATTTCTTCTTTCTGAATAAGGTCTTTTTTGGACAAATCAGCCCAGCATAATCAACCATCAAACAGAGTAGGAGAACCAGGCTAAGATTGTGGAGAGGTTGGAGAAAGGGAATAACTATAGAACAAGTGCCATGCCATGGTAGTGAAACCTGTGTCTTATTTTTACTTTTTTCAAATTTTTGTTCTGGGGACAAAACACCTCAGTACAACAAACCAAGAAGAAAGCAAGTATAGGAGAACCAGGTTGGGATCATTAAAGAGGGACTAGAATAGAAAAAGAACCAAAAAATAGATTTAGGGGAAGGAAAATTTCTTTTTAACTTTTTTGTGGGGAAAAACAAACACCCCAAGTGCAACCAAGAAACAAAATCAAATATGCAAGCACCAAAACTCCCATGCAAATAATTAGGCAATGGCAATGCAGGTATGTAGAACAGTAGCAATGGTGGTAGTAGGGGCATAGCAGCAATCCCATATGGTAGTACTAGGAGTATGGTAGTACTAGGAGTGTATTACAACACAAAGGGCAATTTTAAGTACTACTCCCTATATCACTGTCATCAACATCAAACAAAATAGAGAGACAATAAATTCCATCAATATTATATTTATTTGTGTAGAAAACCCCACATATCCCTACATAGACAGTTTAAAACTAAGCTAGCACATTCATACTCACACACCAAAATAAAATATTGCATGAAGTTTGAGATGTTAATAAACCAATATTTTTAGTCATAAATGTGATTATACACTTGGTTCTTCTTCAATGATACAAACATATACTTATTAAGGAATGTACATGAAATTATTACTCCATTAAATTTCAACAAGATCTAACCCCATTCATTGATTCAGAATCCATTATTCAATGATTCCTCATGAGAATCAATGAATGGGGTTAGATCTTGTTGAAATTTAATGGAGTAATAATTTCATGTACATTCATTAATAAGTATATGTTTGTATCATTGAAGAAGAACCAAGTGTATAATCACATTTATGACTAAAAATATTGGTTTATCGCATCTTCTCTCAGTTGGATAAATTTTTTCCTCCTTTCTTGTGTGGGCCTCGAAATGTCCGGAAAAAGCCATAACTTTTGACCATAGAATACTGCAGCCCTATTTCGGAAAAACATCTTCAATACGTTATTCTTTTCTGATTGAAAAGCAAAGGATACGAAAAGAGTTCCTCTTGCTGTTACTACATCCTCAACAGAAAGTTCCAGTACTTGTGAAATATTTAATTGGTCTTGCTGTTCTTGACTCTGCTGTTCATTTCTTTTTACTGGTAAATAATATATCTTAGTAATCAGCGGCATTGCCTCTAGCGGAATTTTCAAGACAAGATTTAAATATTTTTTAAACAACTCCAATGGTGTTATTAAAGTTATAATTGGAAAATTTAAAACTCTTATATTGCCACTCCTTATTGCATTTTCTAGATTTTCTATCTTTTTGTCAGTCACAGTCTCTTTTTGTATTACATGGTGTCGAAAAGTTTCCAAATTCTTGACTTTTTCTTCCATCCCCTGGATTTTCTGTTCTTGCTTTTCAGCTTTTCTTTCACTTTCAACACTACGTTTATTCGTTTCCACACACATCTTAGATAGGTTTAGAATTGCATTTTCAACTGCTGCTAATGCAACCCAAATGGTATCCATTGTGACTATTTCAGGCTTTACAAGAAAGGAAGTCAATTGCCTGAACTCACCAGCACTTGCGATTCCAATGGCAGTTTCCCTTCCCTCATCCAAGGTTGGACTGGGTGTTGCTATACCCAGCTGCGATGTTCCTTCGATGGGTCTCTCACCCTGAGCTCGATGCTCTGCGAGGTATCCCTGCGAAGTTGCCTGCGTTGTCCCGCGGCCTTCCATACACTGCGGTGGGGGGGGAGTCTCGGGTGCGCCGGGACTTAGCGAGATTTCGTCAGCCAGGGGCTGAGATGCACGCTCCTCATCTCTGCCCTCCGCGGCTGTCGCTCCCGGAACTACAGGCGTAGGTGTCGAAGTGAAGAAGGTTGGAATCGTAGCTTGAGTCAAATCTCCAATACTAGTAGACGGTAAGTTCAAAGTTTACTCTTCGTTACCCTTGTAAATGCGTAGTCAAGTATTTAGACTCCGTCTATGTTTTTTTTGAACCCTCGCAACTCCGTTTTTTCATAGATTCTCACCGACTAACTGCGATATAGGTAATGGCAGTGGGTGCTAAAAGGTATAGAATGGCTGGGTTTGGTCACCTTAAATTTCTTTTTTCATGTTAACCTTGAAGTTCGTACGCTCCTTAGAAGGTTTCTATACCCCCCTCAATATTTCTTAATATTGATTGGTTACTGTATGATTATTGTCTTTAGTACTTCTTAAATAATACGATATACCAATATGTAACCTATAATTTCAATCACAATGGTTTATTTGTGTAAAAGGTGAAAATGCAATAAATAAAAAAAAAAAAAAAAAAAAAATATTGGTTTATTAACATCTCAAACTCCATGCAATATTTTATTTTGGTGTGTGAGTATGAATGTGCTAGCTTAGTTTTAAACTGTCTATGTAGGGATAAGTGGGGTTTTCTACACAAATAAATATAATATTGATGGAATTTATTGTCTCTCTATTTTGTTTGATGTTGAGTACTAGGAGTGTGGCAGGTAGGCATATGTCAGAAAGTCTCCTGTGGTAGTACTAGGGGTATTACAGGTAGGTATGTGCCAACAAGTCCTCAATGGTGAAATTAGGGGTATAGCAGTTAGGTATTAAGCATAGTGTTCTCTCTTCTTTATGAAATAAGTGTTTTTACCTGCAATATAAAAAAAAAAAACTTTGAAAAAGTATATCTGACAAGTCACAATTTCATGGATGATTGTTTACATATGACATGATTATATATTAGGACGTATTCCATAAAGATATCTGTCACTCAGATATTGAGTGCAGTCAGTGTATGAGGAGATACAAAATTCATAACAACTTTTCCTCATATTATATACTAATACTATAGATACTTCAGGGTGCATCCATGTTTGATATTAGAGGTATGACAGGTAGTCATGTGCAGCATGTGGTAGAATTAGGGATATAACGCAAAACAGGCAGTGTAAATAGCACACACATAAATTGTTTTATAAATGTTATCCAATACAAAACCTTGTAGCATATCTGTGATTGTATGATTGTATGATTGTATGCACTTATTAAATTAGTTTGCCACACATTATTTCTTCTTTGTTGAGAATTAGGGATATGACAGGTAGGCATCAGGCAGTAAATCCCCTATGGTGATATTATGGGTATGGCAGGTTGGCATGTGCCAAGTCCCTAAGGTGATATTAGGGGTATGAATCCAAAAAAGCACACAAGGAGAAAAGAGTACTCCAAAAAATTATCCACACATAAGAGGAGATGCAAGCAAATAAATACAGTCCAGGTATTAGCACAAGTTCAAGAAAAAATCTTCTTAAATCATTTATTTCTTATGATTTTACCACAGCGACTCCAATGCTCATCATATTTATAAAGAAGTTGTCAACTGGGTCCCCCGACACGGACCCCGTGTTTCACCAAAAGGTTGCCTCGGGAGGGACTATTGCAGTGTGTATTTTTCACAACTCCCTTTGACTCAGATATGGACTTTAAGTTGTGAAAAATACACACTGCAATAGTCCCTCCCGAGGCAACCTTTTGGTGGAACACGGGTCCGTGTCGGGGGACCCAGTTGACAACTTCTTTATAAATATGATGAGCATTGGAGTCGCCGTGGTAAAATCATAAGAAATAAATGATTTAAGAAGATGTTTTTCTTGAACTTGTGCTAATACCTGGACTGTATTTATTTGCTTGCATCTCCTCTTGTGTGTGAACATTAGGGGTATGGCAAGAATGCTTGTGCCAACAAGTCCTCTATGGTGAAATTAAGGGTATAGCAGGTAGACATGTGCCAGCAAGTCCCTTATGATGATACTAGGGGTATGGCAAGTAGGCTGTGCCAGCAAGTGTCAATATGGTGGTAAAAGGGTTATAGCAGGTAGGCATGTCCTGGCAAGACCCCTATGATGATTCTAGGGGCATGGCAGGTAGGCTGGGACCATCAAGTCCCCTATGCTGGTACTAGGGAAATACCAGCTGGACATGAGAGAACAAGCTCCCTATGGTGGAATTAGAGTTACAGCAGGTAGGCATTAGGCAGCAAGCCCCCTATTGTGGTTTTGAGGTATCACAGGCAGATTAGGTAGGTATCAATCAGCATCCTGGGTTTTACAGGCTTTTACCATCGGGAAAGGCGATTCTTAGAGTAGTTATTTGTTGTTTTTTTCTTCTTTTATTATGATTTTAGTATTTATTGTGTATTTTACATTATTACTGTAGTTTTTAGCTCATTGATTTTTAAAAAATATTATTAGGTTTTATTTTTGAGTAATTTGATGTACTTTATTATCTGATTATTAATATTTATTATGTTATTATGTTACAGTGTATGAATTGTAAACCGTTGTGATGGTCCCACTTAACGAAGGTATATAAAAGCTGGTAAATAAATAAATAAAACATGGCAGGCAGAGTGCCAACACGGCCTTCAAGGTGTTTTAAATCATCTTGCCACTCACTTGCAAAATCTGCAAACCCAATCAAAGGGAGATTGCATTTTAAAAATACTAGCATTTCCATTATTTCTGGTGCCAAGCTTAACCTCAAAATGTCTCCTGTCATTGAACAGACACATTCACTGGGAACACTGGTGGTTGGTGGGCAAGATAAATAGTGTTGTGCCATGGTGGACTTGTCTGTCCTATGTGTAAGCACATCTATGTCCAGGTCCTCAATGGACTTTGTCAGATAGTGTGTCATAGACTGCTGCACTGAGCTCGTCTAGATGGGTTAGCAGAGAGCCTTTCTTCTTGCCAGCTGCTTTCACTCTGGCCTGTGCTAAGAAATATGGATCTTTGCAGGCAACATGGGTATGGAAGACTAGGTGTGGTGGGGGGGGGGGAGTGCTAGCTGTCTGTGTGCTGCTCTTGCTTGCACTACTTTCTGAGGTAGCCACTGTTTCCTCCTGTGCTACACCCCTACTCTGCCCATACCTTTGGTGCTTCTCCTGACAAACCATCTATTCCAGCATCTGTTTTGTCAATATAAGAGAGACACTCAGACTCCAGGGCAATATTCCTTTTCACCCAGGGTTCAACCAGTATAGCAAGCTTGTATACATTGTTTGATGTCAGAAGTATCAGTCTCTCATGCATGTGATGTCCACAAACTGCAAAACCTCTGCTTTCATTATCATGTCATGATGGAAGCCCTCAAACTTTTCCATCAGAGAATTTACTATTGGGATCACATTGCCCAAGATGATGCTTTGGGAACTAATGTTCTCCATGGCATCCTTGAAGGGCTTCAGGATTTCAACCAGCTGCTTGATGACTGCCCAGTCATGATGCCTCAGGGGGAAATTAATACTTATCACTATTTCCTGGTGTCTGATTATGAATGGGTGTCTGCTGCTCCACTAACCACTGCAGCATTGGTACATTGAATTCCAGTGGGTGCCATTATCTACAATAAGGCGCTTGAGAGATATTAGGGGTATGCATTCATTTGCTATGTATTGGCAATCTGAAATGTATAGGGCCATATTTGTTGTATTCATGGGGAAGCGAAACGTATCACGATTCCCATGAATACAATGAATCTTCACTGAATTATTCGGCCGTCTAAAGGAGCGAATTTAAACAAAACCCCCACCCTCCTGATCCCCCCCCCCCCAAGACTTGCCAAAACTCCCTGATGGTCCAGCGGGGGTCCGGGAGCCATCTACTGCACTCACGCCATCAGCTGCCGGTATTCAAAATGGGGCCGATAGCCCCTGTGACATAGTAAGGGCAAAGGCTATTGGCGCCATTTTGATTACAGGCACCTGATGGCCTGGGTGCAGGAGATTACTCCCGGACCCCCGCTGGGCCACCAGGGACTTTTGGCAAGTCTTGGGTAGTCCAGTGGGGCTCCTGGAGTTATCTCCTGCAATCGGGCCATCGGCTGCCGGTATTCAAAATGGCGCCAATAGCCTTTGCCCTTACTATGTCACATTGGTCGGCCCCTGTCACATGGTAGTAGCACAAGATGGCGCCGGCCATTCATTGCTCCTACCATGTGACATGTGCTGACCAATGGCACCGGTAGCCCGGTGAGGGTTGAAATAAATTAAATTTAAAGGGTTGGGATGGGTTTTTTTTGGGAAACTAATCAGGGCCGCCATCAGGGCAGTATTCTTGGGCCTGCAGTATGGGGCCCCAGGATCTACTGCCACATATGGGGGCCTGCAGCCGCCAGGCGGCAGGTGCGCTTGGGGGATGTATTAGTTCATGGCAAAGAGGCCCACTGAGGCTCTCTCCGACAGTCTGTCGCCCAGGGGCCTACTGAAACCTGGAGCCGGCCCTGGGTGCGGGCCCCAGAGAAGGGAGAGAATCAATGCTATGCGTGTCTTTTAGACACACATAGCATTGATTTACAGAGCACCGCAGACAGAGACTCGTCCGCGCGCTCTGTCCTGCCAGCGTTCACTGTCTGACATTTGGCTGTATGGGGCCTCAAAATTCCTGATGGCGGCCCTGAAACTAATACATATGGAATGAACGGATCGGTGTCTCCCAAGAATGGATGCAATGGATTTGAGTCCCGACGAATACGAATACCGAATGGGTATTCGGCAAGAGTCCACCTACTTCACTGAAAGCTGGAAATAAATCATGAGTGTGTTCTATGATGTTTCACCACTGACGGATTGTACCTTTTGCACCTTCTTCCTATTGGCAACTGATAGGGCTCATCAGTGGTCCACTTTTCTTGTGGTCTCTCTTCTAATGCATAAGAGAATGATAATTATGTTATGTTGACTTATACATACTCTGGGAAAAAGGAACCCTAGAGTGAAAATAACACATATCACAAAATGAGATCTTATTGCAAACTCAGCTGAAAACAATGTTTATATGTATGACCTTCACTACTGGACTGCATATATCACTCTCCTGACTTATTTCCAAATTTGTGCATTATTGGGATTTAATCATTGATCATAAGTAGTCAATTATCAACTTTTTCTTTAAGAATTTTTTTAAAATGCAAATAAAGTGAATCTTTTTAGTGATCTGTTAGTCACTTTTTATCTTTTGTTACTTATCTGTGAAGAATCCAAATGTTGATGAGTGAAGGAAATTGTCTGGAACAACTTCTCATAGCTGAATGTAACAGTCCGTACAAATCCAGATGTTGCAGCATTTTGATAATAAGTTCTTCTTCAGGGGTGATTGAGAAATTTATATGCATATCCTGAACAGAGAATTCTTGTAAAATTTACTACGTTGTAAAAATTAGTAAAGATCTCCATATCTAGGGGGCGGATTTAGGAAGGGCAGGGAAGGATTTAGGATTTAGGTTTTTGTCACCCCTAAGCACAGGTACAGTCCCCAGGAAAGGCATTGCCATTGAAATTAACCCTGATCAACTCAAAACAGAAATAAAGTAATGGTGCTTCTCAGTCCTTTTTATTTCATGGCATACTTTCAAGTTTGCTGAATTCTTGTGGTATACCAAATCAAATTTTGCACAAGTCTCACTCTCCCTCCCCTTCCACTGGCAGGCGGAGAGCAGCACTTTTCATCTCTGTGTGCCTCATTCTGCCAGCCTCAGTCTGACATCTGAAACATGGAAATGACTGCAGAAAAGGACCCAATGATCCATCCAGTCTGCCCAGCAAGCGTCTTAAGGTAGTAACTGCCATTCAGTGAAGGTTACTCCCATGTTTTTCTTAAGAATAATAACTGTCGCTACTTGCAGTTATACCCAAGCCTTATGATAACCCATAAAAATTGCAGGTAGCATCATTTTTTACTGGGTGATGAGCTTTCTTGAAAATTCAGACAGTGCTGCTTGATGTGCTTTGCTTTCGAAGTTGGCCATAGAAGCAGACCTGTGTTTTTTCCCTTATGTCTGTGTATCAGAACCCCCAGTCCGGGGAAGTCTGGGCCCTCTTGGTTCTCTGACTGAATCCAATTCCCCTTCTCTCCCTATTGAAGAAGTGGAGAGCAATGTTGCAGTTGCATTAAAAGCATCAATGCTTATTGTTTAACGTTAGCAATCTCCATGCCTTCTGCTAAAGGTAGTAACTGCCTCAACAGCAATTTAGCCCCATGCACACTCTTCATTTCCTTTAGGATTTGGATGTAGAAGCAGTTCTGTTCTTTCTTTCTTATTTCTGCATATCAGTATCCCAGATCATGGAAGTCCATTCCCTTTCTAGAAATCTATTGAACAGGTCCTTCAGCAGACCTTCCAGCACACCTCTGACCTCCCTCAGTATCCTGGGATCATGGCCTTGTCTACTTTAGTTTACCTAGCTCCTCCCATATGTTCTCTTCTGTAACCGGTTTCATCTACTCCATCCCCATCTGCGGTCATGTCAACTAGCAACAGTCCTTCTCAAGGGTCTTCTTTAGTGAACACCAAACTGAAATATTAGTTTAATATTTCTGCCATTTCTTTATTTCTCTACACACATTGTTCCTTGTCACCTTTCAATTTCACCATATCACTTCTGGCTTCCCTTCTTTCTCTGATATAGCTGAAAAATGTTTTGTCTCCTCGCTTTACCTCTTTGGCAATCCTTTCTTCTACTTGACCTTTTGCTTTCCTTATTTCTTTCTTTGTGTCCCTCAGTTTTAACAGATATTCTTCCATGTGTTCCTTTTTTTTTTTAATCCTTTAAACTTATTGAATTTGTTTATTTATTTTACATTTTTATATACCGCAATTCATGTAGCAAAGTTACATATCATTTCGGTTTACATTATAACATTAACACGCAAAAAAGCTTGCGATTACTTAATTAATTAATGATGTTCTTTTTGTCTTTATTTTCAGCCACTTCCTTAGAGAACCAGATCAGTTGCTTTGTCCTCTTACTCTTGTTTAATTTTCTAACATATAGATTTGTTGCCTTTGTAATAGCTCCTTTTCATTTGGTACACTATTATTCTGCGTCATTCATTTTTCCCCAGTCTTCCTGTTCTTCCTCCAGGAATGTCTCCATTTTGTATTCTAATTGCAAAATTGAAGCATACTGTCTAATGATCACTGGTGCTCAGGTGAGCCCCTACCCGAACATTAGAGATATTATCACTATTAGTGAGCACTAGATCGAGGTTCACACCTTTCGTCATAGGTTACATTATCATTTGTTGGAGCAGAACCTCTTCAAGGGCATCCACTATCTCTCTATTTCTTATAGATTCCACAGAAGGGATATTCCTATGTACATCTGGCAGATTAAAATCCCCAACGAGCAACACTTCATTTCCACCTTTTGGATGTCTTTATTGAGTTCTCTGTCCAATTCTTCTGTTTGAGTCAGTGGCCTGTAGATTGCACCAGTAAAAATGGAAGCAATATCTTCTTGTTTTAGGACAGTCCATAATGCTTCTTCTCCACCCCACATCCCTTGCAATTCAGTTGCTTGGATATTATTTTTGAATTAAAGAGCTGTTCCTTCCCCTTTTCTGTCCTGTCTGTCCTTTTTTAAATAAATTATAGCCCGGGATGGTCATATCTCAATCATGAGAATTAGTTAACAGCAACAATGTCCAAGTCTGACTCCACCATTAGGGCCTGCAGGTCTGGGATTTTGTTGCCCAGACTATGAGCATTTGTAGTCGTAGCTTTCTAGCTGCTCTTCCTAGTCACCTTTTCTGCTTTTTTGAACTAATTGATTTTGTTACTTTCTCTTCCTGTTTTGCTTGGGGGTGACATGCCAAATTTACTGGTCACCTCCTGCCACCTCAGCTCCCTAGTTTAAATCCCTGATAATGATTGATCTGAATGTTTCACTTAGCATCCTTTTCCCTACCATAGACAAATGTAGGCCATCCTTACCATATAATACTTTATTGCTCCATACACAGCCCCAGCCTCCAATGAATCCAAATACACTTTCTTTACACCAGGTTATGAAGCAGGAATTGAAATTATCTATATAACATAACTTTTCTTTTCCCTTTCCCTTCTGAAAAGGCAATAGTCTTTGTCATGTGTCCAGTCTTTTTCCCTAGATTTTGGAAATCTTTCTGTACTTTGTGGACACCATTTCAAGTGAGATCATTGGTCTCTAGATGGATGATAATACTGATATTAGAGTTCTTGCTTTCTTCTATAATTGTGTTCACCACAATGCCTGGAATGCATTTAACTGTTGTGTCCCCATCTAAATGAGTTCCCAAACTAACTCCTCTGATGACTGAATTTCCCAGCAGAAGCAACTTTCATTTATGACATTTGATAATATTGAGGGGTTTCTCGTTCATTGGGTGACTACTTCCCTTTCAGACATCATTTTGTATTCTGTTACTTGGGCATCTAAATTTTCCAGTGCAAAGAATTCATTATGTAATGATGACAGTGGGGAGAGTGGGTATCTTCATCACAGGCCTTTTTTCTACAAGAGCCTTCTGTAATGCAATTATTCCTGGGATTCTGAATCCTGGATGTTTGACTTCTCTGTGGGTGTAGGGGTGGATACTCAGGATGCCTCAAAATGGGGAAAACTGGGTGTCTCAAAGTCTGTTCTATCAGAGCCCACTGTAAACCTTTTATACTTAAGTTTCTGAATCCTCTGTGAGAGGTGGGAGAGGTATTCTGGATGCTGCAAGGAAGAGGAGGTTATTTGAATCTTGTATATCATCTCTTTCAAGTGCAGACAGCTGAAGGCAAATTAGACAACTCTTAATTCTCCAAATGATAGACCTTGAGGCATAAGCACCACAATTGTTGCACTGAAAAAAGGACATTTTGCTAATAGTAGCTAATTAATAAGCAAGTTGTGAGACTGGCACTTCAGTTTATTATTCAATTATCCTATCTCCTTGGAAGAACTATTTAAGAATGATACACTCTAGGGGTGAGAGGGAGAGAGAAGGGTGGGAGGGAATAAACAGCAGAGGTAAAGCAAAATATATTGTGGTAAAATACAGAATAAAGTTTTGCTCTGGCATCAGGTTATCCTGCAGTTCAGTGTTTTGAGTTCCATTTGTCTGCCATATATTGTTTTGAATACTACAGTCGATCAAATTAAAACCATTTTGCAGGACCTAAGCACTTGAGAATTTGAATGTATGGTATAAATACACAAGCGGATTTATTTTGAGTAGTCTACAATCAATAATGCAGCCCCTGAAGCAGCCCAATGTATGTTTTACTATTTACTATTTTATTTTTATATACTGACATTCAATCTGAGATATCACATCGGTTTACATTCATGGACGAAACTCGGCCAGAGTCGGGCAAGTTTTAATAGTACTAAAAAAGAACCCTGTTTCTAAGGACTTCTGATCTATCTCCTCTTTTGTTTTCCTATTTAAGAATGATACACTCTAGGGATGGGAGGGAGAGAGGAGGTGGGAGGGAATAAACAGCAGAGATAAAGCAAAATATATTGTGTTAAAATACAGAATAAAGTTATATTAAATTAGGATGTTAAACTTAGCCAAAACAGGAGTCAATAAGCTGTGCAGCCTTCAGCCAGACCACATGTGCTAGAATACTACATGTAACTATAATTTTGTAGTGCTTGGTTTGACTACACCTTGCTGTGCAACTGATTACACCTCACCCAGAAAGTAGGTCCTGTGGTTCCTCTCTTAAAACATACAGGACTTTTAAAAATAATAACTAGCAAGATAATACCACAACACACCAGGCAGAGTGTTGTGTCAGTGGACCCTTAGGCTGGGGTGAGATTGAATCTACCTGTGGGGAGAAGCCCCACAGGTTCTCATTGCCAGGGGGTGGAACCTAGCAAGTCAGAAATCTTTGGGTATGGGGACCAGCTGGACTTAGGTGAGGGTCTCTGGGAGAAGTAAAAGAAGGGCACCCCAGGGCCAGGCAAGGGTCAAAGGTAGGCAGCAGACAGGCAAAAAATGGAAGTCCAAGCATGGGATATATCCACGTATCAATCCAAGGAGCTAGGTGAACAGAAAGCAGGACAAGAAGTCAATCAGGCTGGGCAGATGAGACTGGATCAGGCTGGGCAGACAAAGATTCAGGCTGGCAGATGAGGTAGGATCAGGATGACAACACGCACTATTGGGGTAACTGAACCTGTTGCTGAGGCAAGGAGACAGTGAATTGAGAGCCTAGGGTTGGTGATGTGATCATCAGAAGCCGCAGCATTTTCCGCCGCAGGTCCTTTATATGATGGGCCATCAGGCATGCGCATGCCTAAGAAGAGCCGGTGAAAGGCAGTAATCTCGATGGCGTCCTGATGCATGGCAAGGGGAATGGAGGCCCAGCATCAGAAGTGAGTAGCGCAGCTCACGGGGGAACCCCACAAGCCACAAAACACAACACAGAGTAAGAACCTGCAGAAATAAGATCACTATCTATTGGAGAATTTTTTTTTTTTTTTTAATACTGTTCAGCCACACTCAAGACATAAGCAGAACAGATGAAGAAAGCAATGTCTATTGGAAAACACTAATCCTGCCCTCCACAAGAACAGATTCAAAACAACAGAGATAAAGCAATATATATTGGGAAAAATACATGATAAAGTTATATTAAATTAGACTGTTAAACTTAGCCAAAACAGATCCAGGTAAGCTGTGCAGCCTTCAGTCCGACCACATGCGGACCCAGCTGATTGAAGTAGGAAGGAGGGTAAGGTTACTAGAGTTTTGGTAGATGAATCTGGGACAGTTGTTTCCTGTAGTGCTTGTAGTGATTTAGCAGTTCATTTTGATGGGAGGGGGGAAGATTGTATGTATGGAAAATTATACTGATCTGCTCTCAAGCATAATCTTCAAGTTCTATTATCACAAAATATTTCTGAACACAATACCAAAGCCTCCATGCTGATGGGTATGTCCTATATACAAGAAAATTAATTATACACCAGAAAAATTCAACCAAATCCAACTATTCTTATGTGGGAGACATGTCCAAGTCAGGAACTTTGAATTGCAATCCAGGGTATTTCATACTGATACATTATTAATATTCTCTATACTGCAAACTTTAGTGTCTCTGGCTTGATTTTCTGGCTCAATGTGTCTTTTTTTCTCATTTACTGGTCTTCTCTATGTTCCTTTTTTTTGTTCTTTCTGGTGTCATCATTCCTTTTTGTCTGTTTTTTCCTTCAGAGTGGATATTTTAATATTTTTCAGTCTTTCTGCTCTTTCCTCCATGCTCTCCTTTCCTCATTCCTCATCTTCTGTCTCCTCTTCTCTTTCCTCATTATCTCCCAGGATTCACCCACCCACAAATCCATGGTCTCTCTGACCGTTGTGTTCAATTTACTGCACGTTTCTGGAAATCTCTTTGCAAGATTTTGGATATTTCCTTAGACTTCACTTTGGCCTACCACCCTCAAGCCAACGGCCAAACTGAGAGGACCAATAGGACTCTGAAACAATTCCTTCGAGGCTACGTGAACCTGCGGCAGGACGACTGGGCCAACCTTCTCCCTTGGGCGAAGTTTGCATTAAATTCTCATGTGACCACTTCCACCAGTTCATCTCCTTTCCAGCTGGTCTACGGGCACCAACCTTTACCACCGCTTCCTCTCCCGCTGTCTGTTGCCTCTACGGCAGCACAGGCAACTGCTCAAGAATTACACCATCTGTGGCATAGTACCCAACAGCTGCTTGAACACGCTGCCCAGAGATCAAAAAGGGCCTTCGATGCTCACCATTGTTCAGCACTCCAGTTTCAACCTGGAGATAAGGTGTGGCTTAGCACTAAATTAATTCACCTCAAACTGCCTTCAACACGCTTTGCTCCTAGGAATATTAGCCCCTTTCCTGTATTACGCCGCCTGGGCCCTGTTACCTACCAACCTCAGTGGCCCTCCTCACTCAAAATTCTCAATGTGTTTCATGTTTCCCTGCTGAAGCCTCTGATTCTTTCTGGATTTTCAAAGAAACTACCGAATCCCGTATTGCTATCCTCCAAGGTTGATGTCACCTACCAAGACCGAGACATCTTGGACATCAGGAAACATGGTAGGAGATGGGAGTACCTCCTGTCGTGGGAGGGCTTTGGGCCTGAGGAAACAACTGGGAGTCCATGGCCAATATCCTGGACAAGGATCTCATTCGACAGTTCCATGCCAAGCATCCTCACAAACCCAAACCCCCAGGGAGGGGCATTAAGAGGGGGAGGGTACCTTTATGCCCATCGGTCACAGATGGCTGTGACCGCGTGTACTTACTAACTACACTGCTCTCCTGCCCTCCCCGGGGCTGCTTGCGGCTTGGGACACTTTTCACCGCCGTGTCCCCTGGGACTTCTCATGGCGGCCTGGACACTGCTGCCATCTTCCTCAATTTCGGGCCTTTCTAGGCTCGCGTGTGCGCCACCGGGCCCTCCTTTGAAGCCTCCTTGATGGGAACCTCGGGGGCATCTCTTGTTGATGACATCATCAGACTGGTGTATTTAAACTCCACCTTCACCCTCAGCTAGACATAGGGCAACAAGTTCCATACGTCTTCGACTACTTCTATGAGTTCCTGAGACTATGCTTCATGCCTTGGACTTGGACCCTATCTGGTACCCGCTCATTGGGGTCCAGTGCACGCACTGGGGACTCACTCTCCTTGCCTACCCCACTCCTCGGGCTGGCTCTGTGTCTCCTGAATCTGTATTTTGAATACAAAAATATTCATGGTGGCATTTAAAGATGTAAGGGACTACTGCACAGAGGCAAGGACTGTCCAAATGTTCTCCAAAGTTATGGGAGAGAAGGCTTGAAAGGAAGAGCTCAAACCAGAAATTGCAGCAGACTGACTTTGATATAAGTTATTTGAAATTCCACCTGCAACAGACTCAATGATAGAGATGTGAATCGTGTCCTCGATCGTCTTAATGATCGATTTCGGCTGGGAGGGGGAGGGAATCGTATCGTCGCCGTTTGGGTTTTTAAAATATCGTTAAAATTGTTAAAATCGTGAACCGGCACACTAAAACACCCTAAAACCCACCCCGACCCTTTAAAATAAATCCCCCACCCTCCCGAACCCCCCCAAAATGCCTTAAATTACCTGGGGGTCCACGGGGGTCCGGAACGACCTCCTGCAATCGAATCGTGTTGTCTTCGACCGGCGCCATTTTGCACCGCCATTTTGTAAAATGGCGGCACAAAATGGCGCCGGCCGTAGACAACACGATTTGACTGCAGGAGGTCGTTCCGGACCCCCGCTGGACTTTTGGCAAGTCGTTTTTCCGCGATTCGCGGCAGCAGATCGCTCCCGGACCCCAGGGACTTTTGGCCAGCTTGGGGGGGGCCTCCTGACCCCCACAAGACTTTCCAAAAGTCCAGCGGGGGTCCGGAATGACCTTCTGCAGTCGATCTCCTGCCGGCGCCATTTTCCGTACAGAAAAACGATTCACGGCAGGAGATCACTCCCGGACCCCCGCTGGACCCCCAGGGACTTTTGGCCAGCTTGGGGGGGGCCTCCTGACCCCCACAAGACTTGCCAAAAGTCCAGCGGGGGTCCGGAACGACCTCCTGCAGTCAAATCATGTTGTCTACGGCCGGCGCCATTTTGCGCCGCCATTTTGCAAAATGGCGGCGCAAAATGGCCCCGGCTGAAGACAACATGATTCGATTGCAGGAGGTCATTCCGGACCCCCGCTGGACCCCCAGGTAATTTAAGGCATTTTGGGGGGGTTCGGGAGGGTGGGGGATTTATTTTAAAGGGTCGGGGTGGGTTTTAGGGTGTTTTAGTGTGCCGGTTTTCCCGCCCTCCCCCTTCCCCTCCCCCTTCCCCCGATTTATGATTTTTTGATGATAAATCGGGGGAATTGTTATTGTATCGTGGCTCTAACGATTTTTGACAATTTAAAATATATCGGACGATATTTTAAATCGTCAAAAAACGATTCACATCCCTACTCAATGACTGTGGCTGAATATCCAGAGGAAGGCTGAGATATTCCTGAGACTTGATAGGTCTGCAACATTCCTTTGCCATGTCACTGCTCACCTTGGCTTCAGACAACTGCCACTGGCACCCGCTGATCAAGATCTGGGCTATCCTGGCCCAGAGTAACATCGATGGAAAGCGGTGTTTCTTGCAGCCGTGATCTATCATCGGGGCTAAGAGAGATGTCTGGAACTGCTTCAGGCCAATGCTCCACTCCTTCAGAGATGGTGGCAATAAAGGCTGGCCCCAATGGAGTTGAAGCACAGAGCACCTCCAGGATTGTTGACTGACATGGTAAAACATTAGACTAAGGGGCAGAGAAATTCCCTCAGAGACTTCTGCATCGTTTAACCATTTCGAAGAACAGGAAAGAGGTAAAGAGAGGAGTGCTCTTACATAGTGAACTCACCCAACACCATCTTGGGTCTTCCTCCTCCCCAGGAGGATAACCTAAAAGCAATTGTGCATGAGCTCAAATTCATGCACATAATGGGCTTGCATGTGCATGCAAATGCAGGGCCAGTGCTAGATATTTTGTTTGCCCTGTACGAACAATTACTGTGCTGTCAATCAGGGCACGCCGCGGAGCTGAGGCCGAAATTATCTTCAATGTATTCAGACACAGCCTGAGTCTCAGGCTGAGACAACGGGTAGGTTCTGCCTTTGGGAGGCATGGTGCCCAGCAGAAGTTTAATAGGACAGTTGAACTTACATAACGGAGGCAGGGTATCCGCTTTCTGCTTAGAGAAAACATCACTGAAGTCAGAATACTGCAGAGGCAAGCCAGGTAAGGTAACCGACTTGAGAACAGGCATTACAAGAGAAACGGAATGCAAACAAGGTTTTTGGCATTTAGAGCCCCACTGTACCAACTGCAGGGATTACCAATCTAACTGGGGTTCGTGGGTCTGGAGCCAGGGCATCCCCAGGATAACTGGATGGGTTGAACGCTTCAAGATGTAGAAAGACATCTCCTCTGCATGGAGGGTACCCACGGTGAGATGGATGGCCACTGTCTAGTGAGTGATGAGACCAGGGAGATGGTCTCCCTGGATGGAGGATACAAAGACTCACTTCCAGGGGTCAAAGAGAGCAGTCGTAGCAAAAGTGTGGGCCTTGATGCCCAAGGAAATTGGAAGCAAATGTTGATGTCACAGCGTAAGCTTCGCTGGCTAGAGCGCTCAAGCCAGCGAAGCGCATGACGTCACGGCGTATGCTTCGCTGGCTAGAGCACCCAAATTGACAGGCGCTCAAGCCAGCGAAAGCACATGAACGGGCGTGCGTGACGTCACGGCGTACGTCATACACGCCCGTCCATGTGCTTTCGCTGGCTTGAGCGCCCGTGCACTACGGGCGTGCGTTCGTCCGTCTTCGCCGGCGGGGGCCGCTGGAAGATGCTTTCGCCGCCGGCTGCCCCCGCCAGCTGCCCCCTCTGGAGGACGGCAGAGAAGGCTGAAAGGGCTGAAAAAGAAACAAAAAGTAAGTTGGTTACACTTATTCACATATTATACATGTCGAGTCGCTTCGGGAGGAGGGGATTTTAGGTTTTACATATTTTACATGTCGAGTAGCTTTGGGAGGAGGGGATTTTAGGTTTTTAGGTTTTACATATTTTACATGTCCAGTCGCTTCGGGAGGAGGGGATTTTAGGTTTTTAGGTTTTCTTTTGGGGGAAAGTTTGCCGTCTACCCTTACCCCTGCCTCTAATGCAGGAGTAGGGGTAGGCGGTAAATTAGCAGGTTAAACGCGCGGCTAAACTGCAGGTTAAAAAGGCGATAGTCGGGGCGCGTGTTACTGAATGGGGGGAATAGCTAATCCGATCGTTTACATCTCATATACATGCCGCGGGCGGAAAGGGGTACCCGTTGATTTAAAGAAGCGGTAAGGATGGGTTAACAGGGATAGTGAATCGCGGGTTGGGCTAACGCGCCAAATTGTGAGTAGAAACGGGTTAGAAGCAGGGTAACCGTGGCCGCACTTTACTGTATTGGCCTGTTAACGAGCTAGAAAATGAGTACAGGCTATATACCTGGATGGCATGACGTCAATAGAGGGGGACGCCCCCAAGGTTCGCACCAATGCTGGAATAAAGACGTGGGTGGCGTGCGCACCCTTGTAGGTCCTTGGGAGGAGCTTAGCGGGAGGCAGCACCATAGCCATTCCGGGGATGCCAGAAAGGTCGGCTTGTAGAAGCGGCGGTAGCCATTTTCCCAAGGTAAGTGGGTAGAGCCGTAAATAAGGTGAGGCAAACGGGGCGAAGCCGTCTAGCACCGACGGACGCAACACTAGCATAGAAGCTGATCCGATTGCCAAGGCAAGGAAGCACAGACAGGAACTTCCTTATATCGTGGGATCAATCAGGGCACACCGTGGAGCTGAGGCCTGCCCTTGGCCCTACAAAGGCCGGGAGGTCCGCGTGTATGTGCACGTAGGGGCATGGCCAACATCGGTGAAGATGCGGAACCTCAGCGTGGGACCTGATGCGCAGTGGAAGGCCCAGCGACTGCCGCTGCGGGACGCCGGGGCTTAGAGGAGCTGGCAACTACCGCCAGGGAGGCTGACCTGGGACCTGCCATGGGACCATGAAGGTGAGCAGGCCTGTGTGCAGTACGGCTGTGGATGGGGTGCATAACAAGAATTGCCTTAAATTGTGATGATTTGAAAAATAATAAAGTGTAAATTAAAAAAAAAAAGAATAGAGCAACCATAAAGTAGAAATACAAACGCGCAGGCAAAAACTGAACTGGAAACCACAAGAAGCCAGACTCTCTATGCAGTGCAACAGTGAAAAAAACAGAATCATCATCATTCCTCAAAAAGCCAACAATAAAATCAAGAAATAACATAAATACATAATCATAAAACTAAAAATATACTAATAGTATTATTTCAAAAAAAGCAGATGAATAAAAGATCAATTAATTAAAAACTTATACACAAGTTTTTTAAATGTCCCAAACACCAATAAATTATTTCAAAACATCAGACACAGCAAATAATACCTGAAAAATAAAACTAAAAAGGATTTAAAAAATTTGTGCTCTCCATACCTGGGAACTTTTGATTTCCAGTCACCTGGGATTGTTGTGGAGTAGTGGGAGTGAGATGCACAAACTTTCTCCTATCTTTCTTGTACACACAAACACACACACACACAGACACACATAAGCTCATTGTTACATGCCCCGTCTGCACCCGGCCCGCGCACGGGCCTTCTCACCTCGCTAGGTCCTGTGCAGGTCATGGGCCGGCTTCCCCCGTAGCAGCCACGAGCTCCTCCAGGCCTTGGTGGTCACCAGGCCTTCCACTGCGCACCAGGCCTCACGCCGGAGTTCAGCGTCTCCAGTGGCATTGGTCATGCCCCTATGCACGCGTGGACTGCCCGGCCTCTTGTAGGGCCAGGGGCAGGTCCTAGCTCTACGGCGCACCCTGATTGAACGTTCAGTATAAGGAAGTCCCTGCCTGCACTTCCTTGCCTTGGCAATCGGGTCGGCACTGCATGTGTACTAGTGAGTTTGCTCTGCTATTGCTTTTGGCAATTAGTAGCTGAGCACCTGTCTTGCATCTGCTGCGGATTGTTGTGGTTTGATGGTTTTGTATGAGTGTTTGTATGTGTGTATGATATGCCTGCCATTAGCTACCTATTACTGGTTGTTTGTTCCATAGGCACAGAGTGAGAAAAATTATATTTGGATAGGACCCAATATTTGCAAGTTATAGAAAAATACATATAAGATTAGAATACGAAATCTATATAAAAAAAAATCATTGCTCACTTCTGAAGCCCACTTATTGTGCATAGGTATATACTTTGGATGAATCTAGGCCAGATATATCCTTAGGGCCACTGAGTTGATAGAACGCAGCCCTTTGTAGTTGCAGAAACTTACAGATCTTTTATTCCTGATAGCAAGAACTGAAAGCTCCCATAGTTTCGAATTTCAGATGTTTCCATGTTGAAGTCAAACAAAATATCCTTCAGGGTTTTTTTTAATACTTTATGAAGACAGCTGGAACAGATCAACAACTACTCACAGCAAATCATTGTAGATATGCAGAGGTCTGTTTTAAAGTGCTTTCATATTTTTCAGATTGTAGATTGCTTGCATATGATGTTTCGTTCAAGTTTACTATTGGTGAATCTGGGAAAGAGACCCTTGAAATAACATTGAAAAGCTCAGTTGTGTTATGCTGTTTTCTGTATTAGTGTAAATAACATTTTATCTGAAGGAGACGTGTGATGTGCAGAACAAAAGGAGACATAAAAAGAATGGTTGATTTCTAAGATGTAAGAGGAGTGTAAATCCCTAGAATGACAGATTTCTTAGCACAAGAACCTATTACATTAGAGATTCTTGGTACTAAGGTACAAAATTAAATGTTTTTGTATGAGTGTCCTTCGGCTGAAAATCATGTTTTTATTTTCTCAGTTTTACAGAAAATTCTAGGGATATAAGCATATTTCCAATATATTCTTAAATACAGGGCCACATTTTTTCAAAAACTAGGGTGATTCAATGAGGTCTGTAGTGATGTATGCCAGGATTTATGAATTAATTTCAGAAGTAGACCATAAAAGCACATTGAAGGCCATGAGCAATGCAAACTTGGAGCCAATTAACTAAAGACCACTAACAATTAGATTGTAACTTTCAAAGGGGCACGCGGGTGCATATTGACGTGTATGCATTGGCATGCATCCAGGAATGCTGCAATTTTATAAAATGCATACACATATGTGCATACGTTATCAAATAGCCTTGGTATGCCTAGTTTTGCAAGTACTATATACTATAGAGATAATTCACCCAGGTTTAACTTAATAACTCACACAATACTACCTGGACCGTGTACCTTTCAAGCAAATGTTGTTGCCTTACTTAAACTATTTACCAGCATATAAATTTGTTATGAGAATGAGATTTTATTGGGCACTCGCCATGTTGCCTCTTTTAATTTAATCATTAACTACCCTCCAACCTCCATTTTTTAATCGAACAAATCTTTTAAAATTTCAAGTTTGACACCAACATTTGACCATTACTTATATATAACCTGTAACTTATTTTTCCTTTTTTTTCTTCTTTTTTAAAACATATATTTTCTCGTGTGTGCACACCTCTTGATTTTTATCACCGTCAGTGTAGCCTAAACAATTGCTTATGTTGTTTAGCTTTTGAATGATTACTTAGCTTTCACTTAGAGAATCCCCGATGGTTACAATGTTCTTCAACAAAATCCCCGATGGTATAATAATTGCAATGTTCCATTTGTACAAGTTTCAGCATGGAATGCCTTCCTCAGGAAATCTTTTTTTTTTCTTTCTCTTTTGTTTGAAACGCTGTCTCGCAACTGAAATTGCTGTATCTCCTTAATCGGTGCTCAAAAGAGCCTCCACCCAACACTGACCGACGGCTCTCTTCCACTAAATGCTTCCTGTTTCCTTTTAAAGGACCCATAGGATACTAGCGCTACCAATCAGAGTGCTCTATACTAAAGACATCCAATCCAGTTGTTCGTTTAGTCCAAAGGGTTGTTCCGTACATAATTTAAAAATCCATGCTTGTTCCCGGCGATTTAATAAAGTTGAACTAACTCTTACCTTCAAAACTGTCAATCACTGTCCACCTTAGTTATTCAAATGTGTGGTTTTTCTCCACAGAATGTTGGACTATTGGAGCTGTTATTGTTGGACTATTGGAGCTGTTATCCCTTTAAACAGGGACATATAATTGCATATATGACTGATGTGGGGTACAATCTGTATCATTATTCCTATACACTGTACATCCTATTGTTGGGTGAATCCATGTAGTTCCTTCAATTGTGGTAACACATACTGTACATTTTCCGTTGTCCCTTACCATGCGTTTTGCGTACTTTCACTTGTGCATGCACTATTTGGTCACAAATGCTCCGTCCCCTCTTAAATTTCCGTCCCCAAGAAAAATAGTGAGACGGGCATATTTTTATTTTTATTTTATTATTTTCTATACCGGCTTTCGCGACCAGGGATCGCATCAAGCCGGTTTACATTTAACAAGTCTTGCATTGGACAGAAATCTTAAGCAACTAAACTGGTGCAGGAATTGTAGTTACAATGAACAAGGAAGTATACAACTGGGAGAGGAGGATGAAGAAGAGATAGAATGAATTAATAAAAAGAGAATAGAATGAATTAATAAAAACACTTTTACAGAGAATATTTACACAATATATAAAGTTAAATCCATGTCTCAATGAAGTCGTGGACTGAATGAAGATGAAGATGTAGTAGATGATAGAGTGATGGTATTTGCACTGATATTAAGGGATGATGGTAGTTTGTGATGATGAAATTATGGGATGGAGGTAGAATGGATCAGTCTGAGCTCTGATAGGCTTTTTTTTTTTATGTGGGCTATATGGGCTATACCTAGCCCATATAGCCCATATAGCCCATCTCTGTCACTATACCTAGCCCCTCTTATATGGGCTATACCTAGCCCATATAAGAGGGCTAGGTGTAGCGACAGAGAAGTGCTATTGCAATATAAGCCAAATAGAGAATTAAATAGATTGATATGTGTCCTCCCTCAAAGCACATCCTCTTCAGCCATCAGGGAATCCATCAAGAGACATTGGCATGTGTTAGCATTACATGAATCTTTGGCACAAGAACCATTAATAACCACTAAGAGGGGACGGAACATTCGTGACCAAACAGTGCATGCACAAGTGAAAGTACGCAAAACGCATGGTAAGGGACAACATAGGAAATGCAGAAAACGTGCGGCATGTGCTACCACAATTAAAGGAACTACATGGATTCACCCATCAACAGGATGTACAGTGTGTAGGAATAATGACACAGATTGTACCACCACATCAGTCATATATGCGATTATATGTCCCTGTTTAAAGGTATATGTGGGACGGATCAGCAGAGCTATAAAAGCCCGCATCACAGAACATCGATCAAGATTGAATACTGCCACAATAACAGCTCCAATAGTCCAACATTGTGTGGAGAAAACCCACACATTTGAACAACTAAGGTGGACAGTGATTGACAGTTTTGAAGGTAAGAGAGTTAGTTCAACTTTATTAAATCGCCGGGAACAAGCATGGATTTTTAAATTACGTACAGAGCAACCCTTTGGACTAAATGAACAACTGGATTGGATGTCTTTAGTATGGAGCCCTCTCATTGGTAGCACTAGTATCCTATGGGTCCTTTAAAAGGAAACAGGAAGCATTTAGTGGAAGAGAGCCATCGGTCAGCGTTGGGTGGAGGCTTTTATGAGCACCGATTAAGGAAATACAGCAATTTCAGTTGCGAGACAGTGTTTCAAACAAAAGAAAAAAAAAAGATTTCCTGAGGAAGGCATTCCATGCCGAAACTTGTACAAATGGAACATTGCAATTATTATACCATCGGGGATTTTGTTGAAGAACATTGTAACCATCGGGGATTCTCTAAGCGAAAGCTAAGTACTCATTCAAAAGCTAAACAACATAAGCAATTGTTTAGGCTACACTGACGGTGATAAAAATCAAGAGGTGGGCACACACGAGAAAATATATGTTTTAAAAAAGAAGAAAAAAAAACGGAAAAATAAGTTACAAGTTATAAGTAATGGTCAAATGTTGGTGTCAAACTTGAAATTTTAAAAGATTTGTTCGATTAAAAAATGGAGGTTGGAGGGTAGTTAATGATTAAATTAAAAGAGGCAACATGGAGAGTGCCCAATAAAATCTCATTCTCATAACAAATTTTTATGCTGGTAAATAGTTTAAGTAAGGCAACAACATTTTTTTGAAAGGTACACGGTCCAGGAAGTTTTGCAAGTAAACATAGAACTGCATGTCCTCTGAAAACTCACTAGATACTATATCCAAAATCAGAGGGTCTCTGAGACCCTCTGATTTTGGATATAGTTTTGCAAGTAGGCATGCCCAACCATACATATCGGGTTTCAGCAGGAAGTTTTATAACCGGCACATGTCCACACCAAGATCAACTTCACCAGTTCATCCACCAGTTTACACAATGTAGAGCTGGGTCCTCCAAACCATCCTGGTTTAATAGTATTCAGTCCTCCCAGTTACCCCAAATCCTTCAAATCCCTCAGGAATGGCTTTTTTTTTTTTTTTTGTTTTTTTACAATTACACCTCCTCTATATCAAAAGTAAAGTTATGTGGCACTAGACCTGTGCATGCAACCGGGTGCATAAGTATTGGAATGCACATCTCTTCATCTCGCCCCAGAACACCCATGCCTTGCCCACTCCACACCCACACAATGATGCCCCTTTTTGATTCTGAAAGAGATATGCATGCAGCGGGAGATATGCACGATTGTAGGTGGCTTATAAAATATGATGGGCATGTGTAAGCCCTACTTGCGCATGCATCTCCCAAATTTGGCATGAGCTGGGCTTTTAAAAATTCATTTTTTATTGTGCACACTAAATTGATTTAGTATGCATGATAAAACAGTATCCTAATCACTAAAGCCAGAGAGGATAGCTTTCCAACAAATGCGCTTAGTGGCATATATGCATTTTTATGGCTGTGAGCAGATCTATGCTTGCATTTTATAACTTGCTTGTATGATAAATGCACATTTTTATTAAATACATCTAGAGACTATGAGGTCTACATTAGAAAGTCCTAGGACCCTGCCCTTTAGTTATTAGCTAGGAGGGATATACCATCCCAAAGACACCTCCCCCTGAGGATTGCCTATCTAGTAAGGGAGGATTAGAGTGTGGAGGCAGTGTTTACTTTCTTGAGGAAAAGACCTGTGGTCAGTGTGGTCTCCAATTTAGGCCCCCATTGTAGCACAGAGAATGGGGGCCTAAATTTGACCTGCTATTTTGACCTGCACCTTCTGGGAGGCTGAGATCCCTTCTCCAGAGGTCCAGGAAGGATCTGTATATCCCTTTACTACATTCAGAGGAGGCTGAAGAGACCTGAAGCTAAGTATAAGTACTGTTTTTGGCAAGTTAAGTGTTTTTCCATCTTTTGGGAAGGAATTATTTTGCTGCCCCTTCCTTACCCAGAACTGGACTGTTAGAACTGTTGTAGTAGAGACACTTCCTCCAGGAGGGTTTTTTCTATTTTTTTTTTTTAAAGAGAAGTCAACAAGGGAAGGAGAAAGAACATCTGGAGACCCCCAATGGTGTTTCCACCCCAGGAGGCAGGTTGGAATTCGGGAGTGCCCTCTGGACATCGGGTACTGTTGGGAAAAGGGACATCTGCCCTTGTTAGGACATCCCAGCCACCCTGGGACTGATTCATGCCACACCATGGATGAAATACTAGTTCAGTACCAAGGGACACTTCCACAGAGGGAGATGTAATGGAAAGCTGTGCTCCCTTAAGGAAAAAGAATCTGGATACACTTGCACACTTAGGAGTAGATTTTAAAAACATACGCGCACACCTCCATGTGCGCGCGCTACCCAGCGTACACACATGGACACACAATTTTATAACATGCTCATGCCAGCGCGCACATATTATAAAATCCGGGCTGATGTGCAGGGGGTAAATTTAGTCAATTTACGCGCGGTGACGAGATTGGGCCTTCCCCAGATCCCTCCCAGTCTGCTCCAATTAAGGAACGGACTGTGACGGAACTTTCCTACCCCCTACCTACCCTCCCTCCCTCTTCCCCTCTCCTCCCCAACCCCTTAACATGGCCTACCTTTTTTTTCTTTATTTCAGAACTTACGCCAGCTCCAGCGTGCGATCCCCCAACACAGTGGCAAATGGCCACAGTACCAGCAGCCTCCAACTCCCACCCCCCAGATCACCCCTTTTGTGAGGCCCTGCTCTTGTGCGCATATCAGGGCCATTCACGTAAGCCCCAGATTTTACGTGCGGGGGGGGGGGGGTTCTAAAATGTGGCCGTTATTTGCTGTTATAAATTTTTATACATTAACCACAGTAAATATTGTTTAAACACCCATCCAGCGAGTCCTGCCTATTTTGTCAAGGTATGGGTCCTTAAGAGCTATGGCAACACACATACACACACATAACTTATGTGTGTAAAGGTTTCCACTCCCTGGAATGCCTCTAAACCACTTCTGGGCATGAAAGTGAAAATACGCACAAAGGAGTTACACATGCAGATGTAATATACTATTGTAGCAATTTTCAAAAGCCCACTTGCACACAAAAAGTGCATTTACATGTGTAAAACATGGTTTTAAGCTTGTAAATCATTTTGAAAATTACCCTCTTTTTACTTTTATTAAATTCAGAATGGGGTAGATTTTTGAAAATTGCGCGATCGCGTACTTTTGTTTGCGCAGCAGGCACAAACAAAAGTACGCTGGATTTTATAAGATACGCGCATAGCCGCGCGTATCCTCTAAGATCCTGGATTTGCGCGTGCAAGGCTGCCGTTTTTGGGCAGCCGGCGCGCGCCGAGCTGCCCAGCCTGCCTCCATTCCCTCTGAGGCCGCTCCGAAATCGGAGCGGCCTTGGAGGGAACTCTCTTTCGCCCTCCCCTCACCTTCCCCTCCCTTTCTCTACCTAACCCACCCCCCCGGCCCTATCTAAACCCCCCCCTACCTTTATCCATGAATTTATGCCTCCCGGAGGGAGACGTAAATCCCCGCGCGCCATCGGGCTGCTGGCGCGCCGAGACCCGACCCGGGGGCGGTTCCGGAGGGCGAGGCCACACCCACGGAATGCCCCAAGCCGAAACCACGCCCCCGGGCCCGCCCCCAAAATGCCGCGCCGTTCGGCCCCGCCCCGACACGCCCCCAACACGCCCCTTCAGAAAACCCCGGGACCTACGCGCGTCCCGGGGCTCTGTGCGCGCTGGCGGCCTATGCAAAATAGGCGCGCCGGCGCGCAAGATCCTGCTCACATAAATCCGGGTGGATTTACGCGAGCAGGGCTTTTAAAATCTGCCCGAATATGTGAGAAGAGGCTACTTACACATGTACATGCTTTTTTTCACATGCATAACGTTTTGAAAATTCACCCCAAATGTTTAGATTCAGGTGCCTGCTAACCTTTTAGTGAATGGATGATAAACCATTGTTGTGCGTCCCGGCCGCGTGGGTGCCGCAACCGGGCCTGCTCACCTGGCATTACCGTCTACTAGTGCAGGCTTGCCCGCTGCAGTGAACCCCCGGCATCCCCTTTGCTCACTGCGGCCTCCCTCGGCGTCTCTGACTCTACAGGCCTCACGGCGGAGCTCCCATTGGGGCGCCGCGTCCTCGGCCGGCTCGGCCCCGCCTCTAGGCGTGTGCATGGCCGACCTCTCCATTCTTAACGGGAGCAGTGCGGGAAAACCCCGGGAGGTGCACGCTGATGACATCATTCAAGTCAGCCTATATATAAGTATCACCTGCAACCCTTGCTTTCCCAACAGTCCTCTCATCCAATCCCTCCCCCACACCTAAGCTATTTATATTGGTTATACTCAACTGTACATAGTTTTTGCTTACTCCAATCTCTTATTTAACTGCATTTCTTAAGTCCACTGGACCCTGCTTTTTCCTCTACTCCACTCAACTTGTTCCTTCATTTCCCTGTTACATGTAACTTTTTATTTGCTTCTTCTAAATCTTGTTCTATTTTTACCGTTAGTTAATTGTAAACCGATGTGATATGAAAATGAATGTCAGTATAAAAAGGTTCGAAAATAAATAAATAAATAATACATCATTCAGGCACCATATATAAGGCAAGGCTCAAACCCCTGATCCCTGCCTTGGCAATCGGGTCGACACCGTTGGTGTAGTGAGTTTGCCTTCATGTTCCAGTGTCTCCTGTTCCAGTGTCTTTCTCAGGTAGTACCTGTCCGGACTGACTTCTTGATACTGATCTCTGCATGCCTGACCATTCTTCTGCCTGCCGCCTGGAACTGACCACTGCCTGCCTGACCATTCTCCTGCCTGCCTCCTGGAACCGACCCTCGCTTGCCACGACTACGCACTGACTGACTCTGGTATTGACCCCTGCTTTGGCTGACCTTTCGTGGACTGATATTCTGGCTTTGACCCTTGCACTTCACTCAGACATTCTCTCCCGGTCCCCGGTGACCATTGGGCCTATGCCCTTGGATAACAACTGCGGCTTCCACATGGCTAGACCTGCAGGTGCTGCCTGTCTCATCCGGAGGACCTCTCTGAACTGTTGCTTTCCCGAGGTCTCCGGAGCTTCCAGTCCTGGTTTAGTTTACACACTCTGCATCAGCCATGCAACCTTGCTCGTGGTGGGCACACCTCTCTGATACATCTCCGGGAGACCACCGGAGGCCCACCTAAGTCTAGGTGGTCCGGGTACCCAAGGGCTCAACCTGCGGAAACCCCGGACAGTTATTGGTGAAGCTCCAGCTAGCCTCTGTCTCCTAGTGTGCTCCGCCTCCTAGTGGCAGGTGTTCTCTGGGTCCGACCAGAGGGCCGTACCAATCCTGCACCAGTCCAAGGGTCCACCTCCAGTGCAACAACCATAGTGCTGTAGCACATGCCAATGAGCATAATGAGATACAAATAGAGATCATCATTATGGAGGATTAAGCTGGCAGAATTCAAGTAGTTGTTGGGCTGGGTTGTTATACTGGTTTGCCTAAGCATCAGTCTGTGCTAAGAAATATTTATTGTTTGATAATTGTACCTAGAGATAAATGTATGCTGTCAGGTGGTAAAACAGACTTAATAGATGAGATGAAGGTCAGTAATCAGTCAGGAAGAAAGGTGCTCAAATTGTAGAACTAATTCTGAACACAGTGCTTAGATATTCTCTTTATTAGTGAGTCTTGGCATAAGGAGGCAGATATGGTATTAATCAATCAGATGTGCTTTCCCAGGTTGGGACAAGAGGGGGAGGGGTGTGTGCGTAGGGGGGAGGGGTTTTTGGGTATATAAAGGTAAATTTTTAGATTGACATTAAATTTAGCTCAGGGAGTGGAAGGCATACTGATGTGTTTTCTAAAATGTTCTTTCTATTTGATTTATTTCGCCCCCAATCTTCCTTCCAGGGGCCGATTGGCCTATCGGGGGATTGGGCATCCCCCTGTGGGCCGGTCGCGCTAATCATATGGTCTGCCGATCACGGCCATGACAGAGCCACGCTCGGCAGACCATGTGGTATCTCCTGGGCCGGCCTGGGCGGCGAATCCCCGGGCTGGTCTTCATCGGGACTCCATCGCTGCTTCCTTCTACTGTGATGCCAGAGTTGACAGACCTGTCATCAGCCTTAGATTTAGAAATAAATAATGAAATTATTTTAGGTGATTTTACTTTAGATGTGGGAGATAGTGATTCACGTATTGTTGATGAATTTTTAACTGAAATGACATCTAGTGGGATGACTCAAATGGTTTATTCATTTACACATGTGGCAGAACACACATTGGATTTAGTTTTCTGCCAGAAAGATCTGGTGAAAGCTAAGTTTATATGCCTTATTGTTAGAAGTAAGAAATAAGAATATAAAAGAAGCATTTACTAGTGGTTAGGGAAAAGTTAGAAAAGTTTCAAGAAGAATGGAAGCAGTCTCTTAATATTCCCTCTACTGATAATGTTACTGATTTTACTGATTTATTAAATAGGTGGAATACCAGTTTATTAGACACATAAAATAAGGTAGCCCTGGAAATAGCCAAATGGATAAGTGTTAGTAAAAATTATGCCCCCAGGTTCACCATAAATTTGTTCTATAAAAGGAGGGAATAATCCCAAAAATAAGGTTGTTGGCAGAAGAACAGATCAAAGGAAAGTAAAGAATGTTATCTGTTAACATTGAGGACATAGAGGTTGGCAATTCAAGCTGCAAAAAAAAAAAAAATCATATTATTCCACTCAGATAAAGAATTCTATTAATCATCCAAAAGAGTTGTATTACATAGTTCATATATAACTTAATAAAGCTAAATAAGAAAATATGTCATCCTGAGATTGACTATGAGAGTGTTTATGTTCTGTCAATAAAGTAAAAAATATATCTGCAAATGTTACCAAAAGTTTCTTTAATGGAATTGGATCTGGCTGATTTCCTGCCTACTCCTTTCCTGTGAGATGGGATCAATTTAAACCTATAACAATAGCAGAGGTCTCAAAAGGAATCTCTCAGTTGAAAGTTGCTAGCTGTTTACTGGATCCTTGCCTAATTTGAGTCATAAGGAGTTTGCATGTTCTGACCTATGCACATTTAAAGGTGAATTTTTAAATGTTATGTGGGTAAAACGTAGCATATATTTGCTTCAGAAGTCTTTACTTGTGGGTTTTGTATTGTATAAAGATCCAAAATACACACATTTTCACTTTTGGGTGCATTCATAAACAGGACCAAAGATTATATGCATAAGTTGCTATTTTCAAAGACACTATGTGCATTCATTTCCCAGCTTACTTGTATATTATATATACTTGCTATCTGGCATAAGTGATATTAAATGTGTTAATTAGGTAGTACTGACTAAATGGCAGGTCTGGCAAACGGGGGAAGTTCAGGCTAAAGAACCAGGAGATGCTCGATGACCTGAATAAGGACCAGGCAAATTGGTGGACTAATTTCTTTAACTAGTAATTTCACTCACATGCATTTTTTTTTTAGATACACTGATTCACACGTGTAAATCCCAACTTATGCGAGCAAGCCTTACTTTATTTCCACACTTAAAGAATATGTGCATATATTTATAAAAAGGTGGATAAAATATGCACATTCCATGCACTGAAATACAAGACTTCAGTGAAATGCACGTATTTGCATGGTGAATTACATATGCGCATATGCTGAATTTCAGTTCGTGGATTGCTTGATTTGTTGCATTCATATGAAAAAAATAAATCAAGCAATTTAAAAAAATAATCCAAATGGTCAAAAAATGAAAACGAGCCCTCCCTCCCAACCTCTGGGAGTCCAGTGGGGATCCGCCTGCTTCAGTGGGGATCTGCCTTCCAAAGCCTAAGACTTATGTAGGTCATGGCCACAGTAGGTCGCCGCAGCCTCAGCCTCAGTCTTGGGCTCAACACCTGGGCCTTGGCCTAGGCCAAAGCCTGGACCCAGGCCCAATGCTGTAGACTGGCCAGGATGCCAGGTCCTGTTGCAGGAGCCTTGGCTGGACCCAGACCTGACGTCGCAACTCGACTAACAAGAGGAGTTGATTTGTTCAATGCAGTTTCTGCTAGCTTCATTGAACAAATTAACTCCTTTTCATCGCTTATAAGGACTAAAATTATTTAATGGTGTCAATTTTACAAAGAATACCTTTGAATGTTTCTGTAACTCTCTACCTGGGTAACATCAAGCTAGGTTGAGAGAACATTGTACAAATCTCATCTTTGGGTGAGTTTCATCACTCTGAAGGATATAAAATCTTCAGAAGAGTATACTGTTCTGTTCGTATGTCTCACGCTGAAAGTCAAAGTGGCCCCTAACCCCTACACTACTGCCTAAACCTCACCTCGAGTAACTAGGTGGGCCTCCTATAGAGGTATTAATACCTAACAACTATGAGGGTCTTATAGCTACTCTCTCTCTCTTTCTCTCCCCCCCCCCCCCCCCCAGTGGTTGTAGGTCGGAATTGCAACAATTGTGGTATTTACCGCAAAGTGTAAAAAGGTTATTACATTCTGCAGTAATACCTATGCTAAGATAGTGTACTTTGCCTTAAATAGGCTATTACCATAAAACACACCCCTTTTGCTATCACATGCAATATTTAGTACATTTTGATAATTCCAGGCCTCAGAGAGGTGAGTAAAGGAATCTAACTGACTCTGAGGAAGGCAGTAGATAAGAGTAAGTCTAAGTGAATCTTCACCTTGAATTTTCAGGACAAGGAGGTCAGACTTGCCTTATTGCTTAGTTTTGATCAGGTTCAGAGTCAAGGATTCATGGAAGATGGTTCTACTCTACCTCCCAAAACCATTGTTCGTGGTTTCTAGCTGTACTGATAACCTGTGGGGAGAGTTGAGAGAGGTTGACATTAGATATTTTTTATTGGACTCATATTCAAATTATCCCAACCAGCAAAGAATTCAGTGTTATCCCAAATATATGACAACTAAAAAATGTGCTTGCTTATCCCCTGGGTTGTGTTACTTCACTGATTCTTTAACATCAAGATTGTTATTGCTTTATACCTCCCTATAACTCCGATATAAATTATTGTTGTATCTTCTCAGAGCAGCCTGCATTCTGAAAACTCTTTTTGCCTCCATTTTCTCCTAAGCTTATCCTGTCTTCCAAGGCTTCTCTATTACGGATCCTTATATTAGGAAGTTTCTCCCTTTTGTAAAACATCATGCCAATCCCCTGTCTTCTTATCTCTCTTTTTTTCTTGTGTGTTAGAAATGTAAAAAGTCTATTCAGAAACTCAAGGAGATCTATTTTAAATATTGTAACTATGATAGCTGAAGGCTTTAACCAACTTCTTGTTCTTATAAATCATGGGTCTCAATCTTGGACATGGGCAGGTTGGGAAATGTAATGTATGCAGCAAGTACATGCCTTCAGATTTTACATCTAATAAGGACAAAGAGTTTTTTTCTGTCTTATTAATTCAGTAACCCTGACAAAGATGTGAGACGCTTTAAGAGTTTAAAAAGCTACAATGACCTCACCTTCAGACACAGAGTACAATTGCATACAATTTCTGCGTCCATTAGAGCTTTCTTATGAACTAGTCTTGTCAGAAACTATGATGAATCTTGTACCTTTCCACAAAGAAGCTGCAATTCTTCTGCATTAATTTAATGTTGACACCTGCTTGTGGAGAATGTTGCAATAGATAATTTGACAGCACTTGTTTTTGAAGACTTGTCTCTGTTAAGAGAATACATTTCCACCAATTCTTTTCTTCATTTCATAAATGAAAGTAATGTTACCACCATTTTTAAAATATTTTTCTTTTGTATGTTAATACCAGAATAAGGTTAAGAGTGTACACTTCATTTTTTTATTTTGTTTTTATTTTCTGTTCTTTTTTATTTCATTTGTGGTTTCTTTCATTTTAGTTTTTTGAAATGAATTAAACCAAAAAAGCAAAATAAAACAAAATTCAGGGTCCAGGGTCTCCCCTCCCCTGCTAAAAAGAAATGAGTGCTGTAGGGTTGCCAACTGGTCCAGAATTTCAAGTCAGGTTGATCCAGTCCTGGTTTTACTCCCCTGCATGCAGGTAATTATAGTCTTGCTTTTCTTAGGGAATGCAATAGGGAAATCAGAATAAGTCCCATCATGCAATGGAGTAAAACCAGGACTGGATCAAACTGTCTGAAAATATGGAGCCAGTTGGCAACCCTATAGTGCTGGCACCCCAAAGTAAAAAAAAAAAAAAATCCCGTAGGTCTTCCTCTCTAAATCCCTTGTACTCATCAGTGAATCACTAGAAATCCAAATAGGGCAGAAGCAAATCCTTAGGGCCAGCTGCCACCATTTTTCAAAAAGAACCCAGTGGGCCATCAGTGTTTAAGGACTATGCCTGCCCCATTAGATTTCCTACAGACTCACAGATGAGGAAAGGACACTCCAAGGGTATGGAGGAAGGAAAAGACAAGCCTGGGGGAGGCTTCAGTTTTTAAATATTTGCTGCACTATTAGTGATTTTCTTCAGCATTTGGGGGAGGGATGAGCCTGGGGCTGGTCAGAGTATTGGAAGCACTGGAATTGTTATCTGCAGGTAGCTTACACTTTCAGTACTTGTCTTATCAAAACAGCATAGGAAGTCCTAGAAGGTGTTTTCATGGTATGGTGGCTTGGCAGGGAGTTAGTTTTACTGAGGTTGCAGGTGGGAAGAGGGAGCTGGCAAGGTCGACATTTTTATCTACTGAAAAAAACACCATCTCCCTGACTCCATGAAGTCCCAAAATCCAAATGAGGACAGATAATCATCAAGGAATAGGTAGTAATGAATAGTGTCAAAAGCGGTCATGTGATGCAATGAAAGGCATGAGACTTGCTTTAACTCGATTCCCACACCCCTTCCCTTTTCATGCTTTCTAACTGCTTTTTTGCAGCATTACTTTTTTTGGGACAATATAGAAAACTGACTATTTCTCAACCCTGCTAGAGATCTTGTGGTTTGCCTTTGGTATATCCACCCATTCATTATGGAAAGAGAAGGAGAGGCTTAAGGATCCTAAGAAAAAAATGGTCAACAATGTGTTATGGTTAAGCGGTGTTTGGGTGGATTCTTGGGTACTGTGGCAGATGACCACACCCATGGGGAGGGGCCCCGTGGGGAGCCACAGAACTGGGCTAGACTCAGGATGCACAAACACAGAATTATATCTTTTATTGTACAGCTTGATGTATACCACCAGAGGTGGCAGTAGTGAGGTAGTCTGGATGTAGCAGCCTCGGGACCCTCAGCAGAGGGGACCCTTCTCACTCCGTTGTTATAGAGGAATTCCGGTGTAGGTTTCCCAGCAAGGCAATGCTGTAGATGAGACAGACTGACAGTTAGATTACTCACTAGATAGTAGCTGTAGGTATGCGATTCCACCAGGCGGAAGTAGATGATACTGGCACCGAGGCAGGGAGAGCAGGCCCTCGAGGAGTGAGAAACTGATCCCTGTAAGGCACCGTAAATAAAGCAGAGGGCCCCCGAGGAGTGGGTACCCAGGTTAGTCAATACCCCGAAGGGCAGAAAGAGAGCTTCCAGTGGCAGCACAGAAGCAGCAGAGTAGCTTAGACCGGACGAATCCTTGCTAACTCGATTAGCTGGCATGCAAGGGCAGGCTAAATACCCGGATGACATGAAGTCACTAAAGGGAGATGCTCCCGAGGTTCACGCCATAGCTGGAATAAAGATGAGGGAGGAACATGGTGGGAGGCAACACCATAGCCATTCTGAGGACACCGGAGAGGGCGGCTTGCAGATGCAGAGGTAGCCATTGGTAAGCAGGATGAGCCATGAACAAGTTGGGGCAAATGGAGCAAAGCCGACTAGAACCGACTGACGCAACACAATGATGATAAAATCCTTTTTTCCATGATACAAGATCTTTGGTGGAAAAGTAGCTATGGTGGTTATTATAACACTGAATGGAAATTTGGATAAATTTTATAATAAGCTGGACCCTTTAACAACTTAGATGCAGGATGTAACTAAGCAGCTTATTGAGCTAGAATAAAGGCAGTCTACTGTGGAAGATCAAATTCAAGTTTTAGAAGACAACCATCAGGACTTCAAAGGATTCCATTATGACCTTGAAAATTGTTCATGGTGCACCAACCTTCAGTTTGCTAGATCCCTCAAGTCTTCACTGAAAGCTTCACTATAGGGAATATTAGAAGAATGGCTGGCCCACTCAGGATGGCACACTCAGGATGGAGTTGCGTGTTTGGGTCAACACACAATTTAACCAATTATAGTAATTGCAAAATTGCTACATTTTCATCATAAAGCAATCTATTGCAAGTTCTTTGATATTAAATTTGAGAATCATAAGATTCTCAGTTTTCAAGATGGTTCTGGGATAATTGTCAGTTCTACTGGCAAGATTGCATCAATCTTTGCTCAGAATTATGATCATTTGTATTCTGCACCAACTACTTTGTCACAAATAAATGATTACCTATCTTCTGTCCAATTATTTGTTGTGACACCTTTACAAGTGCAATTTTTCAATAAACCTTTTAAACAAGAGGAAATACATACAATTTCACAGGCAAAACTTTGTAAAGCTCCTGGTCCAGATGGATTGATAAGTGAATTTTAGAAAATTCTCCTAAGCCCTATATCTATTTATTTACTGTATTTCTTTCAAGGTATGGCCAATTCTGTGAAATTTGTTTATGGGACCAACAGAGCTTTTATTACAGTAATTCCCAAAACTGGCAAAGACCCTTTATAGCGTCAATCAGATTGGCCAATATCTTTATTTCATTTTGAAACTAAATTATAAAAAATAATGACCGATAGGCTTTCTTGAATGCTTCTGGACTTAAGTGGGATTTGTAAACGGGTGTCAGTCAGTACTAAATGTTCATAATTAAGTGAAAATGAGATTGCTTACAGACTAGTTTTGATGCTGAAAAAGCACTTGATAAGGTAAATTGGACATTTTTGCTTACAGTTTTATGTTACTATGAATTTTTTATTTTTTTTTTTTTTTACCTTGTCTTGACCTTGTATTCTTCTTCCACTGCATTGGTGATGGTGAATAGCACAATCTCTGATTTTATTTTATTTTCTTTTTTTTGCTGACTTTAGAATTTTTTCTATGTGTGCTTCACAATAATCCAGATACTCTTGGAATCCCTTTAGGAATGACAACTTTTATGAAAGCCACTTTTATGGATGATATGTTATTACGTATTTTCCACCCCATACATTTTTACCAGTGGTATTTAAAGAATTCCAGAGATGGTACAGTTTCATGTCTCAAGTTACTTTTACATAAGACAGGAGACCTTCCAGCTGGCACATTTGATACTCTCCACTGGAAAGGCAATTTCCCTGTAAAGTAGGTTGGGGAATCCCTTAAATATTTGGGAGTATTTATTACTAGGAATCTATTACTTGTTGTGGATTTAATTTTTTTTCTTTTGCTGAATATTACCAAAAAACTTTTCAAGTCTGGCTGTCTTATGCTATTTCTTTGATGGGCAGGATACATCAGTTTAAATTGGTTTTACTTCCTAAATGGTTATATATTTTTTCTTTGCTCCTGCTCTGTTTCCCTTATTTCACAGAATGTACTCTTTTTCATCTAATCTAGAGATACCTTTGGCCCAGAAGCAAACCATGTATGGTGATATATACATTGATGATACCTGGGCTGAGGGTGGTATGGGTTTACCCAACTTATAATATTATAACAGAACAGCCAATTTAAGACACATTGGAGATTGGTTGATGTCTACTAGTTATACTCTGCTCTCTACTGAATTAGACTTGTTGCTTCCTATTTTTCTAAAATATGCCTTACATTCCACCTTAAAATGAAGCAGCTACCTCTCCAATTAATCACCAACCAAGATCCAAGGAGAGAGGAGACCCAATATACTCTATAGCTCCATAAATCCTAATCTCATAATTTTTAATCTTTTTAAAAAAAAACTAATAAAGTATTTGTGGTTAGATATTAGTGACAAATGACAATAGATGATTAAAATCAACACGCTCTAAAGGCTGAATACAGCCTGCGGCCCATTGCGTGGCGAGAGGCTGCAGATTAAAGTTTAATAAGAGTTTGAGATCTATGATATTGTCATTTGATTGGATTAAAAATGATGAGATTAGGATTTATGGAGCTATAGAGTATATTGTGTCTCCTCTCTCCTTGGATCTTGTTTACATTCCACCTTTACATCTCTTCCCCATTAGAGGGCACTAGTGTTCTAGTTCAATCTTTGTTGAAAACCTGGAGGTGGTTTTGTTCTCACTTGCACCTTTCATACAAATGTTCTCATTTTTTTTCCTTTATTGGTTAACATACATTTTCTCCCAGCTATGTCTAAAAAGAATTTTTTTGGATTGGGCTTGTAAGGAGTTGCTGATGATGCTCCAACTTTTGGATCTCATGGGAAATGCCATCATTTCAATCATTGCATGATACTTATGCTTTAGCACAATCTGACCTTTTTGGTTTTGTTTTGTTTTGTTTTTTTACAAGCCGGGCACTACTGGTATGTCCAATCGTTAGATTTATGGTGGTCAAATATAAAAGAATTATTTAATATTCTTGACCCACTTTGTCATCTATACACAAAATTATACAATGGACAGACTCTTTATATGATTATCAATATTTATTTTATTCTTGGAGGTGTGATATCTATTTTACATTGTCAATAAAACAATTTTCCTATTGTTTCTCTACTATCAAATCACTATCTATCAATATGTTTTTGCATGGAAGTATAAATTTATCATTTGCCTTTTTAGCTAACATTGCTTTAAAAGATAATTGTTTAAAATTATCCAATGCCCCTGGCACTTTGGGACATACTTTTATATCCTGCAGTATAACCCAATGATTTTGGCCAAAGTTGTGCTTTATATGCCTGACATTGTGGGTTTGGTCTTCCTTGTATCTCTCCTTTGATTCTGTTTGAAGAGTTCTCCATTCTTCCTTCTGCAAAAAACATCAAAAGTCCTGCTTAGAAAAGATTTTGTATTAGATAAGAAAAAAAACCTATCCCTTTTTATTTGGGAGCTTCACATGTTTATCATTTTACACAATGAAGACATGCAATGTTTAAATCTTGCTATCATGGGAAAATTATGCACTAAAGAGTCTTTCCCTAACTGTAGCAGAGTTTCTCCAATTTTGGATTCTCTACCTCCTAAAGCAAGAAGCCAAATACTGAATGATCCTGGCTGATTGAATCAACTTCTCTGACTCCTTTTCTTTTCTACATTTATTTTTGTATTAGCTTTTTTGGATTTGTATTCTTGTCTTGCCTTTGTAATGCTGTACAGGGTGGGAATGGGGGTTGGAGGCATTGTTTCCTTGTGGAGACATTTTTGTATTCATTCTTGCATATCACTGGATATTGTATCTTTTAACAGATATGGAGTGTATAGAGCCAATCACGTCATGCTATTTTTCTATGTTATTTGTAAAATCAATAAATAAATGTGAACATATCAATGAAATAAGGATATAGTAATAGTTTTAGGTTTTAGCTATAATCAGGTCATTGGAGAGTTTGGCTAGGATTGTTTCTGTGGAATGTGGTGGGTGAAAACCAGACTGAAATGGATTGAGACTAGTTTGAGATTAAATAAAGTCAGGACAGCAGATTTAAACACAGTCAAGTAGTTTGGATATGAAATGCAAGGGGAATATGGGACAATGATTAGAAAGGCAGGAAGGATCTAGTGCATGCTTTAGAAGACTGATGTGAATATAGCATGTTTGAAGGCAAAGGAAACAAGATTAATAATATAACAGAAGGGATGAGTGCAGGAAAGAGAGAGCTGAAGAGCTTGGTGGGAATGGGGTCAGAGGGACAAGTAGTGAGTTTTCTTTCTCCACTGTAATTTAAGAAAAAAAAACAGAGGGTGGCAGGAGCAGAGGAAGGGGAGAGGAATGAAGTTGGGGAGGGGGAGGTACAGGTGGGCAGGTTGAAAAATCAAGACTAATTTTGTGAATCTCGTCAATTTGGAAGTAGTCTGGCAGACAGTAAAGAACAGTTGAAGGTAACAATAGTTTGAGGAGGAGGCAAAGAGTGTGGCAAAGAGAGTGAGAGTTGGAGGCAAATCAGTTTGTCAAATGGACATAGTAATCTTGCTTGGCAAGAGCAATAGCAGATTTGAAGCTCAGCAATAAATGTGAAATGCATGAAGTCTATATGGGTACAGGGATTTTAGGTAGAGATGCTCTGCACACCATTTACAGGAAAATAGGAAGCAAATTCTAGGGATGAGCCAAAATGATAGAGTAGTAAAAAAGATATAAGCTTTTGATAACCTGAGGATTCCTGAAGGTGTTGAAGGCTGTAGGGGATGGTAGTTTAGTATGAAAAGTTATCATATGATGATCTAAGATAGAAAAAACTGAGGAGGAGAAGTCTAAGAGAGAGCAGCTGTAGAAAGGACTAGGTCAAGGTTGTAGTCATGCTGGGGAGTATAGGCAATAGAGAAGCTGAAGGTCAAATAAAGAGTTTAAGGCAAGAGCTTTGAGGAAATAAGTCAAGAAGTAACTAGCATGGAGCATGAAATCCCCAAGAATAAGGAAAGGAGGAAATTCTTCAAGGAAGACCATGAGTTAAAGTCGGTGAGAAAGGGGGAGAGGAATTTATCAGAGATCAATAAATGACAGCTACCTGGAGAGGTAGTAGAGTGAATAGAAGAAAAGAAATAGGATTGAGCAGGGGATGTACAGTCATTTGAAACAAATCGTTAAATTGCAACAAATGAGCCTATTTTGTTTATTCATGGATCCCCAAAACAAATGGAGGATGACTACGAATTAAAAAAAAATTGTTTTCCTTTGTTTATATTTCCCATTCAAATTTAATAACACATTGAAAAGTGCAGCAATTAGACTGGTAACTATAGCAACCAACCATTGCCTATATGCAGCACCAGGGCCAGAACCGGGCAAGTAGACAAGTCAGAGGAACAATCAAAGTGAAATATTCTTTTTAATTAGTCTATAGCTGCTTCTACTTTAATGGTAGATGTCAAAGTGGGACCACCTTTTGTGGCCCTGCTTCAATCAGAAAAAAAAATAGTTCACACCATGGTCATATCCAGTGAGCTACACACAAAGAATTCAGTACATAAAAAAAAATAACAGATCGGTGGTTGTTTATGTCATGAATGTGTGTTTCAATGCAGACACTCCTGGCCATCTCTGTCTTGAATATAGGCTAATCCTAGGTACAGTGGGGGCATCAAACAATTCCAAAACCACCTTACGTTTCCTTCACACTCTTGAGATAGGAGGACATTAAAGGCCTTGGCTGAGTATACACTGCACTATCTTGTGGATGGGCAGCCAGAATCCTTGATGATCTCACTCAGGTTTATGGTTAGAGTTCCTTTTCCTCTAGCACTATTTCCATGGACCCTCTTTTAATTGTCCTCAAACCTGGGGCTTAGAGCTTCTTCTGTTTATTTGGATAAAGAGGTATAAATACCTGTGTTTGCCAATTTTCACATGAACTCCTCTTCTTTCTCTGAGCATCTTGCTATTTCTCTGCCAATCTTAATAGTTCAGAGGCTTATTGATACAAGCATTCTCATTGCCTGGAAATCAGCAGATTCTGCTTTAGCTGTTCCCAGCCCACAATTGGTAAGGAGGAAGCTTTAAAGACATTTGTAACCAGCCACTCTATAAAAAGTGTGAGTAGAGCAAATTGCAGCTCATCATGATTTTTACTTCTTGTTTTTCACAAACTACATTCCTCAGGTTTGTATTCAGCACATAACATTCAGGTTAAGAAACAGGTCTGTACCACAAAGTTTCCCGTCTCTTTCAGCAGGCTTGAACACAACTAAACAGACAATCGTAATCTTCAAATCACTATAAGACTGTAGTTCTTCTAGGTCACATATTCTTGCAATGGCTGCAGCCCAACTTTCCTAGTTCACTTGGCTAATTTGCCTAATCAAGGTAAAACTGCTTCCATCTCTGTGCAATCAACTTACAAACCCTGTTTTTTTTTTTTTTGTAAATGCAGACTGAAGCACAGCTATTCCTTTCACAGATCTTCTTTTCCCAAATGATGAATGTTCTATTCCTTCACATGTTTAACCACTTCACCTTATTCACGTTGAAAAGTCTGCTTCTGGCCCAACTCATAAATATAGGATTGGCTCCCAGAAAAAAAAACATTTTTCTTCCAGCCATTATATAAGTTCAGATTGTCACACTTTGCATTAATCGTGGCATATCTAAAGTATTTGGCACCCGGGATGGATACGTCCTTTGGCACCTGCCCTCCCCCCCCCAACAGATTTACTTCTCCGTCCCTCCTCACCCCCACCCCCACCCTTTGATCTCCGGTTCCCGTCTCCTTCACACAGGCTCTCTCTCTCTCTTGCATACACCTTCACTCACCCCTTCACACAGCTCCCTCTCTCACACACAAACATGCACCCTCACTCCCATACACACACACACAGACCTACTCTGACACACACATAGACGCAAACACACTCTTTCTCTCATTTCCTACCCCGCTCCCCATCAGAAGCACAGCAGCAGTTTCCTCCTTCAGCCCTCACGACAGACGGGGACTCCTCGTTTTTCTTGAGGTGTCATGGGGGCTGGTGCGGCTCTACTTCCTCAACGGGAGGGTGGAGGGCAGCACTGTTGCTCTTCCTCCTGCTTCGGGCTGTGACTACATGACCTTTCCTTCTTCTTTCCCATGCGGACCCACCACTTCCTCTTCCAGGCCGCGGGGGCAGGAAGAAGAAAAGTATATGCGGTTGCCGGCTCCAGACCTGTGGCACTCTAGGCGGCTGCCCAGTGCTCCCACCGCTCGTGACCCGGAGGCCTCCCTCTTCTTCTAGCGCAAGTGGGATAGCCTTTGTTTGCGGCTGCCAACCTCCCGGCTGTCATCCAGGATGAACCACATCCCACATACCCCCCCCCCCCACACATACACACTCACACACACACACACACACACTTAGGGGTGGATTTTTAAATGCCCTGCGCGCCGGCGCGCCTGGCCCTCATGTGCCTATTTTGCATAGCCGCTGGCGGCCCGCAGAGCCCAGGATGCGTGTAGTCCCGGGCTTTGTAAAAGGGGCGTGTTGGGGCGTGTCGGGGGCGTGTCCAAAATGACACGGCGTTTCGGGGGCATGGTTGAGGCCTCCGGACCATCCCCCAGGTTGGGTGATGGCGCGCCAGCAGCCCGCTGGCGCGCACAAGATTTACGTCTGCTTTTAGTAGGCGTAAATCGTGGCAACAAAGGTAAGGGGGGTTGGGGGTTAGATAGGGCCGGGGGGGTGGGTTAGGTAGGGGAAGGGAGGGGAAGGTGGGGGAGGGCGAAGGAAAGTTCCCTCCGAGGCCGCTCCGAATTGGAGCGGCCTCGGAGGGAACGGCAGCGCGCGCTGGGCTCGGCGCGAGGCAGGTTGCACAATGAGTACCCCCTTGCGCGCGCCGACCCCGGATTTTATAAGATACGTGCGGCTAACGTGCGTATCTTATAAAATCCAGCGTACTTTTTGTTCGCACCGGGTGTCACGAACAAAAGTACGCGATCCGCGCAAATTTTTAAAATCTACCCATTAGTACGTCACCTGCATTAATTCTACTGAGGCTTAAGGTTTTTCTTATTACCAAGAGTTTTGCTGCTTGGCAAATTTACAAGGGAAACTTTACTTCTACTCTTTTTCCTTTAACATCAGCACTATTAGTTAGTGTAGATGCTTAAACCTTTAAGTTCCAGATAGTAATGAAAGTGAACGCACAACAACTATCCAGCTTCAAAGAAAGAAAGACAGAAAAAAAAAAAAAGTAAACCACATTTCAGTATTCAAACCAGGGGCACAGCACTGCTTGTTTCGATGCTTCTTTCCCATCCCTGCTTTTTGCCCAGCAGTCACAAGGCATTCACAAAAAAAACAAAAAACTGAGACATTTGTTTTCTTTAAGTGTAAAGTCCCCTCCTAGCAATTGTAAAATCTCTGTCTTTCTAACTTAAATAATAGTTATAAGTTATAGCTGGGGCCAGTCCTCAGGGTCTACCTTCTCTCTGTCAGCACTTTCCTTCTCTCCCAGGTGTGGCTCAATCAGGCTAGGCTGAGTTGTGTTCTGCTGCACCCTGAAAGCCCCCTTGGCTAATACTAAGCCTCCTCCTTTGTGGTATCCACCAGTCTAAGTGCAGTGCTGACTCATTCAGACCCCACATTTCGCTTTTCCTAGAAAGCAATTTATTTATTTATTTATTCATTCATCCGTTCATTCTTTCATTCATTCAAGTATTTCTTCTTCTGCCTATATCAAAGTTGTGCTAGGCAAAATACAATAAATACAATTAAAAGTCAATTAATATAAATCAAAAACAATGAGTCTGAAGTGCATTTCTCCTTACAATTACACAAATACTTCCTGAATAGAAGGGTTCAGCATTCTAACCCAAAAAATGGAAAATGCACAACATCTTGTATCAAGGAAATTGGCAGATTTCACAAATTGTACCAAAAGTAAATTTTTACAGCTGGACCATAAAGTGCTCTCGGGATATAACTGGTCAACTGAGATTTAAGTTGTCCAGGCCCATCAAGCTTTAATACTTGAAATAAAACTACAAGAACTTTAAATCTTATTCATTCTTTTACAGGTAACCAATGTAACTCCTCTAAGACCAGTGACATATGTTCATTTTGCTGTCTGCATGAAATCAGGCCAGTGGCAGAATCCTGCAATATTAGCAATGAGTTTAAAGATGAAGTGGGTTAATCAAAATATAGCAAATTACATTAATTTATATTATATTACTGCCTAGATTGATGATAGATGGTATAGAAAAAAAAAAAGGAAAACAAATACATAAATAAATAATTCACACAGGCTACAATATAAGCCTGCAAAACAGTGCAAAACTTCCTTGGTTCAAGAATATAGTTTATATGTCTTAAAAAATGTAGTTTATAATAACCTCCATGGAAAACCTGTTGGAGTTGAGGTTAAATGACAGAGTGATGTTGAATATAACACCAGATTCCACACTGAGGGGTAGATTTTAAAAGAAGCGCGTGCGGCCTACATGTGCGCGCACTACCCGGCGCACGCACATATACTCACGATTTTATAACATGCCCACACAGGCACACGCATGTTATAAAATCGGGGGTTGGCGCGTGCAAGGGGTGCACAATTATGCATCTTGTGCGTGCCGAGCCGCCCTGCCTTCCCCCATTCCCTTCCCCCTAACCTGACCTTCCCACCCTTTCCCCTAACCTTTCCTCCCCCTAGCCCTACTCTAAACCCTCCCCAAAATGTTTAATTTACCTTTTGCGCCTACCTCCGGGCAAATGGCCGGTGTGCCTGGAGCCTCTGACCCCACCCCACCCCAGGACTGCCACGCCCATGCCTCGCCCCCTTCCCCGCCCCTTTAGTAAGCCCCGGGACTTATACGCGTCCCAGGGGTTTACGAGTGTCACCAGGCCTTTTGAAAAATAGGCCCGGCGCACGTAACCTTTTAAAATTTCGCCCTGAAATCTTTAAATGGAATTATGTTACCTAAAATTGAAGCAGTTCAAAGATTATGGTTTAGCAGAAAAGTTGTAATCCTAGAGAAACAGATGACCTCTGACTTATTAGGATTTAGCATCATCTGATTCTTACACATCCAATAATTGATTGATTTTATGACCTTTTGAGCTTGCAGCAGTAACAGATGAACTCTCTCTAATAGGAAAAAATAGCTGAATGTCATCTGTGTACATCCGAAATTCCACACCAAGGGAATTTAAAAGAAAACATAAAGAATGCATATTGATATTTAAAAGTACAGTGGATAAGACTGACCCTGAAGTACCAGAAGACATTTTATACCAATCTGAAGAATAAGTGCTAAAACAAACCTGCTGGGAAGGTGAATCTAAATGTGAAGTGAACCAGGCTCACACATTTCCCTGAATTCCCAGCTGTTGCAGATATTCTAAAATAATTTCATGAGAGATGGTAATCGAAAGCACAGGTTCATCCAGGAAAATAGCAGGACTGTAGATCCTGATTCAATTTCATACAACAAAAAATGTAATACTGAAAGCAAAATAGTTTCAGTGCTGTGTGATTTACAAAAAATCCTCCTGATAAGGATGAAAAATCTGCTTATCACTGGGAAAGTCTGCCAATTGGTCATGTACTACCTTTTCTAATCATTTGTCCAGAGTAGATACATTTGAAATAGGGTGAAAATTAGTTGGTTCTTCAAGCAAAAGATTATTTATTATTTTTGATTGATTTTTGTTATTTATTTATTTGAAAAGCTTTTATAATACACCACTATTTGGATACAACCATCATAACGGTTTACAATATTTGTAATTATCTATCAATAACAGACAACAATGCAATAATCAAAAAACATCAATCTCTCTTTCTTAAAATTAAACAAAATTTACAATTTAAATCATAAATTAAATCATTCACGCTAAACATTCATGTCATTAACAATCTCAAAAACTATGCTGCATGCTAGCCTCCACATTATTACTGAAGTAGCAATTATCATATCTCAGTTTCCTCTCATAGCGGTTTACAAGATTATCATTCTTGTAAACCGGTCGAACAAAAGCTTTTTTCAAAATCTTTAGGGAGGCTGGAAAATGTAGCTCTACCTTGATAGCCATTTTAATTGTATTATTTTTTAACCCATTTCATAGACTTAAAGAGGAATATTTTAGTGCAGGGGACTAATAGCTACATAGCAAACTCACAGATGAGCACAGATATCCAACCTTTCCTGGTGGTTGTGAAGGTGATTAAGCATCCTATCTCCTGAGCTCAACTGGTATATGTGAAAAGGTGTGAAAAAAAGATGGAAAAAATATTGGAGTTGATTTTAAAAGCACTGCTCGAGCTAAAAATGCCCATATATGTGTATATGTGGGCCGTGTGTAAGCAATACAGATTTTAAATGCCATGAATTATATATGTATGTATATGCGCATGTGTGAGCAAAAAATAAGGGAAGGAAAAGGGGCGTGGGGAATTCTGGAGCGGGAACCACAGTTACGAGTGTAACTCCATATTTTAAAAGTTGAGGTCACAGCACGTGGCAGTTTCTTAGCCATATGTATTTACTACGGTTTTTGATGATAATGTCTCAAATGTCTGGGTGGGTGCCCACCTCGATACCAGTGATCATCCAATGGTATGACATCACAAACAGGATACGGAAAATTCACACGAACACCCAGTTTTGACTTTCAAAAAATACAAACTTTGTCAAAATGGAGGCACCTGGAGGCAGAACTAGAAGACTGGAAGAAAATGGGAGAGGTGGAACAACAGTGGATGTAACGAAAGGGAAAAATCACAAAAGCAACAAATCTCTATGTTAGAAAAAGAGAAATAAGAAACCGATCTGGTAAAGTTAGAGAAGGTGGGGGTCTGTTTGTCACATGTCTTGTTCTAGTAGAGCCCTCTGTAAACTATTTTTTCATGGGTTTTATGGGAGATGGGTGTGAGATACAGATGTGGTTCAAGGAAGAAGAGTTTAATTGAAACCTAAAACAATTCCTTCCTTAGATGAATGAGATCCATTTTAATTGCAGACAACTGAAGGCAAAAGGGACAACCTTTGATTCTCCAACAAGCCGAAACAGTACAATGCGCTGCTGTGGAGCGCACTGTTAACCACATTTGGATGCGCATTTTTCGACGCACTAGCTTTACCCCTTATTAAGTCGGAGGTCCCAAAAGTTAAAAAAAGTAAAAAATAAAAAAAATAAAAATTTAAAATCAAGCCCGCAGCTCACGGGTTGAAAACTGGACGCTCAATTTTGCCGGCGTCCGGTTTCCGAACCCGTGGCTGTCAGCGGGCTTGAGAACTGACGCCGGCAAAATTGAGCGTCGGCTGTCAAAACCCGCTGACAGCCACCGCTCCTGTCCAAAAAGAGGCGCTAGGGACGCGCTAGTGTCACTAGCGCCTCTTTTACCGCGGGCCCTAATTTAAATATTTTGGTTTACTGAATCGCGCGCACAGGACACTGGCCACTCTCCCCGTGAACTTTACTGTATCAGCCTGCAAATGATAGGCCTTAGGACATAGACTCCATAATTGTTGCATTGAATGAAAGACATTTTGTTAATTTATCACTAATTTCTTAAATCATATAATTCAGGTAAGGTAAAATTTAGGTTCTAGCAAGGATTTTTATTTAGGTATTTGAAGTAAAACTAAGAGTATTAGTGTTATCTTGTAAAGATAAATAGCTAGAACTTGAAAACCTATTTTACAATCACTGTGACAGTTTAGTTATTATCTGAGCTGTAAGGAACTACTATGCAATGGGAGAAGGAGTAATTGAAGCTAATTAACTAGGAGTGCAGGAAGACTATATAGATAGTAAACTCAGGGGTGGGTGGGTAGATGGGTAGGCAGGGCGAGAACTAAACAGTTGAGATTACTAACAGAAAATTTTTTACTTTCACTATAGCAGAAGCAGGATCCAGGTAAGATGCTCACTGCTCAGCAGCACTGAGGTATAACCTGCTCACTCATCAGCCAGGTAGGACACATGCCTGGAGATATTGGTTCAAACTAGATTTTGGCTACCTGCAGCTTTGAAAAAGTTTCAAAATAGTTTCAAAAATACCCCTACATCTTTAGTAGAAACTATTACTCTCAGTTCCCCACTTAAATAACAAGCTTGGAAATTAGAATAATATCTAGCAAATATTATTCCACTTAGAATGCAAGTGTAGAATTTCAGCAACCCCAAACCAAAAGAACAGCAGAAAACAGATATTTTTTTGTTTTTTTCCCCTTATAGCTATCAGCTCACATCAGGCAATTAGTAAGAGAGCAGAATTAGAACATAAGACATAAGAAAATGCCATACTGGGTCAGACCAAGGGTCCATCAAGCCCAGCATCCTGTTTCCAACAGTGGCCAATCCAGGCCATAAGAACCTGGCAAGTACCCAAAACTAAGTCTATTCCATGTAACCATTGCTAATGGCAGTGGCTATTCTCTAAGTGAACTTAATAGCAGGTAATGGACTTCTCCTCCAAGAACCTATCCAATCCTTTTTAAACACAGCTATACTAACCTGCACAAACCACATTCTCTGGCAACAAATTCCAGAGTTTAATTGTGCGTTGAGTAAAAAAAAGAACTTTCTCCGATTAGTGTTTAAATGTGCCCCATGCTAACTTCATGGAGTGTCCCCTAGTCCTTCTACTATCCGAAAGAGTAAATAACCGATTCACATCTACCCGGTCTAGACCTCTCATGATTTTAAACACCTCTATCATATCCCCCCTCAGTCGTCTCTTCTCCAAGCTGAAAGTCCTAACCTCTTTAGCTTTCCTCATAGGGGAGTTTGTTCCAGTCCCCTTATCATTTGGTAGCCCTTCTCTGTACCTTCTCCATCGCAATTATATCTTTTTGAGATGCGGCGACCAGAATTGTACACAGTATTCAAGGTGCGGTCTCACCATGGAGCAATACAGAGGCATTATGAACATTTTCCGTTTTAATTCATCATTCCTTTTCTAATAATTCCCAACATTCTGTTTGCTTTTTTTGACTGTGCCGCAGCACACTGAACCGACGATTTCAATGTGTTATCCACTATGACACCTAGATCTCTTTCTTGGGTTGTAGCACCTAATATGGAACCCAACATCGTGTAATTATAGCATGGGTTATTTTTCCCTATATGCATCACCTTTGCACTTATCCACATTAAAATTTCATCTGCCATTTGGATGCCCAATTTTCCAGTCTCACAAGGGTCTTCCTGCAATTTATCACAATCTGCTTGTGATTTAACTACTCTGCACAATTTTGTGTCATCTGCAAATTTGATTATCTCACTCGTCGTATTTCTTTCCAGATCATTTATAAATATATTGAACAGTAAGGGTCCCAATACAGATCCCTGAGGCACTCCACTGTCCACTCCCTTCCACTGAGAAAATTGCCCATTTAATCCTACTCTCTGTTTCCTGTCTTTTAGCCAGTTTGCAATCCCACGAAAGGACATCGCCACCTATCCCATGACTTTTTACTTTTCCTAGAAAGCCTCTCATGAGGAACTTGTCAAACACCTTCTGAAAATCCAAGTATACTATATCTACCGGTTTCACCTTTATCCATATGTTTATTTAACTCCTTCAAAAAAGTGAAGCAGATTTGTGAGGCAAAGACTTGCCCTGGGTAAAGCCATGCTGACTTTGTTCCATTAAACCATGTCTTTCTATATGTTCTGTGATTTTGATGTTTAGAACACTTTCCACTATTTTTCCTGGCACTGAAGTCAGGCTAACCGGTCTGTAGTTTCCCGGATCGCCCCTGGAGCCCTTTTTAAATATTGGGGTTACATTTGCTATCCTCCAGTCTTCAGGTACAATGGATGATTTTAATGATAAGTTACAAATTTTTACTAATAGGTCTGAAATTTCATTTTTTAGTTCCTTCAGAACTCTGGGGTGTATACCATCCGGTCCAGGTGATTTACTACTCTTCAGTTTGTCAATCAGGCCTACCACATCTTCTAGGTTCACCGTGATTTGATTCAGTCCATCTGAATCATTACCCATGAAAACCTTCTCCATTACGGGTACCTCCCCAACATCCTCTTCAGTAAACACCGAAGCAAAGAAATCATTTAATCTTTCCGCGATGGCCTTATCTTCTCTAAGTGCCCCTTTAACCCATCGATCATCTAACGGTCCAACTGACTCCCCTCACAGGCTTTCTGCTTCGGATATATTTAAAAAAGTTTTTACTGTGAGTTTTTGCCTCTACAGCCAACTTCTTTTCAAATTCTCTCTTAGCCTGTCTTATCAATGTCTTACATTTAACTTGCCAATGTTTATGCTTTATCCTATTTTCTTCTGTTGGATCCTTCTTCCAATTTTGAATGAAGATCTTTTGGCTAAAATAGCTTCTTTTCACCTCCCCTTTTAACCATGCCGGTAATCGTTTTGCCTTCTTTCCACCTTTCTTAATGTGTGGAATACATCTGGACTGTGCTTCTAGAATGGTATTTTTTAACAATGACCACGCCTCTTGGACATTTTTTACTTTTGTAGCTGCCTCCTTTCAGTTTTTTTCTAACAATTTTTTTCTCATTTTATCAAAGTTTCCCTTTTGAAAGTTTAGCACGAGAGCCTTGGATTTGCACACTGTTCCTTTTCCAGTCATTAAATCAAATTTGATCATATTATGATCACTATTGCCAAGTGGCCCCACCACCGTTACCTCTCTCACCAAGTCCTGTGCTCCACTGAGAATTAGATCTAAAATTGCTCCCTCTCTCGTCGGTTCCTGAACCAATTGCTCCATAAAGCTATCATTTATTCCATCCAGGAACATTATCTCTCCAGCGTGACCTGATGATACATTTACCCAGTCTATATTGGGGAAATTGAAGTCTCCCATTATTACTGCACTACCAATTTGGTTAGCTTCCCTAATTTCTCTTAGCATTTCACTGTCCATCTCACCATCTTGACCAGGTGGACGGTAGTATACCCCTATCACTGTATCTTCCCTGATACACAAGGGATTTCTACCCATAAAAGATTCAATTTTGTATTTAGTCTCATGCAGGATGTTTATCTGTTAGACTCTATGCCATCCCGGACATAAAGCGCCCACACCTCCTCCCGACTGCTCCTCTCTGTCATTGCGATATAATTTGTACCCCGGTATAGCACTGTCCCATTGGTTATCCTCTTTCCACCATGTCTCTGAGATGCCAATTAAGTCTATGTCATCATTTACTGCTATACATTCTAATTCTCCCATCTTACTTCTTAGACTTCTGGCATTAGCATACAAACATTTCAAAGTTTGTTTTTTGATTGTATTTTTATTCTGCTTTTTAATTGATAAGGATAAGTTAGAATTTTTTAGCTCAGGTGAGTTTTTAGTTACAGGCACTTGGACTATTTTTCTAATTATTGGAACCTCACTGTCGGGATGCCCTAATTCTAATGCATCATTAGTATCCTTTAAAGATACATCTCCTCCGAACCATGCGCTGCTGAGCGACTGTCGGCTTTCCCCTTTGTTCTAGTTTAAAAGCTGCTCTATCTCCTTTTTAAAGGTTAGCGCCAGCAGTCTGGTTCCACTCTGGTTAAGGTGGAGCCCATCCCTTCGGAAGAGACTCCTCCCCCTTCCCCAAAAGGTTCCCCAGTTCCTAACAAAACTGAATCCCTCTTCCTTGCACCATCATCTCATCCACGCATTGAGACTCCGGAGCTCTGCCTGCCTCTGGTGACCTGCGCGTGGAACAGGGAGCATTTCAGAGAATGCTACCCTGGAGGTTCTGGATTTAATCTTTCTACCTAAGAGCCTAAATTTGGCTTCCAGAACCTCCCTCCCACATTTTCCTATGTCGTTGGTGCCCACGTGTACCACGACAGCCGGCTCCTCCCCAGCACTGTCTAAAATCCTATCTAGATGACGCGTGAGGTCCGCCACCTTCGCACCAGGTAGGCATGTTACCAGGCGATCCTCACGCCAACCCGCCACCCAGCTATCTACATTCCTAATAATCGAATCACCAACTATGACGGCCGACCTAACCCTTCCCTCCTGGGCAGTAGGCCTTGGGGAGATATCCTCAGTGCGAAAGGACAATGCATCACCTAGAGAGCAGGTCCTTGCTACAGGATCCTTTCCTTCTACATCTGGTTGGTGCTCTCCCATTATGAGACCTTCTTCCTCCAAGGCAGCACCAGGGCTGCCAGTCTGAAGTTGGGACTGGACTACTATGTCCCTGAAGGTCTCATCTATATACCTCTCTGTCTCCCTCAGCTCCTCCAGGTCTGCCACTCTAGCCTCCAGAGATCGGACTCGTTCTCTGAGAGCCAGGAGCTCTTTGCATCGCATGCACATGTACAACTTCTCACCGGTGGGTAAAAAATCATACATGTGACACTCGATGCAAAAGACTGGGAAGCCCCCCTCTTGCTGCTGGACTGCTGCTTTCATCTCAATTTTGATCAGTTCCTAGTTAAGTTTTAGGTTGCTATGGGAGTAGGGATGTGTCTAAGTTCCTTTAAATGTATTAGTGAATTCACTATATGTCTGGTAGTGGCCTACTGGGGTCTGATCGAATTCTCAATAAAGTTTTTGTTGATGGGGGGTTTTTTTTGGGGGTTTTTTTTTGTGCAAGTGGCACCTGCCTATAAATTAAGGGATGAGCTTGGGGTGGGTGGGTTGGGAATTACAAACAGTCTAACTTTAGTTAGTCAGCCTGAGTGACTCACAGCTCCCTTGATTAACAAATGTTGTTCCCTATTCAAACCTAATCACACTACCTCAAACACCTTTCCAAGGTGAGTAACTGACTGAACTATTCAACTTTTTTACTTTGGTATATACTGCTCCTAGCTTATTTTTAGCTTCTGGCTACTTTTTTGTGGGGTTTTTTTTTTTTTGTGTTTTTTTTTTTGTTTTCAATACAATGCACTCAGTTATTTATTAAATAAAACACTTAGCTCTTTAAAAGTCTGGAGGACACTTTAATAGTCAGGCAGACTTATAAAAAATAAACACACTACCTACTGCTACCTTATTGACTGACTAAATACAAACAGTCTAACTTGTTTATTCACTGCCAACCTACTGCTACCTTATTGACTGACTAAACATACAAACAGTCTAACTTGTGTATTCACTGCCTACCTACTGCTACCTTATTGACTGACTATTTAAAAATGCAAACAGTCTAACTTGTTTTATTCACTGACTGACTATTAAAGGCACAAACACACAAACACACTAAATAATATTCCCAAATAGTTAACTTTGCCCCAATACTTTTAAAAAAGTCAATGTCAATGTCCCAAGCAAAAACTTACTGATTCCTTTCAGCCACCAGCAAGGTGATCCTCTCCTCTCAGTGTTTCCACTGGAATGTCTACTATTTAGCCACATACAAGATAGATTAAGAACAGAGAGAAAAGCAATATATCTTGGATAAATAGAAAAGGCTATAAACTTGCAGAAGCTGGTCCAAGTCCTAGGTAAGATACTCACTAGGGATGTGAATCGGGTTTCGGACGATTGAAAATATCGTCGATATTTTCAAAATCGTCAGAAATCGGGGGCTCCCCCAAAACGATAGGAAAACCCCACGATATTGATCGTGGGGGCTCTCATATCATTTTGGGGGAGGGTGGGAAAAACGGCACACAAAAATAACCCCTAAACCCACCCCGACCCTTTAAAACTAACCCCTTACCTTCCCCCACCCTCCCGATGCCCCCAAAAATATTTTACAGGTACCTGGTGGTCCAGTGGGGGTCCCAGGAGTGATCTCCTGCTCTGGGCCGTCCTCCTGCTCCTGGGCTGTCGGCTGCCACTAATCAAAATGGCGCCGATGGCCCTTTACCCTTACCATGTGACAGGGTATCCATGCCATTGGCCGGACCCTGTCACATGGTAGGAGCACTGGATGGCCGGCACCATCTTGTGCTCCTACCATGTGACAGGGGCTGACCAATGGCACCGGTAGCCCCTGTGACATAGTAAGGGCAAAGGCTATCGGCGCCATTTTGATTACTGGCAGCCGATGGCCTGAGTGCAGGAAATCGCTCCCGGACCCCCACTGGACCACCAGGGGCTTTTGGAAAGTCTTGGGGGACCCTTCTGACCCCCACAAGACTTGCCAAAAGTCCAGCGGGGGTCCAGGAGGGACAAATCAGCTGCTCCCAGATCAACTGGCTGTATGTCACTAGCTTCTGAAAGTCACAAACCCTTTGGAGTGCCATTGAGGTGGTGACCTTTCATGACAATCACACTTTATTGTGAAGGTAAGGCTCAACTTGAATAGGCCATGGGCTACACACCGGCATTTCAACAATTCTGAGAGTTCTGTGTGGAATGGAACACATTTGAGCTGGATTTTGCCTTATGGAGTCAATGGTGGGATGTGAGAAAAATCCACCTCAAACAGCTCCACCAAGATTATGCTAGGGGCATTAATGAATGCATAAGAATGAGCCTGCACGTGTGTATGAAAGTGCGAATATGTGCATGCTTGCATGTGTATAAGAGCGTGCCTATGTCTGTATGAGAGTACCAGAATGTACTGAGAGAATGAGAGCCTCATGCACAGAATGTGCATGAGAGAATGAGAGCCTGCATGTGTCCATGAGAAAGTGAGAGCCTTTATGTGTACGAGAAAGATGGTGCCTATGTATGTGAAGGAGAGAGAGAGAGAGAGAGAGAGAGGATGAACATTGTGTTGCCTTCTTCACCCAAATCCACAACAATCTCTGGGAAATCAAAAGATGCCAGGTATTTATTTATTTAACTAGCTGTGCCCGGCCATGCGTTGTAGTGGCAGAGTCAGGTTCTTTCCCCCCCCCCCCTTCCCCTTCCCCTTGCTCATATACCTCAGTCACACATCGTCCTCCCCCTTGGTCACTCCCCCCCCCTTTCCTCCCCTGTCCCCACTCCAGCTCTCTCCCCTCACACTCACCCCTCCCCCTTTGGTCACTAACCCCCCCTTCACTCCCCTGTCCCCACTCCAACTCTCACTCCTCACACTCACCTCTCCCCTCTGTGTCTCTCCACTGACACTCACTGCCCCCTTCATTTCACCCTCCCCTCACTGTCACCTCTCCCCGCCTACTCCCTACCCTTTTGTCAGTGACACCGCACCCTGTCTCAATCTCCTTCCCTGATTCTGATCCCCTCCGGCTCGCAATGCCCCTCCCAGCTGCCCCCCCCCCCCCCCCCCCCCCGTCCCTCTCCCTCTTGTGTGGTTCTGCGTGGCCCGCTCCCAAAGGCGCGAGGTCAGCGAGGATCCCTCCCTGTCGTGCACGTGAGCCGTACCAGATCGCCATCGCAGCTCCTCCCAGGTGTCGAATTTCAGCCGGCCGACACCACCACGCCCGATATTGCCGCCGGTCCGCCGCTGCTGCCCCTCCCAGCGCCATGTTGGTACCATTGTGCCCGACTTGCTCTCCCGCCCGCGCATGCGCAGTACAGCAGCTTCATTTCCCAAGGTAGATGGCGTGTGTTGCATGTCTGTCCAACAGATTTCGCTGTTTTCCCCACACACATGTAAAAACATGTTTTTTTTTCTGTAACCGTGTGACATCTATGTAATCTAGATAGAGAAGAACCTTGCCGAAAGTGAAAGCAAGGTTGAGTCCAAATTTGAAAGCAATTGGTACAGTAGCTGAGCCTGGTTAAGTTGAAAGAACAGAACAGAGCAGTAAAGGTTACAGTCTGTGTTGTTTTTGTTTTTTTTTTTTACCCCAAATGAACAGCACCAGCAAAGAATAGTTTAAAATATGCAAGCAAGCCTTCCTGTCCCCCCCCCCCCCCAACCCGGTGAAATAGAGCAACCCACACTACAGCCCCCCTCTCGGGAGATGTGGAGATGAGTGGCCCCCCCCCCTGTGAAAAACGCGCGCGGAAAAATAAGAACGGTCCCCCACCGTGCTCCTCCCTGGCTACCTTTGTAACCAACTGCCAGCCGGTGGTGAGGGTGTGTGCTAGGGGTTTTGTTCCGCCGGCTGCCATGTCGCAAAACTTCACCGGTGAAAGTGGTGCGTCAGGATTCCCTGACCTAGTAAGGGCAAATGTCCGCTGACGATATGGCGCCGACGGGCTCTTGCCCTTACTATATCACATGGTGTACCGACGTCATTGTTGTCTCCGTATAGCATAGTAAGGGCAAGGTCCACTGGTGCCATTTTGGTTGCTGGCATCCGACGGCCCTACTGAATGCGATGTGTCCCGGACCGTTCCTGTGGTGCCGGCGGAGAAGCACGGACTTGTTTCAGGTGTAGTGTGTTTATCGGAGTGCAGTGCGTGGGTGGGTGAAAGAGGGTACTTTAATTTAAATTCAGAGGGTGGTGTAAATGCGTGTTTTGGTGTGTTTTGGGAGGGTGGGTGAAGTAAGTGACATTGGCAGGCGTGTGGGTGGGGGGGTGTGGTGTGATGAGTGTGGATTTCTGTGTGTTATGAGGGAGTGTGAATGAAAGACAATAGCCCTGTGTGGGGGGTGGGGTGTGGTGTGTGAGTGTGTGTGAAAGGTGTAAGAGGTTGCGCTTGCGCTGACGGCCACCAGATGTCGCTGTTTTGTGTAAGCAATTTTTAAACTTGTATTACCTGTCACAGGTGTAACCTATATGTAATGTAGGTTACATATAACCTACAGCAAATTACAGACCAGTCTCCAACCTCCCATTCCTAGCAAAAATCATCGAAAAAACAGTCAACAATCAACTCACAGAACACCTTGAAACCTATAATGTTCTACAGCCTGCACAACATGGTTTCAGAAAATTCTTCAGCACTGAAACCCTCCTCCTCTCTCTCACTGATACCATCCTCAGAGGCCGCGACAAAGGCAAATCTTTCCTCCTGATACTTCTTGATTTATCCGCCGCCTTTGACACCATCAATCACAGAACTCTCCTCACCAGACTTAAAGAAATTGGTCTCCAAGACACCACAATCAAATGGTTCAACTCCTACCTCTCAAACAGATCCTACATCGTCAAGACGAACTCATCTGAATCCTCTCAAGTGCCCCTCACTCATGGAGTCCCACAAGGTTCTTCACTATCCTCAACCCTATTTAACATTTACCTCATCCCACTATGCAAATACCTTTCAGAGGCAAACCTCACCTACTTCATCTATGCAGACGACATACAAATATTACTCCCCATAAACAAGTCCATCCAACTAACATGGAAAAATGGAACAAACTCAGCTCAAATCTATCCCACTTGCTATCTCAATTATCACTATGCCTCAACCAAGCCAAAAACAGAAATCATTCACATCCACGATGACCGTCCCTCTCATCCTCTCAAGTGCACCCCCTCCGACCACCCAGGAAGCTCAACCAACCGGGAGTGCCACAAATCTCACCCACGGCCGTCCACAAGAAACCTAGGCGTAACAATCGACAGCCAACTCAACTTTAAACGACACATCTCCAATACAATCAAGGATGGATTCTTCAAACTCCAGACACTAAAAAAACTCAAACCCCTTCTCCAAGAGCACGATTTCCGAACAGTCCTTCAATCAATTATCTTCACAAAACTTGACTACTGCAACTCCCTCCTCCTTGGCCTACCAGAAACCCACATCAAACCCCTCCAAGTGCTACAGAACGCCGCCGCCAGAATCATCTCTAACAACAAAAAATCCCCCCACATCACACCCACTCTCAAAGAACTCCACTGGCTACCCATTACACAAAGAATCCAGTATAAAACCCTCACCCTCATGCACAAAAAATAAACAACAACAATATGAACTGGCTAAACAACGGAATACAACCTACCCTACTCAAAGAACTCTCAGATCCACCAACACTGGCCTCCTAGCCGTACCCAATCTCAAATCTGCACACCTCAACGTCACCCCGCAAACGAGCCATAACAATAGCGGGCCCCACCTTATGGAACTCCCTCCCCACCTGTCTCAGAAATGACCTTCATTGCAAGTCTTCAAAAAACACCTCAAAACATGGCTGTTCCTAAAAGCTTTCCCACCTGACACGTAACCTACCCAAATGCAACTGCAACACACCACGCCCCCTACACAAGCATCTCGCACTACCATCTTCCCTCCCTTGCACCACCTTCCTCCCACCTATCCCCCCCCCCCCCCCCCTTTCAACCCTCCTTGCCAACCTTAACCTTAAATATCCTCATCAACAAGTCATTTATGTACATATGTTATATACTATATCAAATGTTCCATGTATCCTGTTATTTCTGTTACAATTCGTTATATTTTATTACAATGTTATAATTTATTATATTATTACAATGTTATAATGTAAAATAGGGCTGTTACTACCCTATTCTTTTAGTTATCTGGAACCGATGTGATATCTCGATCGAACGTCGGTATATAAAATAAATAAATAAATAAATAAATAAATAAATAAATAAGTGTATAAGATCCTTCCCGTATGGGAAGTGAATGTTGTGTGCAAATTTGAACGCATTCGGTTAAGCGATTGGCGAGATTAGCGACAACGTACAAACTATTTAACATTTTTATTTATATAGATGATATGGAGAGTTGGTTTTAAATTATTTATTTTTTTAATTATTCTAAATTTTGGGGTATTATTTCATGTGTCTGCTGTTTTGAAATATTTTATTGGTGTTTGGGAAATAGAACAAATTTATATGACTTTTTAAATCATTAGTGGCCCAATATTGAAAGATGGTCATTTAAATAATTTGGCTGGACATAACTTATCTGGCTAAATTACATGGTATATTCAGCAGCACGGCTATATTGCTGAATATATGCATATATATTTGTACTTAGCCTTATCAGTTATACATCTAACATAGCTGATAAACCTATGTAGCTAAGACAAAATATTGCTACTTAGTTGCATAAGTTATGATGCTAAGTCACTCCACCCACTGCCCTCCCATAACTTATGCAGCTAACATTTTAGCCATATAATGTGGCTAAGCAGCAGTCACTAAATGTAAGCGCATATTCTGCGGCCACTTCTTAATCAATATGTTCTACTTATCCAGCTAAGTAGCGCTGAACACGCTTTGAATATTGGGTTCCCCTATGTTGATGGCTGTTTTGATATATACATTCTTTTCATGGTTTTATTATTAAGAAGGATGTCTTATATCTCTTGATTTATTGCTTGATGTTTTATGAGAAGTGATTAAGTTTCTGTTTTTCCATTGTTACAACTGCATAATACAGTCAGGCTTGTTGTAGTTACCAGAGCATGTTTCTGAGCGAGAGCGCAAGAGTGAACCAATGAGCATACGTTGAGCAAGAGGACCATTTAAACCAGTGGGCCTCTGTGTGAATATAAAAGAGAGCAATTGAGCCAGTGAGCATGTGTGTGAATAAGAGCGTGAGTGTGTGAGCATGTCTGTGAGAGAGAGCATGTACGAGAGACAGTGTGTGATTTAGTGAACATATGTGTGAGAGAGAATATAAGGGAGTTTGTGTGAGAATGAACATATGTGTTAGAGAGAGAATATCTCCCCCCCCCCTCACACACACACCCTTACTAATCCATAACAATCTAAATTTAAAGTTCCCAGATACGGAGAGCAGGGGGTTTATTTCATCATTAATTTTAATTATCGGGTGTTGTTTGCTGTGTCTGCTTTTTGGAAATATTTTATTGATGTTTAGGAAATGAAAAAAAAATGTTATATGTTTGTAATCATTGGATGTTCTTTTCATCAGCTGTTTTGATGGATTAAATGGACAATTTTCTCAGTGGAAGGGAGTGGACAGTGGAGTGCCTCAGGGATCTATATTGGGACCCATACTTTTCAATATATTTATAAATGATCTGGAAAGAAATACGACGAGTGAGATAATCAAATTTGCAGATGATACAAAATTGTTCAGAGTAGTTAAATCACAAGCAGATTGTGGTAAATTGCAGGAAGACTTGTGAGACTGGAAAATTGGGCATCCAAATGGCAGATGAAATTTAATGTGGATAAGTGCAAGGTGATGCATATAGGGAAAAATAATCCATGCTATAATTACACAATGTTGGGTTCCATATTAGGTGCTACAACCCAAGAAAGAGACCTAGGCGTCATAGTGGATAACACTTTGAAATTGTCGGTTCAGTGTGCTGCGGCAGTCAAAAAAGCAAACAGAATGTTGGGAATTATTAGAAAGGGAATGGTGAATAAAATGGAAAATGTCATAATGCCTCTGTATCGCTCCATGGTGAGACCGCACCTTGAATACTGTGTACAATTCTGGTCACCACATCTCAAAAAAGATATAATTGCGATGGAGAAGGTACAGAGAAGGGATACCAAAATGATAAGGGGAATGGAACAGCTCCCCTATGAGGAAAGACTAAAGAGGTTAGGACTTTTCAGCTTGGAGAAGAGACGACTGAGGGGGGATATGATAGAGATGTTTAAAATCATGAGAGGTCTAGAACGGGTAGATGTGAATCGGTTATTTACTCTTTCGGATAATAGAAAGACTAGGGGGCATTCCATGAAGTTAGCATGGGGCACTTTTAAAACTAATCAGAGAAGTTCTTTTTTACTCAATGCACAATTAAACTCTGGAATTTGTTGCCAGAGGATGTGGTTAAGCAGTTAGTTATAGCTGTGTTTAAAAAAGGATTGGATAAGTTCTTGGAGGAGAAGTCCATTACCTGCTATTAAGTTCACTTAGAGAATAGCCACTGCCATTAGCAATGGTAACATGGAATAGACTTAGTTTTTGGGTAATTGCCAGGTTCTTATGGCCTGGATTGGCCACTGTGGAAACAGGATGCTGGGCTTGATGGACCCTTGGTCTGACCCAGTATGGCATTTTCTTATGTTCTTATGTTCTTATATTTATTTTTTATGAGTTTGGTTTTACTATTATGATTTGGTGCTTTATATTTCTTGATGTTATTCTTTAATGTTTAGTGAGGAATGATATTTGTTTTTTCCATTCCATACAGAGTCTGGCTTTTTACGGTTTCAAGTTGAGTTTTTGTCTGCATGTTTCTTTTATAGTTTATCTCTTTATTTTGTATTTGGTGAGGGTCTGTGTATGTTGTACATGTGTGACTAAGGTGAGGTATTCTGCTAAGCAGACTTGTGGGGGTGGCACCAACTAATTTGCAGGATGGAATGGGGGTCTACAGCTTTGTTTTCTCACTGCTGGTCTATAGTTTGTTCTATTTCTTAGTTACATCTCCAAAATGTAAAATTTATTTTGGAGATATTTGGGCTTAATTCTGCTGGGTTTCAGAGTCGACTTGGTGTGTTGATGCATGTGCTGCAGAGAAAATGCACATGGGAGTAAGATACCCTGGTTTTGAAAAAATCCTGCAATCTTCCCTTGGCACGGGTGCAGTACAATGTAGTAAGTTAGGTAGTGTACATGCAAGAAATTCAAAAAATTAAGGGCGGGGGATGTGGAGTGCAAAAAAAAAAAAAAGCAACTGCTAACTTAAATGCAGACAGAAGTTCAACCCAAGAGGTTTAAAGCCTATGTTAGAACTTCACTCAAGCAGCTTTCTGTAAGGGAGGATTAAAAACAGAAAACATCCTTGAAATTTGTCTACCTTCTGATAGGCTCCTTCTAATTAGGAAGGAGAAGAAAGAGAAACTGAAACGTTGTAGGCCTATTTTGGCCAAATAGTGAAGGAAAGTGAGAAAAAACTAAGTGCAGGTAGAGGGGAGGAAAAGGGAACTGGACAAGGTAGTTACTAAACCAATGCACTCTCTAATTTATGCATGCACAGGAAAGAGAGAAGAAAAAATGAGAAGGGGAACTCTTTGGAAAAAAAAAAAACAAAGCTGGCTTAGAGGTTGGAAAAGCTGGAAGCAATGTGGGGGAAGGGAGGTTAAAGACTGTGAGAAACCAAGGATGAGGGGGTAGGGGTGAAAATTAAGGCTGTATTCAAATACAAAGAGTTGTGCTCCAACAAACAAAGAAGGTCATTTATCAGATTGCGCTAGGGCATTATCGAGTGTGTTAGGGCCCTAACACACTCGATAATGTCATAACGCATGCAATAAGTACCACATTGCAAAATGGGTATGCAACTTTAAAATTAGTAGTCAAGTGGGAGGAATAATTGGAAATGAGGGCCAGTTAATGCTGCATGCAATAAAGTAACACAGGTTTTAATGCTAGAAATAGCTACACCTTTTTTCTGTGTGTTAGGCCCAAAATGGGATTTATTGTAATTTACGGTTTGGGAGAAGGAAGAAGGAGAGAGTGAGAGAGAGAGAGAGCTTCTGTGGAGGGTCACTTATAATTGAACTTTTTATACCACTGTACGAGGGGGCATGTTGAACTTGGGGGTGAGGGTTGTGGGGTGGTGTGAACTTTGGGGGGCAGTTTTACATGCACAGTCATATGTGCAAACAGCACTGTTACCATCAGTGAAGTTTTAATGTGATTTGGAGGGTTGAAAAGTAAAAGAAGAGCAGATTTTAGAGTGTGAATTGGTACCGGATTCGTTTCCAGTATCGGGTTCTGAACGTTGTTTTTTTTCGGCTGTCCCGAGCTGAAAAAAGAAAACCCCACCCTGACCCCTTAAATCGAATGATTTAGAATCCCCCACCCTCCCAACCCCCCAAAAACTTTTCTAAAGTACCTGGTGGTCCAGCGGGGGTCCCGGGAGCGATCTCCCTTTCTCGGGCCATCGGCTGCCAGTAAACAAAATGGCGCCGATGGCCCTTACCATGTGACAGGGGCTATCGGTGCCATTGGCCAGCCCCTATCACATGGTAGGAGCAATGGACGGCCGGCGGCATCATAAAAAAGATAGCCTTATAAGTGCATGACTGTAGAAAAGAGAATGCCAGGAGCATCCCATTATTACACTTTTGCCCCTATTAAGACAGGCCCCCTTGCAGCTTAGCTTGTAAGTATCTGGCAGTGGAACAAAATTTCATATAATATACAGTTTTGATTTCTGATTTTGTACTTATCAGGTTTTAATTGCCTAATTCCTTTCAGCCCCTAGTGTTTAACTCATGGATGTTGTTCCCAGCAATCAACTCCTCCAGGGGCATGAGTTACAGCTGCATAGAATAGGATAACCCTTTCCACCTCTCTCCTAGTGCCTCTAGTATGTCTCCTGATCCTGAAGAGTTTAGGCTCCATCCTTGCTCTCTCATGTTTCCATTCTGGATTCATTTCACCACTTCCATGGATGTCATTGCAATGCTATTTAGAACAGTATTAATTTGACTCCATATTTGTTATTTGGTAGCATTGTCAGTGGTCCAAAAGGATGTTTCTTATAGAACTGTGAGAAATATGGGAGCACATCTTCCATCATGACTGCTAGTTCCTTGGGATAAAAAAGTAGACATGCAGGGCAAACTCTCCTTTCTATAACTGGCTGGTCAATTGGAGTCTGTAGCTAGATTTTTTTTTCTTTTACTTATAGTCTTGCACCACTTCCTTTTCTTTGAGTGGAGATTTATACTATGTGAATGATCTGGAAAAGATGGCATTGTAACCCCACCTCAGTACGTGTGTCCTGCATGGGTGGGGCTATAAAATAATTTTTGTAAGTTCTTTGGGGCAGGAACCCGAAACAGCTCTTCTCTGTTGCCCCTTCCTCAGGGTGTGGATTCTTTTTGTTGAGGGGAAAGGTGTCCTTACAGGGCCCAGTACAGAGGTGGCCAACTTCCTTTGTGTTATCCCTGGGAAGGAGTAATTTCTCTTTTTTGAGCGCTGTGTGCCCAAATAAAGATGCTGGATGCACTGGGTTAGTGTCCGAACTTAAAATCTTTATTGACAAAGTAGTTGCAGATGGCACAATAAATATCTTTCTGGCACCATAGTCTTCTGGGTCTTTTTTACAATCCTTTTCCTCTATCTGTACAGGAGTCTTTAAGTAGGCAAGGGATATGTCCACCCTCCTTCATTAGGTAAGGAGGAGGTCCCGGTGGACAAGGTAACCTTTAAGCTGGTCAGGGATGGTTGTTATGGGACCGAGCCGAGCCCCAGTCCCTCCTCTTACCTCCGGGCCGGCCCGGCCCAAACGGACGTTCTCTAGGCCACGAGGGCCTGATTCGCGGCCTGCCGTGGCTCTCCCTGTACGAGGGAGACGCCGCCGGCCCGACGCGCTTGGCCCCACCCCCTAGGCACGCGCACGCCTAGGGGCTGGAGTCTTAAATGGACCAGCGTGGGAAAACTAGAGGGGACGCCCCGGATGACGTCAGCCGCTGCAGGGTATTTAAACCCTGCAGCACCATCAGGACAGGGCCTTACAACGAGGTTCCTCTGTCTCAGAGTGTCTAGTTGCTGTTTGACCTGTGTCTTCTGGCTTCTGACCTTGGCTCCGTCCACGACTCCATTCCAGCTTGACCCTTGGCTTCTGAATCAGTCTTCTGATTCCCAGCTTCTGACCTCGGCTCCGTCCACAACTCCGTTCCAGCTTGACCCTTGACTTCTAATTCTGTCTTCTGATTCGTGGCTTCTGACCTCAGCTTCATTACTGGACTCCGACTTTGGCTCTTCCTCCACCTCAGGTATCCAGTACTTGCTGGCCCAGAGGATTCTCCTAAGTCCCAGCGGCTCGGGTTCTCACGGGCTCCTCCTGGGGGAGCCGCGGGCTTCCGAGGGTGAAGTCTCACCAGCTTCCTGGGTCCAGCCGTCCTCATCTTACCTCTTTGGTCACTGCCCGGATCCTTGGTCACATAGGGTCCCGCCTAAGTCCAAGAGGCCCGGGTTCCTACAGGCTCTTCCTGGGGGGACCTTGGGCTTCCAGTGGTGAAGCCTCCTCCAGAGACTCTTTAGTGCCTCCTCCTGGCTGTGACGCTTCCTGTGGGTCCCCACAGCATAACATCCACCATCTCAGCCGGCCCAAAGGTTCACAACCCTAACAATGGTGGCCAAAAATCTTGTCCTTACACAGAGAGTAAATACTCTCTCTATCCCCAGGGAGTGAAGACTTTGAGTAGGGTGTTCTTAAGGATCTTTAAGAGTTTCTTACTCATAGTTAGAAGATCTTCCTTCTTTTAATTCAATGGAGATCCCTTTTGGGAGGGATCCAAGCTGGAACTTCAGATTCACAGGTCTATGGATGGATAGAAAGAGGGGTAGAAAACATTGACTCTCAGATCTTCAAAATAACTTCTGGTTCCCCAAAAAGGAAATAACACCAGAGTTACCCCTTGAAATGCGTCACCACCTTGGAGGGCAGGTCTTCCCTATCCCGGGACATCCTAAAC